>NC_140579.1:831522398-832124898 GCF_964204655.1 Triturus cristatus | reverse complement strand
AGCTGTTTGGACATGTGCTGTTTTCAGAATCTGAAAAGTGGATTGAAAATGTGTCAGACTGTAAAAGTACTTATCACTTGCCAGAAAAAGAGTAGTAAGTGTGCTTTAAAATTGGCAAAGAAATTTCGTTTTCTGACTAATATCAAACCATGACTCTGTGTGCAAAGAGGAATTATAGACAGAGATTTATTGCGTATTACTCTGGTAATTTTACATTTGCATTAGTAGGAAAAGGGGCAGCTATTTTTCTGCAGAAGCAGACTCTTAGCACACACCCAGCTGCTTATCCTGTAGAATCATGCATAGTATTCACAACCGAGTGGGGTTTGAGGTTGCAGTCAGTAATGCAAATACATTCAGCATCACTAAGGCTGGTTGCCCTTGCTGGAGTGTAGTCAGTCACCCAGGTTACACATGTTCCTGGTCTCAAAAAGCTGTTTGGACATGTGCTGTTTTCAGAATCTGAAAAGTGGATTGAAAATGTGTCAGACTGTAAAAGTACTTATCACTTGCCAAAAAAAGAGTAGTAAGTGTGCTTTCAAATTGGCAAAGAAATTTCGTTTTCTGACTAATATCAAACCATGACTCTGTGTGCAAAGAGGAATTATAGACAGAGATTTATTGCGTATTACTCTGGTAATTTTACATTTGCATTAGTAGGAAAAGGGGCAGCTATTTTTCTGCAGAAGCAGACTCTTAGCACACACCCAGCTGCTTATCCTGTAGAATCATGCATAGTATTCACAAACGAGTGGGGTTTGAGGTTGCAGTGAGTAATGCAAATACATTCCGCATCACTAAGGCTGGTTGCCCTTGCTGGAGTGTAGTCATTCACCCAGGTTACACAAGTTCCAGGTCTCAAAAAGCTGTTTGGACATGTGCTGTTTTCAGAATCTGAAAAGTGGATTGAAAATGTGTCAGACTGTAAAAGTACTTATCACTTGCCAAAAAAAGAGTAGTAAGTGTGCTTTAAAATTGGCAAAGAAATTTCGTTTTCTGACTAATATCAAACCATGACTCTGTGTGCAAAGAGGAACTATAGACAGAGATTTATTGCGTATTACTCTGGTAATTTTACATTTGCATTAGTAGGAAAAGGGGCAGCTATTTTTCTGCAGAAGCAGACTCTTAGCACACACCCAGCTGCTTATCCTGTAGAATCATGCATAGTATTCACAACCGAGTGGGGTTTGAGGTTGCAGTCAGTAATGCAAATACATTCAGCATCACTAAGGCTGGTTGCCCTTGCTGGAGTGTAGTCAGTCACCCAGGTTACACATGTTCCTGGTCTCAAAAAGCTGTTTGGACATGTGCTGTTTTCAGAATCTGAAAAGTGGATTGAAAATGTGTCAGACTGTAAAAGTACTTATCACTTGCCAAAAAAAGAGTAGTAAGTGTGCTTTCAAATTGGCAAAGAAATTTCGTTTTCTGACTAATATCAAACCATGACTCTGTGTGCAAAGAGGAATTATAGACAGAGATTTATTGCGTATTACTCTGGTAATTTTACATTTGCATTAGTAGGAAAAGGGGCAGCTATTTTTCTGCAGAAGCAGACTCTTAGCACACACCCAGCTGCTTATCCTGTAGAATCATGCATAGTATTCACAAACGAGTGGGGTTTGAGGTTGCAGTCAGTAATGCAAATACATTCAGCATCACTAAGGCTGGTTGCCCTTGCTGGAGTGTAGTCAGTCACCCAGGTTACACATGTTCCAGGTCTCAAAAAGCTGTTTGGACATGTGCTGTTTTCAGAATCTGAAAAGTGGATTGAAAATGTGTCAGACTGTAAAAGTACTTATCACTTGCCAAAAAAAGAGTAGTAAGTGTGCTTTCAAATTGGCAAAGAAATTTCGTTTTCTGACTAATATCAAACCATGACTCTGTGTGCAAAGAGGAATTATAGACAGAGATTTATTGCGTATTACTCTGGTAATTTTACATTTGCATTAGTAGGAAAAGGGGCAGCTATTTTTCTGCAGAAGCAGACTCTTAGCACACACCCAGCTGCTTATCCTGTAGAATCATGCATAGTATTCACAACCGAGTGGGGTTTGAGGTTGCAGTCAGTAATGCAAATACATTCAGCATCACTAAGGCTGGTTGCCCTTGCTGGAGTGTAGTCAGTCACCCAGGTTACACATGTTCCAGGTCTCAAAAAGCTGTTTGGACATGTGCTGTTTTCAGAATCTGAAAAGTGGATTCAAAATGTGTCAGACTGTAAAAGTACTTATCACTTGCCAAAAAAAGAGTAGTAAGTGTGCTTTCAAATTGGCAAAGAAATTTCGTTTTCTGCCTAATTTCAAACCATGACTCTGTGTGCAAAGAGGAATTATAGACAGAGATTTATTGCGTATTACTCTGGTAATTTTACATTTGCATTAGTAGGAAAGGGCCAGCTATTTTTCTGCAGAAGCAGACTCTTAGCACACACCCAGCTGCTTATCCTGTAGAATCATGCATAGTATTCACAACCGAGTGGGGTTTGAGGTTGCAGTGAGTAATGCAAATACATTCAGCATCACTAAGGCTGGTTGCCCTTGCTGGAGTGTAGTCATTCACCCAGGTTACACAAGTTCCAGGTCTCAAAAAGCTGTTTGGACATGTGCTGTTTTCAGAATCTGAAAAGTGGATTGAAAATGTGTCAGACTGTAAAAGTACTTATCACTTGCCAAAAAAAGAGTAGTAAGTGTGCTTTAAAATTGGCAAAGAAATTTCGTTTTCTGACTAATATCAAACCATGACTCTGTGTGCAAAGAGGAATTATAGACAGAGATTTATTGCGTATTACTCTGGTAATTTTACATTTGCATTAGTAGGAAAAGGGGCAGCTATTTTTCTGCAGAAGCAGACTCTTAGCACACACCCAGCTGCTTATCCTGTAGAATCATGCATAGTATTCACAACCGAGTGGGGTTTGAGGTTGCAGTCAGTAATGCAAATACATTCAGCATCACTAAGGCTGGTTGCCCTTGCTGGAGTGTAGTCAGTCACCCAGGTTACACATGTTCCTGGTCTCAAAAAGCTGTTTGGACATGTGCTGTTTTCAGAATCTGAAAAGTGGATTGAAAATGTGTCAGACTGTAAAAGTACTTATCACTTGCCAAAAAAAGAGTAGTAAGTGTGCTTTCAAATTGGCAAAGAAATTTCGTTTTCTGACTAATATCAAACCATGACTCTGTGTGCATAGAGGAATTATAGACAGAGATTTATTGCGTATTACTCTGGTAATTTTACATTTGCATTAGTAGGAAAAGGGGCAGCTATTTTTCTGCAGAAGCAGACTCTTAGCACACACCCAGCTGCTTATCCTGTAGAATCATGCATAGTATTCACAAACGAGTGGGGTTTGAGGTTGCAGTCAGTAATGCAAATACATTCAGCATCACTAAGGCTGGTTGCCCTTGCTGGAGTGTAGTCAGTCACCCAGGTTACACATGTTCCAGGTCTCAAAAAGCTGTTTGGACATGTGCTGTTTTCAGAATCTGAAAAGTGGATTGAAAATGTGTCAGACTGTAAAAGTACTTATCACTTGCCAAAAAAAGAGTAGTAAGTGTGCTTTCAAATTGGCAAAGAAATTTCGTTTTCTGACTAATATCAAACCATGACTCTGTGTGCAAAGAGGAATTATAGACAGAGATTTATTGCGTATTACTCTGGTAATTTTACATTTGCATTAGTAGGAAAAGGGGCAGCTATTTTTCTGCAGAAGCAGACTCTTAGCACACACCCAGCTGCTTATCCTGTAGAATCATGCATAGTATTCACAACCGAGTGGGGTTTGAGGTTGCAGTCAGTAATGCAAATACATTCAGCATCACTAAGTCTGGTTGCCCTTGCTGGAGTGTAGTCAGTCACCCAGGTTACACATGTTCCTGGTCTAAAAAAGCTGTTTGGACATGTGCTGTTTTCAGAATCTGAAAAGTGGATTGAAAATGTGTCAGACTGTAAAAGTACTTATCACTTGCCAAAAAAAGAGTAGTAAGTGTGCTTTCAAATTGGCAAAGAAATTTCGTTTTCTGACTAATATCAAACCATGACTCTGTGTGCAAAGAGGAATTATAGACAGAGATTTATTGCGTATTACTCTGGTAATTTTACATTTGCATTAGTAGGAAAAGGGGCTGCTATTTTTCTGCAGAAGCAGACTCTTAGCACACACCCAGCTGCTTATCCTGTAGAATCATGCATAGTATTCACAACCGAGTGGGGTTTGAGGTTGCAGTCAGTAATGCAAATACATTCAGCATCACTAAGGCTGGTTGCCCTTGCTGGAGTGTAGTCAGTCACCCAGGTTACACATGTTCCTGGTCTCAAAAAGCTGTTTGGACATGTGCTGTTTTCAGAATCTGAAAAGTGGATTGAAAATGTGTCAGACTGTAAAAGTACTTATCACTTGCCAAAAAAAGAGTAGTAAGTGTGCTTTCAAATTGGCAAAGAAATTTCGTTTTCTGACTAATATCAAACCATGACTGTGTGCAAAGAGGAATTATAGACAGAGATTTATTGCGTATTACTCTGGTAATTTTACATTTGCATTAGTAGGAAAAGGGGCAGCTATTTTTCTGCAGAAGCAGACTCTTAGCACACACCCAGCTGCTTATCCTGTAGAATCATGCATAGTATTCACAACCGAGTGGGGTTTGAGGTTGCAGTCAGTAATGCAAATACATTCAGCATCACTAAGGCTGGTTGCCCTTGCTGGAGTGTAGTCAGTCACCCAGGTTACACATGTTCCAGGTCTCAAAAAGCTGTTTGGACATGTGCTGTTTTCAGAATCTGAAAAGTGGATTCAAAATGTGTCAGACTGTAAAAGTACTTATCACTTGCCAAAAAAAGAGTAGTAAGTGTGCTTTCAAATTGGCAAAGAAATTTCGTTTTCTGCCTAATTTCAAACCATGACTCTGTGTGCAAAGAGGAATTATAGACAGAGATTTATTGCGTATTACTCTGGTAATTTTACATTTGCATTAGTAGGAAAGGGCCAGCTATTTTTCTGCAGAAGCAGACTCTTAGCACACACCCAGCTGCTTATCCTGTAGAATCATGCATAGTATTCACAACCGAGTGGGGTTTGAGGTTGCAGTCAGTAATGCAAATACATTCAGCATCACTAAGGCTGGTTGCCCTTGCTGGAGTGTAGTCAGTCACCCAGGTTACACATGTTCCAGGTCTCAAAAAGCTGTTTGGACATGTGCTGTTTTCAGAATCTGAAAAGTGGATTGAAAATGTGTCAGACTGTAAAAGTACTTATCACTTGCCAAAAAAAGAGTAGTAAGTGTGCTTTCAAATTGGCAAAGAAATTTCGTTTTCTGACTAATATCAAACCATGACTCTGTGTGCAAAGAGGAATTATAGACAGAGATTTATTGTGTATTACTCTGGTAATTTTACATTTGCATTAGTAGGAAAAGGGCCAGCTATTTTTCTGCAGAAGCAGACTCTTAGCACACACCCAGCTGCTTATCCTGTAGAATCATGCATAGTATTCACAAACGAGTGGGGTTTGAGGTTGCAGTCAGTAATGCAAATACATTCAGCATCACTAAGGCTGGTTGCCCTTGCTGGAGTGTAGTCAGTCACCCAGGTTACACATGTTCCAGGTCTCAAAAAGCTGTTTGGACATGTGCTGTTTTCAGAATCTGAAAAGTGGATTGAAAATGTGTCAGACTGTAAAAGTACTTATCACTTGCCAAAAAAAGAGTAGTAAGTGTTCTTTCAAATTGGCAAAGAAATTTCGTTTTCTGCCTAATATCAAACCATGACTCTGTGTGCACACAGGAATTGTTTTTAGATATTTAATTTGTGATGGTGTTATTATGATTTTCACTTGTAGGAAAGGGGTACATAGTATTTTAAGATTTGAAAAGATCATAAAAAATATAGTAATATATTTAAATAAAATAAAGGATTTTTTTTTTAGTTTTTTTCAGATATTGCTGAAGAGCAGTGAACAACATTTAAGATGCCTACAAAATCCAGACTAAGGAAAAACCACAAAAAAAATCTATATTTGAAGACAACTGGAGGACCTAAGTTAGTTGGAGATGCTCATGTTGGGAAAAAGAGAAAGTCTTCTGGTAAGCAGACAAAAGATTTTTTTTAAACAATATCTTCAAAAAAAGGAAAAATGTACAAAATGTCTGTACTGGAAAGAATGTTTTAAATAGAAAACAACAGGAAAAAATTGAGCATTTAGTTATACCTTCAGAAACAATAAAGATTAACTTAAAAAGAAAAACAGCGTTTAAAGAGATTCGTAGAAAAATGTTTCAGAGAAGAGTTATGTCCAATTTGATAAAGGATGTGAAGAAATATAAGAAAAAAGCTAAATTTTATAAGAGAAAAAAAGAAATTGAAGCCATTGCAGCAAAGGCTTTAGAATTAAAAAGGAAACTATTCATTTTAATTTTGAACAGGATGCGTACATTAGATAAAATGGTCAATGTACTGAAATCACAAAGCAAAAGGAAAAGACTAGTGAAAAGAACAAACTTTTGTAAAGTGTTTTTAGGAGAATGGATGCATAGTTCAAGTAGTGAACCTTTTTTTAATGAAGAGAGTTATCTTCAAAGTAATAGTTTGCTGCATGCAGTTGACACCAGAGGTCGTGCTTATGAAGTGAAAAATGGTTGTATAATGGAGAAGGAGAAAATGGTTCCAAGAGATGAGGAAAAAGTGATGGCGGATGAGGCTATGGGGAGACGTCCTAAAGCCCCAGTGTATACTTGGAATTGTAGTAGTATTTGCACTGTGCGTCAGGAATCTATTGATAAATTTTGTGAGTTTCTAAGAGAATATAGTAAAAAAAGTGTTAAACAGAAGATTAAGGTGCTTCAAAGTCTAGATCCATGCAGAGTGAGAGAGAATACTGGTTTGCAGGGACATTCTCTGGCTTGTCTATCTAGTTTGTGAGACGATTGTATTTTGCTAAAAGTCCAGCAATAAAGTTAGATGAATTGAATAGGGCTCTGTTCCGTGGATCGGTATCAGATGTAGAGAAGGTTACTGATGAAATTCAGTTTTGTTACTTTGGTCCAGAACAAGAAAGTGCAGAAAGGGACACAGTAAATGAGGAAGAAGTGGAAGAGAATGTAGAACCCTCTGTAAGTAAGAAATTTAATGATCACATAACAAAATTTGCAATAATCTCTAATTAAAGACCAAATATTACTTGTATTTGTTGCCGCAGAACTCATTATAAAAAACAAACCAGGAATGTTGATCTCTACAGAAAAAGTGAAAATGAAGATAATTATAAGTGGAAGGATTTTGCCACATATATATTTCTTGAAAATTGTTTTGAATTGGGTGAACAACAGCGTATTTGTAAATACTGTTACAACAAGTTAGAAGAAAATAGAATGCCGACCAGAGCTGTACATAATAATTTAGAATTGGATGCTATTCCTGCCGAACTTTCTGAATTAAATACATATGAGCCTATACTTATTCAATGTGTTCATCCGTTCCAGACCATAGTACGTATGGAGCCCAAAACTGGTAAATTACCTCCTTCAGATTTACTGAGAGGTTTAAAAGGTAGAGTGGTGTATTTGCCCTTGGATTTGAAATAAAATATGGAAACTATTGATGCAGATACTTTGGAAACTGAACCATTAGTTATTCTGGTTAGTGTTGTACCTACAAAGAATAAGAAGATTAGGCAGGAGCTGGTAGATGTACGGAAAGTACAAAGAGCAAATTTGTATTTGAAAAGGAATAACAAATGGTATGAATCAATTTATATAGAAGAAGAAGAAGAAGATTTACAAGAAGACACAGAAACACCAACTGGACAAATTGAAAAAGTGGACAAGTCAAAGGAAGAAGAAATTTATGAACATTTTAGCATACATCCTCTTCATTCAAAAGAAGTTATGGGAGACACTATTGAGCTGTTTCAGATGAAGAAAGCAAAAGGAACTCCCGTGAGTGTATGGGAGGAGAGCTTGGAAGCTCGATGTTTTCCCCAGCTGTTTCCTACAGGAAAAGGTGGACGATACGATGAACGTCCAGAACAGATTCCAGCTTCTGAGTATCGGACTACAAGACTATATGCAGAAGATCCAAGATTTCGACAAAGTATTCCTTATTTGTTCCATCTTTTATTTGAAAGCGACTTGTCTGCATTATCTTATGCAGTAAATCACATTTTAAAAAGTGGAGTACATTTACAAAATGTGTCTGCTAAGGATTTTATGGAGAAAGTGCAGCACCGAGATGATCATTTGGAAACACAACTAATCAATCTGATGGCTTGTCAGCGTGGGACAAATGAATATTGGTACCGACGCCATGGTGAATTAAAATGCATGTTACGGAATTTAGAAACACCAACATGGTTCCTTACCCTAAGCTGTGCTGAGTACGCTTGGGATGATTTACTGGATTTTCTACGAGAGGCAAATTCAAACATTAAAAACATCGAATACAAGACAGCAGGAGAACTGTGCTCATTGGATCCGGTTAATGTTTGCAGATATTTCAATCATAGATTTGAGGCTATGATGTCCTTCATCTGCAATAAAAAAAATCCACCTCTTGGAGAAGTAGTGGATTTCTTTTGGAGAAAAGAGTACCAGGCAAGAGGTGCTCCTCATATTCATATGCTGTTGTGGATCAAGGATGCCCCAAAGTTTGGAACAGATACTGATGAAGCAGTGTTATCTTTCATTGAAGAATATGCAACATGTGCTATACCAAAAAGCACAGAAGAGAAAAAGTTAAAGGAGCAAGTTTTACGTTTCCAAAGTCATCGGTGTGGAAAATACTGTCGACGGAAATACAAGAGCAAAGATAAATTCTACACTAAATGTCGATTTGGATTTCCTAGACCTGTTCTTTCAAAAGGAAGAGTAAACAGTCTTATGTCAGCTGTGAGACATACTATTACAAGAAAATCACCTAAGAATACCTACAACCTAAAAAGAAAAGAAGAATCAAAAAATATAAATGACTACAACCCAGTCATTTTATCCATGTGGAATGCTAACATGGATATTCAGTATGTAGCTGACAATTCCATTGCTGTTGCTCGATATGTAACGTCTTACATTACTAAATCAGAAAAAACCGAATTGAAAGAAATGTGGGAAGAGATTTCTCATGAGAAGACTGTCAGTAAGAAGCTGTACAGTTTCAGTTTAAAGATGTTATCGCATCGAGAAATTGGATCCTACGAATGTTCAGATAGGTTATCTTCTGCAAGTCTCTACTCGAAATCAAGAAGAATAATTTGGGCAAGTTTAGGCCTTGCAGCAATGAGAAATCGGGTACTGAAATCTGTTGGAGAAATTGAATATTTGGCCGAGAATGACCCAGAAAGTACAGATATTTTGAAATCAAACATGTTGGACACATATTACCCAAAGAGAAGTCTTCATCTAGAGAACATGTGTCTCTATGAAGTGCTGCAGAACTACATTTATTCACGGAAAGCCACAGAAAACATCAACAATGGAAAATATAAAGTCATTGGTGAGGAAGGATGTTTGGTGAAGCAAACAAAAGGAAGTTTGATTAATCACAGGAAGCTCAGTTGCGAAACTACTGACAAAAAGGAATTTTACTACTTGGCTCTTTTACAGCTGTTTAAACCATGGCGTTCAGAGGACGAACTACTGGGAGAATTTCAAAGCTATGAAGATTCCTTTAATGCTTGCAAAGACAGCATAAAATGCAGTACTTTCACAAATTATGTGCAAATGTTAAATGAAGAAATTGAACAGGAAACTACAATTGCAGCTGAAGTAGCTAGAGACAGTTCTCAAGACAGCCAAAGTTCTGGAACACTCAGTCAAGATCCCCTAGGACAACCAATCGTTGAAAATGAAGCTGCAATAGCTATGACTGAAGTGGAAACGGCTATGAATCAAGCTCAAGAAGAATTTATAGACTTACCAAATTTGGAAAGACAACTGAATGAAGAGCAGCAACAAATTTATGAAGAGATCAGAAACAAAATTGATCACGGATTATTACATAAAAAAAAAGAGTGCTCATGCACATCATTTCAACCAATCAGGATGTATGTAAGCGGACAAGCTGGAACTGGAAAAAGTTTCTTAATAAAAGTCATCAGAAGCTACCTACAGCAAAAAACGGATTCAACTTTGTCTTGTGTGGTTACTGCTCCAACTGGGTTAGCAGCATATAACATAAAAGGAATCACCTTACATCGTTTGCTAATGTTACCAGTGGAGCATGAGAACAAAATACAATACCACAAGCTAACTGGAGAAGCATGCTTGGAAGTTTCAAGAGTATTGAAGAAGATGCAAGTTCTCATTATTGATGAGGTGAGCATGGTATCAAACTTAATGCTTGCCTTTGTGCATTTAAGAATGCAGCAAACTCTAAGGACAGACTATGACGTGTTATTTGGTGGAAAACATGTCATAGTTTTTGGGGATCTTCTACAGCTTACTCCAGTTAAAGGACAACCAGTGTTTAATACTGTGACACATGAAGACACAAAGAAGTCATTGGGAAGCATTGGTAATGCAAATATTTGGTCCTTCTTTGAGTACAAGGAACTTACTACTAATATGAGGCAAGCAAACGATGAAGAATATGGAAGTATTCTGAAAGATATCAGAATTGGACTACTCACTGAAGCTGGCACGAAAGCATTACAGAGTCGGTTGCTACATAATTTATTCCCAAAGGAAGAAATAGTTGCAGAGAAAATATACAAGAACATTGCAGAAAAGAAAAGTGTCATCTGCTTAATGCCAACTCTACGTGAATGCTCAATATTCAATGAGGAACTTTTGAAATTGGAAAAGGAAGAGATTAGGAAATTGGAAGCAGTGGACAAAATTCAGCATGAAAGAATTACTATTACATTAACAGGCAAACTGAAAAATAAATTGGATTCACTAGAGAAGAACATTTCCAAAACTGCTGGATTAGAAAAAAATCTATATGTTTGCATGAACTGTAGAGTATTTTTAAGGAGAAATTTGGATGTTGAAAAAGGTTTAGTGAATGGAGCTATGGGAAGAGTTGTGGGTTTTATTAATTTCCAGAAAAAAGATGGAATTGAATGTTTAAAAATAAAATTTGATCAGATAGAAGAAGTTATAGACATTTGTCGTTGTACAGTTCGTTTCATGCTTGTGAAAGACTTATATGTACGAAGGAAACAGTTTCCGTTTTCTCTAGCATATGCTGTAACTATTCACAAGTCTCAAGGATTGACTGTAGATTGTGCTTTTGTAAACATTGGTTCAACTGTGTTCAAAGAAGGTATGGCTTATGTTGCTTTGTCACGAGTGAAAACATTATCTGGTTTATTTATGATAGACTTTGATAATTCAAAAGTTAGTGCTGATGCAAATTGTGTAAAGGAGTATAATAGATTAAGAAGAACCTATGCTCCTCATTTAGGTCAGTATCCTGTGTTGGAGAAACGTGTTGTTTCTCGAAAAAGGAGAATTGAGAATATCTGTAATGAGGATGTAGAGAGGAGAAAAAAAAAGAGGAGTGATGTAATTGCAAGCAAAAAGAAAAAGGAAAATGTTGAAGAGGTTGTAGGTTGTCATTTTGAAAATAGCTCTGGTGTCAACTGCTACGCTAATGTAGTGCTGAATGTTGTATTTTATCTGGAAAGTTTGCAAGAGCAGATAATAGTAAATCAGAGAAAAAGATTCTGTTCTGAGTTGAGTCTCCTTTTTGAAAAGCTGAGTAATGATAAAACTCAAATAGAAAGTGCTACTGAAATTAGAAAACTTTTAGATGTATGTTCAGGACGAACACAGTTTTCTCAAAATGTACAGCAAGACGCACAGGAATTCTTGATGTATTTTCTTCAGGTACTGGAAGAAGAAGGGGTACAAATTGAAAATATGTTTGGTGTCTCTTATAAATGGGAACATAGTTGTGAAAACTGTTTCAATACATGTGGCTCTAATGTTGATTCTGAAAGGTTTATTTATTTAATATTGCCAGAGAGTAAAACAGTCACTTTTGCTAAATTAGTTAAAGATGCTAATCATAGCATGGAATGCGGTGAGTGTAAATCTGACATGTTTTCAACGTTAATTTTAAAGGAATACGGACAGTATGTAATTTTAATGATGCAACGATGTAGAGCTGATGGTTCAAAATTGGATACTTTAATAAAGAAGTTTATAGGACAGCAATTATCAATTTCAGGAAAAACTTTTGTAACAGTTGCAATAATTTTCCATGAAGGACCTACTGTAACTTCAGGACATTACACAGTTTATCTTAAATGTGAAAAAGGCTGGACACTGTGTAATGATTCCCAATTGATTTTCAAGCAACGTTTGCCTTTTGATTTAGCAAATTCCTATCTAATCTTCCTGAAACCTAAATTTTAGAGAGAATTGGCAAGATCTGTACAAAACAATTTTACCATTTTATTGGATTACCATTGGAATTTTCAAATAAAAAGATTTTTCAAATTACCATTTGGCCTAAAGGAAAGGTAACCAATTGTATTGTGGACTTATTTAATTACTAATTAATCTTTTGGAAACCAAAATTTTAGAGAGAATCGGTAACATCTGTACAATTTAAATTTTGGAATTTTATTGGATTACCATTGGAAATTTAATCAAAAAAGAATTTTAAAATTACCATTTGGCCTAAAGGAAAGGTAAACAGATGTATTGTGGAGTTATTTGAGATATATTATTTTTGTGATTATGCATCTGTAACAAAATTGTCAGACGGTATTTTAAAGAAATAGTTATTGTTATTAGATGATATTTTTTTTGAATATTTTGCCTTTCTATAATGTTATGTTTAAGTGAAAAGAGATTCTGGGCTTTTTTAAAACAATCTTTGAGATTGTTATTTTTTCTTTTGCCCGCTGTTAAGTGATGAATGCAATTGCTTTCACGATTTATAGTGAGATGCAGTATATTCTGAAAACAGCAAAAAAATGGCAAAAAATTGTTTTTGGAAAATATGTAAATACGTGTACTGTATTATATAATGTTTTATTAAATATTAATACTTTTTTCTTTTTTTTCAGATTGAGAAAGAAAATTTTTGAAAAAAAAACATTTTTACAAACAATTTCAATTAAATTTAAAATTATAATTAAATTGTTGGGTGGGTCAGGTAAGTCAGAAATTAGATGGTCCCTTTCTTCCACTTCTCCTCAAACAGATTTTCAGTATTTCGTTATTAATCCCTCAAAGACCTTGTAATGTGGTAATTGTTTTTTAGTGTTTTTAAAAAATAAAAAAAAATACGCGGTAAAAAAAAAAAAAAGTTTTTAAGAAAAAATTAAAAAAAGTTGAGAGGTAAGGTTGGCTCTTGAAAGAGCCGTTGTGTTCATGCAGGGACAGAGGAAAGGAAGAATGGGAATATTAGCTGGTAGGACAAATGTGCTGGTCTATTTTGTTGTTAATTAGGGCAACACTGGTCTCCCTATGAACAATTAGACCATGGCAATTTGAGCACCGCATTGTAACCCTCGCAAACCGATGGTTAGTTTCCACAGGACCAGAAAAAGGTGAATCTGCCCCCACAGATGAAGGGCTCAGCTGAGCTTCCGAAGATGGACTCGGCTGAGCTGCTGTGGATGTGCTTGCTCAACTTACTGAAGGGTTTCCTCTAGTATGTCGAGCATGTGTCCTAGGGTGTACATCCTCAAGGTGTCGTAACATAGTGTGATTCCCGAAGGAATACTTCTTGTTAGGATTACCTCTAGAAAGTACACGCTGGCACAGTTTTTAAGTCACTAAAGCAGCATTTACTTTTTTCTCGCCCTCAGGAAAAGTAAAATACTCCCATATAAAAGAGCTCTTCTGTTTCCTCCTTCTCTGCCTGATGGTGGTGCTGCTAGCCTCACTCTCAGAAGAGGAGTGCTGGTCTGCCATCGTATCCCAAAGACAACTCAGCTCCTTCTCCTAAGGGATCACAAGCAGAAATGAGGGGAATGGGTGTGGTGTAGGAGAGTTCTAGAACTGAAACTACTTTGAACCAATCAAAAGTTTTGTTTCTTGATCACATGACCCACCGTGCGCGTACGTTACGCTTATGGAGCGCTTACGGAGCGCTTACGGTAAAAGTACACATGCACGTATAAAAGACACGCGCACGCGCGCATGCGCATAACAGGCACGCCCCAACACTTCCGCGTAACGTGCGCGTGTAGCGTATGCGCTTACGCGCCGCGTACGCAGTACGCACGGCTACGTAAATTGCGTAACCATACGCAAAAGGAGTAGAAATATTTCGTACATTACGCAAACCGTACGCTTACCGTAAGCTTACCGTACGCGCATGTAAAAAAAAAAAAAAGGAAAAAAAGAATCACTATGTTATACTAATATATCTTACCTGTTTGGTAAAAAAAAAATTAGAAAAAATAATATATTGCAGAATTTTTTACATTTAAGCATAGTGTTTTAAGAGAAAATAAAGTAAAAAAAAAAAATGTAAAAAACCTTGCAAATAAAAAAAAAAAACACACGTTTAATATAAGAATTTGTATTAAAAAAACCATACAAAATCAATGAAAAAACCATGGGTATCACACATGTTCTAGGTAAGAATTAGCATTTAAAAAACCATACAAATTCACTGAAAAAATCATGGGTTTCACACACGTTATAGTTAGGAATTAGCATTTAAAAAACCTTGCAAATTCAGTGAAAAAACCATGGGTTTCACACACGTTATAGTTAGGAATTAGCATTTAAAAAACCTTGCAATTTCAGTGAAAAAACCATAGGTTTCACACACGTTATAGTTAGCTGGACATTTCACTCGTAAAAAAC
This sequence comes from Triturus cristatus, assembly GCF_964204655.1. Taxonomy (NCBI): domain Eukaryota; kingdom Metazoa; phylum Chordata; class Amphibia; order Caudata; family Salamandridae; genus Triturus; species Triturus cristatus. Next base: position 832,110,133 of record NC_140579.1, on the reverse strand, counting down.
CAATGAAATTCCTACGTTATAGTTAGTTAAGCTAACTATAACTCGCGCACCCGCAATCCACTGCTGATGACGTCACATATTACATCACTCATGACATGGTCAGTGACATCACTCATGACATCACTGATGACATCTCAAATGACATCACTGATGACATCATCCTTGTGACAGAGTGGCAGACCTCCTCTCCCCCTAATATAACCTTTGAAACACACATTCAAAAATAGAGACTACAATTTTCCAAAAAATGGACATACCAATACCAGTTACAACAACCTCTTCAGTAATTCTAAGATCCACATACACATCCACACATTCACGAACAGTCCTGTACACTCACTCATACATGTACTCATTCATCATATGTACTCATACACCTAAACATCCTGCTACGCAATGCCACTCATCCATAGAGTTACTGACACAAATAGTCACTCATGCTAATAAAGAATCAAACATACATTTACTTGCATATACAGTTATACACACACCACCAAACTTACTTCAAAAGAAACTTACACATACTTAGTCTTTTAAACAATCACTTATAGAAACACATACTTATTCATACAGGAACTCTTTCAATCTCTCACTCTCACATATAGTCACTTATATACACCAATAGTCACATATATTAGTTTAAAACATATGTAGTTACTCATAAAGACACTATTGAAACAGTCATTCACTCACTAACACACCCATACACACACTCATCCACCCATACAGTCCTGCACACATGCTGTCTTCAACACATACAACCAGTGAGTCACTCATACATGCACCTATGCACTACGTAATACCCCCCACCGAACCATGCAGACACTCAGACTGATACTCAAAAAACCAACTAATAACCTATATGGACACTCATGTAGCTACTCACCAACCCATGCAGCCACTTATACACAAAGTGAGAGACTGATACAGATATTTACATATTTAAACATTGCTCACTAAGCCATATATTCACTAAGATACACTTAATCAGTCAGTTATACAATCAATTTTTCAGAAACAAATCATCCGTTTAGACACTTATATACCCATTTATTCTTCCATCGTCCGTGAGATATACATATATAAAACATATTTAATTTACAGACAAATACACATTCACTGGATGATGTCATCAGTGATGTCATTTGAGATGTCATCAGTGATGTCATGAGTGATGTCACTGACCATGTCATGAGTGATGTAATATGTGACGTCATCAGCAGTGGATTGCGGGTGCGCGAGTTATAGTTAGCTTAACTAACTATAACGTGGGTATTTCATTGGTTTTTTACGAGTGAAATGTCCAGCTAACTATAACGTGTGTGAAACCTATGTTTTTTTCACTGAATCTATATATACACACACACATATATATATACACACACACACACATATATATATACACACACACACATATATATATACACACACACACACATATATATATATATATATATATACACACACACACACACACACATATATATATATTTTCTACTGGCGGTCGCCAGTAGATAGTTATAGTTAGGATCGTGTTTCCATAGGAAATCCGCAACATTCTATTTGGAATAACCTTGGCGCCGATTGACGAATCCTCGCGAAATTTTCAAAATAGGTGTCGGGGGGATTCGTCAAGCGGGGGCTGAGAAAAAGGGGGGGTCCCAAAAAGCGTTTTCCCCATGCATTTTTCCATTGGACCTTTAGTCCAAGCTACAGCCCGAACGGCTGAACAGAATTACTTGAAATTTGTCAGAGAGGTAGTCCTCAGGTCAGGGATGTGCCTTTTGCAGGTCTGGTGTAAATCTGTTCAGTATTTCCTGAGAAAATAGCATTTAAAAGCATATATATATCTATAAGCGCGCACCGTGCGCGTACGGTAAAACTTACCTATGCGCATTCTGCCGTGCGCGATTCTGATTGGTTGTTAGATCTTAGTAAACATTCGAATCGGTCGAAACCAGGAAGTGTCGGCCGCCATTTTGTCTCTCGCAGTCTGAGGGGGTGAAAAACAAAGGTGGAGAACGTGAAAAGGGGGCAGGGTGGACAGTTCCTGACCCCCTAGCCTTTGTCAGGGGGTCCCAGAAGGACCCCCAAGGGCCAAAATTTCCTTTAATTTTTTTGCAAAAAATCACGGAGCACGCGTAGCGTGCGCGTACGGTAGAAACGGAAAAATTCCGCGAACTGCGTAATGTGGGAGCGCGGTGCGCGAAGCGCACCGCGCGCCCACAGCGCGCACACGATGCGCGAAGCGCACCGTGCACGTACGGTACGCGCGCGGTGAAAAACCTTAAAAAAAAATACATAACTTAGCATTTAAAAAAACGTACAAATTCACTGAAAAAACCAAAGGTTTCACACACGTTATAGTTATGAATTAGCATTTAAAAAACCTTGCAAATTCACTTAAAAAACCATAGGTTTCACACATGTTATAGTTAGCTGGACATTTCACTCGTGAAAAACCATTGAAATTCCCCTGTTATAGTTAGTGCAGGCAACTATAACTCACGCGACCGCAATCCTCTGCTGATGACGTCAGATATTACATCACTGATGATGTAATATATATAGCAGTCAACCTTTCCTCAAACGATCCTCTTTGCCATGGATCAAGAAGGGGACGGACTCCACTTAGTTGTACCCAAATCAATTTATTTTTTGTTCGTGCGCTCTGCCCCCATGACGCGTTTCGGGCTCAGCAGCCCTTGATCATATGACGTGCCCCTCGTGTTTGTCCCATTTAAAGTGACAGTGCATAATTGTTTGCCATAGACATAGACAACAGATTTTACCATGATGTAGATGTTTTAAACATGCTTGTTCTTATCATAGTTGCTTTTTGTAATTGTAAAATACATTACTAAACTTGTTTCTCATGGCTCATGATTTATAAGATATACTATGATATGAAAATTGAGCTGTTGGCTCATATGTCACACAGTGCAATTGTGAATGTATAAATACATAAATAAACCGCACATATAAAATCAGAGCAATACAAGTGATAAAAACATGTTAAAACAAATACTTATGAAAGAATTTATAAGCAATTGCTAGCAGCATGGTATTTTTCTGACTGTGAAAAAACGGCAAATAAAGTGCAAAGTTGTGCAAAATAGTGCTATAGTTTCACCTGTGCAGGCTCAGATTGTTTTCCAAATTTCCTCTATAAATCATGGTTTATAAGAATGGAATGTAGGTCAAGGGAAAAGATAAAAACGGGGGTAAAAGAGAGAGAGAGGTAACGAAAGAAAAATTGAAAACATATATATAAATATATATTGTTTACAGATAAAATTGTCTTGTAATGTAGAGCCTTGGGAAAAGAAATCTATATCTTAAATTTCTTGTTAGGGGATATAAGTTTGCTCAGTTAGATATAGATTTCCTAAAGCCACGTATAGAGGTCTTCCGTGGTGTTGAGCCCCTGTGGGCTTTTGCTGTCCAATTCCAGTATATATTTGGTCTCCAATTTTCTAAGGAGAGCCTCACGATCACCGCCTCTTCTGAGAGCCGGAATACAATCAATTGCAAAATATTTGAGGAATTGTATGTTACTTTCATGACAATCCCTAAAGTGCCGGGCCACCGGATATGAAGTGTCTATGTTGGTGATTGCACGTAGGTGTTGGAGAATTCTCTTGTGGACCTGCAGTTTTGTGGATCCCACATACTGCAGTCCACAAGAGCACTCCAACACGTAAATTGCAAATTCCGTTTTGCAAGTCATGCTTTTTGTGATCGTGTGTGGTTTCTCCTCAAAAGGAGTAATGAATGATGTCTTGTTTGTTGCATGTCTACAAGCTTTACAGGTAGAGCACTTAAAGAAACCTCTACGTTTAGTTAGCCAGTTCGTTACTGATTTGATTTCTGGGCTACTGTTAACTAAAAAGTCACTGGTAGATGGTGCCCTTCTGAAAGTAATGGTCGGGTTAGATGGAATAATCTCATTCAATTGTGTGTCTAGATGTAACAGATACCAGTTGTTTTTGATGATTTTGCTGAGGCTGTCTTTTTGTTTGTTATATGTTAGGATTAATCTTATCTCCTATATTTTGTTGGTGCAAACCTGACTACTGTTGGATTTGATTTTACTGTTGGATGGTTTAAACAATAAATCCTCCCTTCTCATGGACCTAGTTTTTTGTATAGCCTCATCAATGATTTTATTGCTATATCCTCTTTGTATGAATCTATTTTGACTTTCTTGTTGTGCAATTGCTAGGTCATTTTCAGTACTGCAGATTCTTCTAATCCTTAGCATCTCCCCATACGGAATGCTGTGAATAGTGTGTTTGGGGTGAAAACTGGAGGAATGCAGCGTGGTGTTTCCTGCTGTGGGTTTGCGATAGAGTTTTGTATGAAGCTGGTTGTTAGCTACATATACCTTCACATCAAGAAAACAAACCTCTATAGTGTCAATAGTACTGGTAAAATGCAAATTGAGATTGTTATCATTAATACCCTCTATAAAACTCAGGGCCTCTCTTTCACTGCCACGCCAAATTATAAAAAGATCATCGATGTAGCGCATCCATTTCATCACATGATTAGTCATTGTTATTGCATGCTTAGTTTTTAAAACAGTCTCTTCCCAAAAGCCCATATGGAGGCAAGCATAGCTTGGTGAAAAGCTAGCCCCCATGGCTACTCCTCGTAGTTGCTGGTAGATTTGTTGATTAAACATAAAAAAAATTGTTGTTTAAACAAAAACGGATAAGACTGATCAACATTTTGTTGTGTTGGTGGAATTGGATCAGTCTGCTGGATAAGAAATATTCTACCGCTCTCAGTCCATCTTTATGATTGATTGAAGTGTAGAGGTTAGAAACGTCCAAAGTTATTAGAAAGTAATCATCTTTCCACTGGTAATTGTGTATTTGTCTCAGGAAATCAGATGTGTCTTGGGCGTATGATGGTAGTCCTTGGACTAGATCTTGTAGGAAAGAGTCTATGTAAATAGAAACATTTTCGAGCAGACTTTGTTTGGCCGATATTATTGGCCATCCTGGTGGGTGTTGGATGTCTTTATGAATTTTCGGTATGAAGTATATTACCGGCATGATAGGATGATCTTTTTTCATAAATTTATATTCATCATGGTTGAGAAGGCCCATACTTTTCCATGCTAGTAGTTTTGTAAAGAGTTCATTTTGAGCCTGTGTTATTGCTTGTTTGTTGCTAATCCTGTAGCATAACCGATCATTTAATTGAGACAATGCTTCTTCGGTGTAATGATGCAAGGGCCATAACACCACATTTCCACCCTTATCAGAATTGCGGATGACCACTTTGTCTTGTTCCTTCAGTTTTTTGATCAGTTGATGATATTTTTGTTGTTGAAAAGAATATTTCTTTTTCATGCCTGCTGTCTTGTAATTCAATTTTTTAATTTCAGCAACCACTGTTTCACTGAATATGTCAATGTTGTCTCTGGGTAGGATTGGCACAAACTTGGACTTAGGTTTGAAGTTGGTTTTGGGTCTCTGGCTTGTATTTAAGTGCTGTTGTGCCAGGATAGATTGAGAAGAAGGAGACAAGGTGCTCGCTGGTACGTTATGTTCTAAATCATGCAATACCCCTAGGATGTTGACATCGGATATGGCTAGTTGGATGGTTTCCCCCGATGGGTTCACATTAGTAGAGGTATCCGGTTCTTTGCTTGATTTGAGAGCATGAAATCTGCGAAGCTTGAGCTTACGTAAAAAATGGTAAATATCCGCTCTGGTTTGTGCATAGTCGAAATTAGTTTCGGGACAAAAAGAAAGTCCTAACGTGAGGAGTTGTTCTTCTGCTTTGTCTAGATTGACATTGGCTAGATTGATGATGGTATTAGGTGATTGGGGTTGTAAATCAGTTACCGATGCCAATTCCTTTTCTGGGTTCTGTTGAATCTCCCTTTGTTTTTTCCTTCGTCGTTTCCTTCTTTCGTTTCTTTTGAAGTTTCTTTTTTGGTTCCTGTCGTTTGAGGATTTCTTGGGCGCAAAGTTTGGCGCCGCTCGTCCCGTAAAAAATGAAGTTCGTCGACTAGCGTGTGTTTTTCCTTGGGATTGATTGTACCTCCCGTTGCTCCCCTGTTAGATTCAATATCAGACTCGCTATCGATAGCTGAGCTGAGGTCTGAGACTGAAGACATTTCTATTTGTGCATGGCTGGGTCCTGCAGTGGCAGAAGAGATAGGGGGCTTATTGATTTTTGACGAAGCTTTAATTGCGTCATACTTGCGTGCAAAGGTGAAAATCTGCCCGCACTCGTAATCTTGTTTATCCCTCTGGAATTTAAAACTCTTTCTTTGTATAATAATGTCTTCTTCTTTTTTTAGTCTGCTCATCATATCATCGCGCCATTTACTTTTAGTCTCCCCAGTTTCAATGGCTGCCAATTGTATATTCAATTGTTCAATTTCTGATACCAACTCCAATCTATCTATGTGGGCATATTTAATTAATACTTTCATTAATTCGCTTGACGCTGCCAGGTTGCATTCAGCCCACTCTTTGAGCATGGCGGGATTGGGTTTCTCATAGCTAGGAGCCAAGAAGATCCGGAGCCCTCGAGGGACTCTGTTGACTTCCAGATAACTTGTAAGAGATTTGTGCTCCCACCATTTGGCTTGTTCAGCTTTCATCTTTTTTTCTAATGTTTTGTATAACTCTTTGAGATTGTTTTTGCCTTTGTTAGTCCCTTCGTATCATTCATTCTTGGAGATTGTGTGGACACTCTTTCCACAAAGATGCCCTCCGCGATTTCCTCTCTCCCTCTTAAAACGTCGGCCGACATCGTTAGCGCTGGAATTTTGCTTGCGTGTTTTAAAACAGGTAATCTGTGTACGCTTGGGTTTATATATATGTATATATACAATGCCGCGTGACTCGATAGACGTATTCCAAGATCGTATCACTGATGAATTAAAAAAGTTACAGCATCAGACTCAAAGCAACAAGACTAAACCTACCCAAAAAATGAGAGAATATTTCAACTTGATGTCCAAATTGAAGGAAAACAGCAATGTCATTATCAACAAATCAGATAAAGGAGGTAAGGTAGTTCTGTGGGGCAAAAAAGAATACAAGGCGGAAGCATACCGTCACCTAAACAACTCGGAATGCTATCGTAGGATACCTAGAACATTGATTGCTAGTACACATAAGCAGTACAAAGATGAACTGCATACTTGGCACAAAGAAGGGCTGCTTACGAAGGAGGAACTAACATTTTTGAACAAAGAATATCCGGTTCTTCCAAGTATTTACTTTATCCCCAAGGTGCATAAGGGAGTTAAGCCGATTCCAGGACGCCCGATAGTATCGGCAATCAATGGTATGTTTGAGAACACCTCGAAGTATATAGATTTTTTCCTCCAGGAGTTGGTGATTAGGTTGCCAAGCTATATAAGAGACACAATGGATTTCCTACATAAATTGAACGATCTCAATTTACCTTCTGATGTTGTTTTAATGACTATGGACATCACAGCGTTATACACCAGTATAGCCCACAAAGATGGTTTAAATGCTGTGGAATATTTTTTGGGTGAAAGAGACATTGAGTTTTACAACCACAATAACATGTTATTGAAGATGATTGGTATATGTCTGAACAACAATATGTTTCAATTTAATAATGAGACATTTCAACAGTTGAGAGGCGTGGCGATGGGGGCATGCTTCTCTCCCAGCTATGCATGTTTACATGTAGGCTGGTGGGAGAGGCATGTCCTCATGGCCCGCCATGTGAAACAGTGGTCGAACAATATTTTGTCATGGGGGCGTTATATAGATGACGTCTTTATTATTTGGAAGGGTACAGAAAATGAGGCATTTGAATTCGTCAAGAATATTAATGATAATGACTTGAATCTGGAATTCACAGCAGATGTGAGCACCAGTGTTGTAAATTTTTTAGATGTAACAGTTAATATTAAGGACGGGAAATTGGAGACCAGTTTATTTCGTAAAAAGACATCAGGGAATACGGTACTGCACGCAGAGAGTTTCCACCCACAACACACAATAAAAAGTATTCCATATGGGGAATTCCTGCGTATTCACAGAGCGTGCAGCAAAACTGCAGCGCGCGACCAACACCAGTTAGATGCCAAGAACAGGCTGTTAGCGCGTGGGTATGAGGAATCAAGTTTAAATAAAGCAATGATTAAAGCTAATCTCAGAAATAGGGATGACCTTTTGGTAATTAAAAACACTACGAATCAGGAACCTCTAGCAGTTACCAGTACTGTCCCAGATAATGATTTGAATAAAAGTGAAATGAGACTGATTACAACCTACAGCAGACAGGCTAAAAAAATAAAGAATATAATCTGTAAGGAGTGGCCCATTGTGCTGACTGACCCTACTCTGAAGGCAGTACTTCCCAACACTCCCACCGTCACATACAGACGTGCGTTCTCAATGAGGGACGAACTGGTTTCCAGTAGTCCGGAAGTATCAGTAGGCGGTACTTGGCTTACTCCCACAAAAGGATTCTTTAAATGCTCCTCCTGCAGAGCTTGTAAGTTTGGAACCAACACTTACCACTATACTACACCCTTTAGTGATAGTCCTAAATATTTAAAGGGACACTATACATGTCGCACTGATCATGTGGTCTATGTATTGCAATGTACTTGCAAACTCCAATATGTTGGGAGTACAAAACTACAAGCTTACAACAGAATCCTGCAGCATTTACGTGCTATAGTCAACTCCGATCCCACGTACCCGGTAGCCAGACATTTCAAAGCTTGCCACAACAACAATCTGAGCTGTCTGAGCTACTTTATTATAGATTCAGTACCAAAACAGAAGAGAGGGGGTAATCGGGAAAGAACTTTAAGACAATTGGAGTGTAAATATATACTGGAGTTGGACACACGTATCCCAGGTGGTTTGAACAATGGGGAGGACTTGCACCATTTTTTATGAGATTATAGGACAGTCGCACCACACATTGAATCGCTAGGGTCATCAGCTTATTCTGTATAAATGGGTTTTCTCTCGTTTTCTTCTTCTTCTACTCTCTTCGGTCCTTATACATTCGTACATGTAGCTGTATCAGATTGTGTCCTCATCTTTCATGAAGTTTAATGATGGGTGACTGTGACATTGTGTCTTTCTTTCTGTACATCTTCGATATGTGAGTAGAGATTAAGGGTATTTAAGTAACTGAGCTTCCTCGGGGCCAACATGTATATATAATGTGTCTTTTGTAGTTGTACTGTTATACTATTTTAGTGTGCCACCTTTTGTGATTTTATTAGACATCAAGTGGCTGAGTATAGAGATTTTTTACCTTTTTTCCAGACGTATTTTTTAGAATGCATTTATAATATTGTATTGGGTTTATCAATTGATTTACAATGAATGCTTTACATATTCTGCACACCATTTTGGGGATTTGTACATTGAGCTGTATTTGCACATCCAATATGAAAATTGCCAGATTTGCACAATAACTTTGCAAATTTGCACATCTTGCAGTATTTGCACATATATTACCATTTTGCTTATTTTGCACATATTTTGCGTAATTTGCACATTATTGGTAAAAAACTTTTTTCTGTACATCTCCGCTATTAGTACAGTATAACAACAAGTATTTTTGCATTGAGTAAACTACCCTGTTACTTTTAATTTTACCTGTATTGATTACAAATGGATATACCTATTTTAACATTTGCATTTCTGGATGTGGTCGAACATATAAGCAAACGGGATTGGTCCCTGTGTGTGCATATGAGAGAGACTCTCAGCCAAGTGGTAGTATTTTTTCCATGTCTATACGCAAAGTATTTTTTCCATGTCTATACACAGGGTGTCATACGATACGTTTAAAAGAATCACGTTCTGATCGTGCAAATCATGTGATCAAGACCGCTGTGTCGGTCGAAACGCGTCAGAACCGAATGAAGTTTGTGAGAAAATAAACTGAGCAATTATTCTGCACCATCATACCTGTGTCCGTGTCTTGTAGTAGCACCGGCTGGTGCTACGAAAGGAGGATTTGATATATATATATATATATATATATATATATATATTACCTACTGGCGGTCGCCAGTAGGTAGTTATAGTTAGGACCCCTTTTCCATAGGAAAACCTCAACATTCTATTTTGAATAACTTTGGCGCCGGTCGATGAATCCTCGCGAATTTCTCAAAATAGGTGGGGCGCTACGCTCCGCTCCTACCCTGAAAGTCTCGGGGGGATTCGTCAAGCGGGGGCTGAGATAAAAGGGGGGTCCCAAAACGCGTTTTTCCCATGCATTTTTCCATAGGACCTTTAGAACGAGCTACAGCCCGAACGGCTGAACAGAATTACTAGAAATTTGGCAGAGAGGTAGTCCCTAGGTCAAGGAAGTGCCTTTTGTAGGTTTGGTGTAAATCTGTTCAGTAGATTCTGAGAAAATAGCCTTTAAATCAATATATATATCTGAGCCCGCTTACGGTACGCTTACCGTACGCTTACCGTAAGCGTACGGTGGCGTGCGCGAGCGCGATTCTGATTGGCTCTTAGATCTTAGTAAACATTCGAATCGGCCGAAACCAGGAAGCGGCGTCCGCCATTTTGTCTCTCGCACTGAGTGTTGTTTATCAAACATGATGACCAAAAACATGTTACGGGGCTGTTTTGACAACTCCCTCCCACATAGTCATGTTGAGGGAGTCCCCAAACATCCCCCAAGAGCAAAAACGGTTTTATTTTTTTTTCGGCAATTTTGCCGAGTACGCTTACCGTACGCTTACCGTAAGCGTACGGTAAAAAAAAAAAAAAAAAAAAAACACTATCCACACTTACCCCACCCCCTGTGCTTTTGGTGGCCGTAGGCCACCAAATGTACAGGGCTTATTAATAGGTAAAAAAAACTAAATTTTGGCAACATGAAATTATAAAATCGAAATAAAAAAAACACTATCCACATTGACCCCACCCCCTGTGCTTTTGGTGGCCGAAGGCCACCAAATGTACAGGGCTTATTAAAGTTGATAAAAACCGTGCACGGAACGAACTGCGTTAAGTCGGCGCGCACGCCTCGAATGGCGTAAAGTAACTTAGCATTTAAAAAACCGTACAAATTCACTGAAAAAAACATAGGTTTCACACACGTTATAGTTAGGAATTAGCATTTAAAAAACCTTGCAAATTCACTGACAAAACCATAGGTTTCACACATGTTATAGTTAGCGGAAATTTTACTGATAAAAAACCAGTGAAATTGCCCCGTTATAGTTAGTGCTGGCAACTATAACTCACGCGACCGCAATCTTCTGCTGATGACATATGTGTCTTTATGAAAAAAAAATATTTGTAATATATGTATAGCTAAAAATGTATGGAAGAAGACATGGGCAAATAAGTGTCTAAATACAGTATTAGCATCAGCAGAGGATTGCGGTCGCGTGAGTTATAGTTGCCAGCACTAACTATAACGGGGCAATTTCACTGGTTTTTTATCAGTAAAATTTCCGCTAACTATAACATGTGTGAAACCTATGGTTTTGTCAGTGAATATATATATATATATATATATATAAATAAATATCTATCTATCTATCTATCTATCTATCTATCTATCTATCTATCTATCTATCTATATATATATATATATATATATATATATATCTCGAAGAATCCACTGCGTCTCCCTTTCCCCAATCACAGGATGAAAGAACGAACACTGGAGCCGTGGCCTCAATCCAACAGTGTGTTTATTTAAACACTAGGTCCGACGCGTTTCGGAGTTTACTTGCACTCCTTTATCACGGGCAACAGACTGTGTTTGTTTCTCATTCTTTAAGTGCAAGTGCCGGTCACGTGCTATAGACATGGTAAAAATACTGCAACGTGTTCTTTACATGATTCAGTGCAATTCAGATGACTGATATTCATTTTTTCAAAATTAATCATTGTTGCATGGATAATTCATTATCGAAAGTGTGCTACATAATATTATAATGTGTCAAAGTATTTCATGTACGAACTTGAACATGTAAAACTTCATCAAATTGCCTACGCGTAAGCAGACAAAGGTGCAGAATACTGCAGTTCTCATTCTAGCTGTTATCATCAACAACGCCACCTTATTATCGAGCCCCAGTGGGCATAATCCTAGATCTGGTTATATACATAGACCACAGCTTCTACATTATGTTTGTGCAGGGTGTAGCTGCGTTTTTAACAATATGTATCAAAATGGTCACAGTTCATGATCATCAAACAGCATTGATCATCGATCGAATTATTCAAGTCTGTGTATAATATCAAAACACTCCTAATGTAGGTAGCGCAACTTCTAAATAATGAAACATCAATAACAGAAAAATAACAACAACAAATTACACCTGATCAGGTTTTAAGTATGTAAGCAGACAAGCGTAAATTAACTTCATTGATTTCTATGCTTCTCTACTGTGCTACACAAATTCATGCTGTGATAATCAGTGTTTTGTAAGATTGTATATGTCTGAAAATATTCAGCCCAAGTGGGCATAATCCTTCTTCAAGTGAAATTCATGAGCATAGAAAATTAAGCATAAGAAAATAGAATACACCTAACTTAATGCGTTGCGTGGTAACACCTTGTACATTGTATAGGGAAAGTAAAAAGTTCAACATTTGTCTGCGAGAGATTTTCTTCAACGAACTCAAAACAAGTTTTTAGAAATTTCCATGTTATTGGTCATAATTCCATTTAGTCATCTGAAAAAGAGTTGAATAAAGAACTTGTTGTCAAAACAATAAACAGTGCACAAACCATATTATAAAATGTTAACACAAAATGTTAAAAAACACTCAGGAGAGCATTACCTAGATAAGATGTTACAGGGCTTACAAATGTACTGACAGCTCCTCATCAAGATTCAGACCTATAGGGGCCATGGTATTATATTTGATTATTATTTTCGATTCCAATCTTCTGAGTTCTCTCGTCCTGTTACCACCCCTGAAGTTGAGAGGGATGTGGTCAAGAACAACAAATTTCAGGAGATTTGAATTTTGGCCATGAAACTCATTGAAGTGTCGTGCAATCGGATATGTTTTGTCATTTTTGTTGATCGCTCTACGGTGTTCTAGTATTCGTATTTTGCATTTGTGAATAGTGCTTCCTACATAAAATTTATTGCAGGGGCATCTTAACGCATATACTACAAATTCCGTATTACAACTCAGATGTTTCTGTATGACAAAAGGGCCTAGATCATTGGATATTTCAATAGATTTGCAATTGTTGCTGAATTTGCACGCTTTACAGTTATTACAAGTGAAGAATCCCTTGATATCACTCTTTTTTTATCAACTAACATGCTTTTGCATAACACATCTCCTAATGATCTGGGTTTCTTGAAAGTAAGTGAAGAATATTCACCTACATGTTCTTTTAGATCATCATCGTTTCTTAGTCTTTTAGTTTTGGGAAACAGCCAACCAGCTTTGGGAGATATATATTATCTACTGGCGGTCGCCAGTAGATAGTTATAGTTAGGACCGTGTTTCCATAGGAAATCCGCAACATTCTATTTGGAATAACTTTGGCGCCGGTTGACGAATCCTCGTGAAATTTTCAAAATAGGTGGGGCGCTCCGCTCCTACCCTGAAAGTCTCTGGGGGATTCGTCAAGCGGGGGCTGAGAAAAAAGGGGGGTCCCAAAACACGTTTTCGCCATGCAATTTTCCATAGGGACCTTTAGTCCAAGGTACAGCCCGAACGGCTGAACAGAATTACTTGAAATTTGGCAGAGAGGTAGTCCTCAGCTCAGGGATGTGCCTTTTGCATATATGGAGTCAATCTGTTCAGTAGTTCCTGAGAAAATCAAAAGTAAAATCATATATATATGTGGGCGGAGCCTAACCACACATCTCATCCTGAGATCTGATTGGCTGTCAGCACTTCATCCAAGAAGTGTTGGCAGCCATCTTGGGACCAATATACATGATAGCACCTCATTAAGAAAGCATTGCAGTTAATAGAAGGTTTTAAGACTTTAGTTACATTATAAATCATTTGTTGATGGCACCATACTCATTTTAGCAATGGTGGTATGTTCTAAGGTGATTTCACCATGTGAAAAAGCCTTCTGCTGGGATATCATGTTTGAGAGAAAAATATTTTCTCATGCTTTTCCCACAGAGGTTTAGAAGGTGATCTATAAGCTAAACTGAGAGCTTATTTTCTGTAAATTCACATTATCTTTCTCAGTCATGTGAGAATGAAGTCTGACATTCTCAGTAAAACATGATCATCCAACAAGGGCAGAGACTGTCAGTTGATTCCTTTGTGTTCTACTGCAGCTTCCCAGAGTGTTCCAAAGAACAACTAGAGCGCTAACAGTCCTACTTATGATAAACGTATGGCACACCTGAAGCCATCTTGCTTGGATTAAAGTGGTAACTCTTAAAACATTTAATTTAAAAAGGAACAAAATGAGGGGGTTCATTTTTCCATAAAAAGTATGATTAGTGCTGCAGAAAGAAAAATTAGGGCACATTTTGAGTGACTTCTCAAATCCTCTTCTATTTCATTAAAAACTTCTGACATGCAGACTGAAACATGCACTTTCAATACCAGCAGCAGTTTTCCCTGGTGAGCAGCAGCTTTACTACAGTGATCTAATGAGCAAAAAGAGTGCTAACATTCTGAATTTATGGCAAATGTGTGACACATCTGAATGCCTTCTTGATGGAATCAAAGTAAAAAACTGAAAGTATTTCCAACTGAGGAGACTGCAGTAAATGAGGAAATTAGGAAACTTCATAACAAATAAGTCTCCCAAGATGGCCACCAGAGACAAAAGTGCCCAAATGTAGCCAGAATATCACCCAGATGTAGCCCAAGTATAGCCCAATGACAGAATGTCCCAGAGTGTTCTTAAAAACAACTAGAGCGCTTACTGTCTTCATTATGACAAAAGTATGGCACACCTGAAGCCATCTTGATTGGAATAAACTGGTAACACTTAAAACATTTAATTTAAAAAGGAACACAATGAGGGGGTTCATTTTGCCATAGAAATTATGATTAATGCTGAAGAAAGAAAATGAGGGCACATTTTGAGTGACTTCTCAAATCCTCTTCTATTTCATTAAAAAATTCTGACATGCAGACTGAAACATGCACTTTTAATACCAGGCGCAGACTTCCATGGTGAACAGTAGTTTTACTACAGTGATCTAATGAGCAACTAGAGTGCTAACATTCAGATTTTATGGCAAATGTGTGACATATCTGAATACCTTCTTGATGGAATCAAAGTAAAAAACCGAAAGCATTTCCTACTGAGCAGACTGCAGTACATGAGGAAATTAGGAAACTTCATAACAAATAAATCTCCCAAGATGGCCACCGGAGACAAAAGAGCCCAAATGTAGCCCACAATCACCCAGATGTAGCCCAAATATAGCCCAATGACAGAAGTGTGCAAAACACTTATTATTTTGTGTTTTTGCAGTGTTATATAGTGCAGACTTGTCAGGTATTGGAGTGCTTTACATGAGCATTGGTTACATCACACAAGAACAAATTCATTTTGGTTGTAGACATGGGGAGACTAAGTGATTTGACCAGAATCACAGAATGTCGAGCTGAAGCAGAAACTCCAACTTGGTTCCCCAGTTGCAAAGTCTGCAGTTCTGGAAGTAACACCACATCCTCTACCCTAAGTGCAACATTTAATCAAGTGGTCAACTGGATAAAAAAACATAAAGATAACAAATAATTTAAAAGTGCTTTGTCGCTATTTAAAAACTCAGAAAATATGTCCTTATTTTAGTCTTTTAGAGCACTAACCATAATTTTGATGCCAATAAGACCCTCTCATATATGTAATTTCTAAAGGAAATGTTCTAGGTATTACAGCTTTGATTACATCAAGATGACGTCAGGCGTTCCACACTTTTGTAATAAATATAGAATGTTAGCAATCTAGTTGTTCATTAGGATACTGTTGAGAGGCAGAGGCCAGGGGCACGGACTCTGAAAATTGAAGGCAGGTAGGAGGGTGCAAAGGCAACAATTTAACCACACTGAGCAGGCAGGAAGGGCCGTGGCAGCACAACAGACTATGGAGGGCAGTGGAAAGGGTGGCAGGGGCAACAAACCAACAATACAGGACTTGCAAGAGAGGCTGTGGCAATGTAATAGACCATTGTGGGCAGAAGGAAGAGGCAATGGTAGTACAACCATACATGCCAACAGACCCGATTCAGCCAGGAAACATCCAATGTTTTTAAGCTCAAATGGGCTTTATTTGATCTGTCTCCTGTCTACAATCTCCTCTTTTTCAATGTAACTCAAAGGGGAAAATCAATACCCCAGTTTTTTTTCAAAATCTCCCTCTTACCAAGTTCAAAATGTTCGCAAGTATGGTACATTGGATCATGGAAGGAAATGGGGTAGGGACATGGACTTGGATAACAGAGGACAGGAGGGACATGGAGAGGTGCACCAAACTGACCCTGCAGGGAAGGCATCAGGGTTTGCAGCAGCACAATACACCACACAGGGCATGCGGGACGGGAGTACAGCACAACAATCCATAGAAAGCAAGAGGGAGGGGACAGGACCATGCACATGGACAACAGAGAAAGAGGGGCAAGAGGCAATGGTAGCTAGCTGACCATAATGGACAGACAGGAGAGAAAGCTGCAGCATAACAGACCATAAAGGGCAGGAGGGACGGATCAGGGGCATTACAATGGAACAGACAAGCCAGGAGTGAGGGAGTAGGGGTCTGCACATGTAAACAGAGGGCTGGGGGCAAGGGGCAGGGCAGGAGCAGCAAGATAGCCATGGAGGTCAGGCAGGATGGGCACTAGAAGCAAGACACACCATGAAGAGCAACAGTGAGACTGTGATGGCATACACACAGACCATGGAGGGAAGGTGGGAGGGGGTCAGGGGCAGCTAACTGACCACACAGGGAAGGTGGGAGGGGCCATGGCAGCACAGAAGACCATGCATGGCAAGTGGGAGGGTTAGTTTGTGCACAATGGCTATGATGGGCAAGAAGGAGGGTGCAGGGGCATGCACAAAGGACGATGGAGGATAGAAGGGAGGGTCAGGACCTGTGACAAGAAAGTTCAGGGGAAGGGGCCTCACAACAGACCGCACGGGGCAGGCAGGAGGAGCAGTTGCAGCACAACAGACCAGGGAGGGCAGAAGGGTGTGGCAGTACAATGGGCAATGTAGGACAGGAGGAAGAGGATAGGGGCATGGCATGTGGACAGGCAGGGTGGAGGTGGCAGGGACAGGTTACAGTCATCTGACAATGCTAGGCAGGTGGGAGGGGAGTGGCAGCTCAACAGAACACTCAGAGTAGATAGGAGTGGCAGGTCCATGGAACATGATGGGCAAAAAGGATGGAGCAGGGGCATGCACAAAGACATCGGAGGGCAGGGGGAAGGAGAATAGGGGCAGCAAGCTAAGCACAGAGTTTAAGCAGGAGGTCAATGATGGGGCATAGAATTGGGCAATGGAGGGCAGGAGGAGTGGACTGGTACATCATACTAAATTGAGGGCAGTGGCAGCACATCAGACCATGCATGGCAGGAGGGAGGAGGCTAGTCCATTGATTCACACAACAGAGGATAGGGAGGAGGTGGATGGGGCAGCAAGCTAACTGTTCAGAGAAGGCGGGTATTAGGAACTTTATTGTTTTTAAAACGTGTGTCTGTGCGAACTACTTAAAATATGAACAAGTATGCAGCATAATCTCACTTTTATTCAGGAAGAAGAGGACGTTTGTGACTGTGACTCCGGGCTCACTTGGCAGAAACACCCCCTGACCCTTCACCCCCTATCGCAAAATGTAATGCCCGTGAAAAGG
Source organism: Triturus cristatus (assembly GCF_964204655.1). Lineage (NCBI taxonomy): Eukaryota > Metazoa > Chordata > Amphibia > Caudata > Salamandridae > Triturus > Triturus cristatus. Next base: position 832,092,313 of record NC_140579.1, on the reverse strand, counting down.
GCAGGTGAACACGGTGTTATATAGAACATAGTCCTGACAGCACGATTGAAAATGAAAACTAGATATAGTGTATGGTATAAACTATGCACCAAAAAGTGTGATATAAGATGAACCGGGCGTGAAATATAATATGCAATACATTGTGCGCAATGACAGATTCATTGGAGAGCGCGAGATAGCACAGTCACTAGCGGGTGCTATGCGATATGCGCCATGGAGTGTAATATTCACAGGGCAGTGTTGTGTAACCTAACTAGTCTCTAAAGTTGTAATATAAAATATGTGCTGGGGAGTGTAACGTTGCATATGCACTGTGACAAAGATATGGATCCCAGATTGTAATATGTATGGCATAGCACTGTGCGTTATAACATAGGCATCGAGGAAGGCAGGTTAGATGGTGCAATATAACCCGTGCGAAGACAAGTGTGGCATGACATATTCACGGGGTGGTGTTACAGTACACATGGGCTAGAGAGTGTCATAGCATATGCACTAGCTTGTGGAATACAACACAGAGGTGTGTGGCACTCAGCAGGCAATGGTGGGTGTAACACAGCATTGGGCTCTGCCAGGAGCGCGCTGACTCTCAAGTGATGTTCGTCCCCTTTCCAGAGAGTAAAATAAAAAGTATTACACATACGGCAGTGGATGTGTGTTTTATTAACCGTGAGGGGGGTTTCTTGCATAGTTTTGGTCGAATTTTTGTCGAATTCCCTTTGAATGGCTTGGTGTGCATGTGTATTAAATGTGCCGGTCAATAGCTACCCATGTTTGTATAAATAAACGACAAGGGTGTCTACCGGGATTAGGCACGGTAGGGCATCAGACATGTCAGAGCTTCACTAGTGGTGTAAATACATTCCACGTGGATTCATTGTATGCATAGTCGCCTTTTAATGAATATCACGCAAATCATCATGGTGATAGGTACGTACGGTTTGTCCAGCATGTCCTAGGTGTGTCTATAAATATATATTTTTTAAAAATAAAAAAAAACAGTGGCCGGCCCTGGGGATTGGGGTCAAAAAAATATAATTAGGAGACAGGCCCTGGGGGATGGGGTCATCAGGGCCAATAAATTAGAATAAGAAGGGGAACCACACAGCCCCCCTTCTTAAAAAATTAAAATAAATAAAAGACTGGCATCGCGCCGGAGGCCACGCCCCCTCCTTGCAGCACTCTGCAAACGTGCCCCCTGGTGAGTTGTAAGTTGGGGAATTAATTCCTCTTCAATACTGAGGGTCCCTGAGGGCCAACTAGCCCAACAGGCATCTCCAGTATGCGCCAGGGAGCTGCGCTGCAGACAGGTGTTCTGAGGCCAAGCCCCTTTTTACACCTCTCTGCAACGCAGCTCTGTGGCGCTTACTGGAGGTACCTAGTGGTCTAGTTTGACCCTAGGGACCCTTAGGATTCAAGGGGACTTAATCTCTCAACTTAGAACAGCCACAGGGCGCGTTTACACAGTGGTGAAGGGAGGGGACGGAGCCTGAGGTGACGTGTGCAAACACGCACTATGGCACGTTTTAAATTGGGGATATATTTTCCCTTCAATACTGAGGGCCCCTGGGGGCTAACTAGCCCACCAAGTGCTTCCAGTAAGCGCCACTGAGCTGCATTGCAGAGAGGTGGTCCAGGCCGTGCCACGTTTTACACCTATCTGCAACGCAGCTCTGTGGCACTTACTGGAGGTACCTAGTGGGCTAGTTGGACCCTAGGGACCCTCAGGATTCAAATGAACTTAATCTCCCAACTAAAAACGGACACAGGGCGTGTTTACACAGTGGTGAAGGGAGGGGACGGGGCCTGAGTTAACGTGTGCAATAACGCCCTGTGGCCTGTTTTAAGAGGTAGTTTTAATCCCCCTGCCCTATTATATACTAGGGACTTACAGAGGAGGTCATGCTAATCACAGGGGGACCCCAACGCACAATGTTCCCTAGTGTATGTAGGTGTTTTCACTGTATTCTAAGTGTCTTTTAACATAGCACTGGCTCTAGGACTGGTTAGTGCGACTCAGTTACCACCAGTATCCGTCTGAAAAAGTTGAGGGTACAGGATGATTTTGCAACAAGGCTTCTTTCTGCTCTTCTTTTTGTTCTTTCTGCACGTTATCCTTCTTCCTGCACTTTTCTTCGTCTTTGAGGACTTCTGTTGCTTCTTTCTGCACTTCTTTTTTTTCTTTCTGTGCATTTTTTCTTCTTTCTTCACATGTCCTATCTCTGTAGGCATAGTTAGAAATTAGCATTTAAAAAACCTCAGAAATTCACTGAAAAAACCATAGGTTTCAGGGGTGTTATAGTTAGCTGGACTTTTCATTTGTACAAAACCATTGAAATTCCCCCGTTATAGTTAGTTCAGCTAACTATAACTCGCGCGCCCGCAATGCACTGCTGATGACGTCACATATTACATCACTCATGACATGGTCAGTGACATCACTCATGACATCACTGATGACATCACTGATGACATCACTCATGACATCCTCCTTGTGTTAGAGTGGCAGACCTCCTCTCACCCTAATATAACCTTTGATACACACATTCAAAAATAGAGACTAAATTTTTCAAAACAATGTACATACCAATATCAGTTACAACAACCTCTTCAGAAATTCTAAGATCCACTTACACATCCACTTATTCACCAACAGTCCTATACAGTCACTCATACATGTACTCACTCATCATATGTACTCATACACCTATACATCCTGTTACACAATGCCACTCATCCATAGAGTTACTCACACACATAGTCACTCATGCTAATAAAGAATCAAACATACATTTACTTGCATATACAGTTATACACACACTACCACACTTACTTCTTCGGAAACTTACACATACTTAGTCTTTTAAACAATCACTTATAGAAACACATACTTATTCATACAGGAACTCTTTCAATCTCTCACTCTCACATATACTCACTTATATACACCAATAGTCACATATACTAGTTTAAAACATATGTAGTTACTCATAAAGACACTATTGAGACAGTCATTCACTCACTAACACACCCTTACACACACTCATCCACCCATACAGTCCTGCACACATGCTGTCTTCAACACATACAAACAGTGAGTCACTCATTCATGCACCTATGCACTACGTAATACCCCCCACCGAACCATGCAGACACTCAGACTGATACTCAAAAAACCAACTAATCACCTATTTAGACACTCATGTAGCTACTCACCAACCCATGCAGCCACTTATACACAAAGTGAGAGACTGATACAGATATTTACATATTTAAACATTACTCACTAAGCCATGTATTCACTATGATACACTTAATCAGTCAGTTACACAATCAATTTTTCAAAAACATATCATCCATTTAGACACTTATATACCCATTTATTCTTCCATCGACCTTGAGATATACATATATAAAACATATTTAATTTTCAGAAAAACACACAGTCACTGGATGATGTCATCAGTGATGTCATTTGAGATGTCATCAGTGATGTCATGAGTGATGTAATATGTGACGTCATCAGCAGTGCACTGCGGGCGCGCGAGTTATAGTTAGCTGAACTAACTATAACGGGGGAATTTCAATGGTTTTGTACAAATGAAAAGTCCAGCTAACTATAACACCCCTGAAACCTATGGTTTTTTCAGTGAATTTATATATATATACACACACATAAAAACATATATAGGCATTTGTATATACATTTTCAGACATACGCAATACGGTTATTAAAATAAAGAAAGAGCACTTCTTATGTCAAACAAAAGAGGCTGACCTTAATTGAAGAGATGCCGCAGTACCGCTTGTCCAACCGCTGCATCTTCTCGTTGCGTAGATTGCAGAAAGTAATGCTTTGTAAACGTGTAGACATTCTTCCATGTCGCAGCACGACATATTTAGTCTAATGTCATTCCAGCAAACAAAGCTGTAGATGCAGACATGGGGAGTGTGCTTTAGCCCTTGCTGTCAGAGGCTTGTTAGCCTTTTCATGACAGAACTGAATCGCAGATGAGACCCATCTGGCAATCATAGCCTTTGTTACAGCTGTTACTTGTTTTCCTTGTCCGTAAGCAACCAGGAGCTGATCTGTTTTTCTTATCTCTTTTGTTTTTTGTAGGTAGAATTTCAAACATCTCTTGACATCCAAAGTATACATTGCACGCTCTGCTGGGCTGGATGGATTTAGAAAGAAAGATTGCAATATGACCGGCTCGTTGAGGTGAAATGGTGTTGGTACCTTTGGTATAAATGTTGGGTTTGTCCGTAAAGCTACATAGTTTTCTGTGAAATGTAGAAAAGGTTCTTTCATTGTAAAGACTTGTATCTCACTCACCCTCCTTGCAGAAGTAAGAGCTAGTAAGAGGGATACCTTCCATGTGAGAAACTTAAGCCCCGCTTTGTGAATTGGTTCAAACGCACGAGTTACTTACCTTCGGTAACGATGTATCTGGTAGAGACGATTCTAGCCACAGATTCCTTCATGTAGAATTATCCCCAGGCGTGAGACTGGATCCGGAAACTTTTTTGCCACAGCATTCCTGCGCGCCGGGGCGACATCACGCGACTCCGCCCAGGCGTCGTCCGCGTACGTGACGTCAGCGAGGTCACATAAGACCCCCCTGGCGCGCCCACGTCAGCGGAACCACCAGATAAAAAACTGTGGAAGCATGGGAACAATGTGCAAAGAGCAGAAAAATTGGAAAGAAACGGTGACTAACACCACCACCAGAGTAGTGCCAACACCGCAGAACCCAAGGACAGGGAAAGAAGAAGAACAAGCAGAAACCTGCGCAGTCACCCTGCCAGCACATAGACAACCTCCCATCCCTGTGCCCCGGAGGCAAGAACATGCGTAGAAGTCATGACACACGTAGGAAACCCACTCCTCATCCTGAGCAAGGAATGGGACCAGTCCCAAGACAGACAGGGACAACAAACCTCCAAGCCATCCCAACCAAGAGGGCAACCACCCACAAGGGACAAGGGTAAGACAATGCCAGATGACCCTTAATCAGAGGATAGGGAGGGGAGGGAGGACAGGGATAGAAAGCAATCCCCCCAAAACCTGGAGTAGCCAGAGCAGCAGGGCCCCGGAGGACCGGAACCCCATCCTCCAAAGGACCAAAGGAGGAATGAACCGCCACAGACGGAGCCACCTATCAAGAACAAGGAAGGCACTCACAGGAGACACAGCCCCCCACGGGAGGAGAGTACCAAAGACGAACCCAAGGGTCCTCGCAGAATAGGGGAGGAATGGCGGGCCGTGAAGGAATCTGCGGCTAGAATCGTCTCTACCAGATACATCGTTACCGAAGGTAAGTAACTCGTACATCTGATAGAGACTACTAGCCGCAGATTCCTTCACGTAGAATAGATACCCTAGCAATACCTCCTGGGAAGGAGGGTCTGCGAAAGGACCCCACCATCCATGCAGAACAGAGGGCCCCACAGGGGACCAGATCTGTGGACCAGGTAGAACCTTGCCAGGCCAAGGGAACCCCACAAGCAGGACCCCACCGACCCCAAGGGGATGTAGGAGGGAAAGAAGACTGAAGAGGTTCGTACACTCACAGCAGAGGAACCAAGGGCAAGGACTGAGAGGCCGAAGCACCCCACTCCCCCCCAAGGCAGCATAGCTTCCGCCCAATGCCAAGACAGGAAAAGCAGAAGAAAAAGAAGAAGAGGGTGAACCCATTCCAGATGGAAAGCAGCCTGTCAGCCAGAACAGCGCCGGCAGTCAAAGCCAGAAGCAAGAAGAACAGTTCGAGGCCCCAGGAAGGCCGAGTAGGCGACGCCCGGCAAGGAAGACACAGGATCATCCCAGACCGCAGGACAGGAGCAGGGAGAGGAGGAGATGCCTGGGCCACCACTACGAGTGGCCACGCACACGACCTCAGGAAGCAAAAGCAACCTACCTAAACGCCATGGAGAACAGGCACCCGAAGGCAACCAGAACCCTCTAGCAGAGCGCAAGCTATATGACAGCTACCACTACCCCACATAGGGTATGTTAAGTCCCAAGATATTGGAACCCTCTTTGGAAGAACTTCCGCAGCAGAGGAAAAAACAAAAGAGCCACGGGGAAAAAAAAACCCTGCTGAAGGCTTGACAAGAAGCCCAAACAAAGCAGAAGGCCCAATCTCAGGGCCAAGCCTGCGCAACAACTCCTGCAGAACCACACACAATCAACACAAGGGCCGTCCTGCAGCCAACAATGCCAAAGTCCCAAGGAAGGACGTAACGGCCAGAAAACACACTGCACAGCCAAAACAGCCAGTTTTAGAAGGCCCAGAATCAACCCAACTCAGAAGTCTCTGAGGAGGGGACGGAGGAGGAGGAGGAGGAGGAGGAGGATAAGGCGGAGGAGGAGGACGGAACCCTGCCAAGAGCCTTTGGATGGCGGTGTCGGCCGGGGCATGGAACAACAGGCTGCCATCAAACGGAAGGTCAATAAGTCGCTCCCGAATATTCTCAGGGAATACTCCGTCCCGAAGCCAAGCATGGCGACGGAGAGCGACTGAGGAAGCCATGGCCCGGCCCAGCACCTCTGAGATGTCCAGAGCGGAGCGGAGAATAAACGCCGCAAGCTCCCGGCCATCCAAGGCATGATGCCGTAAGTCCACCAGGTCAGGCTCCTGGGACGCTGCAGATCCCAGAGACTCAGCCGAGTCCCACAAACAGGAGGAGGCCCTAGCCAGCACACACAAGGTGTTAAGGGCCCGCAGGGCCGCGCTGGTCGAGGCGAACATGTTGCGTCCCCAAGAGTCCAGCCAGCGGGCCTCTCGGGACGGCGGAGTCAACAGTGGCGGCAGGGAGGGAAAAGCAGTCCACAAAAGGGGGCTGGCAGCTGAGGGGTGAAGGGAAAGACACGCCGGGTCACGCGGCGCCGGGAGGTGCCGGTGCAGAAGCTGCTGAGGCACTGGATCCCCTGAGGCAGGACGCCTCCAAGCCCCCGTCAAGGAAGAAAGGAGCGAACCTTCAAAGGGAAGTAAGATTTCCTTCCCACCAGAGCCCTGGTGGAGGACCTCCAACAGATGGTCTGCCGGAAAGTGAGCCACCGGGTCACCCATGCGCAGAATGCCCACAGCCGTGGACACCATGTGAGCGAAGGCCGCACCCGCCTCCGGAGGGCCCCGCGGTGGAGAAAGCAGCTCCTCCGTGGTCGATGGCTGCAAACTAAGGCGGCCGTCCCCGAGGCCACGCGGGGCGGGCAAGGGCCAGACCTGGAAGTCAGAAGGAGCTGAAGAATGAGGGACCTGCCGCTCTTCCGGCGAACACCTCTGCCTCAGGAAGGGTGGGTAGCCGCCCTTCGACGCCGGTGAAAAAGACACCACGCGGCGACCAGTCTTCGGGAAGTACGACACCAATATACAGCCTGCCTCCGGAGAAGAAGGAGCGTCCGAAGACGAATCCGCGGTACGACCCCTGCGCGGAGCCGTAGAGTCCGCTGCTTGAGGTAGGACGTCGGCACCAGCCTGCGTCACCGAACACGGGACCTCCAAGTCACCCTGCACCGGGGACCGGAGCAGAGACCGGAGTAGAGCTGGAGCCGCTCCGGCCCCGGGGGGGTGCCGGAGTGACGCCGACCCGACCCCCAACGAGGCAGCCACCTGCGTGGGGGAATGAGACGGGCCTGGGAAGTGGCATGAAGCCCTCTGACAGCCGCGGCCCAGAATGAGGTGAAGATCGCTCGGCAACCCATGTGGCGGCGCCAGGGACGATTCAACCTCCGACTCGCCCACCGAGGCAGCCACCTGTGGGGAGGGACGAGAGGGGCCTGCAGAGGGACGAGGGATCTTCCCTCAGCCTCGACCCGGAGCGGGACAAGGAGGGTCCACCGACCCCTGTGGCTCTGCACGGTCCAGCTGCTGCCGGCGCCTTAGAGGCGTCACCTCGGCCTTAGACAGGACCACCCTGTCAAAGGACCGAGAGGGGCTCGGGGATGCGACCCGTGCCCTGGCGACCTCCCGCGACATCACAGGGACCCCCCCTCGGGAGTTTGCAGCGAGGCAGAGACGCCGTGGCCTGAAGGAGGTGCCCCAGAGGTGCCGCACCCCAACAGTACCACATCCCCCAAGCCTGGATCCGAACCAGTCGGCTCCGGGGCCGGAGCCACCGGCGGCGCTGCAGAGGGCCCTGCACAGAGCGAGGGATCCACCGACGCCCCAGGAGGGGAAGAAGGAGGAGATGCCCCAACACTGGGAAAAGGTGGATAGGACGACACGCAGGGCCGCATCACCCGCGGAGAGTCCACACCCCCGGTAGGCCGGAAACCAGCCCCCGGGAACAAACTGCGACACTTACCCACCTGGGAGCGACGCTCACGTGACATAGGAGAAAGGCAAGGACGACGACTACGGCCGTATCTGAAGCCGTCCGTCGAAGCAGACCGAGGGGAGGACGTCGACCTGGAGAGACGCGCCGAGAGAAGTTTCATCCGGCGCTCTCGCCGCGACTTCGGCTTCAACTGCTGGCACTGCGTACAGTCTGTGGTGCCGTGATCCTCCCCCAAACACCACATACAAATGAGGTGAGGGTCCGTCGCTGACATAAGATGCCCACAAGACGTGCCAGTCTTAAAGCCCGAAGGCATCCACACACTGTTCCACTAAAAAATGGAAGAAAAAGGGGGCCCTAACAGGCCCATAGCAAGGATCGGATCTGCGTTGCATGCGGAAAAGGAAAAAACTGACGTGGGCGCGCCGGGGCGGGTCGTATGTGACCTCGTTGACATCACGTACGCGGATGATGCCTGGGCAGAATCGCGTGATGTCGCCCCGGCGCGCAGGGATGCTGTGGCAAAAAAGTTTCCGGATCCAGTCTCACGCCTGGGGATAATTCTACGCGAAGGAATTTGCGGCTAGTAGCCTCTATCAGATAGTTGTCTCATCAACTGCACCAGGACTACATTGAGCTTCCATCCCGGAGGAGGCGCACGCACAGGGGGAAATGTGCGGAAAAGTCCTCTCATGAACTGCTTTACAAGACTAGATGCACAGAGAGAAGGAACTTGAGGAGATCTCCTATAGTGGGAAATTGCAGCCAGGTGAACCTTTACTGATGAGAAAGTGAGACCTGATTCAGCTAGTGAGAGGAGGTATGGCAAGATCTGTTCAGCAGGGGCTTGCAGCGGGTGAACGTTATTTCTTTCGCACCAGAAACAGAATCTTCTCCTTTTCAAACGATGTCTTGATAGAGCTTTCAGCACGGGATATAGCAATGATTTCTCTACACTTGTGTTATATTTACGTTCCTAAACTCCAGGAATTCAGGAGCCATGCGTGCAAATGAAGAGAGTGTGGATCCGGATGATTGACTTGGCCCTTGTTCCTCGATAACATTGTTGAGGACGGCTGTAGGCGAATGGGTTTAGACTCCGACCGCAGGAGCAGTTCTGGGAACCAGTATTGTCTGGCCCAGCGTAGAGCTATCAGGATCAGACAACAGTGTTCAGATTTCATCTTGCTCAGTACTCTGGGAATTAACGGGATAGGGGGTGTGGGGGTAGTGTAAGCATATATACCTGACCTTCGCATTAAAAGGGCATTCCCCTTGACCTCGGTAGAGGAAACCTGCTGACATAGTACTGGCATTTGGAGTTCTCTTTCGTTGCGAAGAGGTCCAAAGTTGGTTTTCCCCATTTTCGAAATACCTTGTCCAGCTGAGATTGTTCTAGCTCCCACTCGTGGCAACTGAACTGAGACCTGCTCAACGTGTCTGCAAGGGTATTGTGCAGACCTCTGACATGCTCTGCTTTTAACGTGATCCCATGATGTGTTTTCCATTCCCATAATTCCTGCGCCTCCTGAGAAAGCGTAATGGATCTTGTGCCTCCTTGCTTGCTGATATAGTCCATGCTGGTGGTATTGTCCGTACGCACCAACACTGAAGAGCCTGCTATTCTCGGCAGGAATGCTTGGATAGATAGGAATATGGCTTTTAGCTCTAAGTTGTTTATGTACTGTGTTCTCTGCGCCAAAGACCATTTGCCTTGAATTTGCAAATCCTGTAGATGACCTCCTCAGCCCTCCATGGAGGCGTCCGTTGTTAAAACGAAATCTGGGGTGCTCCACAGGAAAGTCAGGCCTTGAACGAGATTTGATGCCTGGAACCACCAATGCAGAGTTTTCACCATTCGTGGTGTGATTTGAACTACATCTTCGAAGGATCCCGAAACCTGTTGCCACTGTTTCTGTAGCTCCTCCTGAAGAGGCCTCATCAGTCTGGCTGGAGGTACCAGATTTATCGCTGAAGAGCACATCCCCAGTAGCGATTTGTACATTCCCACCAAAACTGACCCTTTTTTTGACATTGCCTATGCAAGCTTTTGCAGACGTATCTGCCTCTCCTGAGACAAGAACACTTTGCTCTGAATGGTGTCTAAGGATGCTCACAGATAAGATATTACTGGAGTAGGAAGCAGAACCAAGTTTTCCCTGTTTAGGGTAAGTCTCAATGTTTCAAATAGACGGAGGCAAGTTTTTGTTGCTCAATCGGCTTCCTGCACAGTCGAGGTATGGAAATACTTTAAACCCCGAGACCGCAGGGTCACCGCTACTGGCGCCAGGCACTTGGTGAAGATTTGTGGTGCTGATTTGAGTCCAAACGGGAGCACTTTGAATTGATAGTGGGTACCAGCCACTGTGAATTTTAGGAACTTTCGGTGCTTTGGGTGGATTGGGATATGGAAATATGCGTCTTCCATGTCAAGGGAAGTTATGAAATCTCCTTTGTTTAAGCAACCCAGGATATCTGAGAGCATTACCATCCTGAACGTCTGCTTCTTGAGAAACTTGTTCAGATTCCATTCACTTATTTCTTTTTTATTTGGAAAAAACGAGAATAAAAACCCTTCCCTTTCTTGGCGAGTAGTACCTTTTCTATGGCATCCTTGAGAAGCATAGCCAAAACTTTCTTTCGTAGTAAGTGAAGACGAGGGGGAGGGGGACCCTTGAGTGGGGTGGTTAGTGGTCGCTGAAGAAACTCTAGAGTGTGACCCTTGGTGACTAGGTCCAAAACCCAGCGATCAGATATAATCTCAAGTCACCGCTGCACGTAACTGGAAATTTTCGCACGCATGGGATGATGGCCTGGTACCCTGACAAGCTCATTGCTTTGTATCCGAGTCACGGCTTTGTTGGGGGGCTCGCTTGCGGCCTCCCTGGCAAGAGAAACCAGCCGTTGAAGATTGCCAATACGATGGAGGGTTAAAGGATTGTCGATACTGGGATTAGTATAGTTGGTATTTTTTAGCTCTCTGGTATCCTTCTTTATAAGTGACGAATCCTTGCCCTCTAGCACCTCTGAAGGGTACTCTTCTGTACTGTAGAGTCTGAATCATTTTTGATTGCCAATAGAGCCTCATCAATGTGTTTTACGAAGAGTGACTCACCGGCAAAAGCCATGTCAAGAATCTTTGCTTGTACCTCCAAAAGTTGTTGCTTTTAGCCATCCCTGACGTCCAAGTACAGCTGCTCCTGCTAACTGCCTTAAACCAGTGTTTGCTACATCAAGGGCACAGCCAATTGTGTCTGAGGCTGCACGCTCACCCTCCAGCAGAATTTTGCGTGCATCTTGCCTGCTTTCCTCCGGGATGAGGTCTATTAGCCCTGCCATATCAGACCACATTTGACTGTCATAGAGGCCGATAATGGCTAGGGCATTTGCTGCTCTGATTATCACAGCTGCCATGGAGGAACACCTTTTCCCAAAGGATGTCCATTATACGTCCTTCTTTATCTGGGGGGGGGGGGGGTGTAGTAATCGGGGTAGCCGGATTCTTAGGCCACCTTTGTGCAGCCTGGGAGATGAATGAATCTGGCTTCAGATGTCCAATAAGGCACTATGGAGAGTCATCTAGAGCCCTATATTTCTTTTCCACACGAGGCAGCACTGGTGGTATGGATGCTGGCGTTTTCATAATTCTGATGCCCTCCTGCCAAATGTGGTCGATGACAGGTATTGAGTGCGCCACTTTTCTTGTGTCCTCTTTGAAATTGTAAAGGAAACATTCTGTCTGCTTTACTGTCATAGGTAGATGGAACCTGCTGGCTGCTCTTTGCATCAAGTAGTGAAACCCCCAAATATCCTATGGAGGAGAGTCTGAAGGAAGGTGCAGAGAAGGAGATGTTGTCGGAATAATGTAATCATACCAAGGGTCGGGGGCAGATGTTGGATCTGGCAGTTCACCTTCCTCTACCTCTTCTGAGGAGGAGGAAGTATTTTGTGCTGCTGGATCGATTGTCCCCGAGCCTGGTATAATCCCAGGTGTGCTCGGTAACTGAGGGCCTGGTGCATCTGTAGATTCTTCCACCTGAGGAACTTGGTTTACAGATTGATTTTGTTGAGGAGGGAACCTTTGCCTATAATCCGCCAACATGGCTTGAAGGTCCTCGATCAATAAAGGCGGTAGGTGGGCCATATCCCTGGGGCGTGGTTCTTGACGAAAGTCAAACTGATAGCTATGTCCTGGAGCCATATAGTCCTGCTGGTAATAATGGGCCTTGCCTTGATAGTCGTCATCCTCATCATCATCCTCCTCCTGCCACTTCACATGGAGCTCAGATGGACTGTGAGCTATCCCATAGAGGCCGTTATCATCATCATCCTCTTCCTCAACATACCCTTCCAACAGATGTGATGGAAGCAAAGGTGACACTCTGCTATAATCCTGCATAGACGGGTGTAAAAATGTCTTTGTTACTATGGCAACCCGAGTAATCCTAGTAGACGGGGGCGTCGATGGTGCAGAAATCATAGGAAAGGGAACTTCCATCGACGGTGTCTTCATCGTCGACGGTGCCTATGTCGTCGACGGTGCCTATGTCGTCGACTGTGTCTTCGTCGACAGAATGGTAGTCGACGGAGGGGCATCGACAGTCTTTGACAACGATGGAGCTTTTGTCAAGATGGAGACTCTTGTAGAGAGAATAGGAGACTGGATCGCTGTCGTCGTAACTGTAGCCGTCGATGATGGTGTCGACGATGTCACACACATTGCCGTCGACGAGAGAGAGATTGTCGTCGACGATGGCTTTGTAGAAGCCATCTTTCTTGTATGATACCAAATGCTGTAAGCTTCTAGGCCCTGCTAAGTTGACATGAAAAGCAGTGCACAAAATGCCCGTACTTTACCATTCGCTTCAGAGACACAGCTTTTGTAACACAAGGTTCGATCAAGAATAATACGTGACAGGGAGAGATGCTCATGTAGACACAGACATTTCAGCATAGCACATTTCGTAATATGTCTGGTCCTTTCTATTATGTTGCAACTATTAATTGGAAAAGCACCAGACCTATATCTTACATTACAGTGGAAAGTCCCAGAAGCAGACCTAGCTCACGCAGTCTGCAACAGTACTTTTCGGACCTTAAATGGTATATAACTATCTAGGCCCTTGCAAATTGGTCAAATGAACTATGCTTAATTTGTGCTACGTATGTGATGATGCCGTATCCTTTGTGGTTTTGGCTTATAAAAGCTATCACCAATGTAACATCTTTGGTCACTCAGTGACTTTGCTGGGTGCCCCCGTGCTGCACGCTAATCTGTTGTTGGTTTCTAATAAACGCTGTCATCTTACCCTTGACTGAGGACCGTTTGTGTGGATTCATTTCTTGCTTATATTTCAGATTCCACATTTGGTGGAGAATGCAGCTTCCAGACCACTGGCGATTTCACGGACTGGCGGCCTGGACTCCAGCTTCCATCAGGGTTCGGAGACATGAGGATCAAGGACGATTTCCATTTGCCTTCCTCTCTCCTCCGCCTCCCTTGGAACGCTGGGGGACTGTCTGCCCGTATGTTGACTTCGCTTTGCCTCTGGCTCCTGCTCCCTTTTCCTTTCTCTCTCTCTCTCTCTCTCCTATGTCAAGTGTAATATGCTTGTGCCCGGGCGATATATATAAGGTCTGCTTCCCCGACTTGTGGGACACCTCAATGGCTATCATTACGCCTGTACTTATCACTTTCTTCTGTGTTCTTTTTGTGGCTCTCGTGATTTACTTTGCGGTCTGTCATCATTCGGATGTGGACTGAGTTCCTGTTTTGTGTCTGCCCCTCGTTAGAGGATGCAGACAGGCTTTCTCCTCTGGTTCCGTGCGTAGCTCTTGATCTCTGACATTGCTGCCGCTCTCTGCCTGAATTTTTACATGTGCATTTTTGCTCTACCGTTCAGTTCCTGGTCCGGATTCCCTCCCCACCTGGCCGGTGACAGCGCCCTTCTGCAGGTTCCCAGCACGCAGTGACTCCCTGGTGCCAGGCAGCACCTGGCTGATGGCGTGCCGAGGAGGGCGACCTACTGCACCCCCCTGTCTTGCTAGCAGAGAGTCCCCGGCCGTTGGGGGGGGCAGGACATTCACGGATTTTTCCCGTTGACTGGAACAGAGGTCGGTACGCTTTGCCAGACTCAACAGACGCCGGTAAGTTTCCTTTGGGAGTTATGTACTCCAGTTTGGGTGGTAGCAGGTAGCTCCTCGTTTTAGAGTTGTAGCAGTTTCGCTCCCCAGGTTTTGGGTGGTAGCAGGTAGCCCCTCGTTTTAGAGTTGTGGCAGTTTGGCTCCCCAGGTTCAGGTGGTGGCGGTTTTGCACCCCTGACAGCGCGCATCCTGTTTGGTACAGGTACGATATCGTGGGAGTGGCGGTCCCTGGACTGCCCCTCTTTTGGTTGCAACGGTTTCTTAGGGCGCCAGTTCTCCAGGTCCCTGTACTCAGGTCTGGGCCAAGTTGCCTCACCTCAGCGCCGCTGGACCCGGGTACCCAGTGGGGCACTGCCTCCTACTGGACGCCTGAGGCGGTCTCCAGCTGTGCCTAGGGAATTTCCTAGGCACAGGGGGGGGAGTATCAGTTGACCTATTTGTTGTAGTTGACCTGTTTGTTGTTGTTAATTTATTCGTGGTTGCTGATTTGTTTGTTGCTATGGGAATTCCTTGCATTTTTTTGTGTGTACTACATAGCCCTCTTATATATAGTGGCAAGGTTTGGTTAGGGTTCCAGAGCTTTACTAGTCTCTGTATGATGTTATCTCTTCTTTGGGTATTGTGACGCTAACACCACTAACATTTGACGCTGCTAATCTGTCTGACTGCCCCATATCAATTGTCCTGTACGCCATCGTTCAATAATAATATACAGGGCAAGTGACCCTCTGCGTCCTGTCCCTGAGACCTCTTGACGTAATAAAAGTCCCCCCGTTACTATTTTGGGATTAGCGTAAGGGCAATACACATACTCTTAGTACACAGCCTCTTTGACAGCGCTGCGCGCAGGGATGTGTTTTGTTTCATATGTTTGCCTGCACTGAATGTAGAGTTCACCACCCTGCACTATCTAGTGGATTGCCTGACAGACTCCAATTCCGCCTAGCCGCCCCTTCCGCCAGCTTATGGGATAACGGAAGATTGCAAGGAGGCGGAATTACTAACCTTCCTTCCGACACTATTCTGTCACCTTTTCTTCCGTTCATGGGACGCCAGTATTTAGCACCCAGAACTATTTCTCATTCTCACTTATGACCGCTTGGGTGAACTTGAAGTAACTGATCTGTCTGTTTGCCTGACGAATGGCTCCCTCTGCTATCACATCAGCTGGAGAGTGGCTGAGAAGAGTATGATCACGTACGTTAACCCACTGTGGTGGTGTCTGTCCATTGTCCGGCGCGAGGCCCCCACCCATCTGTCCGGTGTGTCTGCCCTGTCCCTGTTTAGCGCTTGCACTTGACACACTCCACACTCACCTCTCACAATGGGAAATTCACTAGGTAAAAACAAACTAGATAACGCTCAGCCAGCCCCCCCACCAAAGACTCTCCGGCATACAACGTGGCCCTAAGCCAAGGACTCCACTCCATACTATTTGTACATAATGGCATGAAAGGACTGCTAGAAGACCGGACTTACAGTCCCCGTGTCAAGGAACGTACGACATGAAAAAGTGGTGACCAGAGATCAGTTGGCTCTGGTGCACTGCCTCCTGATGGATACCAAGGGTGGTTGCCAGATGTGAATAGGTGTCCACCTACTCACAAGGAGGGTGTTGGTATTGCATTATATGCATTAATTTGAAGCGCTGTTATTGTATTGTATGCATTTATTTGAAGTGCTTTTATTTTTGATATGCTGTCTTTGATTAACTATGGGCTTGTTTTGTAATACTCTAGCAACAGAGCTCTTGGACCCTGAGCTTGCACAACAAATTTTGGGCAGGCCCACTCCGACTATCACCCGTAAGGGGTTGATAGAAATAGACACATCCCTTCAGTTAGATTAATGTACATGAGTGAGCACGCTTCTCCTCTGTGAGGAAGTGGGGGGCGCGCTGAAGTGTGTTTACCCTTACCAGTGCAAAGTAAATGTGTTTTTAGAGAGGATACATTGTGCGTGCTAAACACATATTTATGCACTGGTATTCTCTACCACAGGGGCACAACCCACCGAGCTGTCCCATGATGAGCAGACCTTTTGCAAATTTCTCGTGCACAAACTCATAAATGGGGAAGTTAACCAAATAGAACTTTTGACAGGATGTTTCAAAATACTGCTTCTCTTGTAACTATGGGACAGGACGCAGCCTATGCACCTTTCAAGTTCTGCAGAAAGAAAAATAAGCTGTTAAAATTATGCACAGAAAAATAAAATACAATACCGCGTCTTAATGGGCTAAGGTCCTGAGGCCCACTGTGCTTCTAAGCAGAAAGCTATGGCCCTAAGACAAACACAGAGTACGGGAACAGCCCCCCTCTCTCCATATTATAGTTGCGATGTTGTCAAATTTACGTTCCCTGATTTCTTTCCAAGTGCCCACAACACACCACATTGATAATGCCCCTGTGAAATGTGCCCCCTCCACCTGGGGAAAAGGAGAATAAAGTGGAATTTGTACATGTCTCATGGTCCAGAGCAGATCTCATGTCCTTTACCAACGTATTTCTGAAATTACATGTAGAACAAAGAAGAGGGTACATAGAGCTAATGAGACAGGAAGGGAGACAAATAGATGGAAGGGAACGCCTGATAATTTTATAGAGTAGAAAGAGTGAGAAAAAAAATAAAGCAATAGTTACTGAGAAATGGCCAGCACGGCCTTTGATTATATGATACATTAAGGGGTTAAAGAAAACTCTTTTGGACTGGCTTTGAAATAACAATCGTGGGCTGGCCACAGATTCTGGGCATTGCGCCAAGACTAAACCACACACTACAACTGTGGGTATGAACAGAACTGGTTAAAAATGAAATGTATTCTTCGCAGCGGAGATTGGAAGGGAATGCTGATTCTTAAATGTGTATTAACAAAATAGGATTGAATAACTGTTACAATTTATAGTTTAAAGTTCATTTAAAGATTGATGAAGGGCAAATGTTATTTTGTGTATATGCACTTTAATAAGTTTTGGTGCAACATTTTCAGATGCAAGAACGGCAGAGAAAAGATGTGTGTCGTACGTGTCTGTTTGGTGTTTTGTCAATTGACATTGTGAGGGCCAGAGTGATGCTATCCACAGGTCCCCCACCCCATCTCCCAGAGTGATTTACAACAGGAGACATTTGCTATTTTAAAGGACAAAATATTCCATTACATTGCGCAAAGGCTACTTAATAGCAGGGGGAACAGAGGACCCTCCTGCCAGTTATCAGGTTATTTCCGTGCATTTATAGGTATTGTCCCTGTTTCAAGTGCTGGTTTTTCGAAGTGTGCATTTGAACATATTAGCTATTGAGCTAAAAGATGAATGATCTGGGTGGCCTGGGTTCCCATTATTAAAAAAGATGTAAGTTGCTAAGATAAAAATGAAATGCCCAGGATAACACAATTAGGTCATGTTAGGTAGCTGGCTTGTTTTTCCCATTTCTCACTCCACAGACGGCAGCCTAACATATAACGTCACCATCCTCACAAGCACATATACTAGGTATATTGCGCTCTTAAAGGGTTTTGCCTAAATTGAATGGAGCAAGGAGAAGTACTATGTTATGTATGCATCTAAAAGAAATATTGTGTATGTATATTAATGTTTTTCATTTCTAGGTTCTTCAGAGTTGCAGGATATATAACAATTTATACTGTAAGGGGAATGCGCTAAAATGCTTTTGAAAGCAGTGCATTCGCCAGGGGCTACAAAGGATTGGACAAAGAGTAGTGATATTGTGTTTATTTATTGTTCTTTAGTAATGAGTATATGCCAATGCAGAAGGATAGTGCGCATTGAATAACTGTGCTTCGTATTATGATGTTTTAAGGATACAAGGTGTACAGATCTATAATGTCTTTTAATGTACAGGTGCAGTCTTTAGGGGTGTTAGTGAATAGGTGTCCTGTGACAAAAACCACTTGTCCCTTTTGTGCCATGCAATGCGGCGACAAATTATGGCAGCAATTTCATTATATAAGATCTCTAAAATAGCATTTCTGATTATGCCAGGGCTCCTTCCATAGTAGGGTTTGAATACTAACTATTACCTTATGCTGCCACGTTCCACAGATCTACATACGGAGGATGGAGGTAATGGTAGGAATGCTGAGACAGGTTGGATTTTTACTCCTGAAAATGCCAGACATAATACTTCTTCCAAAGGTTGGCTAAAAGTGGATGGAGGAAAAGTGAGCTTGCAAACACTCAGATTTTCGCATGAGTAGATCTACACCTGCATATTTGCTCATGCTTAAATGCAGTTCACAAATATTTTCTAGGAGTACTATTTCTTGTCCTGCTTCTGTACAGTCTTGTGAAATAACCACAGATGTATATCTGCACTTAATCAGAGTACGTGGGTGCACTTTATTTCATAACTCAGCCCCTAATTAGGTCTGGCATTAACAAGTGACCTTCTGTGTTTATCAAAATGTTGTCTCTTTCCCTCTCTCTCCATGAGGGGGTTCCTCACACCCACAGGCCAACAAATATAACATGCACAGTTGATAAGTGGCCTCCTCCAAGCATTACTAAGACCAACAAAAGTGGCTATAATACAATGTGCAGCGCACACATCATCAAACGAATATGTATTAAAGGGCATAGCATTTATTGATGGGGAAGAAAGGAGAATAGCACTGACAGGCTGCCAGTTAGCAATGGTACAAATAACAAGCAGTGAGAAGAACACTAAAGATAAAAGTGACTCATTATACTCTGACCTAATTTATATTAAAAGGAAGGTAGAGGGGGATGAAAAAGAGGAATGGGTCAAAGGAGGAAGTGTGCAAACAAAGGAGGGGTTATGGACAGGGCCCAATGGGAAGATATGCCTGCCCTCAGCAATGCTTCCTTCTATCACATGCCTTTTTTTCACGATCTCTCACATGTTGGCCGAGATGGCATGATCAGACTGTTTTCCCAATGCTGGTACAACTCCCAGTTCCGCCAAATAGCAGAAAGACTTTGCAGGCAATGCACTGTTTGCGCACAATACAATACTGGAAAGGGCACACCAACTGCACCTGGTCATTTCCCACCTCCCCACGGACCATTTGAAAGCCTCCAGATGGACTTCATAGACATGCCCCGCGCCCACAAGTACAAACATGTGTTGGTAATTGTGTGCATGTTCAGTAAGTGGACCGAAGCATACCCAACAAAGAACTGTGATGCACATACGGTTGCCAAATGCCTCCTACAGGAACTTATCCCACGCTTTGGAATACCAGCCCTTCTGAGCTCCGACAATGGGCCAGCATTCATTTCCCACGTCATAGGGGGAATATGTAAGGGACTTGGGATCACACAGAAGTTACACTGCGCCTATCACCCTCCTGCTGCGGGCGCGGTGGAAAGGAAGAACGGGGTGTTGAAAAATAAAATTGGGAAAATGTGTGCATCAACTGAATTTTCATGGGTAGGTGCACTAACACTAGCCCTGCTGGCAATGAGGAGCAGGCCCGATAGGGTAACAAAGCCCAGCCCAAGAAATAGTATTTGGCCACCCCATGAACATTGCAGGCCATATGTCCACAGCCCCACTATCAATAACAGACTACCTGCTTTTATGTTATTGCAAGAAATTAACAGAGACCTTACGTTATCTTCACCACCAGGTACTGCAGGCTCTTCCAGAGGCAACATCTCCACCGCCACATGACCTGCAGCCTGGTGATTGGATCTGGGTAAAGGTCCACACCCGACGGCACTGCTTCCAGCCAAGGTGGAAGGGACTTCACCAGATCATCCTCAGCATAGCAACAGCAGTGAAGTGCCAAGGGCTGACATCCTGGATCCACAGCTCCCACACCAAGAAAGCAGACGCACCAGACAGCAGACAATGAGCTCTACCAGCACCACAAGCGAGATCTGAGGCACCTCGCAGGTACAACATTCGATCAAGCACGCAAGACAAGACGAATGGGAAATAAGAGGCAGACCTCGGGGCAGGCTAGGCCTCCAACAGAAAACAGAAGACACCAGAGGCAGTAACGTACTGCGCACAACAAACACAGGTCCCTGGGTATCATCACTCCAAATACGTCTGTACCAGCTACTTTCCAAGGGAGTGCCAACTGTCATGTGCTAGTAACCTCTGACAGTACACCATCAAGGCACCAACGTTTTCTTCTAAATGGTTGACTGGTGTCTGCACCAATAGACCCCTAGGAGGTGCATCACCCGCTAGTTAGATATCAAGGACAAGGCTTTGGAACATCAAAGAACTGAATTGAACACTTGGTTAAGGGTATGCAACTACCTAAGTAGACCCCAATTACGACAAATGCCAGCAACAAGATCTGGAAGGCTTAGATCTATACAAGTGAGGGTAGAAGAGTAACAACTAATAATTCATATGAGGTTATTGTGTCCTGGAATAAAATTAAATAGTGTGCTGGAACTAACTGTGCCAGATACTCCGCTATTGAGTGTGTTAAGAGACCTGATCTTGCAAGACATCTTGTTCCCTACTTTTTTGGACATCAAACAATAGCACAAGAAATAGCAGACATTTGACTTGACATTTTGGATTGCGTGATTTATGCAATAGAAGAGATCTGATCTGGTCTTATCAGAGGCATTAACTAAAAAGTGAAAGAAAGGAACAATGCCCAGTACAAGAAGAAGGGACAGAACATGCCCATCAGTGTCAGGAGTCATATTGACACCAGTCCCAGGGATAATAGTGACTGCGCTGATAATAATATTTGCAAAAGACATTGAAATACTGTTCATCAATGGCCGGCAGGGAGGTGAGGGGTTAGAAGATAGTGATTTGGAATCAGATGGGGCAATGTAGAAGCCATCTTTCTTGTATGATACCAAATGCTGTAAGCTTCTAGGCCCTGCTAAGTTGACATGAAAAGCAGTGCACAAAATGCCCGTACTTTACCATTCGCTTCAGAGACACAGCTTTTGTAACACAAGGTTCGATCAAGAATAATACGTGACAGGGAGAGATGCTCATGTAGACACAGACATTTCAGCATAGCACATTTCGTAATATGTCTGGTCCTTTCTATTATGTTGCAACTATTAACTGGAAAAGCACCAGACCTATATCTTACATTACAGTGGAAAGTCCCAGAAGCAGACCTAGGTCACGCAGTCTGCAATAGTACTTTTCGGACCTTAAATGGTATATAACTATCTAGGCCCTTGCAAATTGGTCAAATGAACTATGCTTAATTTGTGCTACGTATGTGATGATGCCGTATCCTTTGTGGTTTTGGCTTATAAAAGCTATCACCAATGTAACATCTTTGGTCACTCAGTGACTTTGCTGGGTGCCCCCGTGCTGCACGCTAATCTGTTGTTGGTTTCTAATAAACGCTGTCATCTTACCCTTGACTGAGGACCGTTTGTGTGGATTCATTTCTTGCTTATATTTCAGATTCCACAGCTTCTTCAGGGTTATTTTACTCACAGGATCAGAAGATGAAGCTCTAGGGCGATCTCTAACCTTCCTGACCGGTGTAGAGGCACAGATAACTCCGGTTCAGAAGAATGTTTGGCAGCCTTCTCCTTACTTGAAGCACTTTCCTGGGAAAGTTTAAAATGTTTCATCCCCTCAACTGAGGATCTGTCCTGAGATCTAGCCCTCTTGTAGGATGTTGAAGCTCTGTCTTCTTCATCATCATCAGAAGAACGAGACTGCTGTTTTGTTGTTTGGAGCCACATTAACAATCTTCCCTCTCTGTCCTTGAGGGCCTTGTTAGAGAAGGTGCGACAGATTTTATAGTCTTTCACCTCATGCCTGGGATGTAGGCAATAAATACATTCTTTGTCTGGATCATCCACATGTACTCTTTTCCTCCAACAGGTCTTACAAGGGCAAAAAAGGCCTTTCTTGTCTGACATGATGTCAAGAATTTGCTGAGTAGAAGAAAAAACTGAGTAGCACTCAGGGAGACTCCATTCCACACGACGTGCGGTGAAAATCTGAGGGGAACTGGCCTGTGCTGGGAGTGTTCTAGAGGGTGCTAGCAGGCGATTGGCTGTACGCCAACATTTTGTCCTTTTTTTAAAAGGACATGGATAGGCTACTGATTAGATGGCCTAGGGCCATTATAGCTTATTAAGGATTTAAGGCACTGCTTGAATATTTTACCGTGGGACTCCCATCTCGACAACGGTGAATGATTCAGACATGTGAATCTATGAAAGATACCCCGATACTGGATAAAGATATAGCATGAAACAAGGGATTGAGCAGTGAAGAGAATGGAAATAGGTAGATGTGATACAAAATAAAATCACAAGT
The DNA here is from genome assembly GCF_964204655.1 of Triturus cristatus. NCBI lineage: Eukaryota > Metazoa > Chordata > Amphibia > Caudata > Salamandridae > Triturus > Triturus cristatus. The sequence goes on along the minus strand of NC_140579.1, from coordinate 832,069,630 downwards.
CAGGCCCCATTTGGAATGCTGATTAAAGCTTGATAGTCAAGTGTATCTATTTGCAGGGCCTCGTAGTTGTTGGTTCCATGGTTAATGAATGAAGCATTGTGGCCAGCTGAATGCCTGTATTGGAATACTCCATCTAGTAAAAGAGGCTTCAATTTGAGGACTGAATTCAGTTCTAGAAGCTCATATGATTTTTTCCTAGTCTTATAAGCCTCACTTGGAGTATTAAATACGGTTTCAGAGCCATCATTTAGAGTAGTGTGCTAACCTCTGGAGGTGGCGTGAAGTACTGTGACTAGTTCCCGAGGCTTTGGGGTGTATTTTACCCAGTTCTAGAGTATATATTTTGGATAGCACATATCCAGAACTAGACTAGTCTGGAATATATTGTGCACTTGTAAAGGCCTCCTTTGAAGTATTGAATCAAATTCAGACAGATACTTTAGGAGCACTACAGGTCCTGTGGGAGGCCACACAGAGTAGGTAGTCTTATTTTCTCATGTAGACTATAGTGGTCAGATCTGCAAAACCTACCTTGAGTACTGAGTATTGTGTGCAGTTTCGGAGGCTACATATGGAGTGAGAAGCAGAGTGCAGTTTTGAAAGTCGTGTCCACTTTTGTTTAGCCCATATAACAGACAGGGGATAAATGTAGCCCAGAAGACAGCATTTTTTGTGAGATATATTGTGGCCTTCATCTAGACCTGTAACAGGCGCAATGCAGACTCTCTCAGAAGTGACATTAGAAAATATCAAACAACAATAAGGGTATGAAATTCACAATAAGCCCCCAAGCAGTAGTAGTGAAGAACAAGTTACTTACCTTCGGTAACGATATATCTGTAAGAAACATTAGTTAGTTAGATTACTCACCTTAGAATATCCCCAGGCGTCAGGCTGGATCCGGAAAGATTTTTCGTCAGCAATACCCTTGCGCGCCGCTAGACGTCGTCTGTGGCTCCGCGTCCGTCGTCGGCATCATGCGCCAGGATGACGTCGGAGTACTTAGACGCCGCCCTCGCGCGCTGACGTCAGTTTGTACATAGCTTTCCGCGCCAGGAACGCAGAGCCATGCAAGACACCGACACTGGTGCCAAAAAATTCTAGGGCCCTGAAAGGGCTGACCTCAACCCTAGATATCGGTTCGCAGAACGGGGAGGATGGGTGGGTCGGTGAGGAATCTAACTAACTAATGTTTCTTACAGATATATCGTTACCGAAGGTAAGTAACTTGTTCATCTGAAAGAAACACGTTAGTTAGATTCCTCAACTTAGAATAGATACCCCAGCAATACCAACCCCGGTGGTGGGTCTGCGAACCAAGATCACACCAGAAAGTCCTGGAGAACAGAACGGCCAAAGAAGCCGTCTCTCCGGACTTGGCTGTCTAGGCAATAATGTTTAGCAAACGTGTGCAGTGAGGCCCACGTCGCCGCCTGACAGATGTCCTGCAAGGGAACTCCCCGGCCCAGGGCAGTAGTCGCCGCTGTGGCCCGAGTGGAATGGGCCCTCAGCCCTACAGGAGTTTCCTTTTTAGCCAAGGAGTAACAGGCTTTGATACACAAAACGACCCACCGAGAGATGGTCCGCTTGTGTACCGCCCATCCCTTCTCAGCGCCCACGTAGCCAACAAAGAGTTGGTCGTCCACCCGGAACTGCTTGGTGCAGTCCAAATAAAAGGACAGCGCCCGTTTTGGGTCCAGACGGTGGAGCCTCTCTTCCTCTTTCGAAGGATGCGGAGGCAGAAAGAAGGTGGGCAACGTAACAGACTGCCCGATGTGAAAGGCAGTTACCACCTTAGGGAGAAAGGAAGGGCGAGTCCTGAGAACAACTTTGACCGGATGGACAGAAACAAAAGGAGGCTGAGAAGAGAGAGCCTGGAGCTCACTCACCCTTCTAGAAGAGGTGATGGCAACCAGGAAAGCAGTCTTAAGCGTCAAGAGACGAAGGGGACAATTATGAAGTGGCTCAAAGGGAGCGCACATCAGAAACGTCAAGACCAGGTTCAAATCCCACTGAGGCTTTACGAAAGGGACAGAAGGAAACATGTGAGTAATGCCCTTCAAGAAGCGAGAAACAACAGGGGATTTGAAAAGAGAAGGCTGATCAGGAAGCCGTAAGAAGGCAGAAATAGCAGAGAGATAACCTTTTAGGGTGCCCAGAGCAGAGCCCTGCTGGGCCAAAGAAAGAAGAAAGAGGAGAACCTCAGCAAGAGGGGCGGAAAGGGGATCCACAGCCTTTGCTGTGCACCATGCCACAAATTTGTTCCACCTGCAGGCGTATACCGTTTTTGTGGAGGGACGCCTGGCTGCCAGAATAACATCACAGACTTCAGGAGGCAAGTCAAATGGCATCAATTGTCGCTGCTCAATCTCCACGCATGGAGGTGGAGACTGGACAGGTTCGGGTGGAGGACCGTCCCCTGCTGCTGCGACAGAAGGTCCTCCTGAAGAGGCAGTCATATCGGGGGACCGATTTGTAGGAAGGTCGATATCTGACTATGGTTACCCCCAACTTTTAGCCTAGTGTCTAGCTGGTTTTTCGACTTAGTTGGCCTGAGATCCTGCCATTCAGGGTCTCAGGCTGTCTGCTCTCTCTTTAAAATGGACTCCATGTATCCTAGGTACATACCCAATTGTTAAGGATCACCTTATTAGACCCTGTACAGTGTACCCTAGGTACCCAGGGCATAGGTGTACCCTAGGCCTACCAGGGGCTGCAGCATGTATTATGACACCCCTGGCCTGGCCTTCCAATCAGACACAACTGGCTGATCACTCAGCTGGGGCAAGGTCGTGTAATCACCCCTTGCTTAGATATAGTATACCTATATCTACCCTTAAAATAGACACATGTGGACCTATCAGCCACTCCTATGGCAGGCCTTAACAATCCTGGACGTTACAACAAACAAATGATGGACGGAATGCTGACAATGCAGACATTCTCCCCCAGTCAAGAGATCTGGGTTAAATCCATCGTTCTTTTGCCCACTACGCCACCCCAGTTTAGACATGGCCATATGCAAATCAGTCTTGACCCTGTGCCTCATGGGAACAGTCCAGCCCGAACTGCCAAGCCATGTCTTCCCTGGACCGGAATCAAGCAACCTAGGACCGGTTTCTGGCTATCAGCCGTCATCATCCAGGATAGCTTGACTCCAGTGGCGTAGTGAGCATGGGTCCCACGTCTGGGAATACCCATCCCACTTAGGGCGAAAAGCGTTACAACAAACAAATGATGGACGGAATGCTGACAATGCAGACATTCTCCCCCAGTCAAGAGATCTGGGTTAAATCCATCGTTCTTTTGCCCACTACGCCACCCCAGTTTAGACATGGCCATATGCAAATCAGTCTTGACCCTGTGCCTCATGGGAACAGTCCAGCCCGAACTGCCAAGCCATGTCTTCCCTGGACCGGAATCAAGCATCCTAGGACCGATTTCTGGCTATCAGCCGTCATCAGCCAGGATAGCTTGACTCCAGTGGCGTAGTGAGCATGGGTCCCACGTCTGGGAATACCCATCCCACTTAGGGCGAAAAGCATTACAACAAACAAATGATGGACGGAATGCTGACAATGCAGACATTCTCCCCCAGTCAAGAGATCTGGGTTAAATCCATCGTTCTTTTGCCCACTACGCCACCCCAGTTTAGATATGGCCATATGCAAATCAGTCTTGACCCTGTGCCTCATGGGAACAGTCCAGCCCGAACTGCCAAGCCATGTATTCCCTGGACCGGAATCAAGCATCCTAGGACCGGTTTCTGGCTATCAGCCGTCATCAGCCAGGATAGCTTGACTCCAGTGGCGTAGTGAGCATGGGTCCCACGTCTGGGAATACCCATCCCACTTAGGGCGAAAAGCGTTACAACAAACAAATGATGGACGGAATGCTGACAATGCAGACATTCTCCCCCAGTCAAGAGATCTGGGTTAAATCCATCGTTCTTTTGCCCACTACGCCACCCCAGTTTAGACATGGCCATATGCAAATCAGTCTTGACCCTGTGCCTCATGGGAACAGTCCAGCCCGAACTGCCAAGCCATGTCTTCCCTGGACCGGAATCAAGCATCCTAGGACCGGTTTCTGGCTATCAGCCGTCATCAGCCAGGATAGCTTGACTCCAGTGGCGTAGTGAGCACGGGTCCCACGTCTGGGAATACCCATCCCACTTAGGGCGAAAAGCGTTACAACAAACAAATGATGGACGGAATGCTGACAATGCAGACATTCTCCCCCAGTCAAGAGATCTGGGTTAAATCCATCGTTCTTTTGCCCACTACGCCACCCCAGTTTAGACATGGCCATATGCAAATCAGTCTTGACCCTGTGCCTCATGGGAACAGTCCAGCCCGAACTGCCAAGCCATGTCTTCCCTGGACCGGAATCAAGCATCCTAGGACCGGTTTCTGGCTATCAGCCGTCATCAGCCAGGATAGCTTGACTCCAGTGGCGTAGTGAGCACGGGTCCCACGTCTGGGAATACCCATCCCACTTAGGGCGAAAAGCGTTACAACAAAAAAATGATGGACGGAATGCTGACAATGCAGACATTCTCCCCCAGTCAAGAGATCTGGGTTAAATCCATCATCTTTTGCCCACTACGCCACCCCAGTTTAGACATGGCCATATGCAAATCAGTCTTGACCCTGTGCCTCATGGGAACAGTCCAGCCCGAACTGCCAAGCCATGTCTTCCCTGGACCGGAATCAAGCATCCTAGGACCGGTTTCTGGCTATCAGCCGTCATCAGCCAGGATAGCTTGACTCCAGTGGCGTAGTGAGCACGGGTCCCACGTCTGGGAATACCCATCCCACTTAGGGCGAAAAGCGTTACAACAAACAAATGATGGACGGAATGCTGACAATGCAGACATTCTCCCCCAGTCAAGAGATCTGGGTTAAATCCATCGTTCTTTTGCCCACTACGCCACCCCAGTTTAGACAGAGTGAAGGAATGCCTTCAGTGCATGTCGGATCGCCCTCAGCTCCAGAAGGTTGATATGGAGCCGGGACTCCGCCAGAGACCAGAGGCCTCTGATCTCCGCCTCTCCCATGTGGCCCCCCATCCCATGAGGGCCGCATCCGTCACCACTACGTGCTCCGGTTGGGGTAGGGAGAGGGATCTGCCGCTGACCCAATCGCGGTCCGTGAGCCACCACTGCAACTGTCTTGCAGTGCCTTCCGAGATCAGGACGTGGTCGGACAGGTTGCCCCGAAGCTGGGCCCACTGAAACTTCAGGTCCCACTGCAGATCCCGCATTCGCCATCTGGTGTGATGCACCAACAGGATGCAGGAGGCCATCAGACCCAGAAGCCGCAGCACCAATCTGACCGAAACCCGGGATAGAGGCCGAAAGATGGGAATCAGAGCCTGAATATCCCGGACCCGCTGTTCCGGAGGATAGGCCCGGAACTGAGCCGAGTCCAGAACCGCTCCGATAAAGAGGAGCTTCTGGGAGGGACTCAGATGCGACTTCGGCACATTGATGGAGAACCCCAGCAAATGCAGGAGGTCGGTGGTAGTCTGGAGGTGGGAGATGACTGCTTAGGGCGAGCTTGCCTTCAACAACCAGTCATCGAGATAGGAGAAGACTGGAACCCCCAATCTGCACAGATGAGCTGCGACCACCACCATCACTTTCGTGAACACCCGAGGGGCACTGGTGAGGCCGAAGGGGAGCACGATAAACTGAAAATGCTCCTGGCCCACCGTGAACCGCAGGTAATGCCGGTGGGCCGGCAGGACGGGGATGTGGAAATAAGCGTCCTGCAAGTCCAACGCTACCAACCAGTCTCCAGGGCAGCCAGAACCTGAGCTGAGGTGAGCATCTTGAACTTCTCCTTCCGGAGGAAGGCGTTGACGCTCCTGAGGTCCAAGATAGGGCGTAGGCCCCCTTTGCCATTCTTGGGAACCAGAAAGTAGTGGGAATAACAACCACGACCTACTTCTGGACCAGGAACGCGCTCGATGGCTCCCTTGGCCAAGAGGGCCGTAACTTCCTCCTGTAGAAGTTTCAAGTGATCCCCCGACATGCGGTGGTACTGCGGTGGCATGGCTGGAGGGGTCGCCTCGAAGGGGAGGGAGTAGCCCCTTCTGACGATTTGCAGCACCCACCAGTCCGATGTCATAGAACGCCAGTGGAGCAGGTGATGGCGAACTCTGCCTCCCACTGGCGTTGAATGGGCCTGAAAGCATGGACTAGGAGGGCTTTGAGGTGGATGCTGCCAGGGTAGATGTGGACTGACCGGCACGTTGTCCCCCTGTACCGCCTCGGCGGAATCCACGTCTGCGGCCTGTGGCTAGGCGGACGTGAGGGGGCGCCACTTCCTTGGCAACGAAAGGGGCGAAAAGCGGAAGTTTGCGGGTTCGGGGCCGAGAGGCCCAAGGACTTGGCCGTAGCCCGGGAGTCCTTAAAGCGCACCAGCGCGCTATCCGCCTTGTCGCCAAAAAGGGGACTGCCATCGAAGGGCATGTCCATAAGGGTACTCTGGACATCACCGGAAAAACTCGTGGACCGCAGCCAGGCGTGGCCGCGGAGCGCCACTGTGGTCGACATCGCCCTACCCAGCGAGTCCGTAGTGTCTAGTCCACATCTGATAGCGTGCTGCGCTGCATCCCGTCCCTCGGCAACAGCCTGGGCGAGCCGTGTCCGAGCCACCTCCAGACACATGGGCAACACGTCCTCCACCGTATCCCACAGGGAGTGGGAGTAACGGTCCAAGAGACAAGCGGTGTTAACAGACCGCAGTCCCAAACTAAGGGAAGAGAACAGCTTCTTACCAAACTGCTCAAGTCTTTTGGATTCCCGATCTGGGGGAGCGGACGGGAAGGGGGTCTGGGAAGTCGAGGCCTGGATAACCAGACTCTCAGGCGCGGGGTGGAGGGACAGAAAGCTGGGGTCGCCCGGTGCAGGGCAGTGGCGCCGGGCTACGTTCCGGTCCACAGGAGGTACTGTGGAGGGCTTGGACCAGGTGCCCATGAGAACGTCCAGTAGTGTTTCATTAAACTGCAGCAGAGGCTCCGAGGAGCTTGCTGTCGGGTGGAACACCTTGGTGAGGAGGTTAGTCCTCACAGCCACAGCAGGCAGCTCTAGCCCAAGGGCTTCGGCTGCCTTGCGCAGCACCACAGAAAAAGCAGCACCTTCCTCCGAAGCCACGGTCGGAGGAGAGATGAAGCCAGTGTCAGGGGAGGTATCAAGTCCACTGGCATCCCCCAACTCATCGGCCCAGTCCTGTGATAACTGGCCCTGCTGGACCAGAGGGTCCTCACACCCCTCCCAGTCGTCACCGTCATCCGATTCCTGGTATACAGGTGGAATGATCGGAGCCGGGCGGAAGATGAAATTGCCACCCATCAGCGTCAGACGCGGCGCAGCTCCGACGCCGGGCCCGAACCGGGACTAAACCGGGGAACGGCGTCGTCCGAAGGTGGCGCCGGAGGTGGTACCGAAGTCGGCGCTGGCGGAGGGGTCGTGAGGTCGACCGGCGCCAACAGGGATCCAGGCCTGGATCCCGCGGGGACCTGCGGCGTCGGGACCGGAGTCTGCTCCGGGCCGGAGCCGCCGGCTCGCTAGGCCCCCCAGTCGAGCCCGCGGGGCCCGAAGGCGCGCCGACAGGCGTCGATGGCAGAGCCAGGCCCCTCATGGTCGAGAGGAAGGCACTGACCTCCGCCGGAGTCGTATCGGTCCCAGGGACCGGCGGGTATGGGAACAGACACGACTCCTGGTGCCACCCGAACCCTCAGCCGAGTCGCACGGCCGGCGAGGGGAGTCCGAAGAGCGATGTCGACTTACCCGAAGACTTTGAACCAGACGAGTGGTGGTGGTGACTGCGGCTCCGCGACCGGTCCCTCGACCTCCTCCTCGACCGGGACCTTAAACGGCGCGGAGCCGACTGCCGGAACTCCTAGCCTTCGAAGTCAGGGCCCGGCAGTCGAGGCACAACTCGGACTCGTGGTCGGCCCCAAGGCAGTAGAGGCACCGGCGGTGGGAGTCACACGGTTTAAAACCAGGCATCCTACCGGCCACAGAGTCGAGTCGACAGAGTGACCAAAAGAGTCAAAAAAGTTTAGTCAAAAAATGACTAAAAGGGTATGCTCTTCCTGGATCGGCGCTGTCTGGCGCGGAAAAAAGAAGAACTGACGTCACCGTGCGAGGGCGGCGTCTAAGTACTCCGACGACGACGGAAGCGGAGCTGCAGATGACACCTAGCGACGCGCAAGGGTATTGCTGACGAAAAATCTTTCCGGATCCAGCCTGACGCCTGGGGATATTCTAAGGTGAGGAATCTAACTAACGTGTTTCTTTCAAATATACAAAACAATAAATAAGTTCAGAACAGTCCAAGAAAGGAACAGGGGAATTTCATCAGCTTTTTGTGAACAGTCAAATATATTATGTTTGCCTATTTCATAGTGACATTTTTCCCATTAAAATGGATTGTTTTAGGTGCTTTGTATTCTCACTTCGGAGACACTAAAAATATATCTAATTGGGTACTTGAAGTGGGTATCAAAAGGATTTTCAAAATATGTTTCATAGAGCATCGACGTTTGGAGACATTTTATTAACGACAAGCACAAATTTAAACTTTAATTGCGATACCCTCATGCAAGACCATGTTATTAGTAAATTACTGGGTCATACACGTTTAGGGAATGCGCCTCTATGGTGTTTTTGATTATTATTACCATAGGTAAGGGACGAGGGAGAGAGGTGGCATTGCAATTTTATGAGTGTGTATGAGCAATGAGGAAGTAGGATTCTGCATTCCAGAAAAAAAGTCCTTTGTGTCATGGAACAGATTATGTTGATGTCAAAAGCAGACTTTCTAACAAATGGCCGCAACAAAAGCAACAGAACTAGTCAGTCTGATCTCACCATTGGCTTCCCAGAGAGGACCGCTGCATATAGAATACAGTCTAAATAACTTACAATGCATTTCCTTGATGCGGATGATACAGACAGCATGTGTTCCCACAGAAGACCACTTGATGTCACTCTTGTATTTCCGTCGGATAAAAAAAAAGAAAAGAAACGCACCCTGCTGCTTTTGTATGGGAAGCCGTTCATGTCAAAATTACAGATCCCCATATAAGACACCTCCTGAAATGCATAGAGTGCTCCAAAATAAATTTGACACACACCAGGATGAATGGAACATGTGTCTAAACAAATATGAAACCTGGCAGAGTAAATGTGCTACTTAGTGAATAATATGAATAACACACACTCCGAATTGAATAAGAGATATACTGAAATATATATCAGTCAAACTAAAATGAATATGGCCCTCACTGTAAACAATATAGCAATCACTGAAGCGAATGCAATAAGCATCAAGAAGAATTGGATATTTCTTGAATTGACGTACATATGCCAAGATGAATATGACGTACATTGAAATGTATATTACTTATTGAAATTAATATAAGTTACTGAAATGAATATGTTATATTCTGAAAATAATATTATGCACATTGAAAATAATATAACATGCACTGAAATGAATATTACACATGTTGCAATGAATATGAATTGCTTTAAAATTAATGTTACCCAGATTGCAATGAATATGAGATATACAGAAATTAATAGGAGATGATTTAAAATAAATATGGCATGTGTTATAATTAATACAACCCCTATTGAATTGAATTTGGCAAGCCTTAAAATGAGTATGACCAAAGCTGAAATTCTCATGACATCCATCAAAACTTAATATGGCACACATTGAAATTAATATGATATATATTCAAATGAATATAATATGTATTAAAAAGGGTAAGTTGCATCTTAAAATGAACATGACAAATGTTAATATGAATATGACATTCATTGAAATAAATATAACATTGATTGAAAGTAATAGGGCACATTAAAATGAATATGGCATGTGTTAATATAAATATAAGCTTTTTTAAAATGAATTTGACATGATTTAAAATTAATATGAGTAATGTTGCAATAAACATGACATTTGTCAGAATGAATACGGCTTGAACTGAAAAAAGTATGATTCACATTAAAATGAATATGATATGTTTTGAAATGGATATGTCTTATGTTAACATTAAAATAAGAAGTATTAGTATGAATGTGACATCCAGTGAAAGGAATATGTCACATGCTAAGATGAATGTGACATGTGTTGAAATGAATATGAGTCTCATTGGAATTAATGCAACTTGCTTAAAAATGAATATGACTAATGCTGAAATTAAAATGGCCCCCGGCAAAATAAATATGACATGCTTTGAAATTAATATGATACACATTGAAATGAATATCACATATTTTGGAATGGATATGACTCATGTTAAAATGAATATGACATGTGGTAATATTAATATTACATCCACTGAAATGAATATGGCATGAGTTGAAATGAATATAACACATATTAAAATGAATATAACATACGCTGAATTGAATATAAGCTTTATTGAAATGAATTTGACATGTTTTAAAATGTATATAAGTAAAGTTAAAATGAACATGACATTTATTAAAATGAATACGGCTTGCATTGAAAGTAATATGATTCACATTTACATGATCATGATATGTGTTGAATGGGATATGATTCATGTTAAAATTAATCTAAGATGTGTTAATATGATTGAAACACCCATTGAAAGGAATATGACACATGCTAAGATGAATATGACACAAATTGAAATGAATATGAGCCCCTTTGAAATTAATTCAATATGCCTTAAAATGAATCTGACCCATGCTGAAATTATAATGAAACTTGGCAAAATGAATATGGTATGCTTTAAAATGAATATGATACACATCAAAATGAATATTGCATCTATTGAAATGAATATGACCTATGTTGAAATTGATATGACCCATGTTAAAATTATTATGGCTGATACTCCGGAGCTCTGCATCGTCAACGAGACCTCCAGGAGTTTAATGAGGTGCCCGCATGAACCAAGCCACCATCGTCAACACCAAACATGGCCTGCTGACGAAACCCGCATGAAGTTGAGAGAAAAAGAACCAAAAAAGTGACTACGTCCAAAGGTAATGTTTTGACCGGCCCAAACCCCCAAGTGCATCTGATCCGCTCTCCATCACGGTGGGCCTGAATTTTTACTTGGTCCTGGTCTGGTGCATCCAGATAGCTGCAGTTGGCACTTTTAATTTGGCGCTAGAAAGCACAGATTTACATTTAATCTTTGAAAATGTATGTCTCCGGTTCCCTACATTAGATTTTTGTCATTTTGCGTGTCATTTTAATTATAAAAATATTTCCTATTTTAATAAATTGGTGTTGGATTTTTATTGTCTGTTGTGTCTTTCTTATTTAGTGTATTGGTGTTTTTAAAGGCTTTACACACCTGTCTCCAAGGATAACTTTGCCTGCTGGCAGCCAGCTACCAAGGGTTGAGCAGGGGAATAACTTATCAAGACCTTGACTGGGCCTTAGATTGCGATTGTGGTGTTGATACTAGCGGTAGGTACCTACTTGCACCTACTACCAAACCACCATCCAACAATCGCACACCCCAATCCATTGGGGGTCTTGCTTGGCAGGCCCCACGCTGCAGCCAAGTAGGGAGAGAGACTGTGGCATGCACACAGTTGGCATGGGAGGAGATCCGTAGAAGGCTGGGTTGCCCAATACTCTATTCCACTGAACAATCCTTGCATCACTTCCCTTTAATACTGCTGACTAAAGATAAAGTTGTCCTGCAGAGGTTGACTAAATGGGGGATCCACTAACTAAGTAAGCTATTCCATACCATCCAATTTTTGGGTTGCCCAAAAGCTGATTTGACCCAGATGGGCACATTCACCTACTTTTGCTTTCAGGCATTGAGCGGAGAGTACTATCATCTGTTTACTGATGAGCTGCTGAAGCCAAGATATTAACCATGTTCTTAAAGAAATCCAGTCAGCTGGCAACCCGAATCAGGAGACTGAAAGTTTGTTGCAGGATCAGCACTTCATTTATTTACTCCACTCTCAATCCCTGATTGATGCCATAATAGCAATGGTTTAACTTATATCTAAAACCGTACGCCAGCCGTCAATACAATGCTGAGTTAGTCCAGGTGCCTGGGATTACATCTTGCATTCAGACAACTCACTCCTCATTCTCACCCTTCACTTTTATAATCACCCTGCACTCACAGCAGTCACACACTGCTCACCAGGCACTCAAACCCCTTCACCCTCCTCCTACCCTGCACTCACACTTGCAAAGTGCTCACCCTGCACGCACATGACACTCCACTCACTTGTAACTTTCACTGCTCATCCTACACTCACAGCTATCACACTGCACTCATGCTGTTACCCTGCACTCATACCATTCCCCCTCCTCCTAACCTGCACTCACACTTGCACACCGCTCATCCTGCACGCACATAACACTGCACTCACCTGTAACTTTCACTGCTCACCCTACACTCATAGAGATCACACTGCACTCATGATGTTACCCTGCACTCATGCTGTTTATCCTTCTCTTACCCTTCACTCACACAAGCACACTGCTCACCCTGCACTCACAGCGGCCAAACTGCACTCATGCTCCTTGCTTTGAACTCACGCCGTCCTCCCTCTACTTACCCTGTAGTCACATGAGCACACTGCTCACCCTGCACTCACAGTGATCACACTGCACTCATGCCACTCACCAATTACTCACGCTTTTCACCCTGCACTTACACGAGCACACTACTCACCTTGCACTCATTTGACACTTCACTCACCTGTCACTTTCATGGTTCACTCGTCAATCTCACTCAAACAAGCACATCAATCACTGCATTAATTCCTCTCACCCTGTTCTTTTACCTGCACCCAAACTCATCTGTCACATCAGTCACCCTGCAGTCACTTCTCTCACCCTCCTCTCATACTGTCACATCGCTCACTGTGCACTGACAGGTACTCCTTTCATTCACACAGCTCACCGTTCACTCACATGGGCACAGCACTCACCCTGCACTCACACCATGGAAATAAGCACAACACTCACAGCTCTCACCCTGCACTTCCTCTTCTCAACCTGTACTCACACAGACAAACCTCTCAGCCTGTTTCCATATAGGCAATCTGTTCATCCTGCCTGCACACAGGGACAATAGTCTGCCTAAACTCATTGGGACACACCACTCACTCTGCAGTAACTCCTCTCACCATGCACTCACCCGTCACTCTCACAGACCACCCTACATTCTCACTGCTCACCCTGAACCACACACAGTTACACCACTCACCCTGCATTTAGACCGCTTACACCACCCTGCATTCACTCCTCTCACTCTGCACGCACTCCTCTCACCCGACACTCACATGGGCCCTCCTCTCACATTGCATTTAGCTCACCCAACACTCACATCGGGACATTTTTTACCCTACACTGGCACCACTCACGCTGCACTCCCTCATACTATTCACCATCACCCAGCACTTAAATGAGCATACCTATCATTCTGCATATATAAAAATGACACAAATCTCATGAATATATATACATATTTCTACAAAGGCACCCACAGAATACCTGCTCTTTCCAAAGTACTAAATGCCTACTAAATTCCATCTGCAACAACAGGGCTGGTGCAAGAGGGGAGAGCAGACTGAGAATGTGGGAAGGCACAAGGGGTTGGCACACAATCCTCAATCCAGCACCATATCCCAAAGACTCAGCCCGAGGTGTGATTAAGGATCGTGTGACACCCTCAGTCATTCCTGGCTTTCCATTCAACACAATGCTTCATTTCGGGACATGTGGTGTTTCTTTACATTGTAAATTGGGTCTCAAAAACCCAAACATGCAAAATGTTACTGGATAAAATCCATGGTTGCCGAAGAAGTCAAGCATTTTATTAGATCAGTTGTATGCTGTGATATTACATGTTAGAATGTAGATTCGTTCTTTTCCAATACTGTAACTGTTTGATCCACATGTGAAACCAAATATAAGTCCCGTACAGTTATTTTAAGGAAGTGCACGTTTCATTCACATCATACTTGTAACAAACATTGACAAGGCAATATATTAATATTTTTGGATAGCGTGTAAAGAATATGTTTTTATTAGGCTTCACTTAAAGGAAAGGCGGGTATAGCAGAAGCAGCCGAGCAAGCTTATCTAACACAATAAAAGCAGATTGACTAATGGAAGTGTGAGTGGCAGTGTGTCTGTGTGTGAGTGTGACAGAGTACATATGTAGGAGAGAGTGCAAGACATAGAATGAGAATGTGTGTGTGAGAGAATCTGTGAGTGTATATGTATTATGTGTGCAAGTGTGCTTCTGGAGGTTATTCTTGCCTTATTGACAAGGGCACTAACAGCATATGGATGGGAGGTGTTAGCGATGGCAAACTGCAGGCCCTGACATGCTTCTATTAAGACACCATCATTGGCTGAGGGGACTTGAACTGTCTAAGTGAGAAAGCCACTAGCCCAGTCATACCCTGCGGCAGGGACACGGTAAAAAATGCCGCCACACCTGGCTGAAGACCTCAACAAGATGCATGTGATTCTTAGCATATGGGGTGGATCCATAGCAAAATGTTGGAACTGATATTCGAGGTAACTCTTGTTATAAGATTTCCTGTACTCATTTTATATGGGGTGTCAATGACAAAATGCTGACCCATGTATACTGGAGTGCATTTTAGAGATACCCGTGACATTACATTAAATTCTGGCACTGTCATATTGAATGTACTGCTAGCACTGGCTTGAACAGGGAAATAATAATTGATGCAATGAGATTAGATAATGCCTGTAAGATCCCATGGCTAAAATATGTAAAAAAAATTATGGAGGACATCGGACACCCAGATTTTTTTTCCTTACCCGAAAATTTGAATTCTATTACCCGGAAGGATTTTTAAAAAATCTGTGTGACCCATCTGGAAGAAAATAGGTTAACCCTGGAAATGAATAAACCTGCGGTGGTTGAGCATCAAATAATTACTATAACATATGACATTCAAACATATCTGATATGCATCTTGGGTGGATATGATAGATATCTACTAACAAGATTTAGATTTGGGTCCTTCCACCGCTTGATTAGCCACCCAGATATTAACAACTGGTCAAGGGAACTCTGCCGATGTCCTTGTGACAATATTTTTCTACAAACAATACATGTAATTTTATTCTGCAAATTTTATAACAACGAAAGGCGAAGATGGGTAATACCTCTACTAAAGCAGGGAGGATGGAGACAATGTCGCCCTACCTTTTTGTATTTACAGATGTTGGGAAACTGTTACTTCATTGGTTCCATGGTGGGCTTCTTAAAAAGTGTACTCAGGACTAGGACATTTTTAAGTATTTAACCCCTTGGCAGCGGCCTGAATTCTGCCGCGGCGCTGGGGGGGTGAGGGGTGAGCGTGGCACCGCCATGCTCGTGACGGAACCACGCCGTCATGAGTCACGGGCGAGCTGTGCTCATGACGGCGTGGTTCCGTCACGACTCCGCCCACTCGTTAATTCGCCCGCACAGGCGGGGAATCAGCGACGTGTGGGCGGAGCGGCCGCAGCATGACGGAACCACGCCGTCATGAGCACACGCCGCCCGTGGCTCATGACGGCGTGGTTCCGTCATGCGCATGCAAGGGGTTAATTGCCAGATGTAAAATATATCAGAAGTATTCGGTTGTGAGATGGGATACACTATGTATAGTAATACAAATTTTGCTCTCTGGACGTAATAGAAACTATCTATTGTTTAAACAAACTTTTAAGAATTTTTAGGAACTTGTATTTACTCTATGTGTTTTTTAATGAATTTTAGACATAAAATGAAATGTTTTTTTATATGCCCGCTTTTATGATTTCAATGTTTAAAATCGAATAAAGCTCGTTTTGATTGATTGATTGATTGATTGAATGTACTCCTTGGCTTAAGGGGTTCACCCATGAAATAATGAGGACCTTGGTATAGTGGAAGTAATTTCTGATTTAAGACATTTGATAAAAATGAGATCTGCTATGAGGAAAGGCCAGGCTTCCCTGGTGCACCATGAAAGTACTGGAATATTTCATGAATGCCCTATAAGGGTCTTTGGCGTTTTAGCAAATTTGATCCCAAACGTTTCAAAAACATTTTCAGAGGAGAAATCTACTCTCCCTTAAATCATCTACAAGAAATCTGTTAACTTCTTTTGCTTGCTGAAATTTGGGGGAAGTATCACACCTCAGCAGTTGCATAGATCTTTTTCCTCATATAATGGCTAAGAGGTTAGCTCTAACCCCATTTCTGGAAATGCTTGTCCTGCCCCATTGTTGGGGTCAGGACTGGCTTTAGGGCAAAGCGACCAGTGCAGCCGCACCTGGCGTTGACTCTGGTGGGGGCGCTGTATTTTTTGTCTAGTGGCTGTTTTGACTCACTGTAAAGTAGCGCAGAGGGTTAATGTGCCTGCTGCAAAGAATGTGTACCATGCAGATCACACAATTGCGTGTGAGTGAACTGAGTAACACTATAAAAAAAATGAAATGTACATCAGAGAAAAGCTATGGAGAGATGAGGTGCACTGTTAGAGAGTGGTATTGAGGGAATGTATGGAGAAGGATTTTGTAGGAGAGGAGAGCACCAAAAAAGCCTGTGGTAACGGCCGCCACTAGTTCTCGAGCTGGCCCTGGCTGGGAGTCTTAGCTTCCCCAAAGTTTGGGTCTAGTTGCGCCCCTGTCTTAAATGCACAGATGGCTGGACAACTGGTAACCAAGCTCTACTCCTCCATACAGCCCGAGCTCTCAACACTAAGGCCTAGTACCAAGGTGCGGTGGGATGTGGACCTGGGAGATCTAATTACAGAGTGACAGGAGTGGCCTTACTGTTGTAGCTAAATTGAGGAGCTATCACCATCAGCATGTTTACACAGAACATACCACACTCTCCTCAAACTGATTACTCACAAATTACAGGCCACTCCAGGTATGTAAGGTGTAACGCGCTATAAGTGGGCTTCCTGCACCTAACCTGAGCATGCGCACTGATTGCTAGCTACTGGGGCAAAGTATTTCATGTTCTAGGAGCTATACTAAGGCCGCGCCGTGTGACGCTTCACATTGATGGCACTACTGTTAGCAAAGAGGCGTGTGTCATGTATGAGGGGTAGGGAAACACATACCTACTGTGAGGACCTGGTTGCATGATATGATATACTACAATGACCAACTGGAACTCTACTCTTCCACTATTCTCCATTGTGTCCAACCCAACAACATTTGGGGCCCATTGCAAGCTTAATTGTAAACTCATGATATCAATGTCATTGAAACCTGTTAAAAATGTGGCCAAACATGCAGAATAGGGGAGGGATGGAGGCATGATGGGAACGTACATACACATTGAATCCTGGACAAAAGCTCTAAATGTAATAGTACCCGAAGCGCCATCTTGACCCCATTATAGCTTTGATTAATGCCACTGTGCTTTGGAGGTGCCATCCTTATGTGTGAAAAGGATGTCCTGGGAAAAGAGGGATCCTGCTGGACTGTTAATGTATCAAATGGCATGCTGTCCCATGTGTTAAGGTGCTGTCATTTACTACAGGCAAGTGTACTGTTTTGCATACAGTTGATATAATACAAAAGCTAATTTAAAAATGAATTAAAACATTTTCCTTACAAATGGTTTAAATATGACAAATCTTGAAATTGATATAACTTACAGTGAAGCAAATAATACTGTTGTCAAAATTAATATGGGCATCACTGAAATTGGATATGATTCACATTGAGTTGCATAAAGTACTGAATGAACTGGATAAGGATGTGAATGAATTGGATATGGTGAGCTATGTGTATAACATGTACTGAAAAGCACATGACACTGGCAGCCAATCACAGTGGAGCTCAATGGGAAAACATGCAGCGCTCCGGCGCCTCAGCCGAGAGAATGCGCTGCAGCAGGAAGGCCGGTTCTTTCCCTCTACGCTGTGGGAGACCCCTGTGCCTTCTCGGATCTGTGGCTTGGACAGGATAGTCTGTCTTGCAGTCTCACGGTTCTGTCTGTGCTCACAGGTCGGGGGTGGGGTCCGGACTCGCTCACGACCGAAGCAACGCCAGGAACGCAGCTCAGTGGGGGAGCGCATGCGTTGATGGAAGAGGCCTTAGCGCCATTATCACAACTCTTATGGGGAACACGGACAGAGGTATTGTTGATTCGCCGGTTCCCGGTTGAGTCGGCTCCCTCCTTTTGGGGATGCTAGATTGTCAAGCAGCAAGGGCCGGGCCAGCCGGTACTGGTTCACACGACCAGTCCTGCCCTGGGGCACGCCCGTCCGCACCCCCCCCCCCCCCCCCTCCCTACAAATGCAGGCTAGGACTGGGCGCGGACCCATCTGTGCGGCCGGGGGGAGCCCCTCTCATCAGGACGCCTCCTGACTGACCCAGCTGCTGGAGACTCGACCTTTTTGGAAATCTTTTTAAGTTTACAGCGTCAGCCTGTAAGTAGCGCACTCTCCTCAGGCTGAGCTGACAGTGAGTGGGACCGTCTGCCGGAGACTCGTCACGGCCGTGGTTCACAGTCATGACACTCTCGGGTCTCATCCTTCTTGTGCTGCAGTGAGCAACTTCCTTGCCTGTTTGTTTTCTGCCAAATGCACAATTTCATGAGCAATCTAGGACTGCCGTGAGTCTTGAAAAGAGTTATGAATTAGGATTCGGACCGTCTGGAGACCTGCTTAGGCTGGGGGTTAAATCTGCATAAGAGCTATGTATTCACTGCCAACACTCCGCTGAGCGTGTGCCCGCATTTCCACCGTAAACTAAGCTTCTCCTATTTACAGCCATTTTACCAGCTGTATGTACATTTTAAAAAGATCAACATTTTTTAGAACCTTAACAAAGGATTAGCATAAAATTCAAAATAAGTTCTAGCAACTCCTCCATTGCACTAGAGGTGGTCTGAATCTTCAAGCTCACTGCTGTGCTCAACCGCTGCTACATCTAGAGCTTTCACGTTTTCGCCCGCGTCGCAGGCCAATGCTTGTTTTCCAAGCTTTGATCGTGCAGGCACACAACTCCCGCTTCTCCCCCTCCCCCACCACATATGGCGTCTCGCGCACGCAGCCAATGCTTATCCCGTGGTTCCAAATTCCGTGGGCCGGCTCCACTTCTCATGCTTGCCAGGCCGATAAAATGATTACATTCAGTTGGATATTTGTAAAAAACCACATTAAGTCCCAAGCGACAATGCAGTTGCCCTGCCATCAGTAGTACCTGAGGGTATAATGTTTAGTTCCCCAGACCAGCGTAGTTCTGCATTTGTTTCCTGTGTGCTCTTTTTACTTCCTGGTTTGGTGTTGGCTATGAAACAGTGCTGCATTTCTCATGTGTTAGGAATTAGATTTTTAACTGGTGGCATTAGGATACTGGGCAGAGCTAAATGATCAAAGCCAAGATGTTGAACTTTTTGATCTACCATGTGCATTATTTGGGGAGAGGGGGAGACTGCTGTGGCTGTTTGCTTGTAGAAGAACGCCTCACTTCTGCTGCTGTTTCTACTGCGCCTGTTCTCTCTGTCAGCTAAACGTGTACCATGTTGGGTTACACTAAGCCTGTTCTCTGAGTTCGAGAGGGAATCCAGCCAGCCTGAATATTGCCTGTTTGGCACCTGTTCTTGGGTGTGAGGCAGCTTGCAAAGTTGCAGCCATTGCCAAGCTTGGTCTGTGTGTGAAGGAAGCTTGCACTGCATCCTGTAGTGCACATCTGTGGTGACTGCATGAGGGATGCGTGTGCAGCTGACTCCGAAGCTTTCCCTGTAATGTGAGTGGGGAGCTGCACAGACAGCTGTTCTGGCACAGCTGTCTGTGCAGTCCTTGCTCTCTGTGCGAGAGGCGCGGTCTGTACTGCAGGCAGGCTTATGTTTGTGGGAAGCTCGCTCAGCTCTCTGTGCAGGAGGAGACGAGTGTGTTGCTGCCTGTGCTGCAATCACACGGGTCAGGGAAGCCTGGAGTTTTGCTATTAGCGGGGTACTTAGATATATGTATCAATAAAAGCTGAATCCATAATCAGTTGATTCCACCAAAGGGGACCGAGGTGTACCGCTTGGTCCCAGTTCTTTACCAGCGGACAGATTGAAGGAGCAATCTGGCGTAAGTGAGATTTGTACTGACAGACCAACCCATGAGAGAGAGTGACAAGAAGTCTGTATGAAAGAGTTGGAATGTCTTAAAGGGTACATTCGAGGAGGGGACTGACCCTAAAGTCATGAATGTGTCTATCATGGTCAGTGGCGTAAGCTTGGTGTCATGGGCCTTCATGCAAGCAATGCAAATGGGCCCCGGGCACAGTAATAAAATCAAGATATAATTCGGGCACAGTGCTCCAATCACACCTTCGGATATCGGTGCCACTGCACCTGCTGCACTATTAACAGATGCACGCCTGCTTACAGAAATCAAGTCTCCCATTCAACCTTTCTTTCATTCTCTTCTCTCTCTCCATCACTCTGTCTTCTCCTTCCTCTCTTTCAAATTATCCTCATTCACCCCTTCCTCTCTTCCTTTTCTGTCTGTTCCTTTTTCTTAATTGTTTTCTCCCTTCTCGCCCAACATCCTTATGTCTGACACCACCTTTCGTCTTTGCTCTCCCCTTTTGCTCATACTTACATTGTTTCTCTTTCTCTCTACTTTTCTCCCATTCTGTTACATTTTCCTCCCCTCCCGTACTTTCTATCTTTTCATTTTCTTTCATCTCTTTCCACACCTATATTTCTCTATTATCTTCTACTCTATCTATGCTATTTCCTCCCCTGCCTACTCTGAAGAGGGAACACAAAGCTACGCCACATGAATTCTCTCTGTTGGTAAACTTTTGAGAAAGCAGCTTCTAATAAATGAAGCTGGAGCAGGGCAGAATGGGGCCCACCCCTCTCTGGTTCCCGGTGCACTGCGCCGGCTGCACCGCTAATAGCTACACTTTTGATCATGGTCACTGAACAAATCATGAAAGTTCTAGGGAAATCTAAGGAGATTGAAATTATTGAGGAAGTGAAAGGCATAGAGTGGTTTCCACTGACAATAGTAGCATGAAAAGACCATGGGTATTCCAGGCTGTTTATGGACCTAACAGCAGTGAGTGTTTGATTGTTGCTGATTACCCGCCACCCAACATCACAGGGATTTTATCCATGCAAAGAAGTACAAAGTATATTTCATCTCTAGATTTGACCTTTGCTTACTACTAGGTGAGATTACATTCCAAATTACAAGAGTTCACAGCCTTTATCATGCCATTTGGAAAGTACAAGGTCTAAAACAAGCATTGGCATAGCCAATAGGTCTCGCCTTTGGGACCTTATAAGTATTTAGTTATGCAGCACAATATCCTTGGTGCAACAACATTAACTGTTGCATGGCTAACACTTATAAGGTCCCAAAGGCGAGACCTATTGGCTATGCCAATGCTCGTTTCAAGCTATCAGCGGTCATAGTTTATTTCCCTCTCTACGCCTTGGACAGGCTGCAGTGAGCTCAGTTTTCTACTGGGTTGTATGTCATGATTTAGAACAGTCATTCCTCCTCTCAGCATTGTTCTTTCCTTGTCTCTGATGGCATTGCTTAAAAGCGTGTGCACCTGGACAAGTACAGTTGAATACCAAACTTGAACAGTGAATCTGTGACTCCCAAAATGCAACATTATGTAGCCTAAGAAGCCAGAACTAGAATAAGGTGTCATAGATGATAAAGAACTGTTTGGAAAGAAAACTTTAACTAACTTACACCCTTTCAAAATAAAAGTGGCATGAGCACTAAATATGCACTGGAGTCACCATAATTTAGGAGAGTGATGGAGTGAGAGAAAGGAGAAAAGTGGTGTCAGGGGAAGAAGGGCAAAATGGAGAAGGAAAGGTGAGAGACAAAGGATTGTTGGAGAGCTGAGCTAAAGAAAGGGAGGAGATGAAAAAGTTAGAGGGAAGGAGAGAGATAACAGGGAAGAGTTGGAAGAGAGAGACAACTGGAGGAGAGACAATGAGAGAGACAACGGTAGGATGAAAGAGGTGAAAACATACAAAAGGAGAAAGGAAGAATAGGAAATGGGTAGACAAATGAAGGAGGGGAAGGAGCCAGAAAGGGAGGAGGAGGTCAAGGGAAGTAAAGAATGAGACAATAGAGTGTGGACTTGAGGGAGAGAGAGAAAGAAAACAAGGAATGAAAGGAGCGAGTGGCAAGAAGGGGGAGACTGTGTAGGAACAGTGAAGGCTCCCATGTTCAGCTTGTGAATCCTCTGTGGTTCACAGGATCAGGTCTGATAGGCAACTATCACCATCAAATGATTGATGGTTTCACGCTATTGCAGTTCCTTTAAGTCCCCTTTAAACCACCACCTGTTACTAAAGGGTTTAATTCACTCGCAATAAAGAGTCACTCATAAGCCTTGAAATGTCACACATAAATGCACTGCACACATGGGAATGTCTCACATAAGCCAACCAAACCTTGGCTGCTAAGGTGGGGGGAGTAGGACAGCAGGGTACGTTCTGCTTGGTCGGCCCAGGGTTGGGGGCAGCTGCGGTGAGGTCAGGAGTGAGGTGGCGCTGCCGTTAGCGCCCCTTGATGCCCACAGTACAGATCGCAGGCTGCAGTGATTTGTGCATAACTGGTTTCGAGTCCAGATAGGCAGACTCTTCATCGTCCTGCTGCTAAAAAAAAAGAAAAGTGTGCCCAGTCCCCGGACCGCGTTCGGGCCTTGGGTTCAGTCGGGCCTCCCACCTGGTCCAAGTCCATGCGGCGCACACCCCAGCTGCTGGGGTCAAGGGTGACGCCCAATGTACAAGCATTTGAGTGCGTGCTTTGACACCCGACCGCTGGTCGTATGCGAGGGAGCCCCATTATTGGCATACAAGGGGCTGCGCACCGCCCCAGCACAACCGAAAGGCTGGGGGGGCTTTTAATTACGATTGGTGTTCGGCCTCAGACACGAACACTGGTCTGAGCGCCGCCCCAGTGGATCACGGGCCCTCAGCGGAATCCTTTTCTCCGGGCACCATTACTGGCCCTCTTGTGGGCAGACGATCACGGCTGCCCCATGTGTGGGTGGGCAGCATCTGCACGATCAGCAGCAGTATCCCCTTAGCTGAAAACTATGCAAAATCCAAGATAGCGGCTCAACCTTGGTGAGTAGTCTTGTTAAATACTACCTGTGATTCGCGCATGGGGTTAGGTTTATATTTCAGGAAGATATGATGGCTTTTAAAAGTGTGCAGGTTATAGACCAGTGCCCAGGGACGCAGTGATAGGGTATTACGGTCCTATGTAGTTACCCATCACCTGTATAATCATTTAGGGGGTGAGCTACTTGGGAGAAGAGGGAGGCGGGCCCTTGGGTGTCTGCTGGGATCGCCCTCCAGCCTTCTAACTCTTATAGACCCGTGGTGCTGGGGTATGGGTCCGTGCCGGGGTCCCCCCTTTTTAGGTCTCGCCTACGACATGTGCTGCTCGCTTGCGAGATCTATTTTTGTCGATTTAGCTTGAGAAGGGGACAGGAGATGTGCACGTGTACGGCTCGCGGAGCACAACGCGCGCATGGCACGCTTTCACTTTCCTAGTTTTCTTCTTTGGTGGCACAAAGGAATCGATTGCTCAGAAGATGGCGAGAGGGTGTCTCACAGCTGTCCGTGGATATTATCTTGTGTTGCCCAGTGTCAAAAGGCATATCCCCTCTAAAAATCAGTCACTTTGTGGCATCTTAATTTGTCTGCTGCCAAAGGGGGTTTAAAAAATGTGAACGCTCCGGATCTTCTCAGACATGCATTTGAAAGGTAGGCTGTGTTCAAAGACAGACTGTCTCAGTACAGAAGATCTGTCGGTTTCCCAACAGGCCTGTGGTGTTTCTAGAAAACCAACCAGGGCAGAACGAGTTTGTCACGCGTCTAGTACACCTACCTGTATAGTTTTTCTGGTCTTATTTATAAATACATATGAGATCATTCTCAGACTCTTAGAGAAAGAAATATGGTAATAAAATATATTTATTTACAGAATGGGTGGCAGAAAGGAATCGATTGCTCAGAAGACGGCGAGAGGGTGTCTCACAGGTGTCCGTGGATACAACAAATCAAAAGTGTCTGGAGAATTTTACTTACTCGGTCACAACTCATGTTGAGAAGTTCACTCCTGAAGGGCATGTCAAGTCATTTATAGAACCAAGGCAGAAGGGCGGTGGTCTCTTGTGTCTGTTTACTAACTAATGTTTTTGATTGGTACAATAAAATACAAAATATGCACAAATTATAATTAAGATGACATGAAAACGCATATATATGCAAAAAGTAGGCTGAATAAGTAATCCCTTGTCGTGAAAAATGTGATGTGCCATTAAATAAGTTTCTAATTAAAAAGCAAAGTTCTGACTATGGGTGTAGGGCTCACCAAGGGCTCGGGTAGGTCCACCCACGCCTTCCCCCTCTCCCCCGTACCATAGTGCAGTCATGCTGGTTATTCAGTGTGTTTCATTCTGGATCGCTCCTCCACCAGGGCAACAGCTGGGCTACCCTGTGGGCAGGGAGTACTCCCGTGCCCCTCACTAACCTCAAGGTGATGCCTCACCCCCCCCCCCTCTGTTTCTCCATAGGTTTCACATAACCGGAGAGCCGCCTTTGTGGTACATCAGTGCGGATCCTCGTGGATTCCTCCACTTCCCTGTGGGCGGGGCCACCACCGGTCAACAAGAAGTCCTAGAACAACAACTGCATGCCTCAGTCCTTCTCTTGCCTTAGTCCTTCTCTTATAGGAACTTTTCAGACAGACTTTTTTTATTTCGCATCTGAACTTTGAGGCACTATCAGGCAGGATGAGCCACTTCGTGTATCTGTGCTTCGTCAGTTAAGACTCTTTCTTTGTGTCCAGGGTTCGTTGGCGGGGCTGGCTCCACTGGAGATGGTTTAATTCCACCCACCCAAACCATGGACAGAGAGGACAAGACAGGCTTCACGTCTTGCGACTATCAACAGCACTGCCAAGTACCACACATCAGGGATAAGACTAATACATTTTAGTGTGGTGTCTGCATTACCGCTGGTCACGCGTTTAGAGCGCCCAACGACCATCTGTGAGGTGTCTCAGTGAGGTGCTGCATAATGTATGGAGCTGGGCTGCTTGAGCCTTGTGCTGTCTCATAAATGCACCGTGTCCTCTCTTGAGCTTGTTTAGACTCACGATCATATGATATCTGACTAGTTCTACAATACAGTTAACTTAACGCACAGCGTGACTGGGGCATCAATCAAGGGGAGCCTGGGCCTCTCTCCTCAGCGTACCACGTTGCCTGTCAGTGCCCTGTGGTATTGTAAATAACCCTGAGGACCCGGCAGGCCCTCACACGGATCATGTTGTAGCAAGACATGGCCTAGCACTTTTACAGTAGAGACAGCAGTGTGATTTGTCTGTGATTCTGCAGTGCAAGAAGGTATAAAAAAGCATTTCACAATGCAATAGGTCGCGCATTTTTTAAGCTTTGACCTATTGTGTTAGAAGGTGGTTCTGACACTATGGGCCGCCCGGATTTTTCGCTTTTTGAGCGCCTAATTGTTGAGCTTTTACTGTGGGGGAGCCTCATAAATTGGGACTCACCCACAGTGTTTTCAGGATGTAAGAGACTGCATGGGGATTTTACTGGTGTCCCCCTGGCTTGACCAGGCCACTGCACAGCAGCTGGAGTAAGGGACACCGGGCTGATTACATGCAGACACATGTGTACATGCGTGTGCACACGTGTATGGGCTGCGCAGGGGAGATTCCTAGCGTGAGCAGTCCAGGAGCAGCTACAAAGTGAATGGTGTGGCAGCACTTACGCAGTATTGGGTGGTGACATGGAATAGGCTTTATACACTGGAAAGAAACATGCCAGGGAAAGTTAGTGTGTCTTACTGTTTTTTTACTTCATTATTCGCCTATGGGAATGTGGAGCCCATGGGCTAGATTAACTTCCATTAAGCCTACAGATTCCAGACACACACTCAAGTCCACTGTAGCGGATGTGAAAATAAGTATTCTGCAGAGTCCAAAGTCATATTTGTACTGCTTTTGGGTCATCCAGAACTGTCATATTTCTCTGAGCCAGCCATGACCAGACCCAGGCTGAGGGCTGACCTGAGCTGGATGGATTGATAACCTTTCTTCCACAAACTAGGGCCTCCTCTCCACGAAGAGAAGATTGGTAGGGCTACAGACTCACCCATTAGCATTTGTCACTGGCTGCCAGGCACCAGGCTGCACCAAGGAGGGAAGGCAGCGTGGGGGGAAGGGGCTTCAGAGACATGTGGCCAGAGACCCTGGATGACGCCATTTTGAACAAGCCCAGAGGCTGGACAAGAAGGAGGGAGCAGGGGCAGGAAAGTGATGTGTCGCCGTTTGATAGGACCAACAGAGACTTCCTGCCAGCCCCCTACTCAACTTTTAAAAGGTGCTTGCACAAGAAGAGAAGCGCTCTCTGGGGTGTGGTCTGCTGAGGCTGAAGGTGCTGGAGCCTGGCGCAATGGGCAGTTGGAAGGAGAGACTCCCTGACTGCCCCAGGACCCTATCAGCACCATTAGAAGAGCCCAGGACCGGTGCGCAGAAGCAGTGGCCTCTGCGCAGGGAGAAGAGAGGCCAAGAAGGAGAACCAGGCGAAAGGCTGGCGCGGGGAGCCAGTGAAGGCAGCTCCCAGCTGAATCCACCCTCTTGGAGACCCGGAGGGCGAAGGAGAGTGCTCCCAGTGGCTGACGGCCACAACCAGGAGCAAGAAGACCCAAAAATGGGGCAGATCGGACCCCCAGGGGCTGAGATATGGCCCCCCGGAAGGTAAGCGACCTTTGACCCCTAAGAAGACCGACGATGAAGCACGTGGGGCTCCGCCGCCGGTCTCAGAGATGCCCCCGGGGTGGGCCAGGTCCCGGGGGCTGCTCCCCAAAGAGAAATCAAGCCGGTGGGGGGGCGCCGCCGCACTCCCCCCATGAAGGTGACCTGAGGGGGACCGGGACCCCATCCCCGGGCCCCGAACCAAGGCCGGGGAGTGCCGCGCGCTCCCCGTGAACATTTACCCCTACAGGGTGCCAGGAGTCCACCCTGGCCCCCGGCGAAGAAGCGCAAGCCGGGGAGCGCTGGCACGCTGCCCGTGAAGCAGGGGGAGGGTCCTGGGACCCCATCTCCGGGCCCGTGCGGAGAACCGGCAGCGGGAAGCGCCGTCGTGCCCCCCGGGAAGAAGACTCCGGGGCCTGGGACTCCATCTCCGGGCCCCGCGGTGATGACTGGCGTTTGGGGGGAGTGACGTCACACTCCCCCAAAGCCCGGTGAAGCCGGTGAAGACTGGCCCGTCTGTCCGCCGGAGCGGGCAGACCAGAACGGAGTGCCGGCTCTAGCGGCAGCACGCATGGGTGCTGGCCAGGTGGGGAGCCGGCAGGGGCAGCTGGGGGTGGGCTCTCCAGGCTGCCCTCCAACAAATGGCCATGCGAGGGTCCCGGGTGGGACCGGGGCCCCTGAGGAAGACCACCAGCGGTGCGAGGAGCCTGGGTGGGCCGGTCCCCGGAAAAGAGGAGGAGCGGCAGAGGGTGGGCTCCCCGAGCCGCCTACGCTCACCTGGGGGTCCAGGTGGGACCAGGCCCCCCACCGAGGCCCAAGAAGCGGCCGGAGGCCCACATCGCGGCTCTCCCCGGCACAGCGGGAGAGCCGCTAATAAAATATTCATAAGAAGGAGCCTCAAGCGCCCCATAATGCCTTGCAAGGCATGGGGAAGTTATCGTTTTTGGTGCCTGGTGGTCCCCCAGAGGAGGTGGGTCATCCTCACTTCTGAAAACGTGCTGGGAGGAGCTGCTGGAAACGCGCAGTCTCCCCCCAGCACGAAGAGAAAAGTCACCCTAAGTTTCCTGGGGATTTGAAAGGAATAACCCCTCAAGGGATCAGCCAGCATTTTAACTTCTCTTGGGCTGGAACTTTCATTTTACAGCTGGAGGAGGGTTGAGAAGTGCATAATGGAGTGAAGGACTGAGTAGGGGATGTTTAGAGAAGGGCATCCTCTGGGGGTGAAGAGATGTAATTGCACCAGAAATGCTTTTACTAATGTTATTTTTTTTAGAGGAACTGAAGGTCACATATGTAATGTGAAGTACTTGTGTGAGGTTATGTCATGAACAAAGTGGGGTTATATTGCCAGACATTCCTCCTAGGGTGTCTGGCTGTATATGCGTAATCCTATGGTTTTATATGTGATGCCCTTAGGGGCTGCAATTTATATGCATTCTAGTGATCCACAAATGTGATGAGTACTGTTATTCTAAAGTGTTGCTTAAACATGTATTCTTGCTGCTGCGCTTAGGTGAAGAACCCAGACTGCTACCCTTAAGGTATAGAGGTGCATACTTTATGGTCAGTAGGACATGCTCAGTCAGGGTTATATGTCACCAAGGCAGGGTTACCTATTTTAAATGCTTGTAGAGATAATGGCGGGGTGGTCGCAACTGGGATGGTGCTAGTGCGCCGGGCTCTCGCCCCAGGCTATGTTCAACCAACTGCATTGGGGGCAAGATGATGTGCATACATGGGAGTGGTGGTACTAGACCCCACCCCCCCTGCGGGAGGGGTGGAGATGTTATGCAATGTCACAAAGTAATTCCAACAGCTTATGTATATTTGTAAATTGGTGCATAGTATTGAGTGGTGTGTGTGTTTAATAAATGTACTCTTACTTTTATAAAGCAAAGTACAGACTGGACAATCAATTATTGAGTGTTATTTTTGCGCATCTGTAAATGGCGATTACTAGCCCACACCACCTCCCTTGAGTAAGCCTCAGACTGCTCTGCAACGCTACCCTCTGAGAGTCAGGCGCTACAATTGGGTGTTTGGTTCTCAGCGAAGGACAAATGTAGTCATGTTATTTGTGCAGGCCTCACAGATGCTGCCTCGTTTTCCAACATATTGGCATTGTAAATGACAATGCCTTTTAGTTATATGCACTTTGTACTTCTAGTCGTCGCTTGCAGGTTTTCAAAACACATAAATAAAAGGCATTGCCACTTACAACACCAATAGCTCAAAATCTCGCAAATGCGAGACCTATTGCATTGCAAATGCTTGTTTCGCTATGTTGGTGGTTTTCTGCCAATGACCTAGTGGACAGTGGGCAAGAGTGGGCTTGGTATACAAGCTGCAAGGGGTCGGGTCAGGCACGCCAGCAGCACAAGGCAGAGTTCTATGAGCGCAAGGGGCACACAGAGGTTTCTCTCTAGAGCGAAGAAACAGGCGGCACAAGGATGGCTCGCAGTCATGGGGGGTAGGCAGCTTGAGTTGTAGAGGTAGCTGTTGGCTGTGCAGCAGTGTAGCCGGGTTCGGGTCCAGATGACTGCCTGTGCATGATTCGGGGCATGGGGCACCAGGCCAAGCCCTCGCATAATAAGTAGTGTCAGGGGAGCTTCTGCACACATGTACTGTGCTGTGCCGAGCGGCATCGGGCCGGTGAGCGGCACCAGGGCCCATGCGGGGGTGTGGGTGGCCCAGGTTGGGTCACGTGTACCACACATGACACAAACACATAAGATACAGTTGGTACAATAGCAACAGAATCTAGGTTAGTGCATGGACTGCTACATGAGTGGCCCAGTAGGCCTCTTCTCCACTAATACAGGTAAAAAGGGCTGGTCAGAACTATGGATTCGCAAAGCATGGTAAGCTACCACCACTTATGTACATGCTAAACCTATGACCGGGATAGTAGTTCTCTTTCAGTAAATTACAGTACGGTTGATGTTCCCCACCAGGTCACCGGACATGTCCAGAGCCTCTCTCATGTCAAAGTACAGGCCTAGGCCTCTGTGCACAATCTACATTATGATGAAGTTAGGGCCAAATATCAAAAATCAAGAAACCAGATACTTGCAACCGGGCACTCAGGGCAGGAGAACACAGCTGTACACCATGTAGGGGAAATTCCTGTCTCAATAAACAAAAACACTCTCAAAGTTACATCTTTCTCCACGGGCAGAGGTCAATACCGTGGAGTGTGTTTGTTGGGCATGGGATGGCCTCCGCTGCCGGGCTCAGTGACCCTGCCTATATGCCCCCTCCATCCCCTCAGTTTACAATCTAATCCTGCCAGCCGTACATGATGATGGTGCTTAAGCGCGGACACATAGCAGGAAACTATTTACATACGGTGATTTGTACCCTGACTGTCAATTCTCCCCCCCATTTGCACTGGAGGAGAACTCACCATGCTCGACACACTCCTCTATTGTCAGATTCATGCCACTTGCATGGCGCAACACACTACATTTCCTGAACCTCCACCTAAACTACATGCCCTTTGAATACATATTGACAAATGCCTTCCCTCGTAGACTAGTCACCTGCCTGTTAGCCACCATACATGATAAGGCACCTGCTCACAGCCCCATGGCCTTAGCTGGGTGTGCAGCAGACATAGTCCCCCCCACCTACGGAGGCACAATGGACTTATTTCTGCGAACAACTGGGGGCCCTTTCACTCAATTACAGACTCAGACTCCTATATTTCACATTCCTAAACAGGCTATATCTTATTCCTGAACAGATGCATTGTATGGGCCTTCTGAAAGAGGCACGCTGTTTGCGATGCTCAGTTCCCCCCAAGCCTCCTTCCTACACATAGCCTGGGAGTGCCCCAAATTTGCAGACTATAGAAGTGAAATACATCACACTATCCACCAGTAAGTTTGTCACTCACTCTCGCCAACTCCACTAGTCAGTCTATTGTGTTATGTAATAGACATCCCACCTGAACATTGACACCTCACGGCCATGCTCTAGCTTCAAGTCAAAATGCTAATAGTTGGAGGAGAAAACCCTAGTTATGAGACGTCACCTACTGTCAAGAGCAATTGGCCTATTACTGGAAATTAATGCCGCTGACCTCCCGCCCTATAGACATTTGGGAACCATTCTTAACTTACCTACGATTCCAAGCTCCTTCTCCATCTTAGACGCTGTGTGATATATATTAGTTCCCTGGCCATTGCTGTCAACGAGTCCATCTAGCCAAATTGATGCGACATATAGCTGACAATTCCTCTTTTCTCTTTGAATTTGTCCATTGGAGTGGGTCTTTGTATTCAAAACTGCCATATTAGGAAATACCACAGCATTGTTGTGCCTTACTGTGAACTTGTTCTTATTCATAGTTTTGGCTCCTTGAATGAAAAGTTTTATGGGATGATATAATGGTTCAATGACTACACAAAATTCTGCCCTCTGTTCTTTATATAAAATGCAAATGAAAATAAAGAAATACAAAAAAAAGTTACGTCTTTCATTGTTTAACACAACACATGGTTAGTCTTAAAGGCCTCTATACAACTGTCATACCCTTTTCCCTTGTGATAACGGGAGGCAATGCCAGTTATCCAGTGTTACATCTTTTACAGTTGAGGTGCTGGTGGAATGTTCCCTGCTATAAATCTGAGAATCCTCGGTAAAATATGTTTTAAACGTGGTATAACATTAATAGAGTATGTTATGGTGCTGTACGAAGTCGTGAAGATCTCTGTATTACATTTACTCTTATTATGGTCCTGGGGCGATTTCTGGTACGGAAGCCCATTTCAGCTATGGGAAAACTAATTAACGCTGTAACAGTACTTTGTAGTATTGTGTGGGGCTTGTGTTTGCCATTGTTTAATAGTGATACCTAATCAGTAGTGCTTGGTTGAGGTAGAACTATCTGATCCAATCTTCAGTTCAGTTGCCATGTTTAGGTTCACTTGTTCTAAATGGTTCGGATATGGAATGGACATGTTATGGTAATGGAACATCTAGATGTTGAACGAAAATTTGGCTTTAATGCCTTATTTGAGCGTATGATGACCAACTGGTGTGCAGAGTTTGTTCATTTGGAAGGTGAAAAATAAATAGCTTCATGTGCATTTGCAGTTGAGATGGCAACTTTTAATATACTATTGACCTGTTTCACAAATCTATTTGTGTTAATGGCAAGATTTACAAATGCACAGAACACAAAATAGTTATTTAACAGCTGTAAATCACTTTGCTCCTGCTTAATAATACTTTGATACGCCCACAAAATTAAAAAAAATATGGTGACAGGATTTTTCCAAAGTTTACTCCGGTAAAATGTTATGATTTGTGGACATAGTGGTGTAATATGCAAATTGCTTTCAGCTTCATGCGCTGCATGTCTGTGGTGCCATGGTGTCCACTTTATTGTCTCCAGTGGTGTGTCTAACTTTCTTATTTAGAGTATGGGAAAGAACAACTATATCTGGACAGAACTGAAAAGTTACAATGTTGAATGCTGGATTGTTGTTTGATCTTCAGAGGTATCTGATTAACTAGCATACTGGAACAGGAATAAGTAGTAGTGATACTTACTGTTTAATATGGTAAATTGGAATATAGTGTGTAATTTCATGGGCTTTGGTGTTGTCTGTAAATTGTGATAGTCGGAGGCACCTCTGTATGGTGTTGTAGATGTCAGATGACCATTCCTGTATGTGCTTTTGGAAACTGGGTTGCTCCAATAGAGAAAAGCAGCAATTGGAATTTATAGCTATATAGTTATAGATATAGGAATTAAATAGCACTTTCTTCCCTGCAAAGAACACACAATTAGTGAATGAGCGGCATAGGAGGAAAAAAGAGAGAAATTAAGTTTTAATGATATTTCATAGGGAGGGGATCCTGTTGGAATGGTAGTGATAACAGATGAGTAAACAAGTGTTTCACAGTGGAAGGGAAGGATGGACTGATTCTCAAGGTCAGAGCGTTTATGAAGTTGACAATTAAAAAAAAAATTACTTTTTTGAATTTATAGCATGGAGTCAGATCAATGGCAGCCTACCCACGCTGGACGGATAAAGGAGATAAATTATCAGATCATTGACACTGTTATCTGTAAGGATGCCCAAGTTTTGCTAGCATTAAATTTAGTCAGCCAAGTTTCTTAGTGCTTGCAGATTTGAGATCTGCATAAAAGGTTTGTAAGGTTTATATATAAAGTTATCAAATATCTAAATGTTATATGGTCAGTCTTGCAGAGTTATCTCTCTAGCTTGGGCAAGGGGTCCACCTTATTCTCAGAGAAATATACAGAGAATACACAGTGGGACGTTTTCAATAATATTTATTGAACCAATGTTATTCTTGCATAAAATACGAGTGCTGCAATGATTAGGAGACAGAAGCAGATAAACGTGATCACAAGCACCAAAAGCATAAATAGTATGTAGAGTTCTACCATGGTGCTAAAACAATGTATATATGCAGGCATATAAACAAGGCAGTAATTGGGCGTACTCCTATCAATCAATCAATCAAGAAATTTGTAAAGCGCGCTACTCACCCGGAGGGTCTCAAGGCGCTTGGGGGAGGGGTGTCCGCTACTGCTCGAACAGCCAGGTCTTGAGTTGCTTCCTGAAGGAGAGGTGGTCTTGGGTCAGACGGAGGTGGATGGGGAGGGAGTTCCAAGTCTTGGCTGCCAGGTAGGAGAAGGATCTTCCTCCCGTGGTGGCTCTTCGGATGCGTGGAACGGCGGCGAGGGCTTGGCTAGTCGATCGTAGCAGGCGGGTGGGAGTGTAGAAGGTCAGGCGGTCGTTGAGGTACCTGGGGCCCAGGTCATGGAGTGCCTTGTGTGTGTGGGTGAGCAGTCAGAACGTGATTCTCTTGCTGACGGGGAGCCAGTGCAGGTCTCTCAGGTGTCCGGAGATGTGGCTGTGTCGGGGGATGTCCTGGATGAGTCGTGCGTTCTGGATGCGTTGGAGTCTTTTCTGTAGTTTGGCTGTGGTTCCTGTGTAGAGGGTGTTTCCGTAGTCCAGTCGGCTGGTGACGAGTGCCTGGATGATCGTCTTCCTGGTTTCGGTGGGGATCCATCGGAAGATCTTTCGGAGCATGCGTAGGATGTTGAAACAGGACGATGAGACGGCGTTGACTTGTCTGGTCATTGAGAGGGAGGAGTCCAGGATGAAGCCCAGGTTGCGTGCGTGGTCCGTTGGTTTGGGTGCGCTGCCCAGGGCAGGGGGCCACCAGGAGTCGTCCCAGGCAGAGGGTGATGATCCAAGGATGAGGACTTCCGTCTTGTCTGAATTTAGTTTCAGGCGGCTGTACATCATCCACTCGGCTACGTCTTTCATCCCTTTGTGTAGGTTGGTTCTGGCGGTGTCGGGGTCGTTGGTGAGGGAGAGGATCAGCTGGGTGTCGTCTGCGTAGGAGATGATGTTGAGGTTGTGTTGGCGTGCGATGGCCGCGAGGGAGCTCATGTAGATGTTGAAGAGGGTGGGGCTGAGTGATGATCCTTGTGGTATGCCACAGATGACATCGGTGGCCTCGGATCTGAACGGGGGGAGGCGGACTCTCTGGGTTCTTCCAGGGAGGAATGAGATGATCCACTCCAGTGCCTTCTCTTGGATTCGATGCTGCTGAGGCGCTGCACTAGGGTGCGGTGGCAGACAGTATCGAACGCTGCGGAGAGGTCCAGGAGAATGAGGGCCGCTGTTTCCCCGTTGTCGAGCAGGGCTCGGATGTCGTTAGTGGCTGCAATGAGGGCGGTCTCGGTGCTGTGGTTGGCTCGGAAACCGGACTGTGAGTGGTCGAGGGATCCGTTCGTCTCGAGGAAGGCGGCAAGCTGTCTGTTGACGGTCTTCTCGATGACTTTGGCAGGAAAAGGGAGGAGCGAGATGGGGCGGTAGTTCTTGTGGTCGGTGGGGTCCGCTGATGGCTTCTTCAGGAGGGCGCTGAGTTCGGCATGCTTCCAGCTCTCCGGGAAGGTGGCGGTGTTGAAGGAGCAGTTGATGATGTCCCAGAGTTAGGGTGCGATGACGGAGTCGGCCTTGTTGAAGACGTGGTGGGGGCATGGGTCGGTTGGTGATCCGGAGTGGATGGTGTTCATCGTGTGGATGGTGTCTTCGGTGCTGACCGGGGTCCAGGCGCGGAGGATGGTAGTGGGGGGCGTCAGTTCGGTGGTTGGGTGCGTGGTCTGTGCGCCGAAGCTGTTGTGTATGTCGGCGATCTTGCTGTGGAAGAACGAGGTGAGTGAGTCGCAGAGGTCTTGCGAGGGAGTGATGTTGTTTCCGGCGCTGGGGTTGGAGAGCTCTTTGATGAGGCTGAAGAGTTCCTTGCTGTTGTGGACGTTGTTGTCTAGTCGTTCCTTGAATGCTGTCTTCTTGGTGGTGCGGATCAGCTGGTGGTGTTTGCGGGTGGCGTGCTTGAGGGCGGTCATGTTGTCTGTAGTCGGGTCTTTGCGCCAGGCTTTCTCGAGGGTGCGGCAGTTCTTCTTGGAGTTCTTGAGATCTACGTTAAACCTAGGGGCTTTCTTGCTGCCGGGCCTGCTGGGATGGTTTTTCAGTGGTGCGAGGTCGTCCGCGCAGTTGGCGATCCACTGTGTGAGGTTGTTGGCTGCTTGGTTGGGGTCCGTTGGGCTGGCGGGAGGGTTCTGGGTCAGGGATGTGGTGAGCTGGTCGGTGGTGATCTTGTTCCAGCTCCTGCGGGGAGCCTGTTGCGGGTGGTGGTGGGTCGTGGTCCTTCTGAAGCTGAAGTGGACGCAGCTGTGGTCTGTCCAGTGGAGTCCGGTGGAGTGGCTGAAGGAGATGTGGTTGCTGGAGGAGAAGACAGGGTCAAGCGTGTGTCCGGCGTAGTGGGTGGGGGTGCTCACCAGTTGCTTGAGTCCGAGGCTGGCGAGGTTGTCCAGCAGAGCGGTGGTGTTGCTGTCATTGTTGTACTCCAGGTGGAAGTTGAGGTCCCCTAGGAGGATGTAGTCAGCGGAGGCGAGGGCGTGCGGGCTGATGAAGTCTGCGATGTCTTCGCTGAATTGTGTGCGAGGTCCTGGGGGTCTGTAGATGAGGGTCCCTCTGAGTGTGGTCTTGGGGTTGGTGTGTATCTGGAAGTGCAGATGTTCGGCGGATGTGAGGGTATCTTCGGAGTTGGTCGTGATGCGGATGGTGTTCTTGTGGACGATGGCGATGCCTCCTCCAGTCTGGTTGACGCAGTCTCTCCGGGTGATATTGTATCCGTCGGGGATGGCGATGGCGATGTCGGGCGCTGAGGAGGCGTTCATCCATGTTTCCGTGAGGAAGGCGACGTCTGGAGATGTGGTGTCGAGCAGGTTCCAGAGTTCCACGGCGTGTCTGTGGACGGAGCGGGTGTTGAGCAGGATGCACTTCAGGTGGTTGCTGCTGGTGCTCGGCTTGGCGGGTGCGGTGCAGGTCCGGATGCAGGTGAATTTGCAGGTTTGGCAGGTGAAGGGTCCGTGGGTGCGTCTCGGGGTGGCTCGGTTGCAACCGGGGATCCGGCCGGTGTTGAGTGCGATGAGGGTGGCGGCGTCGTAAGTCCGGCGGGTGGGCTGGCATCTGCGGGGACCAGGGTTTCTGGCGCTGGGCACGGTCCAGGCGCGGACGGGCGTAGACGGGTTTGCCTTTGGTGCGCCTTCGGCGCACCCGCTGCGAACGCTGCGCGTAAACGTGCACTCGGCAATAAATGGCGACGTGGGAGGGAGGAGCAGCTGGGAGGCGGGAGCAGGGCGGCGAATGGGAAGGGACACAGAGAAAGAAGGGGGCGGGGCCGCAGGGGAGCAGCGGCGGGGAGAGGGCGGGAAACGCGGCAGGGGCTGGGCACAACAAGTGGGGCAAAATACACAATAACGCTGGAAAACAGAGGCAAACGACGAAAGACACAGTGGCAAAATACGAAATACAAATGCAACAGAGGCAAAATACAACGGTCAAGGACCAGGAGCACAGCTGCGGGCAGCGGCGGCACTCGGCGGGCTCGGGGGCAGCCTGGGCTCACTCACGGGGAGTGTGCGCGGTGAGTGGGGTGACCAGCCCAGAGGGTCAAGAGTCACTGCTCACCACCGCGTGCACTCCGCCATAAATGGCCAAGTGGGAGGGAGGAGCAGCTGGGAGGCGGGAGCGGGGCGGCGAATGGGAAGGGACACAGAGAAAGAAGGGGGCGGGGCTGCAGGGGAGCAGCAGCGGGGAGCGGGGAGAGGGTGGGAAACGCGGCAGGGGCTGGGCACAACAAGTGGGGCAAAATACACAATAACGCTGGAAAACAGAGGCAAACGGCGAAAGACACAGAGGCAAAATACGAAATACAAATGCAACAGAGGCAAAATACAAAATACAACGGTCAAGGACCAGGAGCACAGCTGCGGGCAGCGGTGGCACTCGGCGGGCTCGGGGTAAACCTGGGCTCACTCACGGGGAGTGTGCGCGGTGCGTGGGGTGACCGGCCCAGACTTTAAGTGTATGTAGGTGTAGAGCCAAGAATCCCCCCAAGGGATGATCCAACCCCATTACCTGATGAGAGAGAATGAAGACCCCATTTTGGTCACAAACTGGACACCCCTCACGAGATGTCAGGTAGCTGCGTGATGATTTCTCTGCATGCAAGGACCCTCTTTGTCAGCGGAAGTACCTCCTCTACTAATCTATCAGGTTGCTCATCTTTTATAATAGAAAGCAGACTTGCGATGTACACATAGATTAGTGATGTGGATATGGAGAAAGCCCGGTCGTCCCGTGGATGAAGAGAGTGATGACAGTTGTACATAGTGAGGAACAAGACCTTGTACATGAGGTTCAGGGTGTTGTAATAATGTTGTGTGAAGATAGATGTTTCAGAGAAACTAATCCAGCACTGTCGTGCATGCAAATTTATGCAAATGGTCACCACTTTGAAACTTTATAAGTGAGGACAATGTAAGAAATAAGTTGCTTCACTATATGGCCTAACCCAGGAATATATCAGCCTGTCACTGGCAGATATCTGTGACAGAGCCACACCTAGGACCATGATTCTAAGACCTATGAGTACTGCTGAGCCAAGGACCCAAAGGCAGTAAAGGAGTTTTCCCTCAAGTTCCTTGTCGTCTGATGTTAGACAACCCCACAACGTTCAAGATCACAGTCGAGCTGCACCCAGCGGTCGTCATCTCATTCAAAGTTGTTGGGCAAGTCCTACCGGAAGAAGAAAACAAAGAAGCCTTAAACATCTTCGACTTCGCCACACCGATGTAAGTCGTCGGCAAGGTGCGGGAGCGTCAGCACTCCAGGCCATTCACTTCAGCAGAGCCTGAGACAGACTCCCTTCCATGCTTTCCTGACTTTCCCTGAGCCGGAACAACCCCTGCCCAGCTGCTAGAATTTTCTTAGGTCATGTACATCATATTCGGATGGCCCGGCACCTCTGGAGTGCCTTCAGGCCACGCAGACTCAGGAAGGGCTCCCACCGGATCATTACTGGCAGGTTCACCTTCAATGCCAGTGGGGCCACATAGATCCAGTGTTGAATCTGGAGCGAAGCTGCCTTTGAGAGCAAGACCTTTCTCAGCGCCCACTCAAGTACTGACATTCCCGCGCCGCCACCAAAACACTACTGTGGCACCATCCCCATCCTCATTTCTGGCTCCGACACAGAGATAGGCAGGCATCGTCTGACTCTTATTCCGGCGCGGGCAGGCTGGGACCATGCACTCCAGGTGAAAGCCAGTGCCATCTTCATTCAACAGGCCTGAAGAGCGAAACGAATAGAAGGGGTCTGCGGAACCTTATGGATACCAGCATCCCCTAGACGATACAGAGGACCACTTATATGGACACTGACTTGGTCTCTCCCCCTTCCGAGGCTCTGGAAGAGGAGGGTGCCTCATTCACTGTGGTAGTGTGTAGGGAGGCTGAGGTTTTTGACCTGAAGTGGCAGTCAAGCTGAATGTCTTGAAAGAGGTACTTCTACTGGGAGTCGCCCCATCTGAACCCTAACTTTGTAATGAAGCTCTTACTAATATTCTACTAGGGGCCTGGTGGAAGCCCTGCGTTGGGCCTCCTGTGCATAGTATAATTTCATGCCACAGTTGTTCCACTGCTGGGGACCCCAGTTTCCTTACACAGCACCCCACCCTAGAGAGCTTTGAGGCCCAAGCCTCCAACTGTAGTGTCAAACCTGGTGTGTTGCATACCACTCCACTGGATGGGGAGTACAAGAGGCTGGACACCTTTGGGAAATGAATGTTCTCTGCGTTCTCTGCCATCCTTACACTGTGGTCCGTGAACACAGCATGCCTCTTGGGCAGATACTCCTGTATGATCTGGGAGTCGGTTGCGCAAGTGCTGCCTATTGTCTCAGAGGAGGCCAGAGCCATTGATGAGGGAAGAGACACAGCAAAATTCAACTTAAGATTCACTAATGGATGTGCCTTTTGAGAGCTCTTTTCTTTTTGGAAAGATGGAGGGCTCACTGCTGGAGCACTTTAAGGATAGAAGAGCTACAGCCAGGTCCTTGCGCTTCTCCCTGGCCCCTTGCTAACCTCAGTTCACTTTCCGCCACAGAAGGGGTTTTCAACCACGTTCATACATTCCCAGCCTTTTTATTGAATTTGGATGCAGGTCCCACAGACCACCTGGGAAAGGTAGCCAAAGGACTGGCCTGGAACCCCACCTCCCCCATCAGGCATAGCCTCAAAACCCCTTTAGTTTGCCCTCCTACCCTCATGGGCATCCAGTGGGAGGCATGATAGGCCACCAGCTGCACCACTGGAATTTGGAAACATCGGACCATTGTGTTTTGCAGGTTGCCAAAAGGGGCTACTCCATCCCCTTCGTGACGACCCCTCCATCAATGTCATCCACTTACAACTGGCTGAAGGAGGACCACCTCTCCTTGCTCCATCAGGAAGTGTTGGCTCTCTTGGCCAAGGAGCAATCATGAGGGTGCCGGAATCAGAAGTAGGTCACGGATTCTATAACC
This sequence comes from Triturus cristatus, assembly GCF_964204655.1. NCBI lineage: Eukaryota > Metazoa > Chordata > Amphibia > Caudata > Salamandridae > Triturus > Triturus cristatus. The sequence continues at coordinate 832,029,927 of NC_140579.1, read as the reverse complement.
GCTACTTCCTGGTGCCCAAAAAGGACAGAGGCCTTCATACTATCCTAGACCTGCGCCTTCACAATTTATTTCTGAAAAAGGAGAAATTCAAAATGCTTATGCTCGCTCAAGTCCTGTGTGCCCTGCACTCAGGAGACTGGACGGTAGCGCTGGACTTGCAGGACACATATTTCCACATGCCCGTCCTGCCTGTCTACAGACGTTACTACCATTCACGGTGAGCCAAGAGCACTTTCAGTTTGCTGTGCCCCTTTTCATCTTTACCAGCACCCCTTGAGTGTTCACCAAGGTGATAATTATGGTGGCAGCATATCTGCGGAGGTCAGGGATTCCAGTCTTCCCATACCTCGATGATTGGCTGTTTAAGCCGGTCACTCAACAGGCAGTTGTCTCCAACCTCAAGACTACGGCGAACCTCCTGCACTTGCTGGAGGTTCACTATCAATGTTCCTTTCATCAGAGCTGTTCTGGACCCTACAGTTTCCGAGAGCCAGATATATTCAGTCTATGATACAGATATTTCAGCTACTATCCTGGATTTCGGAATGAATGACCCTGAGGCTGTTGGGCATTATGGCATCCTGTATCCTGCTTGTAACACTTGCTTGTTGGCATATGTGGACTCTGCAGTGGGACATGAAGTTCCACTGGGCACAGCATCAGGTGTATCTCTACAACATAGTCCAGATCTTGGAGGTAACTGTGAAAGATGTGCAATGGTGACTGACGAACCACGATTGGGTCAATGGCAGCCCTCTCTACCTTCCTCAACCAGAGCTGACTACAGTGACCGATGCATCACTCCTTGGCTGAGGCGGACTCTGGGAGCGATGGAGATCAGAGGACTCTGGTCTCCGTCAGAGTTCGAGCTTCACATCAATATGGGATGAGCTGCTTGGCATTGAAAGCCTTTCATCCTTTGATCAAGGGAAGACTGGTGCATGGACAATAGAAACGCAATTTTGATCGGCAAAAAACAAAGTAGGGTAGGGTCATGGACTCTTTGGGAAGGGTCTCTGCATCTCTGGACATGGCTGGAACATCAGTGCATTTTCCTGGTGGTTCATCACCTGGGGAGATCTTTAAAGGTCATAGTAGACAAACTCAGTGGATGATGCTTAGTGTATCACTAATGGCATCTCCTTCCAGAGATGGTACAAGGTCTCTTTCAAGTTTGGGAAGAGCCTTGGCCCAGAATGCACCATGTCCACAAATTTGTGCAGGTGAGTTTACATGGTGTCTTTTGCTCTGAGACGCTTTTCATCTCAAGTGGAGCTCTGGCCTCCTGTATGTCTTTCTGCCAGAACCACTTCTACACGGAGTTCTCAAGAAGATCAGGAATGACTGGGGCCAAGTCATTCTTGTGAGTCTGGATTGGGCAAGGAGAGACTGGTATCCCAGGCTGTTGAGCATAAGCATCGGTCCCCCGATCAAGTTGCCTCATCGAGAGAATCTTCTGGTGCAGCAATGGGAGGGTCCTACACTTGAGCCTGCACACCCTTCATCTTTATGTTTGAAGATTGAGCGGTAACAGTTGACAGCTTTCAAACTTCCTCACAAAGTATGTGATGTTATTGTGGCAGCTAGGCGTACCACCACCAAGTGGGTGTACACCAGCCTGTTGAGATAAATCTGTCGCATGGTGTTTATCTAGGAACATTAATCCTCTACCTGCACCCCTTTCTCAGGTTCTCCTGTTTGGTCTATTCTTGGCCCAGCCGGGCCCTGCTCTCGGCACAGTTACTTATAGGGCATTTCAGCCTTTTTGTGTTTTCCAGACCAATCTTCTTTGTTCAAGGCACCTTTTATGGCTAGTTTCCTCAAAGGTTTGCAACATACATTTCTCCCAGGTCATTCAGCATGCTTAATTGGGACTTAATGTGTGCATACTTTGAGCCACTGCATAATTGCCCCGCCATTGATTAACCATCAAGACTGCCTTTTTGGTGCCCATTACATCAGCCAGAATGGTCAGCGAATTGCAGGCACTCTATGTAAACCCTCCCTACACCATCTTCTATCCAGACAATTTCGTACTCTGGACACATGCCTCCTTCCTCCCAAAGGTTGTGGCTCCTTTCCATGTAGGCCAGAGCATCCGGTGCCTAACTTTGTTTCTCCACCTCACACTTCAAAGGAGGCGGAGAGACTCCATTTTCTGGACCCAAAAAGAGTTGTAGTTTCTAACTTGATCGCGAAAAAGTTCCGGGTGGACAATCAACTCTTTGTGGGGTACGAAGGGGCTTAGGAATTGAAGGATGTGCAGAAATGGACCATCACAAGAAGGATAATGCCCTGCATAAATCACTGCTATGTATTGGTCAAGAAGCAACCCCCTGAGGGCTTGCTTGCTCATTCCACGAGAGCCAAGACAAACCACTGCATTAGAGTAAGGAATCCCTGTCATGGTCATCTGTCAGGCAGCAACATGGGCATCTCTGCAAATGTCTACCAAACACTACTGCCTGGACAGTTCGGACCGTTGTGATGGTCACTTTGTCCACTCAGTCCTGTAGGACTTCCTGGTTTAAATCAGCTTTGCATACCCACCCCCCGGAAGGCATAGGTAGGGTTTTGTATTCTAAGGTAATGAATCTGCGGCTAGAAGTCTCTATCAAATGAACAAGTTACTTACCTTTGGTTAAGCCTTATCGGGTAGAGTATGTATGTAGCCGCAGATTGCTTACTGGTCATTCCATCCTCCATGCTCGCAGAACTGTTTACATTGTGGGGGTCATCCTTCTAAGGACTTTAGAATTTCAGTTCAGTTGTCAGAATTCATCGTGGCTCTGCATGCTTGGCGTGGAAAGTCGCGAAAGGAACTGACTTCAGCCCTCCAGGGTGACATTTATATAGGCACCAGGCATTGCACTGCCGGGGCAGAGACAACCAACACAGAGCCGAACGTGGCCACCTCAAGGGTACTGCTTGAAAACTTCTGGATCTAGTCTGACTCCTGGGGAATATTCTATGGTTAGGATTCTGAAGCTAGATAGATTCTCTACCAGATAAGGCATCACCAAATATAAGTAACTTCTTGAGAGAAAGACTGCAATGGTTAGAGGGACCAGGTAGGCAATTTCATAAGAAGATGAGTGTGGCAGGGGAGAGATAGATATGGAGGTAAGATCTCATTGGGACCAAGTGATGAAAATGGCATTATTATGCAAAAGGAAGGTAGGAAGCATGAGTGTGTCAAGGAGACAAATCACAAAAACAAAACCAAAGGAAATGATGGACGGAGTGTTGAACATTGCAAGCACTCACCCCCAGTCAACTGATCTGGGTTTAATCCATCACCGTTCTTTAGCCCACTCTGCCACCCCAGTTCAGACATGGCTATATGCAAATCAGTCTGACCCCGTGCCTCATGGGAACAGTCCAGCCCGAACAGCCAAGCCATGTCTTCCCTGGACCGGAAACAAGCTTCCTAGGACCGGTTTCTGGCATTTCAGCCGTCTTCAGCCAGGCTTGCTTGAATCCAGTGGCAAAGTGAGCAAGGGACTCACGTCTGAGCATACCATGCCAACTTATGGCAAACAAAGCGGTACAAAAGGGGGTGGTGATGGACGGAGCATCAGAACCAATCAAACACTCACACCCATGTCTTCCCTGGACCGGAAACAAGCTTCCTAGGACCGGTTTCTGGCATTTCAGCCGTCTTCAGCCAGGCTTGCTTGAATCCAGTGGCAAAGTGAGCAAGGGACTCACGTCTGAGCATACCATGCCAACTTATGGCAAACAAAGCGGTACAAAAGGGGGTGGTGATGGACGGAGCATCAGAACCAATCAAACACTCACACCCAGTCAAAAGATCTGGGTTTGATCCATCACCGTTCATTAGCCCACTCTGCCACCCCAGTTCAGACATGGCCATATGCAAATCAGTCTGACCCTGTGCCTCATGGGAACAGTCCAGCCCGAACTGCCAAGCCATGCCTTCCCGGGACCGGAAACAAGCTTCCTAGGACCGGTTTCTGGCATTTCAGCCGTCTTCAGCCAGGCTTGCTTGAATCCAGTGGCAAAGTGAGCAAGGGACTCATGTCTGAGCATGCCCTGCCAACTTGTGGTGAACAAAGCGGTACAAAAGGGGGTGGTGATGGACGGAGCATCAGAACCAATCAAACACTCACACCCAGTCAACAGATCTGGGTTTGATCCATCACCGTTCTTTAGACCACTCAGCCACCCCAGTTCAGACATGGCCATATGCATGTCATATTCCTTTTTACATATTATTTATTCCTTTCAATCAATGTTATATTTATTTCAATGGATGTCACATTCATATTAATACTTGTCTTATTAATTTTAAGATGCAACGTATCTATTTTAACATATATCATATTCATTTGAATATGTATCATGTTCATTTCAAAGCATGTCATATTCATCTTAACACATGCCATATTCCTTTCAATAGATATCTCATTCACATTAACACATCTTATATTCATTTTAACATGAATCATAACCATTTCAACACGTATCATAATCATGTCCAGGTGTATCATATTACTTTAAATGCAACTCGTATTCACTTTGATAAATGTCATATTCATTTCAATGCATGTCATATTCCTTTTTACATATTATATATTCCTTTCAATCAATGTTATATTTATTTCAATGGATGTCATATTCATATTAATACTAGTCTTATTAATTTTAAGATGCAACGTATCTATTTTAACATATATCATATTCATATGAATATGTATCATATTAATTTCAATGCATGCTATATTAATTTTGACAAATGTCGTGAGAATTTCAGCTTTGGTCATACTTATTTTAAGACATGTCAAATTCAGTTCAATAGGGCTTATATTAATTTCAACACAAGCCATATTCATTTTAAATCATCTTCTATTCATTTCTGAAATTCTCATATTCATTGCAATCTGGGTAACAATAATTTCAACGCAATTCATGTTCATTGCAACATGTGTAATGTTCATTTTAGTGCAAGTTATAATATTTTCAATGTGCATTGCATTCTTTTCAGAATATAATATATTTATTTCAATCTGTTATATTAATTTCAATGTATGTCATATACCTCTTGACATATGTCAGTCATTTCAAGAAATCTCCCATTCTGTTTGAAGCATATTGTATTCGTGTCAGTGATTGCTATATTGTTTGTAGTGAGGGCCATATTCATTTCAGTATGATTGATATATATTTAGGTATATCTCTTATTTAATTCGGAGTGTGTGTTATTCATATTAATCGCAAAGTAGCACATTCACTCTGCCAGGTTTCATATTTGTTTTGATTCAAGTCAGATTCACTCTCCCAGGTATCATAATTATTTTGACACATATTACATTTATTCTGGTGTGTGTCATATTCATTTTGCAGCATGCCATGCATTTCAGAAGGTGGCTTATATGGGGATCTGTAATTTTGACATGAACGGCTTCCCATACTTTTGGGCGTAAAAAGACGCTTTTAGCAAGGAGAAAATATTTTTACGGGGCTTTTATGTCAGACGTTAGGAACGAAACATTCTAATATATATGTTAAACTCCAGTTGGGATCAGACTAACAAGTGCTGTATTCAACTAACTACACAGGGCACAAGTCCTAAACAAGACAGGGCAACAAAACAACAACGAGAAGCACTTACAAGCCCCATGCAGCTAGGAGCAGCGAGGTGGGAGGGAACCAAGATATGTAAAGGCTGCAATACCCATACGTGAGGAGGGAAAAGGGCCATCACACGCTGTACAGTGTGATGGCCAAAGAAAATGTTCTGAGTGAAATCACTGGAAAGAGAGCTAAGCACACAAAGGAGGGACAGTTACAGGAATGCACCAATAACAAGTCGGCATTTCAAAATGCCACATGAAACAACCAATGGCAATGGGTGCGTGTGCCAGAGCCCACAGAAGAGGATACAACAGGTCGTAGCGCGACCTATAAAGTATGGGGCCGGCGATGCAGCACGCAATGCAAGAAGGGGTGAGTGAGTGTGGGGGCAGGTTCAAAGCTTTGTCTACTAAAACTAACTTTTTTAGGACTTTCACCTTCAGTTACCTTCACATAAAATGACAGCTTAAATGAAAAATAAATGCAACTTAATCAGTGGGACGTGCTCTATTGTACAATATGAGCAAAATATCAGGTTTTACTATTGCACATTATGAAACCTCTATTAATTAATGCTCTGCAGAGGTCTGTGTCTGTAACTAGAGAGCCACAAAACTGCATCCTGGTTGGTGGTAGGACTTGTGTATGTTTCGTGCTATGAGGTCTCAGTCGGTTACAGAACGCATTCTGAATATGTAAGTCATTATTTTAAACTTGCATTACACACAGTATAAGCTAGGCTGCTACAAAACGTGGAAGAATGTTTAGATAAAAAAAGTGCTTTCAAAATATAGATTTTAGTAATACCCAGACTTCATGTAGGGCAATTCGTTTTTACACCTGCCATTAAAAGCAAACACATCACAGCTAAGGTGGTAACTAACTCCCTTGCAATACCACTCAAAAAGAATAAATCTGTGTCATCAGGAAACTTCAAGTGATTTAATCAATTAAAGCTAATACCGGTTTCCAAGCATTCTTGTTTACATTTTCAGATTAATCGGTGGCGCACATTTACATTTCTTCCAGGGAAGCACACAGCTGTCAAGAAGGCTTGTTTAGCTGTCTGCCCTCCCTCGGTTTTACAGCACAGGTTTCTTACATTTTAGCTGAAGCATTTCAACTGACGGAATTAACCATCATGGTTAAGTTGTCTTTTCACAATAAGTAGGGTAACTGTTTATCTGAAATTTAAAAAGCATGAGCACGTTGTGCCCGTTAGATACAGACCACTGTATTTAACATAGTTGCTGTAAATTTGGTGAGAAATTTGTCGGTATAACAGCAAGAACAGCTCTGAGCCAGTATTAATAAGTCATGAAAAAACTAACACCAACCAGCATGTCAGTCTGTGCCATATATAAACTGATATTGTCACACCCAGGGTGAACGAATCAAAGACTGGAGATTTGTAGTGCAGCTAGACAGCTAGTGGTGGAGGGAAAAAACTCTTTCCACATCCACTCTGGTGCCTCAAGGATAATCAGGAGTTGTGAATCTGCAGGAAGACGTATCCACCAGAACGGGGATATACGGGCAGGCCCTGCATACTGAAAGAAGGGAGATGTTTGAGTGATCAGATAGGCCTTCTACAGCAAAATGATTGTTCTGGCACGAAGGGTGGAATCAGTGATCTAGAAGCTACCTGTACACCAAATTAATATATGAAAGCATATGCTTTTTGCAACACTCCGGCACTTGACATAAATCAACAAAGGAAGTTGAGATATGTACCCCAACCATCCATCTCAACCAACCTTACAGCAAGGTTCTGTCACACCTGTACAGCTCGCTCCTCAGACCACTCCAGCAGTCTTGTTTTTTTAATCTGCGTACTTTGGTTTTACACCAACATAGGTAACAGAATGCGTCATTCTTCATGAATGAACCGTGCTGGCAAGGAATCTATTTTGCAAGGGAGCAACTTAGCAAAACACACTTTGGGGCCACGATTCTTAACTTTCTTCGCAACAGAAAACACTTATTGGAAATGATCCCAATTTACATTACTTCAATCCGACTATTCATTTTAAATGATGCAGAGTTATTTTCAGACAACCTTGAAACTCATAAGAATAAATTGGAAAGCTACATTTGAAGTTATAACAGTGGTTTGGTGATCACTAATGTTTGTGGATGTTTAGCTCATGTTTAGATTGAAGAGAATCATATTAATTCTTGGCATTCTAATAATAATCTTTATTCAGCATATAAAAATATGACCATAGGCGTGGCCAAGCTCGGGGTAAAGATGGCCGCATAGTCCGCGAGCTCTGGCGCCCGTTGTAACCGTCGACTATCCTGCTAACGCATCGGACACACCTGGCAGCGTTCCCATCTACCGGATCGACAGCAGAGCCCATCCCGCCCGCTCCGGTGGCTGTGTCGGCTGCGGCGAAGGAGCAGGCGCTCCCACACACATCGTGGCCTGCTCTTCCGGTTGAGGCCGGGACCTGTGGTGACTGTGCCGGCCGGAGGGCGGAGCCGGCTTTGCCTTCCCGACCCGGCGGGGGCGCCGCGACTCGAGGCGCCCTGCGACCTCCTTTGCTGCCACTGGCTCGAGTGGAGCCTCGGGGACCGTGAGCCCCAGGACATCGCCTGCTCTGCGGCGTGGGGCAGGAGAGCCGTGAAGTAACGGACGCAGCGGCCCAGAGGCTGGAGATGGTGGCAGCGGGCCTCCGGACTTGCCCCGTCCGCCGCAGCTGAGCCTGTGACCGCATTAGCGGCGGAGCCTGTGGAACAGCCCGGATACAGCACACACGTCGCCTACCTGTGCGGCAACGCCGGAGTTGACGGTGAGGAGGCGGGGGAGCGGCTGGGAGGATACCGCTGTGGCTGCGTGAGACCCGGACCCCGCGGACTGAAGTGTCTCCCTGGCACCTCGGGCTGTCGTCTGCGGAGCGGCTATCCTTGATGGTGCTGTGCTAGCGGGGCCCACCTGTAGTGAACCGGAGCCTCCGAGACCGAGGGGGAGACGGCTGATACCTCGGAGTGATTGCGATCGGCCTCCCCCCACCCCCCCCTGCTGTGCTGATCCTGGTAGTGGCGGCCATTGTTTCGGTGGGCCATACCTTGCTTCTCCCTTCTTGTGGACGCCGCCTGGGGGCCCTGTGCTGTCCGGGGGGGGTTGAGACTTCATCCCATACTGCTGCATGTCTGTGGGGGTGATTGCTAGCCTGCGACCCCCAGAAGAGAGCCCAGCTGTCGCAGTGGGGTGTCGCGACGAGACGGGGAGCAGACTGCCTCTCTGCCATAAGATCTGTCCACCCAGACCCCAGCGGCGGAGGGACTGCCTGGGGCCCACCCAAAGATTAGCTCCCACCACTCCCACAGGGGAGCAATCTGAGTCTATCGTCAGAGACTACCGAGCGGCGGCCTCGCCTGCTTACGGCGAACTGATAATATACCTACCACAGCTGCGGGTGGCCAGTCCTGTAGACCTGTTTAAATCCGCTGTGTGGGACACCGAGGCTGCTGGGTGTGCATTTGCTCTCTTGTCTTCATCCTGTGGCTGACTGACGTCTGGCACAATGGCGGACCGCCTCAAGGGAGCTAGCGCCAAGACAGCGAAGTCGATCCAGGCGAACAAACTAGACAGATACACTGTCTCCAGGGACCCGCAGCGGGGGCACCAACAGGAGGGGGACGAGCGGACTGGCCCCGGATCGGAGGAGCAGGAACTTTCCCTCAAGGACGTAATGGCAGCAATAACAGGGTTGAAGACTTCGCTGGACTCCGTGGCGATCGACGTTAACCTTATCAGGGCTGACATGGGGAAACTCAACGAGAAGGTGAAGCAGGTGGAGGTCACAACCGCTGGGCTGGTGAGCGACGTGGCGCAGCTATAGAGGGAGGTCCTTGATCTACAGGACTCCCGGAACGTAACGGCCCTCAAGCTGGATGATTACGAAGGCCGGCTCCGTCGCAACAACCTCCGCATCGTAGGAGTCCCGGAAAAGGCTGAGGGACAGACTCCCGACCTATTCGTAGAAGACCTCATTCTCAACCACTTGCGACCCAAGGGACTTAGCAAATTCTTCATTGTCGAGCGGGCCCACAGGGTCCCGGGCGGCCATCCCAGACCGGGCGCTCCCCCGCGGCCAATATTGGCCCGCGTCCTCAATTATCGAGACCGAGATGTGATTCTGCAAAACTCCAGGACTGGCACCCCCCTTCGCTATGAAAACACCGACGTCTCCTTTTTCCCAGACTTCACACAAAGAGTGCAGAAACAACGAAGGCAATTTCTCTCAATAAAACGTGTCCTGAAAGAGAAGGGTCTAAAGTATTCAATGCTTTTCCCGTCCCGCCTAAGGGTTGAGGTGGAGGGAAAGGCTTGGTTTTTTTGACCGCCCTGAGGATGTAGCTGACTGGCTGGAATATCGAGAAGCTAAATGCCCTGGCGAGGGGAGAGTGGGAGGCCCTGTGGACGAAGCGCCGACCTGAAGAAGAGACTCAGCGGAGGCAGGTTGTTTCAGGTTGTAGGGGTGGGGGGGCGGAGAGGGGTGGTGGGATCCATGGCCCTCAACTGGAGCGTAACTAAGGACCCGCAGTAGGGGACACAATAACGGGACAGTCATGGTGTGACACTGATGCAGATAAAGGGTAGGGGCACAGAGCCTTTAGCTCCACCCCCCACTGGACTGGTTTACTTTTTCCTTTCCTTCTTTCTTTGAACTTTCTAGGGCGACAGGCACTCTGCTAACTGTTAATGGGTAGTTTCGAACCCTTAGGGCAGGGGAGCAGGGAGGGGGGTTGTTGGGATGGGGGTTTCTTGGTTGTTAGTTTTGTATCAGTTGAGTTTTTTGCTATGATGAAGGTACAGTTCCTTTTCGAATCGGGTATTAATGCCGCTCTCTACAAATGCACTGATGGGGGTACGACGTAGCAAGGAAATTAGAATTTTAAGTTTGAATGTGAATGGATTGGGGGACAAAATTAAACGCAGTATCGTATTACAACAGATCCGCAGGCTTTCACCAGACATTGTCCTACTCCAGGAAACCCATCTCGTTGGCCACACATGTAAAGCCATGCACAGGTGGGGTTATTCCATGCATACTCATTCTGGGTTTGCATCTAACTCCAGGGGGGTGGGCATTATGCAAAAGAAGTAATTTCCTTTTTGGCCCGTTTCCACGCACATTGATGACCGAGGTAGATATGCGGGTGTCACAGGCACATGGGAGGAAGTGACCATCACCTTCATGTCTGTCTATGCCCCTCCGGGGCTACAGGCCACTACATTCACGGATCTCAGTACCGTGCTGCTGGCATTGCCAGAGGGGCACTTGGTGATTGGGGGAGACTTTAATTCAGTGGTGTCAGGGACGCTAGACAGATACCCCCCTCGCATACTGTCGCCCATTGCTCACTCATTTTCTAGTTTTCTGGAGGCAATGGGCCTTGAGGATTGCTGGAGGGCCTACCACCCTGATAAGATTCAGCACACTTTCCACTCGGGCGCCCATAACACCCTCTCGCGGCTAGACTATATCATCGTCCCAGCCCTGCAGTTAACTAACATACATGAGATACGACACCTGGCTAGGGGCATCTCTGACCACTCTCCCCTCTGGGTCCACATTGTCCTTGATGACATCCCGGTGAGACTGTCGCCCCGATTAACCCCTGGCATCTCAAGTGCTCCAAGACCCGGACCAGTCTCATTAAAGCCATTGACAATTATTTCCTAGATAACGAAACCTCGGTAGATTCCCCGCAGATGCTGTGGGAAGCCTTCAAAACAGTAGTACGGGGTGAAGCCCTCTCCTTAATAGCAGGATCCAAAAAAGACAAGTTAGCGGAGATCTCCGACATAGAACAGAACATCTACCGCCTGGAAAGGGATCTTGAGCCCGATCCTACGCCGGAGGCCCTGCATGCCCTTCACCTTCGCCAGGAGGAGTATCGGGCACTAGTCACCGATATTGCCAAGACACTAGCACAGTGCAGACTGGGGCGGATCTACGACTGGGGTGACAAAGCGGGGAAATTAATCACCTGGCTGGACAGAAAAGAGCGCGCTAGCCGACTGGTTCCTGAGCTCATAGATCCCGGGGGACTAACAGTATCAGATCCCCAAGAAATAGTTGATCGCTTCGCAGCCCACTACCGCGCAGTTTACCGCTCCAGGGTGCCATATAGCGAAACAGACTCCTCTGAACTCCTGCGAGACATCTCTCTACCAGTACTATCGGAGGGTGATCGTGCCTTTCTGGACAGCGCTCTTATAGCAGATGAGATTGCAACTGCAATTAGGGCACTCCGGCCAGGCAAGGCCTTGGGCCCTAATGGCCTCCCCATCGAACTCTAAAAACTTAGCCCCGACAAATTAGCAACCCATCTGAAATCAATGTTTGAGGCCAGCCTTGAGCAGGGATCCCTTCCCCTGGACCAGAGAATAGCGACTATCGTCGCGATTCATAAGGAGGGGAAACGTAAAACTGACTGTGCCTCCTATAGGCCCATCTCATTATTGAATGCTGAGCCTAAGATACTAGCTAAGGTGCTAGCCAATAGATTGATCAAGGTGATAAGCGGCCTAGTGCACCCCGATCAGTCGGGATTTATGCCCCGGCGAAACACTGCACTTAATCTTCGCAGGCTGCATGGGGTATTGGGCAGGGCGCCGAACTTGCGTGAGGACACAGTGGTGGTCTCCCTGGACGCCACGATGGCCTTCGACACGCTCAAATGGCCCTACCTATTTGCAGTGCTTCATAAGCTGGGATTTGGGCCCGGATTTATTAAATGGATACGTTTGCTGTACAGCTCCCCAATGGCTCAGGTAGTAGTGAATAACAGGAAGTCTGACCCTTTCACACTTAGTCGAGGAACCCGCCAGGGATGCCCCCTATCCCCTTTGCTATTTGCTTTGGCCCTCGAACCCGTGGCGGCCTGGATCCGCAGAGATGTAATGATCCGTGGGCTGCAGTGGTCGGCAGACTGGGAAGACCGAATTTCCCTATACGCGGACAACATCCTTTTGTATCTCGCTTCTCCCAAAAGATCTCTTATCGTAGTATTCGATATCCTTTCTGTCTTTGGTAGGTATTCTGGGTTCGGCATCAACTGGCAGAAGTCACTCCTCTACGTCTTGAGTGGTGATACCCCTCCAATACCCCGAAACTGTCCTATATCGGTAGCTCAGGATGGTTTCAAATATCTGGGTATCTTTATCTCACTAGATAAAACCCTCCGATTCACCCGAAATCTCGCTCCTCCCATACAACGATTGAAGCAGGATATTGCGAACTGGAAGTCACTCCCCCTCGCTTTATTAGGCAAAGCGGCCCTCTTCAAAATGATGTCCCTACCCCGCTTTCTCTACGTTCTCCAGAACTCAGCAGATCCAGTACCAAATTCTTATTTCCAACAAATCGAGAGATTACAACGAGACCTTCTATGGATGGGAGGCCTCGTATTGCTCTCAAGAAACTCACCCTTCACTGGTTCGACGGGGGGATAGGATTGCCTGACATTAGGAAATACTATTGGGCCTAACACTTAACACCAATAAACCACTGCACATACGGTCGGCCCGATGACCCCGCATTTAATATGGATAGGCACCTCCTTCCTAACGGCGCCTTCGCAAGGGCCCTTTATGCCAAGCCGAATAGATACCCGCTCACAGGCCCCACCAAGCACTCCGTCCACATCTGGCATACTGCGACCGCCTCCATGGGCTGGACCAACAAACTGACCCTCTTCACACCCCTGTGGGATTCTCAGAAACTTGGTTATTTGGGCAACACGCGGGGATTTGACAAATGGGACCTGATCGGCATATCGCGTATCGGAGATATGTGGGACACAGTGGGGGGTTAAATCCTTTGACTTCCTCCAGCTTCAATACACTATGGCAGACTCAGAGCGTTTCCGCTATCTGCAAATACGCCACGCATTGCTAGAAGTGCTGCCCAATGACACCCTCCCACCTGAATATACACCATTGGAGGATAGGCTGTTCGACGGCTATTTGCCAGACAGAGCCATCTCCCTAACATACCGGAAACTAATCAATAATATGGACGACCCACTGGCGCTTTTGCGAGAAAAATGGGTAAGGGACGGTATAGAATTAGACGATGAGACTTGGCAGGCCGCGGTCTCCTCCCCTAAAACTGTCGCCATCTCGGCGTGTCTCCGTCTTGTTCAGCTGAAAATCCTACACCGAATTTACATCACGGGGCCTCAATTGGTACACATGGGTAGCTCTGTCGACGGGTACTGTAGGAGGGGATGCGCACAGCCAGGCACGTTCACTCATATAATATGGCATTGCGACCCTATACAGACCTACTGGCGAGACATCCACAGCATCATGAGCCAGGTCCTCGAGCTTACATACATCCAGAAGCTCCTAGAGGCCTCCTCAATATTTGGGAACCTACTGACCTGGGCTCACACGCGATACACTGGGTCACACTGGGCTGCATGATTGCCAAAAGGAACATTGCCCAACTCTGGGGGGCCGCACAAGCCCCAAAGGCCGTAGACTGGGAAACAGACCTCGACTGGTGTATGCTTAGAGAGAGGACAGTCTACGCAGCTAGGGGTTGCCCCCGAAAGTGGGCCAGGATTTGGTCTCCCTGGAACGCATACCGTGGTTACATATGTGCCCCACCAGAAGATCCTGACAGTGTTAGTCCCCCCCACCATAAATTCCTCCTTTCATACTTCTTACCCTGTATGATTTGTCTTGCTGTGCTCTCTGTTAGTCACCTGAAGGAACTGTACCTATCTCGTATATATTGCATAAATTCAATAAAAAGAGTTAAAAAAATAATAAAAATATGACCATAAAAGAAACATCTCAAAATATACAAACATCAGACGAAGGCAGTCTTCATAGATGCAGCCTCATACATGATAAAACCCAGTTTATATACTATCCTTATCCCCCACTTCTCACTTAATATCAACGTGCATCCAACACATTTTGATACACGTTTAAAATGCATAAGAACAATAAAATACTCAGCTAATACTTTTATAGCAGCAAAACTTTGCGCAAAAAAGCAGGAATTCGTTGGGCTTCAAGCACTCCTCTTAACTTTAAAGCAGAACTTAAAAAGTTGGAAACACTGAAGAGTGTAAAATCATCTGATGACAATTTTAAAAAAAACAAGGCAACATGTGCCTGTTTAAATCCAAGCAGTCTTATAAGACCCTTCAGGAACATTCTTCTGGGATATGCATAGTGCGGACGGAGTAGACAAAATGTAAGGTGTCCTGTGGAGACCTATTGTCATAGCCACAGGGTCCTCTATGTTCTATATTCACAATAAAACCGGCAGGTACAGCCAATATATGATATAATAAGTTTAATCTAAAATGAGTAAGTAAAAATCTGTCATGTGCACTAGTTATGAGACACATATGGTTCTGTGCCCTGCGTTGACTTGACTAAAAGGTGTACTCTCACTGTGGACTTACAAAGTTCACTATCCTCAAGTTGCACCATAACATACTTAAAAAACAAGTAATTAATATGTACCTTTTCCCGAGTTCTCAACTTGTCAGCGTTAGTGAACAGATCTGCACACCCTAGTGTGGAAAAGGTATCCGTTACATATTTTGCTCCACAGAATTTTGAACACGTAGTCAAAGGAGAGACAGTCCTGGATTACCAGCCTATTAAAACCAGCCTCTTCATTTGCCCAGATCTTCCCCCAACACAGTAGGGGTTTAACAGCCACCATATCGGAAATGTATTTAGACCCCAATTCTTCGTGCACAATATACGCAGGGGTGCTTTGAGGAACTTTCAGCAAGCGCCTAAAATATTTATTCTCTCCAGTTTGTAACTTACATTTATTCTCTTCAGTTTGTAACTTATTAACCTCCTTAAATCCCCAAACCTCACCTTCATATAAAACTTTTGAGCAGCAGATGGAATTGTATAACTTCAAAATTGTTCCTGGTGACCAGCGGCCTAGTCTATGAGCAAAATTAGCAATTGCTCCTGTAGACCTTATCAGAGCGAGGCACTTCTCGTCTAATAAGTGTTTAAAATTCAATTTTCCATCAAATAAAATACCCAAATATGAGAAGGCCGGTACTTTCCCTAAGATGTGTGTGCCGATTGTGTCATTGTGAGGCTTACTGGACTTTTTCCTGATAATTCTTGGCATTCATTTAATAAGAGAATGCAAGTTGCAAGTTGAAATAATCAGAATGAACATGCGTTTAAAGAACGCCCCGGAAGCTCACCAGAGACTACTTGAAAAGATCTGATAAACCTGAATGTGTTGTATATTAGTGCTAGATAGATAAATAGAGGTACTAAACTGCAATGTAGGATTACCCCCCAAAAATGCAAAAAAGTCAATAAAAGAAATGTATAAGCACAACATGAAGCAGCGCACAAAAGCACCAAAACCACACCTCCCACATTGTCCAAATATTCATAACAGGTCTATCTTATCGTGTGCACAGACAGCACCTGACGCTCCAAATTTGCAACCTAAAGGTCAGGACAATCAGTCTAATCAATTATATATGTTCCAAAAATCTTTTTTTTTTCTTCGATGACAACACAGGACAGCCAATGTGTTTCGTTCACAACGTGAACTTCCTCAGGGCTGTAAGAATATAAATTACACACACACACACATTATATATATAATGGCACAATCACTCTCACACAAAACAACACTGTGCTATACCACTAACAAATTCACACATCACCAACACAACGCCACACTATACATAACTTTAATCCACCCAGACACACACACTGTTCATACAAAACATCAGCTCTACCCTCTACGTACTCCTAACAGAACCCCTTTCTGTCAGCACCAAACCTATACTCAGCCCTCCATTAATTCATCCACCAACACCCTCCTCCTCTTTTTACCAAAAACACACAACTAAACAATCCTTACACTCCACAACATATTACCTCTTCCAGCTATCAAATCTAACACACACTCGTAACTCTTGTCCATACCCTCTCACACACTATTTTCCAAAACACATCACCACCCCCTTTACCATTCAACTTTCACTCACCAACAATACTTTACATACAAATCCTTCTAAAAAAAACACATCATTTCCTCTCACTACTCCACAAAAACAAAACATAACACACACAAGCACAATACAATCTCTCACACACACTACTTCTTAATACATTCCAGCACATAATAGAAACATACACCCACTCCCACCCTCCTGACTACACAAATACACATCCTAAACCATTTTTACTCCCAAGTTTTCTCTCTTCCCCCACACCTAACACACACACCAATACAACAACTCTCATTCAACCACCTCTCATCCAAGGCACGTTTCAGAGCCTTACAACATGACCCACAAGCTCCACCACCACCCCTAACGCATAAACCTTCCACCCTAAACAGACGCAAACAAAATAAACATGATACTCTTCACAACTTTGTATCTTCATCTCTATTACACAACAAGGCTACTCTGCAAAAACAACACATCTCACCAACTCACTCTCAACCACCATCTCCACCACCCACACACACAGACCTATCAAAATGGCTTCTAAGCTTGCTGGATGAGGAATACGATATAGAAAAATAAGACTATTGCTATCCTTATACAGCTACTACCAGCACTGACACACCTGCTACAAGTTAAAAAAAATACGACACAAAACAAAGTCACCCTACCACCAAAACAATCTCTAAACTGCCTACTAATAAATGCTTGCCCACTCTCTAAAAACAAGCACCACATCTACGACCTACTCACTGACACACATTCTGATTTACTCTTCATATATGAATAATGGTTGGGAGATGACATGGCCCCAGTGTTGCATGAAGCCATTCCTATAGGCTATTAAACTATCAAACAAAATCGTATAGGCAAAAGAGGAGGTGGACTAGCAGTAATATTCAAGCAAACAATAAATCTCACTAAAGCAGACAATGTTTCCATACAAGGTTGTGAGGCCCTCTTCACCAGATGCAACCCTACACCAACTTCCTCCTGTAGCTTCCTTCTATTTTACAGACCTCCACCTAGCAATGCAAAATTGCCAGTCACATTTCTAGACACAGTTTCAAACCTGATAACACTACACTCCAACCTATGCATTCTTTGTGACCTAAATATTTGGCTTGAGAAACCAAAAATGCCCCAATTAAATCATCACTGGCCTAGACACACTGAACCTACATCAGATCATCCACAAACCCACACACACTGCTGGACACATTCTAGATGTCATTTTTGCAAATCCAGAACTAGTTACCTTTCCAACAAATACTCCAGTCACATGGTCGGACCAATATTTGCTAGCTTTCCAACATAAAACACCACAAAGCAACATACCTAAAACCACCTAACATTCAATTACCTATAGACCTTGGAGAAAACTCAATTTTGAATACTTAGAAACACTACTAACATCCAACACAGATCTACACACAATACATTTTGTTCAAAACTATACGAGTGGCTACAGGAAGCTTTTGATATCCTAATACCTCTCAGAACAACAAACAGGACAAAAGAAAACAGGCAGCTTGGAGAAATACAGAACTAAAAGAGATAAAACACCAAATTAGAAAGCTGCAGCACACCTGGCTAAAAACAAACAGCAATCAACCAAGAGGGTAGCCAGAAAATGAAAATACCCCCTACTTTGAACCTAAGCACTGATTAAATCAAGTATTCAAAGCGAATGAGCGAGAGTCCTTTTCTCCATTCACCCACCAATGCATCATTTTATCCAAACACGTATCCTTTCGCCCATCCTTTCACCCATCCACCCATTCTGTCCCTCATCCCTTAACCCATCCACCCATCCTTTTATCTACCCAGCCATCCTTTCACCCATCTACCCTTTCATCCATCCTACCACGCACCTACAGTTTCACTCACCCATGCATCCTTTCACCCATCCATTCATCCACTCATGCATCCTTTCACCATTTCCTTCACCCCGCATCCTTCCTCCATCCATCCATCCACCCATCCTTTTACTCACCCATCCCTTAACCCAGCCACTGTTTTTGCCCACCCTTTTACCCACTCATGAATCCTTTCACCCGTCCTTTCACCCACCCATGCTTCTTTTAAACCCCGCACCCTTTCACCCTTTCTTTTACTCACCCTTAACCCATCAACCCTTTTGCCCATCCTTTAACCCACCCAGGCAGCCTTTCACCAATCCTTTCATGCATCTACCTTTTCATCAACCATCACTCACCCATGCATTCTTTGACCCATCCTTTTTCTCACCCAGACATCCTTTCACCCATCTACCCTTTCACATGTTGACCCTTTCATCCATCCTTTCACCCACGCACTTTCACCCATCCTTTCTTCCACTCACTTTTTTCACACACCCATGCATCTTTTCACCCACCCATACATCCTTTTACCCATCTACCATTTCACCCATTATTTCATTTACACATACATCCTTTCACCCATCCACCTTTTAATTTATGCTTTTGCCCATACATTCATCCTTTTAACCATTCTTTCTCCTAGCCACGCATCATTTCACCCTTCCACACACCTATCCCTTCATCCACCCATCCCTTTCATCCATCATTTCACCCATTCATGCAGCTTTTCACTCATCCTTCCTTTTATCTTTCCATCCTGCTTTCTCTTTCCTATCTTTCTTTGGTTTATTAGAAGCTTTTGTCAAGTGGCAGACAGAAGATGCCAATAGAAAAACCTACCCCTGCTATAGCTGGTACAGCGGGGGGTTCATGACACCCCTGCAATCAAGAAAACTTCACTTACAGAAACTTAACAGATTATACAAGTCAAAAATCAAAAAAGATTTATTTTTTTTTACAATGCGAGGGAAAGAACTTAAAGAAGTGTTACAATTTGGAATGTAATTCATTGTACGTTATTCAAAAAGTGTTTTATGCTGCTGCTGATACAAGTATAACTCTGTCTGTACAACTGACAAAATCAATAAAATGTTATAACCAAAAAAAAGATTTTTAAAAAAAGGTACTATTCACAGAATTTAAAATGCTAAATGTGCAAATGTGTTATGTTACATTCACTTATAACGCGCACAGCTACTCATGAGTGTCCCGGCGCGACGCCACAAAGGTGAAATAATTTTTTTTTTTAAGCAAACAGATAAGTCTTCAGTTTCCGTTTAAACAAACAGGGTACTGAATGGAGCGTAAGTCAAGGGGAAGAGCATTCCAGGCCAAACTGGCCTTCACAGCAAAAGAGCTGCCCCCAAGCCTCTGAAGCTTAAAGCGTGGGACCCGGGCAATGCGAAGGGACATAGAATGAAGAGCACGCGAAGGGACATAAAAAGAGAAGCGTTTCTGAAGATAAAGAGGGCCGTGCCCATGGAGAGCCCGATGAGCCAAGACCAGAGATTTAAATTTAACTCTGTGCGCCACAGGGAGCCAGTGAAGGGAGCGCAGATGGTGATGCACGCTGATCCTCGCCGAAATGCCCAATAACAGTCTGGCCGCCGTATTCTGTATGACCTGAAGTCTCTTTCAGAAGGTAGGCCGGAATACCAACATAAAGGGCGTAGTTCAAGCGTGACAAAATCAGAGCGCAAGTAACTGTTTCTTTCGCCGCTTGCGGGAGAAGCGGGAAGAAATTCCTGAGTCTCTTAAAAAGGCCGAAACAGCAGCCGGTCAGTTTCTTAATGTGCGTTGAAAAAGAGACTCATCGAACCATATCCCCAGGTTTTTGGAAGGCTGGCCCGTGGAGGATGGCAGAGGGAAGTCCGACGGCCACAGTAGATTTCGAAAATTGGGGGGGGGGGGGAATCTGCCAAATAGCAGAATCTCGGATTTCTGTTCATTACATTTCAACTGTGCGTCCGCTAACCAATTAAAGATAGCGGCAAGGAAATGTTGCGCCACTTGGACCGAATCAGTTGCCTTATCCCAAGTGAAAAGTAACTGGGTGTCATCCGCATAGGTCATCACCTTAGCCCCTAGCTCCTCTGCCAGATAAATCAAAGGGGTGGCATAGATATTAAAGAGGAGCGGGCTAAGGACGGAGCCCTGCGGGACCCCAGTAGTGACCAGCTGAGAGGGGGAGGAGCACGGGGGGAGCCAGATCTGCTCAGCATGGTCCTCCAAAAACCTGTTTGGACCTTACCCAGCCCCAAACAGCAACCGTTACACCAATTTCTGCTGGACGAGCCAGCAGAAGATCGTGCGGGACCGTGTCAAACGCCACGGAGAGATCCAACAAAACTAAAGCCGCTTTCCCACCTGTGTCAAGACACTCCCGTATGGCCTCTGACACCTCCACTAAGACAGTCTCCGTGCTGTGGGAGGCTTAGAACCCTGATTGAGCTGGGTGTAGGAGAGCCTCTCTCTCCACATACTCCGTAAGTTGTTTGTTCACCGCCTTCTCACAAACCTTGGCAATGGCCGGAAGGAGGGAGATAGCACGGTAATTCCCTGGATTAAGATGATAAATAAAGAATTTTATAAAATTGTCACAGAATTTCATAAACCTAAATGCACAGAAGGAGCTCATCCCATTACTCAAGAATTCACTAACAAACTGGCAAATCATTACACAACCAAACCAGACACGTTGGCCCCCTGTTTTACAAAAAGGAAAACCACCAGCACAAACCCATTTCCAAAACTCCCCCCCTCCCCCAAAAAGTAGGGTTACCTAGCCTCTGCATTCCTTCAAACAAATATCACAAAGCGAATTTATGGATCTGGTCAAAGCAAGCAGGCCAGCCGGCAGCCCTTCTGACCCTTGTCCACCACAAATCTTCAGGAACATTCTTTTAACTACCTCTGCTGCCACACCAGTAAGAAGAATCCTCAATAATTCTTTAACTATGGGAATCTTCCCCAAAAGACCTAAAACAGTCATACATACGCTCAATATTAAAGAACAATCTGGACCTGTTTGACCCCGACAACTACAGAACAATTTCACATGGCTGTTTCCCGGGAAAACTGATAGAAAGAGCAGCATTCGCCCAAATGTCACAATTCATTGAAGATAATTCCATAGTTCCGATTTTTAAACAGGATTCCGTCCAGGAAGAGGCATGGAATCTGCCTTCATCGTCATCTGGGATGACCTTAAAAACACAGTAGACCAGAACTGGGACGTCGCACTACTTCTCTTGGACCGTCCGGCTGCCTTTGACACAGTTGACCATGACACTCTGATACAAAGACTCTACAAAGCTGGCATAGAAGGAACTGCTCTCGATGTATCACAGCCTACCCTCAAAACACGCCATCCATTCTCCCCCTTTCTTATCCAAACATTAATTCACAAAAGCAGGGGTCCCTCAGGCTCTATCAACTCACCCATGCTTTTCAACATCGACATTAAGTAATCACCGGTAATAATCAATAAATTTTATCTCACATGCTAGGTCTATGCAGATTATGTATAAGCAACAGGAGTGAACCCATAGACCTAGTTGAGATCGGGGTGAAGAGGTATAAACAAACAACAATATCTCAGCTGGTATTTAAAAGGCTGGAAATTTGGCATGCACAAAACATTGCAAGAAAGGAAGGTAGTGAGACTCATAGTTTGGTTAAATGTACCAAAGACATCATGTATTTGAAGGAATACAAGAAAAAACAAGCGTTGGAAGGGTATGGATAAATTGGGAACAGTTGTATCAGCACTGTAAGCAATGAATACGTAAGATAACTATCCAACGGATGTCACTACCGTCTCCTATCCAAGAACCCCCTTCCAGACATTAAAATGAAAATCCAAACAGTGACTAACCACGCCAGGACTTTGAACATCATCTCACAGAAAGAATTCCTATTTCTGAACAACCAACATCCTCGCACACCGGTTATCTAAGTCCTACCCAAAATACATAAGGACATTACTAACCCACCCGGCCGACACATTGTCTCCGGATGGGGTTCCATTCTTGAACCCCTGGGGAAAAAAAAATGATTGACGCAGTTTTTAAAGACTTCGTACCATTAACGGACACCTTCGTGCGTGATAGCATGGACCTCAAACACCATCGAGGACAAACCATTTGACACGGACACTGAACTTATGGCGGGACCTGACATCGAGTCCCTTTATACCAACATCCCCCATGATGAAGGCCTCCATGTCATCCAGGACCTTCTAAAAAAAAACAGACTTATACCCACTTTAATACCCACAGAATTCATCATGGACTTATTTAGGATTGCCCTGGAAAACAACTATTTCCTATACCGAAATACCTGCTCCCTCCAAATCAAGGGTGTGTCCATGGGAGCCTGCTTCGCCCCCAACTTCGCAATTCTTTTTGTACACAACCTCGAAAAAAACTCACATCCTGACTGCCAACAACCCCTTTCAGGACAGCACACTTTTGTGGCGACAGTACATAGACGATATTCTCCTTTTATGGAAAGGTACCACTGACACCCTAGAAACCTTTATGATTTGGCTCAACCAGTCTCAACCACACCCGAGATTCACCTCTGACTGCAGATCTAATGACCTCCCATTCCTTGATATCACTCTTCACACCGAAGATGGAAAAATTGGCACTGACCTTTATAGGAAATGTCATGGTTCCCGGCAGTCCGCAGCGCGTTTACCTCTTTGCGCATGCAGGATCGGGTTTTCATTCCTGCCGCGTAGCAGGCGGTTGGCGGTCTAGCTCCCCGACCGGAACACGCTGCTGCGTCACCCCAGCGCTTCTGGGGCAAACCGCATAAACCACAGCGGTTCCCGCCGGATCAGCGCTTCGGATTAACGCTGATGGATCCCGTTCCTGTTGCCTATATGTTCCGGACCTCGGAGCAGGTTGGTGGAAATACGGACACACCGCGCTAGGAGCGCTTGGGGACAATTGCAGACACCGTGCTGGGGTGCTTGGGGGCATTTGCAGATACACCGCGCTGGAGCGCTTGGGGGCAATTGCAGATACACCGCACTGGAGCGCTTGGGGGCAATTGCAGACACCGCGCTGGGGCGCTTGGGGGCATTTGCAGACACCGCGCTGGAGCTCTTGGGGGCATTTGCAGACACCGCGCTGGAGCACTTGGGGGCATTTGCAGACACCGCGCTGGAGCGCTTGGGGGCATTTGCAGACACCGCGCTGGAGCGCTTGGGGGCCGTTGCAAGACACCGCGCTGGAGCGCTTGGGGGCATTTGCAAGACATCGTGGTAGGAGCGCTTGGGGAGCATCTTCCAGACACCACGCTGAAGCGCCTTTGGGGGAGTTACTGACATGCAGCGCTAGGAGCGCTTTGTTTTGGTTTATGTTACGGCGCAAGGACGCTGGTTACTTCAATCCTTTTCAGTTCGGAGGGAGCTGATTGCGCAGGAGCGCTTACTGTTTTGTTTTTTTCCTTTATTTCCTTGCTATCCACGCAAGACTGCTTCTTACGGGGATTGCACCACGCTCTCCTTTTCCAGGTGATTATCCGAACCACATGCGCATAAGAGGTAACCTAGATAGGGGATTGCACATTCTTGTTCTAACTGGTCTCCCTTGTTTTCCTTTCAGCCAGAATAGAGGGCTGTCACAACCCAGGGGGGTTCCCTGGTTACCTTTTGAACTTCCACGCATCATCCCTACCACCCTTGGCTTCCTTCCCCGATCCATCTCCATCCCGGTTGGTGTAAACTCCATAACAGGGGTGAGGTGGGTACGGGGGCGATAGCTCATGTCGTCTCTGTGAGAACACTCCGCAAGCCACAGGTGAGCCTTGTGGGGTACCTGACAGAATCCGAAGCCCACGCCTTAATTCTCGCCCGGGCGACATGAGCGACACCGAAATCTCCTTGCAAGACATAGCAGCCATGCTTACTAGCATGCAGGCAGAAAACCACAGCCTACGCCAGGACATTACGGCCTTACAGGGCCAGGTGGCAGCTGGGGTACCAGGTCCTTGGGGTCCCACTCCTACCTCCAGGATTAGGCAGGAAGGGTTTATACGACCTCCCTTGTTTACCTATGGGGGGCCTTCTTCCGCTTCCGCTCAGGACCATGCCATTCAGGTTATGACACCCCATCCAGTGCAACTAGCACCTCCTGAACGCTTTTATGGCGACAGTACCAAATACAGCGTGTTCCTACATCAGTGCCAACTACACTTTATGGCCAGATCATCCGCCTTCCCAGATGATGCGTCCAAGATCGCCTTCATTCTGTCCTATATGGGTGGAGACGCCGCTCAGTGGTCCATATCCTTGGTGGAAAACGACGACCCCATGCTGTACAACCTTCCCGTGTTCAAAGAGACAATGCGGCGGATGTTCGCCCGACACACCTTCGTGCAAGCCGCTGACAATGATCTGCTTAACCTAAAACAAGGAAATAATGACCTGCTTCATTACATCACGACATTCAGCAGGCTTGTCATTGAGGCCCGTTGGCCTGAATCCAAGAAGGTATCCGTCTTTTACAGGGGTTTACGAGACGAGCTAAAAGACCTAATCTCGCAGATACCGACCCGCCAGAAGACATAGGACAATTCATTGATCTGGTGGTTAAGGTAAATTTTAGGGTACAGGAGCGTAAAACCGAAAAGAACAGAGGAAGCGACAACCGGTTCCTAACCTTTAAGGAGAGACCCAAGGAGGAACAGGCTCCGGCAAGCAACACACCAGAACCCATGCAAATAGGTGGTATCCGGGGACCTCTCACCAACGAAGAAAGAGAGAAACGAAGGAAACAGAACCAGTGTTTGTACTGTGGTAAGAACGGTCATTTCGTGATGGAATGCCCCGTCAAGCCCACGCGAGCAAGGGGAAGGAGGCCCTTTGTGTTACCCGTGTCCAAGGGAGGGAGGCCGGGAAACGGAGAAACCCAGTAGAAAGAGGGGTCCGGATACTGGGTTCATCGTCCTGCAAGACAGCGACCCCTGCCTGTTTCGGCTACAATCACCATTTGGGTGTTGACGTAGTGTTGCGCGCCCAATCGGGCCAGGTATGATTCTGGAGCCACCGGCAATTTCATAGACACCCAGTACTCGAACGTTCTAGGTATTAACAACATACCCAAAGCAAAACCAGAAATTATGAAGGCAGTGGATGGCACGGATCTCACCTCCGGTCTCACCAGGTATCAAACAGAGAACCTGAAGATGACATTCGTGAACAATCACACGGAAAACGTAGGTTTTGATGTCATCGACGCACCGCAGTTCAAAGTCATATTGGGCCTCCCATGGCTAGTGAAGCACAACCCACGGATCAATTGGGCTTCCAGAACCATAGACCTGGACTCGGAGCATTGTACCAAGTCCTGCTACCCCCAGACCGACCTCGTCGAGGACAAAACCATCCAGGTTTGTTCTCTCCCTTTGATAGGCATGGGTGCGGTACTCCGGGATGACGTTCCTGAAGAATACCTTGACTTGGCCGCGGTTTTTGACAAGAAGGGGGCCGATACCCTGCCACCTCACCGTTCGTTCGACTGCAGGATAGACTTCCTGCCTGGTTCCATGCTCCCTTGCAGCTGGATATACGCCCTCACGGAAAAAGAAACCGAACATTTGCGCTCCTATTTGGATGACTACCTACGCAATGGATTTATACGCCATTCCCGGTCTCCGGTATCCTCCCCTCTGTTTTTTGTGGCCAAGAAGGAAGAAGACCTGAGGACCTGCATAGACTTCAGGGCGATGAACGCCATCACCATAAAGAACAGGCATCCACTACCATTAATATCCAATTTACTGGACCAGGTGAAAAAAGCCTCCATTTTCACCAAGCTGGACCTGCGGGGGGCATATCATCTCGTCCGAGTCCGATGGGGTGACGAATGGAAGACAGCCTTCCGGACCAAGTTCGGCCTCTTCGAATACCAGGTCATGCCCTTCGGGCTTTGCAACGCCCCCGCCGCGTTCCAGTATTTCATCGATGAGGTGCTAAGGGACTACATTGACGTCTTCTGTATCGTATATATAAACGATATACTGATCTATTCGGGCTCAACTACAGAACACGTTCAGCATGTACGTACCGTCCTACAGCAACTGGAACGTCATCGTTCATACGTCAAGTTGGAGAAAAGCGTGTTGCACACCACAGCAGTCGAGTTCCTAGGACACATCATCACTCCTGCTGGGATCCAAATGGACAACAAGAAAGTGGAAGCCATTCTACGATGGCCTTCTCCAACTACCATGAAGGGAGTCCAGAGCTTCTTGGGGTTTTCCAACTATTACCGTCGCTTCATCACAGGTTTTTCCAGGATCGTTACCCCCATCACCCGGTTGCTACGCAAAGGGGTCCTCTTTCATTGGGACGCTGACGCAGAACACTCCTTTCAGGAATTGAAGAGACAATTCACCACAGCACCTGTCCTACGACACCCCGACGCAGAACGGCCATTTATCGTGGAAGCCAACGCCTCGCAAGACGCACTGGGGGGTGTGTTATCACAAAGAGACACCGAGACGGGCGTCCTTCATCCAGTGGCGTTCTATTCCAGGAAACTGCAACCGGCCGAGCGCAATTACACCGTTTCAGACAGAGAACTCCTGGCCATCAAAACTGCGTTCGGAGAATGGCGTCATTATCTAAAAGACGCCAAACACCCTGTGCTCATCTACACGGATCACAGGAACTTGCAATTCCTTCGCTCAGCCCGTGCCCTCACTTCCAGACAGCTACGATGGACCCTGTTCTTTAACGAATACGACTTTAGCATCACCTATCGGCCCGGTAAAGAGAACACCAAGGCCGACGCCTTATCTCGTCTGGAAGAAACAAACGAAAAACCCGTCCACCCCAGAACCCGTGGCCGTTATACCTGAGCACCGTTTCCAGGGGGTGGTACTGTCTTCCGAGTTCCTTACCCAGTTACAAAAGGACATCGACCAGACCGATGCCACCACCATAACAGAAGGCAAAAAGGGTGTAGTCGTACGGAACGGGTTCTGGTACAAAGACGACAAGTACTACCTACCATGGGTAAGTCACCAACAACAAGCCCTGTACATGTGTCATGATCATGTTCTGTTCAACCACCCAGGATGCCACAAAACCATGGAGCTGTTGCAACGGCACTTCTGGTGGCCAACCCTGGAAGCCGATACCAGGGCCTATATAGCTCGTTGTGCGGTGTGTGCCCAAGGAAAGAACACGTCAACGCCCTCGACCGGACTGTTGCATCCCATCCCTGTTCCTCCGTACCCGTGGCACACCGTCTCCATGGATTTTGTGGTGGAATTACCAGCCACGGAGTCAGGCTATACCACTGTACTTACCATCGTGGATCATCTCTCCAAGATGGCTCATTTCGTACCACTGAAGAGAGTCCCTTCTGCCGCCGAGTTGGCTTTGGTGTTCCTGCACAACGTGATATGGCTACACGGCATTCCATCGGTGGTAATAATGGACCGGGGATCACAGTTCGTGTCCTGTTTTTGGGGCGAAAAATCCAGGATCATGGACATGGACATCCGTTTATCATCCGCCTACCACCCCCCAACCGATGGCCAAGCAGAAAGAACCAACCACACCATGGAACAGTATCTACGCTGCTTGCTACTTGTGGTGGATCTTGAATGGGCGGAGGCGCTATGGATGGTGGAGTACGCTTACAATAACAACAGGCATTCCGCCATCGGCATGCCCCCCTTCTTTTGTCTTCAGGGGCGGCATCCTCGTACCACCGCTTGGGAGGAACCCCAGCACAGTCCCCTGCCCACAGTCCGGGGTTATCACGCCAGGCTGTGCGACCTCTGGCAACAGGCCCGGTTCGAGGCAAAATCCAAAGAAACCTATAAACAACAGGCTGACAACCGCAGGACGAGGGAACCAGAGTATAAGAAAGGGGACAGAGTTTGGCTCTTCATCCGTAACCTCAATGTGCATGGTCCCAAAAAACTCCTACCCCGTTTTGTGGGACCTTACGTTATTGAGAAGGTAGTTAATCCGGTTGCCATGAAACTCACGTTGCCACCCCAAATGAGAATACACCCAGTCTTCCATGTATCCCTGCTGCGTGCCGTTCACCCTGAGTGCGCCCACTCTTCTCCTCCTTCCCCGATTCTCAGAGACGACCACCTTGAATACGAGGTTAGAGCGATACTGGGTTCCCGTCGTACCCGGGGGAGGCTTTACTGTCTGGTTGACTGGAAGGGGGATGGTCCAGAGGAGCAGTCCTGGGAGCCCCTATCTCACGTACGTCATGCCTCCCTGCTGGTGCGTGCTTTCCACATTAGCCACCCGCTTAGCCCTCGCCCTGCCACCCCTGTCTGACCGTGATGGTTGGGGGTTCTGTCTTGGGAAGGGGTACTGTCATGGTACCCGGCAGTCCGCAGCGCGTTTACCTCTTTGCGCATGCGGGATCGGGTTTTCATTCCTGCCGCGTAGCAGGCGGTTGGCGGTCTAGCTCCCCGACCGGAACCCTCTGCTGCGTCACCCCAGCGCTTCCGGGGGAAACCGCATAAACCACAGCGGTTCCCGCCGGATCAGCGCTTCGGATTAACGCTGATGGATCCCGTTCCTGTTGCCTATATGTTGCGGACCTCGGAGCAGGTTGGTGAAAATACGGACACACCACGCTAGGAGCGCTTGGGGACGATTGCAGACACCGCGCTGGCGCGCTTGGGGGCATTTGCAGATACACCGCGCTGGAGCGCTTGGGGGCAATTGCAGACACCGCGCTTGGGGGCATTTGCAGACACCGCGCTGGAGCGCTTGGGGGCATTTGCAGACACCGCGCTGGAGCGCTTGGGGGCATTTGCAGACACCGCGCTGGAGCGCTTGGGGGCAGTTGCAAGACACCGTGCTGGAGCGCTTGGGGGCATTTGCAAGACACCGCGCTAGGAGCTCTTGGGGGGCATCTTCCAGACACCACGCTGGAGCACCTTTGGGGAAGTTACTGTCATGCAGCGCTAGGAGCGCTTTGTTTTAGTTTATGTTACGGCGCAAGGACGCTGGTTACTTCAATCCTTTTCAGTTCGGAGGGAGCTGATCGCGCAGGAGCGCTTACTGTTTTGGTTTTTTCCTTTATTTCCTTGCCATCCATGCAAGACTGCTTCTTACGGGGATTGCACCACGCTCTCCTTTTCCAGGTGATTATCCGAACCACATGCGCATAAGAGGTAACCTAGATAGGGGATTGCACGTTCTTGTTCTAACTGGTCTCCCTTGTTTTCCTTTCAGCCAGAATAGAGGGCTGTCATAACCCAGGGGGGTTCCCTGGTTACCTTTTGAACTTCCACGCATCATCCCTACCACCCTTGGCTTCCTTCCCCGATCCATCTCCATCCCGGTTGGTGTAAACTCCATAACAGGGGTGAGGTGGGTACGGGGGTGATAGCTCATGTCGTCTCTGTGAGAACACTCCGCAAGCCACAGGTGAGCCTTGTGGGGCACCTGACAGGAAACCCACGGAGCGCAACACCCTTCTGTACTACTCAAGTTACCATCCCCACAGCCTCCACGATGGTCTTCCCTAAGGACAGTTCCTCCGTATCAGAAGAAATTGCAAGTGGCACAAAGATTACCCAGTTTGGTTTCTCGAGCACGCAAGAGGGCCTGGTATTGTCACCGACAACAACTTCTCACCCCCAAGAACTGACAAGAAAACACCCGCATCCCTTTTGTCACCACATTCAGTCACTCCAGTAACCAGGTCAGCAAGATCATCAAGAAGAACTGGCCTATCCTCTGAACTCATGAACCCTTCCAACAACCACCCATACATAATAGGTGACAAACTCTTTAATCACCTGGTACATGCCATCACATGGCTCACGAAACCAAACAACAAGGAATCTATCACATCAGCATGGGGGCTTCTACTAGTCATTGGACACTACAAATGCCAAAATTGTGTTGTCTGCTACCTCACAGTGAACACCAAAGAATTCGCAACCAACAACATGACCCACAAATTGAAGACTTTTACCAACTGCCAATCATCCAACGTCATTTATGCCATACGGTGCCCATGCGATCTGGGCTATATTGGCTGACCACCCAAATGGTAAAACAGCGTATAATGCAACATAAAAGCTGCATCCACTGTAAGGTCATGAATGCCCCCTTGGTGGCCCATTACATGGAAAAACACAGTGAATTGGATAGGACGTGGCAGGTCATAGACCATCCCACACTACCAACCAGGGGTGGCAATCTTCAGCTTCTTCTTTACAGATGCAAATGCAAATGGATCACTCGATGCAACTCTGTAAACCAGGGATTGAACACCATCGATGAATGGAATAACACCATACAAATGTAACACTTCTCCCTATCAAGCTCCTTACCCTGGGAGACACCCCCCTTACTGACCCCTTCCCTTGACCTTTATTCTTGGTTTTTTGATAGATACGACCATATTAATTAGCCATGTGCATGTTTAATTTCTGTACAGACCACTTATTAGGTTTACCTGGGGCTTATGGGTCTTGGTCGTAATGCTTATTGTTTTCCTACTCGCATACTCGAAACTCATGTGTACATCAGTACTGTATGATGCCAATGACTATGTACGTGAACTGTCGCATTAAACTAGGTCTCCGAAAATTAATTTTTTCCTCCCCTGAATGCTGTCCTCCACTCCTGTTTCCCCTCCCTCCCCGCCTTCACTCCAGACCGATTGTTTTATTTTCACCCAGACCTTGGCTGCTCTTCACCCACACCACCCTGGCCCTGCCACCCTTCCGCCATGACGTACCGGCGGTGACGTCTCTTCCCCACTACGTCTTTTTAAGCTGCCCGGCCCCCCAGCCGACCAACTTCAAGCCGATCAAACCTACAGCTCCCTGTGGATTGGGGCTCCGATCCAGGTTTTCTCCATCAAGACTCTGCCTCTCCACAGCCCCCACTGCATTAACAGCTCTCCTGTAAGCCCTGACCCGCTTTAAGCATCTCGCTGTTCCAACCGTCTGTTGCATTGGTCTTCTCCATGGGCCCTCTTGTCCCTAATCCCAGTGCTTCTTTTTCAGCCTCCGCCTCACCCACACACGCCATTATACCGGGTAAGCCTGCATTTCTACAGCCACTTCATGTTGCCCATTTTGTGCCATCTCTCCTAGGGTCGCCTCCAAGGAACCACCCATACCACAAGACCCTACGGGGCTCAACCAATTCATTGGACCCCGTACAATCTGCTGATTATCACTGCCCCCTCCTCTCCAATTCTCCCGGTAAGTGCCTGACACTGTACAACCACACGTGCATGTGTCTCCTCCATCGCCCTACCAACCAGGGCTCTCCTTCTCCGGCAGCTCCTTACCTTGCTACATTGGAGGAATCACCGGTGTGCTCAAGCTTCGCTGATCCACCGGCACCTTCCTTGTCCTTTCTTCTCACCACGTCCAGGTATTCATTTTCCATCCCCTTCAATCCCTACTTTTTTGCCCTCCGCATTTCTTGGCCTTATATCTCCTTGCCTCCTTTCTTGTACCGCACCCTTTATTCAGTAACCTGGTCCTGATGATGATCCTAATCCGAAAGGATCAAAACGCCATCGACATACCAGCGCACCTTGTGGCGCCTCTTACTATGGTTCACTAAAATGCCTACATTTGTACAAAATTCATGTAAATAATTACCTGTAAACCACAAGTTCCTTTGTATCTATTTGTCACGTCTTCTCTTTGCTCCTTCGCTGTTTTCAATTTTTCACCTGCGCCGTCCACTTAGACTGTCACGAGCACTTGTGTGCACAAATTTTGTCGGATTACTTACGTATTTATTGCTTACAGTGCTGATACAACTGTTCCTAATTTATCCGTACCCTTCCAACTCTTGTTTTTTCTTGTATTCATTCAAATACATGATGCCTTTGGCACATTCAACCAAACTATGAGTCTCCCTACCTTCCTTTCTTGCAATATTTTGTGCATGCCTAATTACCAGCCTTTTAAATAATACCAGCTGAGATATTGTTGTTTGTTTATATCTATGCAGATGACATATAAATACTCCTTAAACTGGAAAGCCCGAAAGACATTGGAAACTCACAAATCTTCAGTTTCCTCAGAGCCGTTGATCAGTGGATGACATGAAGCCAATTCAAATTGAATGCTTCCAAAATGGAAATACTCACATGTGGTGACTGGAAAAATTATGTCAAATTATGACCTATTATGGCCTGACGATCTGGGACCACATCCTAAAGTATCTAAGGAAGTAAGAAACCTTGAAATTATCATGGACTCCAACCTATCAATGAATGTCCATGTGGACAAATTAGCAAGATCAAGCTTCATTACTATGAAAACTCTGCGATGCATCTTACCCCACCTGGGATTTCCACACAAGATCCAGGTTACTATCTCTCTTGTACAGTCTAAAATTGAATACACCAATGGCCTCTACCGAGGATTATCTTTATAGACTCTGAAAAGACTACAATGGATTCAGAACTCTGCCTGAGGATTCTTTTGGTTTGACCTCTAGCAAAGTCTCCCGGTGATTATTCCTGTCCTTTTCATTGATAGTGCTACTTGTTTAGGTGAGTACTGCCTTTTCAACAGATTCTTGGATAAGGACTCCACCTCCTTCTTGTAGTCATTATCCATACTATTCTGTAACTACCTCCAGAACACCGTGTCGTGGACGAGGTAACATTCATTCCAACAAATGACTGCCTCCTCCTTGAACACACGTCAACACGCTATTTTCAAACCGATGGGCTGAGATAAATCGAGTTGGCTTAAATCGAGATACATACATGCACCATAGGCCATGAGACCTAATTATTGAAAGATTATAATAACAGACTATTATTACAAACCCAGTCACATACCTCGGACTTCTATGGTGTATGATTATATTTGTCATAGCATTTATAAATCTGGGACTTTTTTGCCCCATTCTTGACCATGACACAGGTCACGCCATATCGATTTAATGCTCTAATATCTCTATAATGAGTATCCCAGACACTCCAAGATGGCCGACATCATTCATTAGCTTTTCGGCCGTTCTGACAAGACCGTCACATGACACACTCCTCCACAGCTGAAACCAATTGGCTTCCCGCCCCGGCCCAGCCCAGCCTGCAGCTGCAGCAGGTATAAGAGTGAGCCCACACCGAAGGACATTACCATCCCGGTTGCAGCGGTGCGGGGTAGGTCTACCACTGGGCTTCTATTTGGAGCAGGTGAGTATTGAAGACGCTTTGGCAATCTCCCCCAGTCTTCAGCAAATGGCGGAGGTAAGCGGTTGTGGAATCAAGTGCTGTTCAGGTTGAGTTAAGAACTACTCAGTTCCTACCGCGATTGAGTTAAACCATTTACTTACGCCACTGGGTTCTGGGGGATTCTCATCTGTTCTGCAGCTCTGGTATATGGCCATGCTGGGTCCCCCGGTAGTCTGTAGTACTATACGATCTCCTCCCATAACTCCAGGCTTAGAGAAGCAGGGGTCTTTTAATGATACGAGGAGGACGGACGTTCTATCTTGCGTACCGCCTTGCCCTACCCAGCGCCACTGTTTTGTCATTGACTGACTGGGTTTCGAGATTCTTTGACAAGCAGTTTTCAAACATACCAGCTAATCACAGCCCTTTCTTTATCTTTATTCATTTTTAGACACAATACTACGTGTGTCTAGTATCCCGCTGTAACTGATGAGGCGCGTTCTTACAAACATTAGGTGAGATTTAGATAACTCTGATCACCACCTAATCATCACTGTTGTCTTTATTGAGTCACGGGTGTGCTAAAATTACCCCCTTAATAGCACTACATATCTATCTTTTTTATGAGTGGTAACTACAGGTATCACTACGTATTGATCGGGTCACTTTTGATCAGCATATAGGTCTAGAGTCATGGAGTGAACTTATATGTGATCACAAATGCCTAACTAATGTACTATGTTTTCAAATATATGTGTCTCTTTCACAGGTTGGTCTCTAAACCCCCGTAGGACCACTGAGTGGTAGGTAGTGTTTCACCTCACCATTAGGTGTAGATAGTTTTCTTTCCATTTGGTCCTGAGGAATCGCCACAGATCATTCTTGACTACTAGGCTAGAAACATGTTGACCATCTAGGAGTAGATCGCTTTTTTGACACATTATAGCCAGATAGTCGCCTTTCCTAATCCTTATTTTAACCAGGCTGGGATCCTTCCAGAATAAAGTTTATTTAGAGGATTCCCTCCCTTGTTTTATCTTGCACATCCTCCTTTACATCTACACGTACTAGGCCCCTCACACCCACGGCACCTTAACGGCAAGGAACAAAAGATCTCCGGTAAAGAGCCCCTTTATGGGTGCCCGTTGGGTATTGCAGCGCCGACCCGACGAGGAGCAGGCCCATATGATGAAGCATGACACCTAGCTTGCTGGGTGTGTGAGGGCCCTAGTTCCGAAAGGAGTCATTCCCTCCTCCTTCGAGGACAACCTATTGTGATATCACATAAACTATCTTACTGTGTTCTGTGACCCACTGAGGAACTTCGTACTAATTTCTTGTAGTATATCAGGGCACGTACGTTGGATCTTTCCAAAAGCCCACTGTCCCTAATCGTTGATTGATCTTAAACTACTCTCATTAAATGTGCGGGGCTCAAACTCCCCAAACAAGCGAAAACAGATACGGTGATATGCACTGCAACACGACCCAGATGTTCTTGTGCTTCAAGACACCCACCTGATGAGGGCTGATCTCCACCGTATTTAACACCCGAAATATCCTAAGCGGCACTGGGCATACACAACCACCAGAACACTAGGAGTGGGCATCCTCTACAAGGCTAGCTTCTAGACCTCACTAGTGAAGGAGATACAGGATAGGGAGGGTCGTTACTTGTCACTACAGCTACTCAAGGGGAAACGCAAACTGACGATACTCTCTATGCCCCGAACACCTCTCAAGACACGTACATCAGACGCATCTTGCGAGAGGAACTAGAAGGGGTAGAGGGAGACACTAAGGTCTGAGGAGACTTCAATCTGGTGTAGGACCCATTCCTAGACCGAAGTGGCATGACTTTCCAGAACAACGGGGCTATGTCTGCAAACGTAAAGAGAGATATTGAGGACTGGGGACTGATAGGCGCATGGCACTACAAACGCCCTGAAGTTCGAGAATACGCCTCCTACTCACATGTACACCCTTCCTACTCCCGCATCATGCCTTTGTCACCCCCTCTATCCTCTGTCGCCTGCACAGGGTGGAACTCTCATATCTCTATCTCTGACCATGCACACCTAGAACTAACCTGGAACACTGGGGCAGTCCGCGTAGGTGCTTACCTCCCCACCTTCTATGCGACCCTGTAGATGTAGAGGAAATACGTAAAGGAATCAATGATTATTTCCAGCTGAACCTGCTCCCTGGGATCTCCCTGCACACACTATGGGATGGGTTTAAAGCTATCAGGGGCACAATTACGACCATTTCTATTGCACAAGCACAGGAGGCAAGACTAGTGGAATCTAAGCTCTCAGCCGAGATCAAGCAACTAGAGTGTCTAGACAAAGCTGCCCCATCCCGACGGACCAAGCGACAGCTAGCTCTTTTGCGGGGTCAACTGCGCACCCACCGCCAGGCAAAGCAGAGCGCGCCCTCTTATCCCTTCAACAGAGATACTATGAAGGAGGAGATAAAGTTGGCAAGCTCTTGGCCCGTGGCCAGCGCCAAGACCCAAATTGCTAAAATTCGGGTTGGGAGCTCATGATGGGCAACGGCGTAAAGGGATAAACTAGAGGCCTTCCGTATACCAACAGTTAAACTCCCGAAAAGACCCTTTTCCTAAGAGACTCCACTCTTACCTTGCCGAATACGACTGGGAACCCTTGCACCCACACCATGCAGCCCTTCTAGGCAGCCCCATCACGGCAGAAGAGCTGCGGGCTGCAGTTTGGAACCTCCCCTTAGGCAAAACACCTAGATCAGATGGGCTACCTGTGCTTTCTACCGCCTATTTTATCCCCAACTGCAAGACCATCATCTGCGTCTGTTCAACTCCTTCTCCTAGGACACGGGCCTTACCTCTGCAATGGCTGCAGTTTAGATCTCACTCATACTTTAAGCGGGCAAGGACCCAGCATAGTGCTTCTCAAAACCAACCAATAGTCCGTCTCAACACAGACGCCAAGCTTTAAACTAAAATACTGGCTACCCGCCTGGACCCTTATTTCCCTGGCCTCATTAGCCCACAAAAAGGTGTGTTTTATTCACCAGCGACAGGGGGCAGATAATGCCCGGCGAAAAGCACACCTGGTGGAAAAGACGAGTCGACTAGACATCATGGCTTGCCCTCTCTCGCTCGACGCTTGGGGAAGGGCTTCAACACCAAAATCATGGCCTCATACGTTGCGCCGACAGCGACCATCAGGGTTACCGGACAGACCATGAGTTCGATATCTCTACGCCGAGGCACGCATCAGGGCCGCCCGTCTCGCCCTTGTTATTCGTGCTGGCAGTAGAACCCCTACCAATCAGAGTGCGGAGCTCAGATCAGATTAAAGACATACCCTTTTGCGGCCAGATGCATAAAATCAATCTGTTCGCAGACAACCTTCTCCTCACCTTAACGCAGCCTGACATATCACTTCCCAGCGTCGAAGAAAGGTTGCAAGCCTTTGACGCCCTATCTGGCTTTAAGATCAACATGTCTAAGTCATCTATAATTAACCTCAACATCCTTGCCCCAGAAGTGAAAGCAATACAGAGCTCAACACCTTTTCAGTGGTCATCAAGCTCCATCAAGTACTTCAGGCTTATTATCACCCCCACACTTGCCTCCTGGCCTTGTGCCAATTGGTACTCTCTCCGTCGCTCTATTCTTGCAGACCTACCGAGGTGGAAATCTTTATACATTTCCTGGTTAGGGCGTGCTAATGCTATTAAAATGAACATCCTCCCTAGGGCTCTCTATCTATTCCAGACACTGCCTACAGTGATCCCAAAAGAAGAGATACGGCGACTCCAGAGGGACATACGTACCTTCATATGGAATGGGAAACAACCTCTTGGAGCCCACTAGTTATTGATGCGGCAGCGTGACCGGGAGGCCCGACCGGCCCAAACCTGCTGGAATACTATTGGGTGGCGCACTTAAGATATATCTCTAAGTGGGTGGTACGCGAAAGCGAAAAGCATTAGTTCCATATGGACCATGCAGTGGCATGCAGGCCTCTATGGGACCTTGCTTGGCTACCTAAGCGAGCCCGCCCGCGCAGCGCATACGTGGCTACACCGACTAGGACGGTGCTAGAAATCAGGGACAGAGTTGCCCTGAAGAAGGGACTGACCACTTTTCCGTCCCCTAAAACCCCTATCGCATGCAACCTTGATTTACTCCCAGGCCTCTCAGCACCCTCTTTTCGTGATTGGAGCGAGGGGAGCCTGCCGGAAGCATTGAGATCTTTTTGTGGGGGACACTATGAAGTACTTTGAAGACTGTAGGACCGACTTCACTCTCCCAGCCACCGCACGCCTCCAATATCACCAACTGCGACACTGGGCACTACATCCTGGGGTCCACCCGGAAGTTTTCCGCTCCTTCTCCCCTTTGAGAAACTTATGCGAGCCTTTGATGGCACCCGGGAGCTGATATCCAAAACCTACGATGTGTTGCAACACTTCACTCCAGACCGCACCCATAGATATCAATCTGCCTGGCATGACACTACTCCCAGGGAAATCGCCACTAAACAGTGGGAAACCCTTTGGCGGGACATCCCTAAAACCTATCACAGACTCTCTCTACGAGAGACTGCGTATAAACTGATGTTTCAATGGTACCATACGCCTACTCGCTTGGCTACCATCTATCGAAATGTTACTCATCTGTGCTGGCACTGTGGTGAACAAGAGGGAACCTTTTGTCATATATGGTGATCTTGCAAAGTGATAGCTACGTACTGGAAGGAGGTCCCATAGGGCACATTAAGGGAATTATAGGTTTCCCGCTCCCACAACTGTACCACACGATTATTTTGGGTATTCCACCACCCCCTCCTCCCCCCATGACATAACCGCAATGACCCAGGCTGACTGGGCATTATAAGCCACCTGCTCCTAGCTGCACGACAACATATAGCTTGCGCATGGAAAAAACTAGTTACTTACCTGTACACTATGGTTCTCCAGTATTAGCTTTCATAGATTCACATGCTTGTATCTTCCCCGTCGTCATGGTGGGAGTCTCACGGTAACAGAATGACCACAGCAGTATAAGAAAAACTGGATAGCAAAATCCCATAGGGAATCATCTTATTTGGTAACCAAACCTCATCATTATGTGGTCCAAGACTCAGCCAATCGGCTGCTAGCCCTGACATCACACTCCCCAGCAGAGCCTTCCTGCCTCAGATTTCCAGCCCCGAGTGCGAGACTAAAATACACCTAGAGACAATGAGGTTCTGCCTGAGAAATGGGGAGGTGGGCGGGCCGCATGTGAATCTATGAAAGATAATACTGGAGAACCATAGTGTACAGGTACGTAACTAGTTTTTTCTCCAGTATTGAATCTTTCATAGATTCACATGCTTGTATCAGAATAGCAAGCAGTACGTATCCCAAACTGCATTTCCAGGCTAGAACCCCCAATAAACAGTGGGCTCTGCTCTTTTGTATAGAAAGTTAACATACATTACAGTATTCAAAATATTTGTTTAAATATACATATATGTCTATATACTCACATCGCAATATACCATGATAAATACCTTAATGAAATAGATGTGGTAGAACCGCTTGTCCCACTGCTGCATCCTTTATCCATGCCGTGTCCAGACAATAATGTCTAGTAAAGGTGTGCGCATTCTTCCATGTCGCAGCCCTACAAATGTCTGGCAATGACACCCCTGCGAATAGAGCCGTAGAAGTTGCCATGTTCCTTGTGGAATGCGCACGTACTTTGTCTTGTAAAGGCTTTCCAGCTTTAAGATGACACAAGGAGATTGCTGAAGATATCCACCTTGAAATACTAGATCTGGAAAGTGCCCCAACTTTCTTGGGTCCAGCAAAGGCTACAAAGAGTTGATTTGTCTTTCTGAACGATTTCGTCTTATCGATGTAAAATTTCAGACATCATTTAATGTCCAAAGAGTGTAAAGCTCTTTCTGCCGGTGTTGACGGGTCTTTAAAAAATGTAGGCATAACCACCGGTTCATTCAGATGAAAGCTGGAGGGGACTTTAGCAATAAATTTGGGGTTCGTCCTCAGAACCACTCTGTCCTGCCTGAATTGGAGGAAAGGTTCTGCAAATGAGAAAGCTTGTATCTCGCTGACTCTTCTTGCCGACGTCAGCGCTAATAGCAACGCTGTCTTCCATGAGATAAATTGCAATTCTGCCTTATGTATAGGCTCAAATGGCGGTTTCATTAGCTGTGCAAGAACCGTATTAAGTTGCCAAGGAACCACTGGTCTTCGAACTGGAGGGAACATTCTGAAAAGCCCTCTGAGAAATTCTTTAATAACTCTTTGAGACCAAAGAGATGGTCGGTCAGGCGCTCTGGTGTACCTTGAAATAGCGGCCAGGTGTACTTTTATAGACATATAAGAGAGTCCAGATTTGGCCAACGTCAGCAGATATGGAAGAATCTGATCCGAAGAGACTCGCAACGGATGTAGATCGTTAGATGCACACCAATGACAAAACCTTTTCCATTTAGCCGAATATGTTTTGTTTGTGGAGATTGCTCGAGATCGTGACAGAATCTCTCTGCAGTCCTGAGGGATCTTTAACAGTTGGAACTCATGTTCGTGAGGTTCCATGCTGACAAGTTCAGCGATTTCAAATTTGGATGCAGAATCTGTCCGCCGTTCATGGTTATCAGATCCTGCACTAATGGCAACTTTATCCTGGGTGTCACTGAGAGTCTGAGAAGTTCCGAGAACCACGCTTGTCTCGGCCACGCTGGTGCAATCAGAATCAGATGGCACGGCTATGATTTCATCTTTTTTATGACCTTCAATATTAGAGGAAAGGGGGGAAATGCATACGCAAACATCCCCGTCCAGCACATCTGTAGCGCATTGCCCCACGACCCTTTCTGCGGAAACCTGCTTGCAAAGTTTTTGCATTTCGAATTGTGGCGATCCGCGAACAAGTCTAGCCTTGGAGTGCCCCATCTCTTGAAAATTTTGAAAAGTTGCTTTTGGTTCAGTTCCCATTCGTGAGAAATCTCGGACGATCTGCTCAGAATATCTGCTCTTGTGTTGTCTACTCCTGCAACATGTTGTACTTGAAGCGAGATGTTGTGATCTAGAAGCCATTTCCAAATTTCCTGTGCTTGCTTCGACAACAGTTTTGACTTTGTACCCCCTTGTTTTAGAAGGTAAAACATGGACGTTGAGCTGTCTGTCTTCACAAGTACTGTTGATCCGTGAATCCTGGGAAGAAATGCTTTGAGGCCCAAGAACACGGCCTTTAGTTCCAGCAAGTTGATATGGAGCTGCGTTTCGCACTTTGACCAGTGCCCCTGAATTTCGAGCTCCTGGAGGTGCGCTCCCCAACCTTGAAGGGAAGCATCCGTCATCATTACAAAACTGTAGCTCTGCGATTCGAAAGTCAGTCCTTCCGCTAAATGATCCCTGATCTTCCACCATGACAGGGCCTTTCGGATCTGAGGGGTGATAACTATTCGATCTTCGAAGGATCCCTGCGACTGAATCCATTGCTTGTCGAGCAGTTCTTGTATAGGTCTCATGTGGAGTCTGCAATTTGGAAGTAGGGGGATACAAGAGGACATCATCCCCAATAATGATTTGTAGATTCTTACTGAAACTGACTTTTTTATTTGCAATTGTGTTGTCAGCTGTATGATCTTTTGAATACGTTCCTCTGAAGGGTAAGCCTTGGCCTCTTCCGTGCAAATGAGAGCTCCCAGAAATTGAAGGGACTGCGATGGTCTGAGATGTGATTTTTCTAGGTTGACTCTGAGACCCAGGCGATTGAAAAGGTTCATGCAAACTTGAAGAGAGTGTTGGGCTTTCCTGAATGAACCACCTTTTATGAGCCAATCGTCTAGATAAGGGAAAATCTGGTGACCTTGAAGTCTTAGATGCGCCGCTATTGGCGCCATGCACTTTGTAAAGATTCTCGGCGTCGACTTTAGGCCGAAAGGCAATACTTTGAATTGATAATGGCGCCCCGCCACCATGAAGCGCAGAAACTTTCTGTGATTTATATGGATTGGGACGTGAAAATAAGCATCTAAGAGGTCCAGGGATGCCAAATAATCTCCTCTGCCAATCAGAAGGAGTATTTCCTGTAGGGATAGCATTCGAAATGATTTCTTTTGGATGAATTTGTTGAGACCTCTCAGGTCCATTACCTGCCTCCATTTTGATGTGTCTTTCTTCTTTATGAGAAAGAAATGCGAGTAAAAGCCTTTCCCTCGTTGACGCTGCGGGACTACTTCTATCGCCTCCTTTTGTAGCAGCGTTAAAACCTCTGCCTTGAGGGCCGATAGATGTTCTTGTCTCCTGTGCAGAGGAGGCTGATTTGGAGGCTTTTTTACGAACTCCAGGGTATGGCCATGCTGAATCACATCCAAAACCCATCTGTCTGTTGTTATCGACAGCCAAGCTGGATAAAATGAAGTCAGGTAATGCATGCTATTTCTCGGACAAGTGGCGGATGCGTTGATGAAGTCATTGTCGTCGATTGGATTGCTGCGATTTACCTCTCGCAGATGATCTTCCTCTGGACTGTTGCTGATAACTGTTTGTGGAGCGAAATTGCTGATTATTTGAGTATTGGCGATATCCCTGCTGATTGTATGGCTGATATCTATTTGATTGAAAAGAAGATCTTTGTGTGAATTGTCCTCTGGATCCTCTCCTCCGAAAGGATTGGAACCTGCCCTGTTGAAGAGATCCTAGCGCCCGCGCTGTATCCGTGTCAGTTTTAATACTTTGGAAGGCATCATCTACATGCTTTCCGAACAGGTTTTCTCCGTCAAATGGCATGTCCACTATTTTAGCCTGTACTTCTGGTCTAAAAGAAGTGGCCTTCAGCCATCCTTATCTTCGCAGGGCCACTGCACCTGCCATTTGTCTGAATGCTACTGAGGACAAATCCATAGCGATGTCTATGGATTCCGAGGCCGCCCTAGCCCCATCCTTCACAATAGCAGCCGCTTCTTCTTTTTTATCCTCTGGCAGATGAGCTAGCAAAGGTGCTATATCACACCACATCTGCCTATTGAATCTGCTGATGAGGGCTAACGAATTCGAAGCTTTTATGGAAGACGCTGCCATCACCGCAAAACGCTTCCCTGCACCATCCATTCGTCTTCCGTCTTTGTCCGGGGGAACTGCTGATGTAGAAGCCGGATTTTTTGAGTTCCTTTGGGCGGCCTGCATCACCACCGATTCCGGTCGCGGATGACCAATCAAACAGGCCGGAGAAGATTCTGGGGCTCTATATTTCTTCTCTATTCGAGGAACTAAAGCAGCCACTGAAGCCGGGTTCCTCATTATTTTTAATCCTTCCTCCCAAATGTGTGTGATTATTGGTATGGACCTAATAGATTTGCGTGAATCCTCCTTGAAGTCATAGAGGAAACATTCGGCTTCCTGAACTGGAAGTGGAAGCTCAAAACGTTTTAACGCTTTCTCCATGATATCATAGAAGCCTCCTATATCTTGTGGTGGAGACTGCGCCGGTGTCGGAGATGTAGACGGAGTAGGTGGGAGATTAT
Organism: Triturus cristatus; assembly: GCF_964204655.1. NCBI lineage: Eukaryota > Metazoa > Chordata > Amphibia > Caudata > Salamandridae > Triturus > Triturus cristatus. The sequence continues at coordinate 831,986,778 of NC_140579.1, read as the reverse complement.
ATTGGTCCCCTTCATCGTCAACCTGCGTATCTTGAAGAAGCTCTCCTTCTTCGGATTGATCGGCGTCACTTTCTTCCAAATCGTCTCTAATTGTCACAATTGGTGGAGGTCGAATTCTTTGGGAAGTAGTCTTGGGGGAAGAATGAGGTGGTTGCACTCGTGCAGGCTTCTGTAGTTTGTGGCGCTTGGGAGTTAGCGTCAGGGAAACGCCGATAGTAGTCATTTATCATCAGCCGCAAGTCAGTTACTAAGGAAGTTGGCATTGAGATAGTGTCCTCTCTACTATTAGGTTGAGGTTATTAGTTTTCCTCGTAGTCGTATGATTGGTGAAATGATTCATATCTCCTTGAATCCCGTGCAGGACGATATTGGAAAGAGAAGACTTCCTGAACCTCATGATATTCTTCCTCGTCCGTTTCTTGACTCTTAATCCGAAGTTGAGACGGACTATACGCCACTCCTGAAGACTCTTCATCTTCTGACTGCAATTCCAGCAGATTAGATGGGGGAAGCGGAGAAATCTTTGTCCAGGCCGTAAAATCTGTCGATTTAGCCTTCTTCGTCGACAAGCCCGTCGACGATGGAATAGATTTTAAAGATATTGTCTTTACTTTGGGAGACTTAAAAGCTGCCGTCGACGGAGTTCCTGTCGACGGAGATCTCCTCGGCGCGGAAAGCTGGATTATCGTCGACATAGAGGTCGTCGACGACGAAGTCATCGAAGACGATGGGGCCGTCGACGAGGACGAACCCGCCCTCCCCGTCGATGGGATCGTCGACGAGCCTTTCTTCGACGACGAGGTCTTAGTCGTCGCCGTCGCTGTCGTCGCCGAGATGGAAGTCATCGACGGAGTCGTTGTTGACGGAGTCGTCGACGGTTTTATAGCAATCACAGCCGGCGACGCCCCAATTTTCGTCGACGGAGCTGAGGAGACTTCTCTAGACTCTGTTGATTTTTTAAGAGGAGTATGAGGCAATGAAGACGAAGGAGCCCCTTTGTCTTTTGTCTTTTGCTTTTTAAGCTCTGTAATATCTTCAGAAGTAGAAGATTTCCTCTTTTTTGATGTTTTAGATTCCTCTTCAGAGTCAGATTCTGAAGTGAAGCCACAGCAGAAGACGTGCCTCCCTGTCACGCAGGGTTTTCGCAGAAAAAGTTCTGCAATGCTTACAGTCTTTAGGCACATGTTTTGGGTGCAGACAATATAAGCAGTCCTTGTGGGGATCTTCAGAAAACAATCTAGGTTTTCCACAGGATCTGCAGGGCCTGAAGAGCCTCTTTTTAGAGCTTTCAGCCATAGTAAGCAAGAAATATGAAGCACAGTACCTCAATCCAGTAAAGGGAATGAACTTCCAGATGAACAAGAGGTCAAAAGTTCACACAGGAACAAAACTGAGCAGAGCTCAGGGAGACTCCTCCTCACACGAAGGCGGTTGGAAATCTGAGGCAGGAAGGCTCTGCTGGGGAGTGTGATGTCAGGGCTAGCAGCCGATTGGCTGAGTCTTGGACCACATAATGATGACGTTTGGTTACCAAATAAGATGATTCCCTATGGGATTTTGCTATGCAGTTTTTCCTATACTGCTGTGGTCATTCTGTTACCGTGAGACTCCCACCATGACGACGGGGAAGATACAAGCATGTGAATCTATGAAAGATTCAATACTGGAGAAGCATGCATCGCCCCTCTCCGTGGCTCAATGGTTCGCTCGGGTATGGCGTCTCTTGGCAATGGAACGACTATCCAACAGCTATATACAACAAGAATTGGCAAAGCCAATAGGTCTAGCCTATGAGAACTATTGGCTTTGTTAATGTTTTTAGCCATGTTGAACAGCATCTCAGCTACTGTACACCAAGGCGAAAAAGTATTATGTTACTTGCCATGCAAGCATCTATTTGTTGCAGGTAGTGCTGTAGATTCATGTGCTCTGCCTACTCCTGCCATCTTGTGTTGGGCTCAGATGTTTCTAACTAGTTTTTGTTTAAAGACATCTTTTGAGTCACAAGATCTTGTGATGACTCCTATGAGGTAATGCGCATGCTCATTGGCTTCATCTTCGGATTGTTTTCCGCACATCTGGTGTAGGTGTAGTGGAGCTAGTAATAGTCCATAGTGATGACCATGCAACGTGAATGTATGGGAAGGAAACATGTAAATTATGTGACAAGTATCTAGACCAAACAATGCCTTCCAGGGAGGAGCGTGGGCGCATGTGAATCTACAGCACTACATGCAATGATTAGATGCTTACAGGGTAAGTAACATAATCCATTTGTAGCAGTGTGGCTGTAGATACACATGCTCTCCATAGACTGTTAAGCAGTTCTCCCTTAGCAGTGGCTAGTCACTGGGTGTTTCAGTTGTGTGAAACAAAGTTCGGAGTACAGTTTGTCCCACACATGCATGTTGGCATGCAAGGGCATCCACACAATAATGTTTGTTAAATGTGTGTGGAGTTGACCAAGAAGCTGCCTTGCAAATGTCAGCTATAGGAATGTTTCCTAAGTAAGTCACAGAAGTATCTGTTTTCCTAGTAGAATGAGCTTTTAGGGGAACGGTTATGGTTTTCTTGTCCTTGGCAGAACATGTTTAGATACATTTGACAATCTACCTAGCAATGCATATTTTCGATATTGCTCGACTCTGTCTATGGTTGGAAAAAGCTACAAACAATTGTGTTTTGTTTTTTAAAAGGTTTAGCTCTTTGGACACCTAAAGTGTGAAGTGCTCTTTCTGGTACCGAGTCTGGGTTGGGAAAGAAAACTGGCAGTCCAACTGTCCGATTGAGATGAAGGATGACAGGACATTAGGCAAAAAACTTTGAATTGCGCCTTAAGACTAGTCTGTCCTGATGTATTTGTAAGAAAGGCTCCTGTAGAGTGAGCGCTTGTATTTCAATTAATCTTCTCAACGAGGTAATGACCTCTAGAAAAGCAGTCTTCCATGAAAGGTACTGAATTGGACAGGAATGTAAAGACTCAAAAGGGGGACCCACGAGGCTAGTTAGTACCACACTGAGATTCCACAGTGGAGCAGGTGCTGTTCTTAGAGGTATCATTCTTATTAAACCTTCCATGAATGCTTTGACAACTGGAATTTTAAACCGTTAATGTATTCCCTGTTTTGAAAGTATGCAGCAATGGCTGCAAGGTGAAGATGTATTGATGTGTAGACTAGACATGATCTTTGCAGGTATAGTAGGTAACACAGTAGATTCTTCTACTGTAGGTTTAATAGATTAATGTGCTGTGCAGTACAATAGTAAAAGATCTTTTCCACTTAGCTTCTAAGCATGCCCTAGTGGTAGGTCACCTTGCATTTTTAAGGATGTCCATACACTCGGAGAGCATGTTTAGGTACCCAAACTCTAGGACTTCAGGAGTCAGTTAGCTAGATTGAGTTATCTGGGCTCCGATTTGGATTATCCAGGATTTTGTGAGAGAAGGTCCTGCCTGTTGGGGAGCTTCCTGTGAAGGACTACCGACAACTCGAGTAGGGTGGTGTACCATGGTTGCTGTGTCAATGTGGGAACTACTAGAATTAGGGTGAGAGAGGGTTGCCTGAGCTCCCTCACCACATGTGTAAGCAGTGGGAGAGGCGGAAACGTGTAGGCAAATGTCTGACCAATTCATCCATAGTGCATTGACCTGTGACTGGGGGTGATGAAAGCTGGAGGCGTAGTGGTGGCATTTTGTGTTCTCTGCTGTTGCAAAGAGATCTATTTCTGGTTTTCCCCAAACATGGAAGTACAGCTGAGACTTGTGAGAGGAGTTCCCACCTGTGGACTTGTTTCTGTGTCCTGCTTAAGAAGTTCACAAAGTTGTTGTCTACTCCTAGTAGATATTCTGCCAGGTGATGAATGCGATGCTTTATTGCCCATTTCCGTATGCTCTGTGATTCGTGAAATAGCAGAAGAGAGTGGGTGCCTCCTTGTTTCTGTATGTAATACATTGCTGTCATGTTGTCTGTATTTAGGAGGACTTATTTGTGGTGAATGTAAAAGAGGAATGCTTTGAGTGTCAGCTGTATTGCTAGGAGCTCTGAAAAACTGATGCGACTAGTCCTTTGTTTCGCAGTTCAAACATGAACTCTCGTCTCCAACATGTGCGCAACCCCAACACTTGAGTGATGCGTCTGTGGTAATGGCCAACTGCGGGAGTGATTACGTGAGAGCCCTTCCCTCCAACAGGTTGTTGCTGTTCCATGACTGTTGAGAACAATGAACTGCGGGCTGAATCAACACTAGAGCTTCTAGATTGTCCTTTGCCTGTGACCACTGTTACACCAAGCACTCCTGTAAGGTGCGCATGTGTAGCCTTGCATGGGGTACAATGGCTATGAAAGAGGCCATCATGCCTAGGAGACGTATTACCGTCCTGACTGGCTGAAAAAGAGCCAGTTGGTTCTAGAGATTGAGAACACTGTAGGGATTAGGGTAGGCTTTGGCCGTGATAGAGTTGAGAATTGCCCCCACATAGGGTTGGATCTGGAAGGGTTTCAGATTAGATTTTGTGACATTTATCGTGAATCCCAATCTGTGGAGCAGGGTGATAGTGGCTTGTGTACCCTTTGCTCATTTGACTTTGTCTGCACTCTATAGCAAACACACAACAGGTGATGTGAGAATGCTTGCAATAAGTCTAACCATTCAATCGCTTGAGGTAGCATTTCAACCCATCGTTCTTTTGCTCACCACGTCACCTCAGATGAAACCCAGCTATATGCAAATCAGTCTTAACCCTGATTCAATAGGAACAATCCAGCCTGAACAGCCAAGCCAGGTTCTCTTGGAACAGGAACACAAGCTACCCAAAATGGGTTTCGCCCTGATTGGGGCTTTTCAGTCGAGTGTACCTTGTTTGATGTACCACCCTAAGTTGCAAGGGTATGCCAGACACGAGTCCTCTGCTCACTGTCTCACTGAAACCAAGCTATACCTGGCTGACGAGCCCTTATCAGGGCAAAACTGGTCCTAGGTTGCTTGTGTTCCAGTTTGGTGAGCGCCTGGCCTGGAATTTAGGGATGGACTGTTCCCATGAGAAGCAGGGTCTAGGATGATATGCACACAGCCGGATACAAACTGAGGTGGTATGGTGGACAAAAGAACGTTGGGTTAGGATACTACCCCTAGCAATTTTCCACAGTTAGACAAATTGCAATCATTACTCCAATCATCTTTTGTGTGTTTGATGTACCGCCCTAAGTGGCAAGGGTATGCCCAGAAGTGGGTCCCTTGCTCTTTGTGCCACTGAAAACATGTTTTACCTGGTTGACGAGACCTTATCAGGATGAAACATGTCCTAGGTTGCATGTGTTCTGGTTCGGTGAGGACCTGGCCAGGCAGTTCAGGCTGGATGGGTAGGGTTAAGGCTGATTTGCATATGGCTGGATCCAAACTGAGGTGTCATGCTGGGCAAAATAAAGATGGGTTGGGATGTTACCCCGAGTGATTGCCAGGAGTTAGACAAATTGCAAGCATTCCTCTCATCAACTTTTGTGTTTTTGTTACACTCTTTATCAGCCAGCCCTCTAGATCGTGGAAGATATAAATACCCTGACTCTGTAGGTGAACCCCTGCTACTGTAAGACATTTTCTGAATACCCTTGGAGCTGTTGTGACTCCGAATGGTACTACTTTGAATTGGTAATATTGGCCACTTACCATGAACTGCAGGTATTTGCGGTGAGCAGGATGGATGGGAATATGCAAGTATGCATCTTTGAGGTTGAGAGCTGTGTTAGAAATTGGGTTACTGGTGTTACTGGTTGACTGGGGTGTGAGTCCTGGTCAAGCAGCAAACACAATCTTATTCAGGGTACGGCACAAGCAGATCCCATTTTAATTTGTGCTCAACCCCCTGGTAGCTTGGCACAGAGCAGTCAGGCGTAACTTAGAGGCAATGTGTAAAGTAGTTGTGCAACATTTCAAACAGTAAAACAGTCAGAACACCACACAAAAAGATCCCACACCAGGTTAGAAAATAGAGCTTAATTTAATAAACAAAACAAGACCAAAATGACAAAACCAGAGTCAGAATTTTTAAAGAATTAACAGTAAAACAGTAACTGAAAGCACAGAACACCAAGCAGGGATATCTGGTCATGCTGGACCGGGTCAAATTCAAAAGTTCAAGCCGACAGCGATGTAACAATAGTCGGATACATTCACAGATTAGTCCTGTTGAATGTTTACTTTCTCAAGTTTTGTGCCAACAGTCCTGTTCGTGTGGAAGAAGGTCGCTGGAAGCAAGGAGAGCATCGCTGGCGGTGTGGTGCGAGGAGCATCGTGAATGGGTGAGCTGGGACCTTGCGTTGGTGGACGGTCGATGCTTGCTATGCGAAGAGACGAACTTGCAGCGACTTGGGCTGATTTTCAGTGCGAGCAGCGCAGTTCTGGTGCGCATGTGGCTGTTCGCAGTCACAAGAGCTCAAAAGCTCAAAGACCTGAGAGGCGACTTTTAGGGGTCAGGAACTTGCTGAAGATGGGTCCAGGAGCTGTAGGGTAACCGGTTATGTCTATGAGGTTCAGATCAGGAGGCCAGCAGATTAGCCCTTTAAGTCAATCTGGGGTCCTGGGTTCAAGATGGAGTTGCTGGTCCAGTTCTTCTTCCCCAGGCAAGAGGGCAGCACAGAAAGGTGGCAGCTCCTTCAGGATAGAAGTCCAGCACAGTGGCAGTCCTTATAGCAGCACAGCAGTCCTTTTTCCTGGCAGAGTATCCACAGGTCCAGAAGTGTACTTGAGTCCTTCTTTCATATACATTTGTGCCTTTGAAGTGGGGATACGCTTTAAGAGGGATGCCTTTGAAGTGCACAGATGCCCTGCCTTCCTGGCCAAGGCTCCAGACTCACTACAGGGGAGTATCCAGCCCTTTGTGTGGAGGCAGGACACAGCCTATTTAGGTGTAAGTGAGGCCTAGCTCCTCCCTCCCATCCTCCCATTGATGGTCCATCCGGTCACACCTAAGCTACCACTTTGTGTGGCGGTCTAAGCCCAACTGGCAACTACACCAAGTCATGTGAAAAAGGGGGGTGGGAGCACACTGACTTCACATCGCAGCGTCATTACCTCTGAGCATCGTGGTAGATGTAGTTCATTGTTTTTGGCACAGGACAAAGTTCGAAAAGTTTCTTGGCTCAATACCATAATTTTCAAAGCGTATCCCTAGACACGTGTTTCTGGATTTCTCCGTCATCAGTAGGGAAAAAAATAGTAGGTTGCTGGACATGCTGCCGCTTAATTTTCTCAGGCACAATTCCACTCTGGGCATGCAGGCGCTCCCAAGCTCGTCAGCTCAAGCGGCTCGAGGGAGCCTTTTAAATTATGAAAAAGGGGGTGGGAGCACACTGACTTCACATCGCAGCGTCATTACCTCTGAGCATCGTGGTAGATGTAGTTCATTGTTTTTGGCACAGGACAAAGTTCGAAAAGTTTCTTGGCTCAATACCATAATTTTCAAAGCGTATCCCTAGACACGTGTTTCTGGATTTCTCCGTCATCAGTAGGGAAAAAAATAGTAGGTTGCTGGACATGCTGCCGCTTAATTTTCTCAGGCACAATTCCACTCTGGGCATGCAGGCGCTCCCAAGCTCGTCAGCTCAAGCGGCTCGAGGGAGCCTTTTAAATTATGAAAAAGGGGGTGGGAGCACACTGACTTCACATCGCAGCGTCATTACCTCTGAGCATCGTGGTAGATGTAGTTCATTGTTTTTGGCACAGGACAAAGTTCGAAAAGTTTCTTGGCTCAATACCATAATTTTCAAAGCGTATCCCTAGACACGTGTTTCTGGATTTCTCCGTCATCAGTAGGGAAAAAAATAGTAGGTTGCTGGACATGCTGCCGCTTAATTTTCTCAGGCACAATTCCGCTCTGGGCATGCAGGCACTCCCAAGCTCGTCAGCTCAAGCGGCTCGAGGGAGCCTTTTAAATTATGAAAAAGGGGGTGGGAGCACACTGACTTCACATCGCAGCGTCATTACCTCTGAGCATCGTGGTAGATGTAGTTCATTGTTTTTGGCACAGGACAAAGTTCGAAAAGTTTCTTGGCTCAATACCATAATTTTCAAAGCGTATCCCTAGACACGTGTTTCTGGATTTCTCCGTCATCAGTAGGGAAAAAAATAGTAGGTTGCTGGACATGCTGCCGCTTAATTTTCTCAGGCACAATTCCACTCTGGGCATGCAGGCGCTCCCAAGCTCGTCAGCTCAAGCGGCTCGAGGGAGCCTTTTAAATTATGAAAAAGTGGGTGGGAGCACACTGACTTCACATCGCAGCGTCATTACCTCTGAGCATCGTGGTAGATGTAGTTCATTGTTTTTGGCACAGGACAAAGTACGAAAAGTTTCTTGGCTCAATACCATAATTTTCAAAGCGTATCCCTAGACACGTGTTTCTGGATTTCTCCGTCATCAGTAGGGAAAAAAATAGTAGGTTGCTGGACATGCTGCCGCTTAATTTTCTCAGGCACAATTCCACTCTGGGCATGCAGGCGCTCCCAAGCTCGTCAGCTCAAGCGGCTCGAGGGAGCCTTTTAAATTATGAAAAAGGGGGTGGGAGCACACTGACTTCACATCGCAGCGTCATTACCTCTGAGCATCGTGGTAGATGTAGTTCATTGTTTTTGGCACAGGACAAAGTTCGAAAAGTTTCTTGGCTCAATACCATAATTTTCAAAGCGTATCCCTAGACACGTGTTTCTGGATTTCTCCGTCATCAGTAGGGAAAAAAATAGTAGGTTGCTGGACATGCTGCCGCTTAATTTTCTCAGGCACAATCCCACTCTGGGCATGCAGGCGCTCCCAAGCTCGTCAGCTCAAGCGGCTCGAGGGAGCCTTTTAAAATATGAAAAAGGGGGTGGGAGCACACTGACTTCACATCGCAGCGTCATTACCTCTGAGCATCGTGGTAGATGTAGTTCATTGTTTTTGGCACAGGACAAAGTTCGAAAAGTTTCTTGGCTCAATACCATAATTTTCAAAGCGTATCCCTAGACACGTGTTTCTGGATTTCTCCGTCATCAGTAGGGAAAAAAATAGTAGGTTGCTGGACATGCTGCCGCTTAATTTTCTCAGGCACAATTCCACTCTGGGCATGCAGGCGCTCCCAAGCTCGTCAGCTCAAGCGGCTCGAGGGAGCCTTTTAAATTATGAAAAAGGGGGTGGTAGCACACTGACTTAACATCGCAGCGTCATTACCTCTGAGCATCGTGGTAGATGTAGTTCATTGTATTTGGCACAGGACAAAGTTCGAAAAGTTTCTTGGCTCAGTACCATAATTTTCAAAGCGTATCCCTAGACACGTGTTTCTGGATTTCTCCGTCATCAGTAGGGAAAAAAATAGTAGGTTGCTGGACATGCTGCCGCTTAATTTTCTCAGGCACAATTCCACTCTGGGCATGCAGGCGCTCCCAAGCTCGTCAGCTCAAGCGGCTCGAGGGAGCCTTTTAAATTATGAAAAAGGGGGTGGTAGCACACTGACTTAACATCGCAGCGTCATTACCTCTGAGCATCGTGGTAGATGTAGTTCATTGTATTTGGCACAGGACAAAGTTCGAAAAGTTTCTTGGCTCAGTACCATAATTTTCAAAGCGTATCCCTAGACACGTGTTTCTGGATTTCTCCGTCATCAGTAGGGAAAAAAATAGTAGGTTGCTGGACATGCTGCCGCTTAATTTTCTCAGGCACAATTCCACTCTGGGCATGCAGGCGCTCCCAAGCTCGTCAGCTCAAGCGGCTCGAGGGAGCCTTTTAAATTATGAAAAAGGGGGTGGGAGCACACTGACTTCACATCGCAGCGTCATTACCTCTGAGCATCGTGGTAGATGTAGTTCATTGTTTTTGGCACAGGACAAAGTTCGAAAAGTTTCTTGGCTCAATACCATAATTTTCAAAGCGTATCCCTAGACACGTGTTTCTGGATTTCTCCGTCATCAGTAGGGAAAAAAATAGTAGGTTGCTGGACATGCTGCCGCTTAATTTTCTCAGGCACAATTCCACTCTGGGCATGCAGGCGCTCCCAAGCTCGTCAGCTCAAGCGGCTCGAGGGAGCCTTTTAAATTATGAAAAAGGGGGTGGGAGCACACTGACTTCACATCGCAGCGTCATTACCTCTGAGCATCGTGGTAGATGTAGTTAATTGTTTTTGGCACAGGACAAAGTTTGAAAAGTTTCTTGGCTCAATACCATAATTTTCAAAGCGTATCCCTAGACACGTGTTTCTGGATTTCTCCGTCATCAGTAGGGAAAAAAATAGTAGGTTGCTGGACATGCTGCCGCTTAATTTTCTCAGGCACAATTCCACTCTGGGCATGCAGGCGCTCCCAAGCTCGTCAGCTCAAGCGGCTCGAGGGAGCCTTTTAAATTATGAAAAAGGGGGTGGGAGCACACTGACTTCACATCGCAGCGTCATTACCTCTGAGCATCGTGGTAGATGTAGTTCATTGTTTTTGGCACAGGACAAAGTTCGAAAAGTTTCTTGGCTCAATACCATAATTTTCAAAGCGTATCCCTAGACACGTGTGTCTGGATTTCTCCGTCATCAGTAGGGAAAAAAATAGTAGGTTGCTGGACATGCTGCCGCTTAATTTTCTCAGGCACAATTCCACTCTGGGCATGCAGGCGCTCCCAAGCTCGTCAGCTCAAGCGGCTCGAGGGAGCCTTTTAAATTATGAAAAAGGGGGTGGGAGCACACTGACTTCACATCGCAGCGTCATTACCTCTGAGCATCGTGGTAGATGTAGTTCATTGTTTTTGGCACAGGACAAAGTTCGAAAAGTTTCTTGGCTCAATACCATAATTTTCAAAGCGTATCCCTAGACACGTGTTTCTGGATTTCTCCGTCATCAGTAGGGAAAAAAATAGTAGGTTGCTGGACATGCTGCCGCTTAATTTTCTCAGGCACAATTCCACTCTGGGCATGCAGGCGCTCCCAAGCTCGTCAGCTCAAGCGGCTCGAGGGAGCCTTTTAAATTATGAAAAAGGGGGTGGGAGCACACTGACTTCACATCGCAGCGTCATTACCTCTGAGCATCGTGGTAGATGTAGTTCATTGTTTTTGGCACAGGACAAAGTTCGAAAAGTTTCTTGGCTCAATACCATAATTTTCAAAGCGTATCCCTAGACACGTGTTTCTGGATTTCTCCGTCATCAGTAGGGAAAAAAATAGTAGGTTGCTGGACATGCTGCCGCTTAATTTTCTCAGGCACAATTCCACTCTGGGCATGCAGGCGCTCCCAAGCTCGTCAGCTCAAGCGGCTCGAGGGAGCCTTTTAAATTATGAAAAAGGGGGTGGGAGCACACTGACTTCACATCGCAGCGTCATTACCTCTGAGCATCGTGGTAGATGTAGTTCATTGTTTTTGGCACAGGACAAAGTTCGAAAAGTTTCTTGGCTCAATACCATAATTTTCAAAGCGTATCCCTAGACACGTGTTTCTGGATTTCTCCGTCATCAGTAGGGAAAAAAATAGTAGGTTGCTGGACATGCTGCCGCTTAATTTTCTCAGGCACAATTCCACTCTGGGCATGCAGGCGCTCCCAAGCTCGTCAGCTCAAGCGGCTCGAGGGAGCCTTTTAAATTATGAAAAAGGGGGTGGGAGCACACTGACTTCACATCGCAGCGTCATTACCTCTGAGCATCGTGGTAGATGTAGTTCATTGTTTTTGGCACAGGACAAAGTTCGAAAAGTTTCTTGGCTCAATACCATAATTTTCAAAGCGTATCCCTAGACACGTGTTTCTGGATTTCTCCGTCATCAGTAGGGAAAAAAATAGTAGGTTGCTGGACATGCTGCCGCTTAATTTTCTCAGGCACAATTCCACTCTGGGCATGCAGGCGCTCCCAAGCTCGTCAGCTCAAGCGGCTCGAGGGAGCCTTTTAAATTATGAAAAAGGGGTGGGAGCACTCTGACTTCACATCGCAGCGTCATTACCTCTGAGCATCGTGGTAGATGTAGTTCATTGTTTTTGGCACAGGACAAAGTTCGAAAAGTTTCTTGGCTCAATACCATAATTTTCAAAGCGTATCCCTAGACACGTGTTTCTGGATTTCTCCGTCATCAGTAGGGAAAAAAATAGTAGGTTGCTGGACATGCTGCCGCTTAATTTTCTCAGGCACAATTCCACTCTGGGCATGCAGGCGCTCCCAAGCTCGTCAGCTCAAGCGGCTCGAGGGAGCCTTTTAAATTATGAAAAAGGGGTGGGAGCACTCTGACTTCACATCGCAGCGTCATTACCTCTGAGCATCGTGGTAGATGTAGTTCATTGTTTTTGGCACAGGACAAAGTTCGAAAAGTTTCTTGGCTCAATACCATAATTTTCAAAGCGTATCCCTAGACACGTGTTTCTGGATTTCTCCGTCATCAGTAGGGAAAAAAATAGTAGGTTGCTGGACATGCTGCCGCTTAATTTTCTCAGGCACAATTCCACTCTGGGCATGCAGGCGCTCCCAAGCTCGTCAGCTCAAGCGGCTCGAGGGAGCCTTTTAAATTATGAAAAAGGGGGTGGGAGCACACTGACTTCACATCGCAGCGTCATTACCTCTGAGCATCGTGGTAGATGTAGTTCATTGTTTTTGGCACAGGACAAAGTTCGAAAAGTTTCTTGGCTCAATACCATAATTTTCAAAGCGTATCCCTAGACACGTGTTTCTGGATTTCTCCGTCATCAGTAGGGAAAAAAATAGTAGGTTGCTGGACATGCTGCCGCTTAATTTTCTCAGGCACAATTCCACTCTGGGCATGCAGGCGCTCCCAAGCTCGTCAGCTCAAGCGGCTCGAGGGAGCCTTTTAAATTATGAAAAAGGGGGTGGGAGCACACTGACTTCACATCGCAGCGTCATTACCTCTGAGCATCGTGGTAGATGTAGTTCATTGTTTTTGGCACAGGACAAAGTTCGAAAAGTTTCTTGGCTCAATACCATAATTTTCAAAGCGTATCCCTAGACACGTGTTTCTGGATTTCTCCGTCATCAGTAGGGAAAAAAATAGTAGGTTGCTGGACATGCTGCCGCTTAATTTTCTCAGGCACAATTCCACTCTGGGCATGCAGGCGCTCCCAAGCTCGTCAGCTCAAGCGGCTCGAGGGAGCCTTTTAAATTATGAAAAAGGGGGTGGGAGCACACTGACTTCACATCGCAGCGTCATTACCTCTGAGCATCGTGGTAGATGTAGTTCATTGTTTTTGGCACAGGACAAAGTTCGAAAAGTTTCTTGGCTCAATACCATAATTTTCAAAGCGTATCCCTAGACACGTGTTTCTGGATTTCTCCGTCATCAGTAGGGAAAAAAATAGTAGGTTGCTGGACATGCTGCCGCTTAATTTTCTCAGGCACAATTCCACTCTGGGCATGCAGGCGCTCCCAAGCTCGTCAGCTCAAGCGGCTCGAGGGAGCCTTTTAAATTATGAAAAAGGGGGTGGGAGCACACTGACTTCACATCGCAGCGTCATTACCTCTGAGCATCGTGGTAGATGTAGTTCATTGTTTTTGGCACAGGACAAAGTTCGAAAAGTTTCTTGGCTCAATACCATAATTTTCAAAGCGTATCCCTAGACACGTGTTTCTGGATTTCTCCGTCATCAGTAGGGAAAAAAATAGTAGGTTGCTGGACATGCTGCCGCTTAATTTTCTCAGGCACAATTCCACTCTGGGCATGCAGGCGCTCCCAAGCTCGTCAGCTCAAGCGGCTCGAGGGAGCCTTTTAAATTATGAAAAAGGGGGTGGGAGCACACTGACTTCACATCGCAGCGTCATTACCTCTGAGCATCGTGGTAGATGTAGTTCATTGTTTTTGGCACAGGACAAAGTTCGAAAAGTTTCTTGGCTCAATACCATAATTTTCAAAGCGTATCCCTAGACACGTGTTTCTGGATTTCTCCGTCATCAGTAGGGAAAAAAATAGTAGGTTGCTGGACATGCTGCCGCTTAATTTTCTCAGGCACAATTCCACTCTGGGCATGCAGGCGCTCCCAAGCTCGTCAGCTCAAGCGGCTCGAGGGAGCCTTTTACATTATGAAAAAGGGGGTGGGAGCACACTGACTTCACATCGCAGCGTCATTACCTCTGAGCATCGTGGTAGATGTAGTTCATTGTTTTTGGCACAGGACAAAGTTCGAAAAGTTTCTTGGCTCAATACCATAATTTTCAAAGCGTATCCCTAGACACGTGTTTCTGGATTTCTCCGTCATCAGTAGGGAAAAAAATAGTAGGTTGCTGGACATGCTGCCGCTTAATTTCCTCAGGCACAATTCCACTCTGGGCATGCAGGCGCTCCCAAGCTCGTCAGCTCAAGCGGCTCGAGGGAGCCTTTTACATTATGAAAAAGGGGGTGGGAGCACACTGACTTCACATCGCAGCGTCATTACCTCTGAGCATCGTGGTAGATGTAGTTCATTGTTTTTGGCACAGGACAAAGTTCGAAAAGTTTCTTGGCTCAATACCATAATTTTCAAAGCGTATCCCTAGACACGTGTTTCTGGATTTCTCCGTCATCAGTAGGGAAAAAAATAGTAGGTTGCTGGACATGCTGCCGCTTAATTTTCTCAGGCACAATTCCACTCTGGGCATGCAGGCGCTCCCAAGCTCGTCAGCTCAAGCGGCTCGAGGGAGCCTTTTAAATTATGAAAAAGGGGGTGGGAGCACACTGACTTCACATCGCAGCGTCATTACCTCTGAGCATCGTGGTAGATGTAGTTCATTGTTTTTGGCACAGGACAAAGTTCGAAAAGTTTCTTGGCTTAATACCATAATTTTCAAAGCGTATCCCTAGACACGTGTTTCTGGATTTCTCCGTCATCAGTAGGGAAAAAAATAGTAGGTTGCTGGACATGCTGCCGCTTAATTTTCTCAGGCACAATTCCACTCTGGGCATGCAGGCGCTCCCAAGCTCGTCAGCTCAAGCGGCTCGAGGGAGCCTTTTAAATTATGAAAAAGGGGGTGGGAGCACACTGACTTCACATCGCAGCGTCATTACCTCTGAGCATCGTGGTAGATGTAGTTCATTGTTTTTGGCACAGGACAAAGTTCGAAAAGTTTCTTGGCTCAATACCATAATTTTCAAAGCGTATCCCTAGACACGTGTTTCTGGATTTCTCCGTCATCAGTAGGGAAAAAAATAGTAGGTTGCTGGACATGCTGCCGCTTAATTTTCTCAGGCACAATTCCACTCTGGGCATGCAGGCGCTCCCAAGCTCGTCAGCTCAAGCGGCTCGAGGGAGCCTTTTAAATTATGAAAAAGGGGGTGGGAGCACACTGACTTCACATCGCAGCGTCATTACCTCTGAGCATCGTGGTAGATGTAGTTCATTGTTTTTGGCACAGGACAAAGTTCGAAAAGTTTCTTGGCTCAATACCATAATTTTCAAAGCGTATCGCTAGACACGTGTTTCTGGATTTCTCCGTCATCAGTAGGGAAAAAAATAGTAGGTTGCTGGACATGCTGCCGCTTAATTTTCTCAGGCACAATTCCACTCTGGGCATGCAGGCGCTCCCAAGCTCGTCAGCTCAAGTGGCTCGAGGGAGCCTTTTAAATTATGAAAAAGGGGGTGGGAGCACACTGACTTCACATCGCAGCGTCATTACCTCTGAGCATCGTTGTAGATGTAGTTCATTGTTTTTGGCACAGGACAAAGTTCGAAAAGTTTCTTGGCTCAATACCATAATTTTCAAAGCGTATCCCTAGACACGTGTTTCTGGATTTCTCCGTCATCAGTAGGGAAAAAATAGTAGGTTGCTGGACATGCTGCCGCTTAATTTTCTCAGGCACAATTCCACTCTGGGCATGCAGGCGCTCCCAAGCTCGTCAGCTCAAGCGGCTCGAGGGAGCCTTTTAAATTATGAAAAAGGGGGTGGGAGCACACTGACTTCACATCGCAGCGTCATTACCTCTGAGCATCGTGGTAGATGTAGTTCATTGTTTTTGGCACAGGACAAAGTTCGAAAAGTTTCTTGGCTCAATACCATAATTTTCAAAGCGTATCCCTAGACACGTGTTTCTGGATTTCTCCGTCATCAGTAGGGAAAAAAATAGTAGGTTGCTGGACATGCTGCCGCTTAATTTTCTCAGGCACAATTCCACTCTGGGCATGCAGGCGCTCTCAAGCTCGTCAGCTCAAGCGGCTCGAGGGAGCCTTTTAAATTATGAAAAAGGGGGTGGGAGCTCACTGACTTCACATCGCAGCGTCATTACCTCTGAGCATCGTGGTAGATGTAGTTCATTGTTTTTGGCACAGGACAAAGTTCGAAAAGTTTCTTGGCTCAATACCATAATTTTCAAAGCGTATCCCTAGACACGTGTTTCTGGATTTCTCCGTCATCAGTAGGGAAAAAAATAGTAGGTTGCTGGACATGCTGCCGCTTAAGTCATGTCATGTGACCAGAGACAGGCTGCAGGCACCAAATGGCTAAGGCAAGAAAATGCCAACTTTCTAAAAAAGCATATATATGAAGATTGCAGCATAGAAGACATCTTAAAGAACAGTTTGAGAAAGAACTGATTTATGAGCAGCTGACCTGATGTGGGATATTGTGTTTGTGTTTTTGTTTTGTTGTGGCCACCGTTTTACACACTTGATTTGCAGAAATGTAACATGTCTGTTATAGTAGGTTTTACGTAAATGTGTACATTTAAAGTTTGTATATTTTAGGTTTTGCCGTAGAAGTTCTCGAGCGCTGGGAAAAGTGAGCAATGGATAAAATGGGGTTTTGTCATGTTGATTCAGTGGGTTTGAAAGAGGGCGGTGTGGGTTTAAACAAAGGTTTCTTTTAAACTTGGGGATTCTGTTTAGTTGTAACACGGACTAATTTAGAAAAACGCACTGTGGGAGTTGGAGTTTTGTGACTGCTGCACGGGCTATTTAGACACAGCTGAGGGGTGTTAAATCACGGAGTGTGAGGATTCGAATGATTGGTGCATGTAGGCGTGACGTTGGTTTTAAAACTACGGGAGTAAATGGCAGTGTGAAATCATTATTATTGAAATAACGAGAGAGGTGTACGATGAGGCTAGGATGCTGACACCGCCTCTATTGTGGTAATGCACAGTGTTTTGTTCGATGTGGGTTTGTTTGATGTGGGTGAATTTGAAAATTAGTTACCTGGATGGGTTCGACAGTTTAGTTACAAGGGTAGTATTAGTTTAGAGAGGACTAGGGGAAGGATTTCACGGTGTTTTGGGTGGGTTGGTGAGACGGATGGGTTTATAGAAATTATGGGTGTGTTATTCAGTTATATATTTGCTGAGGACAGGGTGGGGTGAGTTTATTTATGGTGATGTAGTGCATTTTGGTATTAATTCAGGTCTGTAGTGTACTGTCAATTTAGCTGTTTTTAAATTTATTGCAGTGACCCCTGACGAAGAGTCATATGAGACTCGAAATGCATTGGGCAGAGAGTAATGAGTCTACTCAGATGTACATCTCATTGTTTGGATTACGTGCTACTGTGAAAAGCCTGGATGGGCGCGCAGTATCAATTTGAGAAATTGAAAATAAAATTCAAGGAGTGACATGACGCTGTCTCTGCAGTGATTTTATTAAGTTTGGAAAGAAACTATGGATTAATACTGGTTTACCAATGAAAAAATGGTTTAAAGTGGAACACATCGATTTACGACAGGGAAATGTTCCCCATTTAGCAGTGCGACAGATGCGGCGCGAGATGAGTGCCTTGTTGTTTACAACTTTCTAAAAAAGGCATTTCAGAATTGCAATTTGAAATCAGACTTCACCGTAAGTTAAAATTTTAAATTCGGCTTCCAGAGACACCAAACATGAGCCGGTGATATCTTTCCATTTGGAAGTTACACGTATAAACTGTAATAAGGTAACTCCAATGTTATCCTATGGGAGAGATGGGCCTTGCCGTAGTGAAAAAACAATTTAAGAATTTTTCCCTACCAGGGCATGTAAAACTTAAAAGTAAATGTCCTACTTTTTAAACACACTGCCCCTTGTCCTTGGGCTGTCCAGGGCCTACATTAGGGGTACCTTATAACTATTACAAAGAAAAGTTAGGGCCTGCCGAAAGCTTTTTGCCAAGCTGAAATGGTAGTTTAAAAATGCACACACAAATTCTGCAATGGCAGGGCTGAGACATGTTTAAAGGGCTTAAGTGGTGGCACATTCAGTGCTGCAGGCCCACTAGTAGCATTCAATTTACAAGCCCTAGACAATCAATTTACAGGCCCTAGACACATTTAGTGCACCTTACTAGGAACTTATGAGTAAATTAAATATGCCAATTGGGTATAAGCCAATGTTATCATATTTTGGTCAGAGAGCACAAACACTTCAGCACTAGTTAGCAGTGGTGGAGTGTAGAGATTCCTAAAGCAAGCAAAAACAAAGTCAGTAAAAACTGGAAGTCTGAAGCCAAAAAGTTAGGAAGAAACCACACCAAGGATGGCAGGTCAAATAGACAGTCACGAACTAGCCTTCCTGTAAAAGGGGTATGACATTCTGTGGGGTGACCATATGAAAATGTTCCGATAGTATGTATCGGTTGAGATGTATGAGGTCTAGTATTTACCTTAGTATTCCATCTTTTTTTGGTATTTATAATTAGAGAGAGAGAATATAGTTCTCTGCCCAGATACTGCCTTGGAACAGGCTCCAAAGCCCTCTTCCTTCAAGTGATATAAATGTTGCAGGCTGAGGATGTGTCTGCGTGGAGGTTATGTTAGGAGGGGTTGAGTTTAAAACAGTAACCATGCTGTGCTATGTAAAGTACACATTGAGCAGAAGTAATGTCTGCCCAATGTGTCTGCACCCTAGAAGTCTGCCACCAACAGGTGTTGTGTGGTCAGGGGGCACATAAGGAGAGTGGCTGCTTAGTCCTTTTTTCAAACAGTTCATTGACCTGGGGGTCAAATTACGATTCTCCAATAATAGGGACATTAACAGGTGGTGTTGCACTTCTGGTTTAAAACTAGAGATGTGCAACCACGCATGCCTAGGTAAAATAATTGCAGAATTGATACCTCTTGCTGAAGCATCAGCTGCATCAAGTGCACATCTAATGGTCACATTAGATATAAGCTTCCCTTCACTTACCAAATCCTCTCCTTTCTTCCTATACTCATCTGGGAGATGTTGGAGACGATCCTCCATCTTGTCCCACTGCGCTCTGTTGTATCTAGAGAGCAGCCCTTCAGAGTTGCCAATCCACCAGTGATTTGTGTTGCCTACTGCCACCCTTTTCCCTGCAGCTTCAATCCTCTTGCTTTCTTTGTCAGGAGGAAGGACATCTCCTGTTGCTTGTGCTGCTGCCCGTTTCCATGTTGTAGCCACCACTAAGGAATATGGGGACGGGTGCTCTCTAATGTAGAGCAGGTCTGTGGACGATGGTTTGTACGTCCTTTCTACCCTAGGACTAGTACGCTTGATGGAGGGGATCTTTATTAAATCTGTCAACTGACATTTTTAGACTATCATAGGTCAGTAATGGGGTGCTGCTGGCTTTACAGATCATGGGTCTCTTTGGTGGTGGAAACATCAAAAGCTCTTAAAACTCTAGCCTCCTCTTTTTAAGATCACGAAGTCTCCCAGTTGCCGAGGACCTGATGCACATTTTCAAGTATTGGACCCTCTTCTTCAACAGCATTTTTTTGCATCAGAATTCAGTTTCAGCAATGGGCTTTTTGAGCGTCCTTTCATCTTTCAACGCTGAGGGTTTCAATGCCAAAGGTCTGGATGCTGAAGGCATCAACGCCAGTGGCATTGGCGAGGCATGGCGGCAAGAGGTCTATGACTAGGTTGCCTCTGCACCGTGGCCTTGTGGCTAGAAGCCCATTCGGGATTGAGGGGTCTCTTGTCCTTTCTTGGCTTTGAAGCCTTGTCTCATTGTCCACATGAATCACTTGGTCAAGGAGTAACAAGACCTGGGTGGTGCACTGGGCTGCTGGGTCAATCCCCTCTAGGGCATGGCTCCGACAAGTCTTGCAGCCGTGCCTTGTTTTTTTGGGTTGGAGGGGAAACAGTATCAAGGCCCTTGGCATAGTCTTTGGCACAGAGGTGGTCACCGGATTGATGTTAGAACCTTTATGGAAAGAGAATGATGGTTGCCCATCGTCATCTCTAGTGATGATGTCAGACTCTGAGAAGACAATGTAGTGCGGGCTATATGCCAACTTGGCTCCCTTTTTTTCCTCCTAATCAGCGTCGATGATCTCCTCTTCCTCCGATACCGCAAGGTCAGCAGTGGTCTCCATACTATGAGCAAGTTGTCATGACAATGGTTTCCTAAAGTCTTTTTCGACTTGAACTGCTGACACGCCGAGCAGTCTTGGTCACTGTGTTTGGGGGAGAGGCACAAGTTACAGAGCAAGTGTTGATCATTGTGCAGATATTTTGCTTTGCACTGAGGGCACCTTCGAAATGGAGTCCGTTCCAACACCCCTCCCGGATCATTCAGGGCTTCTCCCTGGTAACTAGTGAGCTAGTGGAAACACTTATTAAGGAAATTATATCTAGGTCTGCCTTTAGACCCTTGTCCCCATGCAGTATTGAGGGCTATAGCAAAGGATGTCAGTCCTATTCTTACGGACATTTTTAATACCAGGTTTACTTTGGGAATTTTCCCTGCACTTTGGAAGGACGCGTCGATCCTTTCATTGATAAAAAAGAACAAACCTAGATGCATCTGACCCATGCAATTATCGTCCTATCGCCAGGCTGCCTATTCCAGCTAAGATAGTGGAGAAAATCATGCATAAACATTAGCTCAATTTGTCGAAGAAAATGACCTACTTAACTACTCTCAATTCGGGTTTCGTCCGGAACACAATACGGAGACTGCCTTGATTAAGGCTACTGAGGAGATTAGGACAGTGATGGACAGAGGTGGTGCACCTGCCCTTATCCTTTTGGATCTATCAGCAACGTTTGACACTGTTGATCATAATCTGCTGCGGGTGTGTTTGGAAAAATTAGGGGTAAAGGGTCGGGCACTGTCATTGCTGTCAACTTTTTCGACGGAAAGAAGACAAACAGTGACCCTAGATCGCTTTAAATCGCCCCCCTATGTTCTGCCATGTGGAGTCCCACTGGGCTTGTCCCTTAGCCCAGCCCTTTTCAATATCTATGTGTAGGAACTGGCTCCGCTGATCCAGCATTTCGGCTTTAGCTTAACATCGTATGCCGATGACACACAGATTGTGGTAGCTGCATATAAAACTGTATGCTGGAAATTAACAGCTGGATCGGCAAGCACTGTCAAACTTAATTCGGAGAAAACTGAAATAGTGATTTTTGGTAATCTCCAACCTAGATGGGATGGTTTTTGTGGCCTACAGAGATGGGAGGATTGCCAAATCCAGTAGAAAAAGCAAAAAATCTTGGAATACTGATTGACAATAAACTAGCATATTCTCAGCAAACTAATGCTACTGTCTCTGCCACTTTTTATTTGCGCAAGAAACTGAAGTAGGTCCTTCCTTATATTCCTATGGATTCTAGAAAGATGATGGTGATTGCATTGGTACTACCAAAATTAGACTATGGCAACAGATTGTATTTGAAAATGCAGAAACATTTTTTTTTTAAACTGCAGATGGTACAAAATGCAGCCGTTAAACTCCTACTAAATCTGTTCAAGTACGAATCAGTTTTGAAGGAAATCTGAAGACTTCACTGGCTTCCTGTAGCAAGTTGCGTCAAGTTTAAGACGTAGTGCCTAACCTACAAGGCTTTGAATAATATGGGACCTGTGTTCCTAAAAAATATATTTTCCTGGTATTATCCGGGCAGACAGCTACGTTCTAGTGGTACAAAGCTTATGATGGTCCCCAGGATTCCTACCTCTAGCTGGGAGGGGGAGGGGGAGGGAGGGTAGGGAGGAAGCACTGGTATGGCACGGCCAAACAATGGAATTTGCTTCCAATGCATGTCAGCTCTGTAAGTTCACTAGTCTCATTTAGAAAGAGTCTTAAAACCTGGCTATTTTAGAATTCGTTTGTGCTCTTTTGGGCTTATTTTATTTCTTTAGCGCCAAGACACCTCAGGGTATTCGTGCGCTCAATAAGTTACATTAACAACATTCTCTGCTCTGGGTGAAAGGTGAACTAGATGAGTCGGGTCTTTGGGGACTGATCACAGATGCTTTGTACCCATCGCGGGACAAATCCTCGATGACGACGTGTGGTTCTCCAGGTCTCAAAAGGCCTCATGGAAGAACGCAGAAAGCTAGGTTTGAGGACCTTGTCTTCACCCAATGGCTGAGAAAAACATTCTGAAGATGGAGCCAATAACAATGCGCCTTACCTCAAAGAAGAGGAATCACAGGATATAGTGACAACAAAAACAAGTTGTAAACGTCCAAGCCACTAGATGGCAGGAGTATGAAGAGCATGTGTATCTAAACCCACGCATGATATAAATCAAAAGACAATGATGCGACTGTTGCATCATTTAGTAGGCAGGCAAATGCGCTCAACACTAGTGTATGCATCTACTAAGGGCACTGTTTTGTCTGTATGTTTACCGATTCCAACTGGATCGGCAAACTTTAAAAAATGGAGTTCGAAAGCGCAGTTTCATTATTGAGCTCTAAGCAAATAAAAAAATACATAAATAATGGAGGACCTAGTTGCCGGCATGGGCTGTGGTGAAGCAACACGGTGGTGGGGAGAAGCAATAAGTGGGAGAGAATATGAGTGATTGAAAGCAACGTGGAGTGTTGGCGGGCAGGATCACACAGTGAAAGAGAGCAGTTTGGAGAGCGGGGGCAGAAGCATCAAAATGTGAGGGCGTGGGACAGAAGCACATGGAAAGAGAGAGGACAATAAAAGCACACGAGGGAGACAGCAGGAAATCACATTCACTCCCAATGAGTGCTTAAACAAAAAGAAGAAAGTAGAAGACATGACTAAAGAGGCTGTGTTTCATGGCAGGGAAAAATACAAGACTGAGCAAAAAAATGAAAAAGAAGCAGGCAAATGAGAATGACAGGAAAGAAACTAATGGTAAGCAATGGTGTGCTCCAAGCCCCTGTATATTCTTGGTAAGCCTACAATATGTTTTTGCATTCAATGTGATAACTGGAAGGCCCGGCCTAAAAATAACCTTTTCAGGAGGTTAACAAAGCATACACAAAAAGCAGATATAGGCAGATTTTCGTTCAATAAGTGCAAAAATAAAGAAGCCAAGTTTCGTTAAAAGTAGAAACTAAAACGCATCTCAGGCCAAGTTAGCATTCATGGGAACCATCATTAAACACTCACACTTTAGCTTTGCATGTGATGTGGCTGTGTCCTGAGTGGTTGTTGCAGATTACAATAGTGTAATATCTCAATTTCCTCCACAATAAAACTACTGAAGCCCTACTGGCCAAACTGAGATCATGAGTTCAGTCTATTTTTATTTTTTCATTGGCAGATTATCTTGAATACAGTTTTATGACATGTTTGCATTTCGTCTCCATATGCAATTCACTAAAAAAAAAAAAAAAGGTTAAAATAAAGTTACAGTTAGGTGAAATGTTAGTTTTAAACTCTAAAAACCACTGAAATTCACCAGTTCACCTGAGGCAACTATAACTCGCGGCCCGCCATGCACAGTGATAATATCAATGATGTTAAAAGAAGATGTCATGAGTGATGTAATATATGTAGGGTAATTAGCATTACAGGGCGAGGGCGTTTGGCTGAAGGCTTTCGGTCATGCATGGCGGGGGTTGGCCGCAGGCCTGGCCAGCAGCTGATCTCCTGCATGCAGCCAACCCTACGCTGCGCATGGCCAGCCCCCAAGCTGGCCACACGCCTCCTCTCCCAGGCAGCCAACCGCACACTGAGGAAGGGTTGGAACTTGGCCACAAGTCTTGGCCCCGGGGTCTTTCTGCGTGGCCCCCTTCCCCAAACCTATTATGGCTTTGGTCGACCCCATCTCCTAGGGCCTTATATATTTGAAATGGGAGGAGGCCATGTGTCTCCCCTCCCTAAGCCTCCCCAGGCCTAGGGAACCCCCATCCTCTAGGATCACTATTAAAATTAAAGGGGAGGGGCTGGCGTGGCCCCCACTCCCTGAGCCATGTTAGGCCTTGAGGAGCCAATCTCCCAGGGCCACTATTAAAATTAAAGGGAAGGGGAGGGCCGCGCAGCCCCCCTCCCCGAACCTTGATAGGCCCTAGGGACCACAAAGGGAGGGGGTGCACATGGCGTCCCCTCCCCAGGCGGATTTCGACACTGGGGACCACATTCCCTTGACCCCAGCAATATTTGGAAAGTGGGAGGAGGCCCAGCCATATATGCAAAGAGGGAGGAAGCACGCTGCCCCATCCCCCTGGTCGCAACTGTGTATGCAAAGGGCCCCCCTCGGTGAGCCAATAACGGGACCCACCCTCCCCCAGGTTTCCACTAGGTTTCCATGTACAAACTAGGTAACAAAATGCCCTTTTTTACAAAGTTTTGTGGAGATTCGTCATACAGTTATTAGCAACACAAAAATGCATTTCTCATGGAAACATGATCCTAACTGTAACTACCCATATGTGCTTTTTGGGGGTGGGGAGGTTGGGGGGGGGTGAGGGGGGTTTGCTTTAAATAAAAAGCATGCTTATTTGAGGCCTATGTGTCCTACCAATCTTAGCAGCTGTAAAACAAAAGGACAGCTTCTGGCATCTCATTTGAAGGCATGCTGTTGTGGATCGTGAAGAACGCCCTGTGAACAGTAACCTCTAAACAAAAATATTTTGATGCACAAAATGTACCGTAAAAACCGAGGCAGAAACCAAAACAGCTTCTGGTGAAAGTGACTGCAGAATACACAAAAAGCCTTACTAAAGCTGTAGAGAGAGCGGTTGGATTGGGCGACAGCTTTATAACATGCATTCTAATGAAATGCG
Organism: Triturus cristatus; assembly: GCF_964204655.1. Lineage (NCBI taxonomy): Eukaryota > Metazoa > Chordata > Amphibia > Caudata > Salamandridae > Triturus > Triturus cristatus. The sequence continues at coordinate 831,961,945 of NC_140579.1, read as the reverse complement.
TCACACAAATGAAAAGAAAGAGTTACCAAAAACGAGCAGTCATGGGAGAATAGAAGGAGCCAATCAGAGAGGTAGTAAAAAGGCTATGCTACACAGGAGAGACAACCTCCAGTAGGACAGCCTAAAACCAATAAAGCAAGTAAACAGAAAGCATACAAATGTACGTGAAAAAAAGCAAAGCCAGTGGTAAACAATGGGCAGAATGTATTTCTATGTGAAGTTCCAGCAGGTCCCTAATATGTCTTTGTTCCCAAACAGTAGGCTTAAACCTAAAAAAGAGAAAATTCCTGAATTTTACATGAACAAAAATACATCTAAGAGAATTGTGTATTCTCCAACCAGCAGCACAGGCACACAAAGATAAGGTATCCAAATGAGATCTCTGAACTAAAGAGCTTGAATGGGCAGGACATATGTGGCCAATACATTGCTCACAGCACCAAATGGGCTCATGACGAAAGCAAGCTGGAGCCGCAATATAGATCGTGTTGACATTGGCAGCTTCTTTCTCACTTTGACTGGTGAAGTGTGCCCCCAGCGGATATCTTCCCTGATCAGAAACCCTTCACACAGTGAAACTAAACCGGACAATAAAGAGACACATACCAAAGGTAGTCTTCCAAAGTGCAGGTACACGTAGAGGGATTTTTAGAAACAGTGTAGTCCTGGCCATTCATACAGTAAGAAGTCTTACGCAGTCGCAGGTATCGCTCTTTATAGCCCAGAAGGCAGCCGTCTGAGGGATCAGACAGGTTACTGGAGTGAGCCAACCATTGGATATAGTCAGTCTCGCCACCTAAGATGCGAGGGAACAAAAAGAACCAATAAACGACAGCAAAACAGAAGTGGGAGGAAAAGAATTATCGTGCAGTCAATCCCAGCAGTAAACAGAGCAGTGGCGCAGGTACTGAGACAGACTTCTGAAGGAAAGGTATGGATGCCGCACTAGAGTTCATGCGCCTCGGACGAGCCATACAAACTGTCAGCATTGAGTTAGTAGCAGGGAGTTGCTGGGCAGAACTTAAAAGCATCTGCAGACCTGTGTGTGATGCAAGGCAGGATTGTGGTGCAAAGATGTTGAGGATCTGAGCTGAACTGCATTGACAGAGTTGTGGGTTTATTCTAGTACTAGAAAAATAACGAGGTGCACCAGGTTAAGCATGAGATGCACTGGCAAAGAGAAGTACATTGAAAGTAGGCAAGAGAAACAAACACTCACAAGGTCTGGTCACAAGATCTTTGAAGTCGATGGTGTAGGAAACCCACTGGCGAGAGAAAAGGGACTGGCTGTAGCCCCAGACACTGATAATCATTGCTTTTGATCCAGGCTCGGTTGCTAGGCCAGTGAAGTAGATGGGCTCCTTAGAGAATGTGTAGGTAGACCAGCACTGACCCTCGTCGGTAGAGAACCTAGGGGTGACAAAAGATGATGATGACAGTCAATTATATAAAAATATAATCAAGAGAACTTCAATACACTCATATCACAGCTCGGCAAGACACCTCTCCAGAGGCAGTTTCACCACATCGCTGAGGCAGCCACAGCAGACCCTACACAGACCTATTTCATTTACAGTAGGTTTCAAAGCAGTGTTCTTCAAACTGGACAGGACAAACTATAAACTCTCAGTATTAATCCAAAAGAAACCGTAAAATAAATATATTATCACAATTAAAGAATGTTCTGCCACTCTCCTGTTATTTGAGATGTCATGTGTTATGTCATATATGAGGTCTTAAGCAGTGCATGGCGGGGGCGCAAGTTATAGTTAGTGCTGCTAACTTAAACTGGTGAATTTCTGTGGGCGTTTTTTTAGTTCAAAATGTTAATGTTATTGACAAATTCACCTAACTATAACGTTACTTTAACCTTTGTTTTCGCAGTCCATTTTTTGTTTTAAAAAAAATGAAAAGTAATACTTCTTTGCCACGCATAAATGCAACCCCCGCCGCACACGGCTTTTGGCTTTGAGATTGGCTGCAGCGCCTGGCCCTGGGTACCCCATCACCCAGGGCTCCTTCTTTAAATAAAGGAGAGGGTGGGGGCACATGGCTCCCCTCTCCGATTCTTGCTAGGCCCTGGGGACCCTATCTCAAAGGGCCGGTTTTAAAAATAAAGCCTTTAGAGGCTCGGGGGTGGTGGGGGGGGGGGGGGGGGGGCATGCAGCTCCCACCCCCATTTTGAACCTTTTCAGCCCTGGGGACATTTTACAAAATTTCGGTCCTGGGGGTGGGCTCTCCGGGGCTTTTCGAGGCTTATTCTTTAATGATTTTGGCCCCAGGTGTGGGCTCCCTGGGTCTCTGAGGGCTTGAGGAGAGGGACAGCATGTACCCCCTCCCCATAGATAATATATTAGGTGGTGGCCTCTGATGGCTCGGGGGAGGGTATCGCGCATCCCCCCTCCACATAAGCATGGTTTTTGGCCTGGGGATGGGCTACACAAAGCCTCTGGAGACTCAGGGAGGGGGAACCAAACCGCTCCTTGCCCAATATAAACACAGCCCCAGGGGTAGGCTCCCCGGGACTTATGATAAATAAATGTGGCCAGGCTGCCATTTTCCAGTGGGATTACTGAGTTTTTTGCCCTCTTTTCCCATTTTAGCCCTAGGGCCTAGTGGGCCTGGGTATCCCTAACCTGCGCCCGTATAGTTTTAGGTCGAGCCTAGAGCAGCGCATGCGCTGCTCTAGTAAAACGACCTCTTGAAATCGCTCTGGACTTTTCACACGCTCGTGCGTGTGAAAAGGCCTATGGCTTGCGGTTACGAGCAGCAGCGCGCAGTGTGCAATCTGTCAGATTTCACACACGCACGCAGCTGCTTTCACTGGCCTTGGGAGTGGCTTCGCCCAGGAATGAATGGACAGGGTATGGTATTTTGGATGGTGCCTTGGCATTATCGGAAAGTTCCAGAACAAAGGTGCAGAGTTGCTCACACCGCCTCACTTAGCATCCGTAGCCTCTTGTGCATCTCAGACATCCCTATTGCACTTTTCAAGCACATGGCACTTTAATTGCATGGCTCCCCACCCTTATTACACCAACACTGCAACAGCCTAACGGCTGCGATGCCCCCTACACGCAAATCAGTCGGCAGAGTAGCCGTTGAACATTTCACTTGAGTGCACTTTAAACTTTCAGTTCACATCTGAGTGCATTTTACGATCGAGCTAAGATCCTCAGCGAGCCCCTGTGGCGCCCGCCGCATTGATCCTTTCAAGCACTTTGTGCTTCAACTGCCTGGTATCACACATCCATACTCCGCCGCTGCAACTGTTTGATGGCCGCAGCGTCCACTTTTTGGACATTCAGTCAGTTATGAGTGCCTTACCATGCACCCCGATTTCATGCAAAACTCTCTCCCTCTGTCACACTGTCCTTAAAGTCTACCCAAACTGTGTTAGCTTTTTATTCAACACAGCTTGTCTCCCCATTTCATGCCCATACCCTAAATAGGCTGAATCGCTAAATACGTATAAGGTCCCAAAGGCGAGACCGATTGCATTGAAAATGCTTGTTAATTTTCTTATGACTTCAGGACAGGGGAATAAGTCCCCGGGTCTTTTAATGTCTGCCAGCAACATTTTTCTCATGTTGCTGGCTGCCAATCAGAGCACTCGCTTTCGCGGGAGCCCGACTCCCGTGGGAGCGGGATAGTCAAAGGGAAATAAAGCTCCCTGGGCCAATCAGAAGGCTTCATTTTTAAAGTGGCACTCTTGCAAGAGTCTCTAAAGACTCTTGCGGACCCAACTGCCAAAATATACAGGATTGTTTACCCTATATTTCTCAAAAACTACAGAATGGATTTACACCAAATCACAACAAGCATTTGCAATGCAATTGGTCTCGCCTTTAGGACCTTTTAAGTAATTAGCCATGCAGTATATAATCACACATTATTGCAAAGTAGCCTAGCTATGGACTGTGTGGCAGTGATCATGGGTCTGGCATGGTTTGCCAACAGACAAGTGAACGTGGTATTTGAGCTCTCAGGAGAGGGTGAAGACAAATACATTAAATTGATACATTTTAATTAAATTTGTAAAAAAAGTGGAGCCTACAAAGAAGTCTGTGTCAATTTGTGAAAATTAAAATGCATGTCCTTGTTATTATTTGCCGTTATCACCAGCTTTTGAGGTGGAGGGAACTCTGTTCTCACACTTTCAACCTTTTATTCATAGTCTAAACTATCAGTAGTAAACTAACTACTAGTAACCCAAAAGAATGAAAACCTAGAACCACATCTGTCACTTGGCAAGAACATTGCATTTTACCAACAGACGCTTCTGAACTCTGGAAAGTGATCAACTTAAGGTAGTAACGCAGCCAATCGGAGGGCGGCAACAGCAGTGTACCACACAAGAGTACAATGTGTGCCAAGTATGCATTATGGCAATGTGCACTTGGAGTTCTAAAGCAAACCTGTGGCACATGCTCCAAAGGTGGCTTTGTTGTTGGTGGAGGAGGGCTTGTCGAGGCAGCCACCACAGTGCACATCTACACACAAAACCTCGGGGACTTTAAGGCCTTAGTAGGACCAATGGACTATGTACAGGTCCAATTAGTCGCAAATATCAGCACTGGGGTTAGTGTTTGGATCTCCCAGTTGAGGACTCTTGCAGGTAGGAGGCCTGAAATGGGTCCTCAGAGGCCTTTACCCACCAAGTGGATTCAGAGCAGGTAGCTGAGAAGGAACCAGCAGTACCAGATGTGACAGCTGGTGCTGATCTTTAGGTTCTGGGATTGGTAGACGGGACACTGGGAGCTAAACGAAGGGGGCCGGAAGTGAAGAGAGAAGGACTAAAGTCATCACTCCAGCCTGCAATTTCACACTGAGTGGAAACAGGAAGAAATTTCAGTTGAGGATGGAGGGCAGCAAAAGCCTGTTCATCTCCAAAGAAAGCTGGGATTTCTGTGGCAAACTGAGATCCAACTACTGCTGAACAAACTGATCCGAAAATCCTGACTCCACTTATTGCTCTGAAATCGACATGCATGTGGGAATCTTAGAACCATGAAATCTAAAAGGATGGGTCATTGACATTGGTTGACACAAGGAGGGGCACGGGTCTGTCCCTTTAAAACACGTACCAATGTTTTGTAAAAGAGTTTCCAATAAAGGGGTGAGTGCTTGGAAATGTGCTTTTTACACCTCTCGGACATTTGAGGGCTAAAGGCTCACTAATGGGGTATGATATTATGCATTGGACCACTATTGGAGCAGACCCATGCATAAAAGCCTTCCCTATATATGGACAGTGACAAGAGGTTGAACAGGAGAATTTTCAGAGAAGCTTCATAACAGCCCAAATTCGAACATCTAATAGTGAGCTGTGCCATAAAACCATTTAATCAAATGTGAATTTTGTTACAATAACCTGTATTTCACTGGTAAAGATCACAGAGAACCAATGTGGCATGGAACTTCCCACCTCGAGAGACAGACGAGCTGAGGTCTATAAAGTGCCTGAACCCCTAGACAGTGATTCCTGTGTCCAAGAAGCAAGTAAGGCCTTTGCCGAGCCTTCCTGCGCTGTATCGCCAATTATTCTACGTTGGTCGCACTCTGAAGCTCACTGCAAACCTTACACTGGCTCAAGGCCTCTGCATGGACTACCTTGTAATATGCTGACGCACCATGCAGCCAAGATTGATTGCCCTCGTTTTGGAATTATGAAGATAACTGTGTAGCTTGCAGGATCTTGTATCCAAGACTATAAATGTGCACAACGCACATCGAGTGCCAATACATTTTGAACAACAATTTCGTCTCGAATGTGTGGATCTGAGGCTAACCACTTAATTTGTACAGACTCATCACATAGGGCCATGGAGGCAAACTGGTCCCTCCCTCCCTGTCCAAATGCATCATGAAGGAAGTGGCTGACTTTTTCAAAAGAACTCTTGTCTATCACAGCTTAGCAGCATGAGGGGCCATAAGCACATGTACAATACAGCTCTGAGATAGTCAAAAGTCATAGTTTCACTACTTAAACTGTGTGATCTTGGGCAAACCGGCTCCTCACCACGACTCCCGCCCCTCCCATCAACCAAAGAAACAGCAAATAAGCCCCAAGGCAGAACAAATGTACACTGATCATCAACGAAAACTATGGAATTTGTAAAGGCACACTAAGCAACTAATGAAAAGCGGTGGGCGTGTTTAATCTAAATACAAAAACGGGTAACCTCTCACTAAAAGAGAATGATTAAGGGAAGAAGAGGGAAAGAGTAGTATACACACTTCCATCGCACTCAGAGGTGGGAAGAGGAAAAGCCTCTTGTTTTATTTAAAACCCTCACCCACTCTTGTAGTGGCATGTTTCATCATCGGGTTCACCCTGACTCCTAAAGGTCAGGGTGGGCTCGACCATATTCCAGGGAGCACTTAGGAAACAAGTTGTTTTTACTGCTAGGGTTTTTTTTTTTTACATTAAATAAAAATCCCTAACCCACCCCAGGTATCCCTTTATTATAACGCCCTCGATCTGTTAGTTACGGAGACCTGGCTTGATGCTGGTTCCAACCCCATTGTTGCACTGGCCACCCCTGCTGGCTTCAAATTCTGTAGGGTGGAGCGCCCTGTTGGCAGAGGAGGTTGTGTAACTATTCTCTATAGGGAGAATTTAATATTTCATAGTGAAGTTTCTAGCTCATGGGATGGGTGTGAGGTTCTGGACTTTAATATTCATTTTTCGGATCATTTTACATTGGGTAGTTCTCTTATCAGCTAGTTTGTTTTTGAAATCTTGTGGGGATGCCCTAACTGAACGCTCATTACGTTTATCCCATTTTTTGGTTTTAGGCGATGTGAATCTTCACCTTGATCAACAAGATATAAAAGAGTCGGTGGATTTCCTTGATTATCTCAAAGTTGCTCACCTTTCTCAGTGGGTTTCTCTTCCCACGCATCAGGGTGGTCACATTTTAGACCCTATTTGCTCTAACTTCCCAGTGGTAGTGGACAACCCTTCTCCGATCCCCTGGTCGGACCATTTCCTCATTTGTTTTGCCCGGGAGATAACTTGGCCAGTTCAGCCTTTGCACTCCACTCGTCCTCCGACGTTCAGTAAAATTGATCCTTTGCAATTTAAGATTTCCTTGGCTTCCTCTAGGCCCCCTCGCCAGCAAGATCTTACTGGGAGTGTGGCCGGGTTTAAGAAGTGGATTGCAGACGCAGTGTCCTCACTATTGTTGCTCCGTCCATCTAAACTTACCAGGGAATCTCCTTCTAAACGTTGGTTCCTACCGGAGCTGAAAACCCGGAAACATGAGTGTAAAGTGCTGGAGAGGGCCTGGCGCTCCAGCGGTTATTGCCCTTTGGCAAAGCTTACGCTGAGTCAAACAAAAGAGCTATTATGCAGCGATTGCGGCTGCTAAAAGTCAATACCTTACATCACGCATTGACCAGGCTAATAACATCTCCAAAGAAATCTTTTCAATTGTGAAAAGTTTTATGTCCCCGTCGGCTTTGGTGCGTCCCGCTCCTGTCACGGAGGATTGGTGTAATACTCTGGGCAGGTTTTTTCAGGACAACATTTTTTAAATTCAAGCCACGTTTGCCATCAGCGCTTCTACACCTGTGCCCTGCACCTCTGTTTTTCCTTCAGTTGAGCCTTCTCATAATTTTTCGTCTCTCTCATCGGTAGATTTATCTACCGCCCTTAAAATTTTGATGGCCCTGAAATCAGGCTCTCCCACAGATCCTTGAGCTGCTAGACTCTTGGCTTCCGTTGCGGATTGTATTAATCCGGAGGTCATTCAGATCATTAATATGTCATTGCGGGAGGCCTTCGTTCCAACATCCTGGAAGCAGGCTAAAATTCTTCCCCTCCTTAAAAAATCATCTTTGGACCCTTTCACTCCTGGAAATTACTGCCCCATTTCGTTGCTCTCTAGCCAGGCCAAGGTCTGCGAAAAGGTGGTTACTAACCAGCTCGCTGAGTATGTTGAGGCATCGGGCCTGCTCCATCCGGCACAATCAGGGTTTCGGGCGGCTTTCAGTACCGAGTCTGCTTTACTGGAGGTGTCTGAGGCGATGAGAGAGTGCCTTGATGCCGGCGGGAGGGCAGCCCTGGTTATGCTGGACCTCTCGGCGGCTTTCGATATGGTGCCTCATGCTCTGCTTCTCGATCGCCTCCGGGAGACTGGAATTTCTGGGTCTGTGTGGGGTTGGATAAGGTCTTTCTTGGAGGGCCGCTCTCAGCAGGTTTGGCTTCCTCCGTGTGATTCTGCTTCACAAACGGTGGCCACGGGTGTTCCACAGGGGTCATCCCTTAGCCCCCTCCTCTTTAACATCTATGTTACTCTGCTTGTTTATCTTGCGGAAGCTTTAGGGGCTAAGGTGATGGCCTATGCTGATGACACCCAACTGCTCTTTTCCTGGGGACGAGATGAGGACTCGGTTCTCCCTGCCCAACACTGTTTATCCTCGGTTTTTCTGTGGATCGCTCAGGCACAGCTTAAATGCAATGAGGAGAGATCGGAGATCCCCTTGTATGGTGCATTTTCTGATGACTTCAGAGAGAGGTTATGGCCCCCTGGTTCTCCCCTTCCTTGTTTTAAGGGTGATTCCGTAAAAAATCTTGGGGTCTGGTTCAGTGAGAACCTGATCTTCTCTTCGCAGGTTAAGAAGTTAGCGGGCTCTTGCTTTAGCATTCTTAGGTCTCTGAGGAAGTTTCTTCCTCTTCTGCCCAAGGCTGCGAAGGAGACTGTGGTTCGTGCTTTAATTCTCTCCTGCCTTGATTATGCTAATGCATTGTATGCTGGCATTCCGGGTTACCTGTTGGATAAATTGCAGGTGATTCAAAACTCAGCCGTCCGTCTCCTGCTGGGTCTTTCCAGCAGGTGCAGTGTGCATTTACACTTGCGATCTCTGCATTGGCTCCCGATGAAGGCCCGGATAGAATTTAAAATTTTACCCATTGCTCATAAAGCCCTTTATGGGTTGGGTCCTATCTATTTACAGAATAGGTTGGCTTTTTATACCCCGGTAAGACAGCTGAGTTCGTCTTCTCAACTTTTGGCAGAGATTCCTCGATTTAAGCGCCTAAGACTGGGTGGTAGTTCCTTTTCCCGGCTGGTGGCACAAGCTTGGAATGCTCTGCCATTGACTTTGAGGGGCATTAAAGACCCTTTGATTTTTCAAAAAAAAGCTGAAAACGTTCATGTTCTAGATCTTTTATCTGCTGTTGTGTTGGATCCTTGCCAGGCTCGCGCCGGGGCACTCTTCGGAGTATCCGTGCGCGGTACAAGTGTATATAACATAACATAACATATTAGTGAGGTGAGGTGAGCGGGGATATTAAAAATAAATAAAGAAGGGGCAATACGGATATTGTGATCCTGTGACCCTAAACTAAATACGCCAATATGTTTCTGCCCTACTCTATAGGCCCATGTGGGTCCGGGGCATCCATCTGGGCGATTCCAGAGAGGCGATCCTCCAGTAGGATGACCTTAAAGTTTTACAAAAGTGAGCGTATAATGCCGAACGTTTTAAATACTTCTTGTGTGTGCTGGCTTTGAGGAGCCAGTCGTCTAAGTACGGGAAAACGTGAATTTGTTGTCTTCTGACATGAGCGGCCACTACTGCTAGCCATTTGGTAAACACTCTGGGAGCAGAAGTTACTCCGAATGAGAGTACTTTGAACTGATAGTGTCTGCCTGCTATCAGAAATCTGAGATATTTGCGATGAGCTGGATGGATCGGAATGTGAAAGTATGCATCTTTTAAGTCTAGTGTGGACATAAAATAGCTTGGCTGTAGAAGTGGAAGCACCTGTTGAACCTTTACCATATGGAAATGTTCTGACAGTATGTACTGGTTTAAGACTCTGAGATCCAAAATTGGTCTCAAGGAGCCGTCCTTTTTGGGGATTAGAAAGTAGAGAGTAAACCCCTGAAACTTGGTACTGTAATGGAACTGGTTCTATGGTTTCCTTTTCCAAAAGAGATTCCACCTCCTGTTTGAGTAACTGTAAGTGGTCTGACGACAGTTTGTAAGTGCCAGGAAGAATATTTGGAGGATTGGTGGTAAGCTCCAGGCAATAACCATGTCAGATAAGATCGATCGCCCATTTGTCGGATGTTATGGATTGCCAAATGGTGAGAAACTGTTGAAGTCTTCCCCCAACAGGTGTTAAATAATATGGGGGGGGAATATGCGCAAGTCACTGTACGTTGTGAGAAGGAAAGTTACGCGCTGTGGCACCTCTACCTTTGGAATTTTTTCCCCTATACCCTCCTCTATAAAAACCTTTAGAGGGAGAGGATTGGGCGTTGCCTTTGTAAGACGAAAAATTTGGATCGGAGGGTTCGGTTTTGAACCCTTTTCTGTAAAAGGAGCGGCAAAAAAAGGCTCTACTTGATGGGGACTGGAGCGCTCTCATGGACTTTGTCACTTCCATGTCTTTCTTCATTTTTTACAAAGCCTGATCGTCTTCAGGACCGAACAGGTGTTGCTTGTCAAAAGGGGTGTTCAAAATGGATTGCTGAAGCTCAGGTTTACACCCTGAAATCCTAAGCCATGCATGCCTCCTGAGGAGAATGATGGTATTTATCTCCCTGGCCGTAGTGTCAGCAGCATATAGAGCACATCTGATAGAAGAGTTAGAAATTTGTTTTCCCTTGTTAGAGTCGGGGATCTCTGATTGACGCAAGGATGTCCTTGTGTTAAGCAGGGACCCTCACCTCCACGTCAGGGCAAAGGATAACCCCTTTTGGAATGACCCTTGCTCACCCTCTAGGTGCGTGGCGTGAGCAGCCAAGGCGATTCTTCAGGCGTTGTTGGTTAAGCAATTATAATCACACACACAGTAAACACATCAATCCCCCCAGAAACGGACACCAGGCTTAGGTATGTGAAAATACGCTCCTTTATATAAAAATAGTTATCTTAATATGCAGACTTATCACAAGACTAGTAACGTTGTTTGGATGCCACCAGGTTATAAAGCAGGCAAGCAGTTCTTTAAGCGGGTACTTCTTTTAGTCTTTTACCAATGTCACTTGAGGGATTCCAGTCTTGACTTACTTCAGGACTACCGCGGCTCACGCATCTGTCGTGGGCGCGCTTGCGCCGTGCACAGCTCCTCCCGGTAGCTCCGGGGCGGCGTGAGGTGAGACGGGCGTGCGGTGCGGTGAGGATAACGGGGAAATAAGGCGGTGCGGGCCCCGAGCCCGATACTGGAACTCCTTTAGTGATGTGGAGGGTCGGCACAGGTCGGTGCGACTCTCAGCTTGGGAAGTGTTCTTGGGTCCTCAATCAGCGGGTGTGGGCAAGTAGGCAGGCGCGGCCAGCGACCCTTAGCACGGCGGTGCAGGGGGGTCTCCACAGCGGGGGCGGCGCGGCCTGGGGGTGTTCCAAGGATAACGAAGCGGGGTCACAGGGCACGGTCCGTGCAGCTGGTGACCCGGCGAAGATCACGATCGTTGGAAGGATTACGGCGGGAGGGGTGACAGCGCTTTCAGCGCGCTCCAGTGGCAGGCGGTGACAGGGGTGCAGGCAACCTAGCCCGGGGACAGAGAGCGGCTCCGGACGGAGCGGGGCTCTCACGGGGTTGAGGCAGGCAAGCTCCTGAGTGTCACGGCCCTAGGAGGGGCGATGAGGGGCGCAGTCTCTTTCCAGCGGGATGCACACACGGCTCGAATTGGAGGACGAGCAAAAGCACAGAGAACCCACTGGTCCTGGGGTTCAGTTCAGGGGGCAAGCTCAGATCAAGCCCTTGGAGAATGTTCAAGCACAAAGCAGCAAAGTCTTTTCAGCAAGTCTCTTCCTCTCCTTTCTCAGCAAGGCAAGCAGCAGGCCAGCTCCTCCAGCGTCTTTTTCTCCTTCTAGTCGGGCAGAGGTTCTTTGTGGTAAAACAGGATTCTGATTTCTTAGGAGCCAGGCTCCTACTTTTATACAGTGATTCTTTTGTTCTTTAGCGCCAGGGGGCCTGGGCCTGGCCCAGTCCAGTTCTGGAGCACTTTGTTATGGTGACTCTGCTCTTTCCTTTCAGCAGCAGGGCAGAGACATCAGCCGCTCCACAGGGGGCGGCGCCGGCTTTGTGGTGGCAGAGCACAGGTCTATTCAAGAGTAAAGGTGTACTCCTCCCACCCATCCTGGTGTCATCTCTCTACCCACCACCTGGCAGCCAACCTGTCTCTGGGGATTCCCCAACCCTGCTCCTTACTGTTGCTAGGCAGAACACACACACACACAGCAGAGGCGGACTGAAATGGCCAGGTCAGTAAATAATAACTTTCTAAAAGTAGTATTTACAAACCCAGGATATTAAAATAAACTTGACTACAAGAAGTATTTTATTATTCTGAGTTCAGGCATACTAAACTTGATACTCTACCATGCTCTATGAGTCCACTGGGGTCACAGCGTGTAGTGACTCCAGCAGCCCATTCTGGCCTATGGAGAGCAGGTAGCCTTCAATAGTGAAAACGAAAATGGCTGTAATTCACTATTAGGACATGCCACACACTCAGGGATTGTCCTACCTTACACCTACAATGCACCCTGCCCGTGGGCCTCCCATAGGGGTGACTAACATGAGGCAAAGGGAAGGTTTGGAGGCTGGCAAGTGTGTGCACTTGCCCAGCCAGCATGACAGTACCAGACTGCACGCAGGTTCTGCAGTGGCAGACCCTAGACACATTTTACAAGGCCGCTTCTGTGGGTGGCGCAACCAGCGCTGCAGGCCCACTAGCAGCATTCGTATTTACAAGCCCTGGCACTCCTGGTGCACTTTACTAGGGGCTGATAGTAAACCGAATAAGCCAAACATGGACACCAATCAATGTATACATTTTACCATAGGGAGAGCATATGCACCTTAGCACTGATCAGCAGTGGTAAGGCGCCCAGAGTCATAAAACAGCCAACAACAGGTCAGAAAAAATACTGGAGGAAGGCAAAATGTTTAGGGATGACCCTGCAAAAAGGGCCAAGTCCAACACAACCCCCTTCCAGCCAAAACGCAGGGTTGACCAATCACCACCGTGATGGTCTTCCCTGCTTGGGGCGATAGAACAAGGACCTGGCCCGCAACTGCAGGGGCAGACTCCATTTCTACGCCAATCTGAACCTATCGGACTCCCTCTGTCCATACTCTCAGGGCCCACCAAGCCAATCCATGGGGAACCCTTCTCCTCACCTGTGGACACCACCTGTGCAGCACCTAACCTTAACTGGCCCACAGGTGTGTCCCAACAGACAGACAGCAAAATGCTACAGTGGCCACTGACAGTAGTCAGGGATGAGACCCAGGCCGTATGCCTCTCAGGGCTCTCAATCCTCTGTGGCGCCAGGGAGCGGGGGGCAGTAGCCCCAGGTGCTTGGCACCCTTTGTCCATTCTCCCCCTTGTCAGGTCAGGTATGACATCCTGGCACTGACCCACCAGCCCCAGGACTGTACCCGGCGGCTGGACCCAAGACTGGGGTGGCCTCTCCCACACCCGGTCCTTCTCCTTGGGGCTCTGTACCCTCCCACCTGGAGTGGTACCCCCTTCCAGAATTGCCAGGGCACCTGGGGCAGGTGTCCTGCACAATTCGCCCACCAGTTCAGGTGTTCTATCCTGCAACTGGGCGTCCAGGTCAGGGGGGACACCCTGAACCTGGCCCTCCAACCTAGGGTCTAAACCCTTCAGTTGAGCCGGGGTCAGAGGCGAGGACTCCCTCCCTCTGCACCCCCTTCCAGAGTAATGCCCACTCCCAACTGGCGGGGTACCCCCAGAAGCAACATGGGTCAGGACACTGATTACAGTAGTCCCACCCTCCAGGTCAGACAACACCTGAACCTGGCTTCCCAACCCTGGGACCAACCCATGCGGCTGAACGCTCGCCTGGCGCACCAGGACTTCCCGGGGAGCACGCATGCCCCCCCTGAGGGTGACACAGAACCCCTGTGTCGCGTGACAGTCTACCTGGCGCTGATCTCCCGAACCCTGTCCATCCGACAGTGCCTGAAGGTCCCCCAGGACAGAAGTGGTGTCACCATGGTCATTCACCGGTGACGCAGCCCTTCTGGCTGGCCCCTGACCCACTGGTTCTTCCACTGGGGACCCTTTCCCCCTCTCACCCCTCAATCTGGACCTCTGCACCCTCCCAAATGGAGCGGTACTGCCAGACACCAGAACTGATGGAGGTCTGATTACAGACACTCCTAGCTCACCAGACACTAGGGGATCCCGCACGACGGGCAGCCCCTCAGGACAGACTAGGCTCCCCACCTGGTGTTCCCTCAAAGAACCATCCAAGCTCTGAGACTGAGGTTGGGCACTACCGGGACATAACCCATTCTCACTCCTTCCCCTTACAGACAGGACGTGAGGCCCTACACCCCTCTCACTATTACAGGACCTAGCTGGGCTACTCTGAGCCACTTCCACCACACTGGGTTTGAAGATACCTGGACCACTCATCGTGGGATCACTCCCCAACGCCTTTCCAGACCCTCTGGACTCCACCAAAAGGTCTGCCTCCAATGTGAGCTCCCTGCGGTCAGAGAACTCACTCTCCAACAGGTGTTGGCATAGCTCTGGAAAACAGGGACTTACAATATGCTCTCCCACAATTGGATCACACAGCCCCCTAGCAGGGTTAACCAAACTATCCTTCACCTTACCATCCAGTGCCTCACACACGTACTCCACACCACTCTCCTGAGACTGGCAAGACAGTATCTGACTGTCTCTGTCCCACAACCCACACTCTTCTGGGCGGTCTTCACACTCACCCACCAGGACTTCAATGTTGGGGGAACCCCTCTCCCTGTACCTCTCAGCTAGAGTCAGTAGAGTGTCCCTCCCTCCACTAGGACTATGAACCCCTGCGCCAGTTACCCTATTCCCTTCAGAGATACTGCGCACTACTGGAGCTACCTCATGCCCTTGAACCTCCTGGTGTATGTTAACCCCCTCCTTCAAGTCAGGCGCCACATCTCTGGGTGTGCGTACTACTCTCTCAGCACTGTAAAACTCAATATTGCTGCCACCAGAGGGAGAGCGGTCTAAACTCTTGATCTTGAGATCCAACTCCCTCATTTTTAGGTCATGATCCATTTGGCGTTGTTGTGCCTCCAAGGCCAACTTCTGCTTCTCCATTTCCATTTGTCCTGCCAACTTTGCCATCTCCATTGCATGCGCCCTGTCTGCTGCCCTGTCTGCCAGCTCCTCTGGGGACAGGACTCTGCTGGGCTCCACAATGTTGTCGGGTGGGACGATGTCCCCCGCATTCTGTGGGTCTCTTGACTCTTTCCAGGCTCTCAACGCCTTGAGGTACTGGTTCTTCTTCTTGAATCCAGTATGGGGAACTCTGAATTTTACACTGTAGCCTTTCAATTGCTCTTGTGTGTAGCCTTCCAGTCTCTCCCAATCCACCTCATCCATTCCAGAAATCACAGAGAGTGCTCTTCCAGCAGGGAGTGAGCCAGGCATGGTTGCAATAATGGCAGATGTCTCAACAAAGTTCAGAAAATGAAAACCTGTGGCTGCGTTACTTGGTCTGCTCTCACTATCTGGTGATTAATAATTCACTGTATGCAAATTACAAATGCAAATCCGAAATCCCAGCCGCTGCCACCAATGTTAGAGTCGGGGATCTCTGATTGGCGCAAGGATGTCCTTGTGTCAAGCAGGGACCCTCTCCTCCATGTCAGGGCAAAGGATAACCCCTTTTGGAATGACCCTTGCTCACCCTCTAGGTGCGTGGCGTGAGCAGCCAAGGCGATTCTTCAGGCGTTGTTGGTTAAGCAATTATAATCACACACACAGTAAACACATCAATCCCCCCAGAAACGGACACCAGGCTTAGGTATGTGAAAATACGCTCCTTTATATAAAAATAGTTATCTTAATATGCAGACTTATCACAAGACTAGTAACGTTGTTTGGATGCCACCAGGTTATAAAGCAGGCAAGCAGTTCTTTAAGCGGGTACTTCTTTTAGTCTTTTACCAATGTCACTTGAGGGATTCCAGTCTTGACTTACTTCAGGACTACCGCGGCTCACGCATCTGTCGTGGGCGCGCCTGCGCCGTGCACAGCTCCTCCCGGCAGCTCCGGGGCGGCGGGAGGTTAGACGGGCGTGCGGTGCAGTGAGGATAACGGGGAAATAAGGCGGGTCAGGCCCCGAGCCCGATACTGGAACTCCTTTAGTGATGTGGAGGGTCGGCACAGGTCGGTGCGACTCTCAGCTTGGGAAGTATTCTTGGGTCCTCAATCAGCGGGTGTGGGCAAGTAGGCAGGCGCGGCCAGCGACCCTTAGCACGGCGGTGCAGGGGGGTCTCCACAGCGGGGGCGGCGCGGCCTGGGGGTGTTCCAAGGATAACGAAGCGGGGTCACAGGGCACGGTCCGTGCAGCTGGTGACCCGGCGAAGATCACGATCGTTGGAAGGATTCCGGCAGGAGGGGTGACAGCGCTTTCAGCGCGCTCCAGTGGCAGGCGGTGACAGGGGTGCAGGCAACCTAGCCCGGGGACAGAGAGTGGCTCCGGATGGAGCGGGGCTCTCACGGGGTTGAGGCAGGCAAGCTCCTGAGTGTCACGGCCCTAGGAGGGGCGATGAGGGGCGCAGTCTCTTTCCAGCGGGATGCACACACGGCTCGAATTGGAGGACGAGCAAAAGCACAGAGAACCCACTGGTCCTGGGGTTCAGTTCAGGGGGCAAGCTCAGATCAAGCCCTTGGAGAATGTTCAAGCTCAAAGCAGCAAAGTCTTTTCAGCAAGTCTCCTCCTCTCCTTTCTCAGCAAGGCAAGCAGCAGGCCAGCTCCTCCAGCATCTTCTTCTCCTTCTAGTCGGGCAGAGGTTCTTTGTGGTAAAACAGGATTCTGATTTCTTAGTAGCCAGGCTCCTACTTTTATACAGTGATTCTTTTGTTCTTTAGCGCCAGGGGGCCTGGGCCTGGCCCAGTCCAGTTCTGGAGCACTTTGTTATGGTGACTCTGCTCTTTCCTTTCAGCAGCAGGGCAGAGACATCAGCCGCTCCACAGGGGGCGGCGCCGGCTTTGTGGTGGCAGAGCACAGGTCTATTCAAGAGACAAGGTGTACTCCTCCCACCCATCCTGGTGTCATCTCTCTACCCACCACCTGGCAGCCAACCTGTCTCTGGGGATTCCCCAACCCTGCTCCTTACTGTTGCTAGGCAGAACACACACACACAGCAGAGGCGGACTGAAATGGCCAGGTCAGTAAATACTAACTTTCTAAAAGTAGTATTTACAAACCCAGGATATTAAAATAAACTTGACTACAAGAAGTATTTTATTATTCTGAGTTCAGGTATACTAAACTTGATACTCTACCATGCTCTATGAGTCCACTGGGGTCACAGCGTGTAGTGACTCCAGCAGCCCATTCTGGCCTATGGAGAGCAGGTAGCCTTCAATAGTGAGAACGAAAATGGCTGTAATTCACTATTAGGACATGCCACACACTCAGGGCTTGTCCTACCTTACACCTACAATGCACCCTGCCCATGGGCCTACCACAGGGGTGACTAACATGAGGCAAAGGGAAGGTTTGGAGGCTGGCAAGTGTGTGCACTTGCCCAGCCAGCATGACAGTACCAGACTGCACGCAGGTTCTGCAGTGGCAGACCTAAACACATTTTACAAGGCCACTTCTGTGGGTGGCGCAACCAGCGCTGCAGGCCCACTATCAGCATTCGTATTTACAAGCCCTGGCACTCCTGGTGCACTTTACTAGGGGCTGATAGTAAACCGAATAAGCCAAACATGGACACCAATCAATGTATACATTTTACCATAGGGAGAGCATATGCACCTTAGCACTGATCAGCAGTGGTAAGGTGCCCAGAGTCATAAAACAGCCAACAACAGGTCAGAAAAAATACTGGAGGAAGGCAAAATGTTTAGGGATGACCCTGCAAAAAGGGCCAAGTCCAACATCCCTCCTGAACTAACTCTTGTGCTTTGCTTTTATGTTCGTCTGGGAGATATTGGAGCAGTTGCTCCATCTCATCCCAGGAGCGTTTGACTTGACCTGTGTGTGGACCCAAGTGTTTCAAATAAAAGGTCTTCTTCTAAGGACTCTCCATGTAAGGGCACCCCATGATATTCTGCTGCTCTAGCAAGAAGTTCTTGATAAGCCACATTATCGTCCGGTGGTGATGGCTTTGCAGGGGTAAAGGTCTGGGTCAGTATCCAATGGAGGGTCAATGGTGTAATCATTCCATGGGCCTACAGTAAATTCAATGGTGTAATCATTCCATGGCCCTACAGGCAAATGAGTGTCTTCATCATCAAAATAATCCCATCCAGGCAGTGTATGTGGGGATCTCTGAGGTGTTCTGTGTAAGGGATCTAGAATTAGTAAATGTAGAGAAGATGGTGGAGGGGATTGCGGGGCTAGATAGGCAGGGCTGGTAGCCATGTCTTTTTTCTTCTTCAGAGGGATTTTCTATACTGGGTCCTCTGAAGGAAGTTTGCGTTTGGCTGGTGTTTTAGCAGAAATATGTCCCATATCAGGATTGATATAAACCTTCTTTTGTTTAGGATCCAATTTAGCTTTAACAAGGTCTAAAATTGGTTTGGGTGGCTCGGTGCCTTTCTCGTCATCGAGCCAGAAGATCGCGTAGAGTTTTCTTCGACCGAAACAATTTACAAGCCTCGCAGTCTTTCTCCGTATGCTCCGGTGAGAGGCACAAGTTACAAACTTGATGTAGGTCATTGCAAGGGTACTTGGCATGGCACGGGGGACAGAATTGGAACAGAGTTCATTCCATTGGCGGAAGGGTGAACTGATGCAGCTAGACCTGAGGGCCGCCCCCGATTTTTCCGACCGAAGATACTGTGTTTCCCGAATTATTCGATATCCGGAAAAGAGGGAACACGTACAACCACAATAGAGTCGAGGGTAGAGTGGATTGCGCACAGAGGGGAACCAGAAGAACGGTTTCGAACCGGATCGCAGCAATACACGTCCGAACCCGATAGCGAAAAAAAACAATCTAACAATGGAGTTGATGCCCATGTGCACTATCACCAAAAGGAGGAGTCACCTTACCTCGTGACTGGAAAGACTTCTTCAAAGAAAAACAACGTTCAAACATCCGGACCCAACACTAGATAGCAGGAGTATGCAAAGCATGTGTATCTACAGCACACATGCCTTCCTCTTCCCACCTCTGAGTGCGGTGGAAGTGTGTATACTACTGTTTGCCTCTTCTTCCTTTGATCATTCTCTTTAAGTAAGAGGATACCGTTTTTGTTTTGAGATTGTTTCAGTGGGAGTATGTATCTTTCGTGTAGGAAGGATCTCTCCACCCTCCCTATGTTTCTGAGGTTCCCTCTAAGCCTACTTGTTAGAATGGCGTGTTCAATCTCCACAGAGGGAAAACAGCATGCCTCGCCCATGTCGACCTAAAAAGCAAAATCTGCCGGCCAAAATCTTGCTTCCTGGCGCATCTGGATTAATTCTGTTCAGCAGTTCTTGCCGTAGCCGTGTCTAAAGAAGTCTATGAAAAATGCGCGGGGATTCCGATAGATGGATCTATTATAGTTAGGAGCAACTTATCCCATAGACAAAGCGTTTTTTTTTTGCAAATAACTTTGGAACCGTTCGAGGAATCTTCACAAAATTGTCCAAATGAAGTGGCCTACTTTGCCTTGTTCTGCATGGACCGCTGAACAGATATGCACTAAATTTGTCAGAAAGCTAGTTCTTGGTCCAGAAAGAGCGCTTTTGTAATTTGGTGTAAATCTGTTCAATAGTTCTGGAGTTATTAAAGAAGGATAAGTTACTTACCAGAAATCCTAGTTCTCTTCCAGGGTTATACTCATCAAAGTCATAAGCACTGAGTAGCCCCGCCCACGTGCGGGGACCCCAGAGCACATGCAAAAAAACATAATATATATATATTTATGCATGTCTAACCCAATCTAAGGACTAGTCCTGTGAAAACATACATCGATATATACATATATTATGCATATGTACATACACACACATATATGCAGCCTAAAAATTAAGTCTGGCTCAAACATGCCAATATTGCATTGTATTTTCTCATTTAAAGTAAAACATATATTGAAACATTTCTATGACATAGAGAAATGTAATCCTAACTTGTTTGAAAATAGCCTCCAAGACCTCTAGGCTCCCATCACGCCCCACAGGTGACAATTAGGTCAGGTCTTTTTTAATGGCGTGTTACACTGTGTAGTGATCATAAGGAAACAGAGTGTTGTTACAAACATGGTATTAGTCCGGGGAGGAGGGAGGGTTGCTTATGACTTTGAGGAGTATACCCCTCGAAGAGAACTAGGATTACAGGTAAGTAACCTATCCTTCTCTTCCAGGGGATACTCATCAATAGTCATAAGCACTGAACAGAGAAGCAAGCCCATCCCCGAATTCTGCGGATGAACACCAGTATAGCTAACACACTCTGAACAACATTTTAACCAAACAAATTCCTCAAGCAAGCTTGCCCAAACTGGGCATCCACTTGAGTATCATAATCTAAGCAGTAATGGTGGGCAAAGGTGTGTACTGATCGCCATGTAGCCACCTTACATATCTCTTGTATGGGCACATTCCTGAGAAGGGCCGTAGTGTCGGCTTTACCTCTCGTGGAGTGAACATTCGGTCTACCAGGGAGCTGTGTATTAGCTAACTTATAAGATAAAATGATACAAAACACTATCCATTTAGAGATGGACTGTTTAGAGGAAGGGGAACCAGTGCGCATCAGACAAAGGTTCACAAAGAGACGATAAGACTTTATGTTATTAGTTTTATCCAGGTAGAATTTTAGAACCCTTTCTAAATCAAATGAATGTAACGCCCTCTGGGAGTGGTAGGATTTGGAAAGAAGGCGGGGAGAGTAACAGTCTGATTGATATGAAAATCCGAGCTCACCTTAGGCAGGAAACTCTGATGTGTTCTCAGGACCACTCTGTTAGCATGGAAAATGAGATAAGGCTCCATAGTACATAGGGCCTGAATCTTGCTAACTCTGCAAGCCGAGGTAATTGCCACAAGGAAGGCGGTCTTCCAAGTCAGGTGCTGCAGTGAGGCTTTGTGAAGGGGTACAAAGGGTGGACCCATTAATTTAGAGAGGACTACATTAAGTTCCCAGGGAGGGGAAAGGTGATCTAATTGATGGAATGCGTTACTTACCTGTAACTGCAGTTATCCAGTATTGGTTTCTTTCATAGATTCACATGCCTGAATCATTCCCCGTCGTCGGGATGGGAGTCCCCGGTACATAAATAAAGTAATGTCCCATTAGACATGTATAGTAATAGGCCAAAGGCCTCACATAAGTAACAACTCCATGTCCTTTTGTAAAAAGGACCAAACTCTATAGAAGAGCCAATCAGCTATCACCACCCTCTGGAACCCACCTGGAAGGAGCTCTAGTCCCTCAGATTTTCGGAAGCACAGTGCTAAGAAGGTGTATCACTGAGAGAACTAGGTGAGCCCTTCCAGGGGAGGCGGGTGGGTTGCATGTGAATCTATGAAAGATACCAATACTGGATAACTGCAGTTACAGGTAAGTAACGCATTCCTTATCCAGTATTAGGGTATCTTTCATAGATTCACATGTCTGAATCACAGTAGTAAGCAATGATAAACACATTTCGGATGGTACAGCATTTAAAAAATTAATCAGATAATAACATACCAATGTAAACATAGAAAGTACCAAAGGTCAATCAAAGAAACCATTATGGAACACAATATAGAAATATGCGTATAAAAGAAAGGATGGTGGGATGAAAAAAGGGCTCACCTCTAGCGAAATAGATGTCGCAACACCGCCTGTCCCACCGCAGCATCCTTCATAAGTTCCGTATCCAAGCAGTAATGCTTGGTAAATGTATGCGGCGTCTTCCATGTTGCCGCTCTGCAAATGTCTGTGATAGGGACACCCGCAAAGAGTGCCATGGAAGTAGACATCACTCTAGTGGAATGGGCTCGAACCGTGGAAAGCAAGGGGTGGCCCGCTTGCTGATGACAGAAAGTAATAGCTCCAGAGATCCAACGAGAGATACTTTGTTTAGTCAGTGGAAGACCTTTCCTAGGTCAACTGTAAGCCACGAAGTTTTGGTTGGATTTGCGGCCCGATTTTGTCCTGTGAAGATAGAATTTAAGGCAGCGTCTAAGGTCTAGAGCTCTTTCAGCCGCCGTTTGAGGATTCGGAAAAAAGGTCCGTACGACTATAGGTTCATTGAGGTGAAAGTCTGACGGGACTTTGGGCACGAACTTAGGATGAGTCCGCAGTAGGACCCTGTCATGTTTGAACTGAAGAAAAGGATCTTGAACTGAGAATGCATGGAGCTCACTTACGCGTCTGGCAGAGGTAAGGGCTAGAAGGAGTGCCATCTTCCAAGAAAGATATTTAAGATCAGCTCTGTGTATCGGCTGCAGCTGAAACATTTCAGCTGTAGGAATTTAACCCCGTCCTGGGAGGATTAGCTTTTTCCAGGAAGGAGAAAAGGTATCTTTTAGAATTATACAGGCAGTAAAGTATGTATTAGCTCCCTAAGCTGTATTGCACTCGCTTATGAGATATTCCTAGCCTCTTGTCTTCAGAGATACCTTTAGGGCAGCAGTCCCTGGATGTTAGAGTCGGGAATCTCTGATTGGCGCAAGGATGTCCTTGTGTCAAGCAGGGACCCACTCCTCCACGTCAGGGCAAAGGATAACCCCTTTTGGAATGACCCTTGCTCACCCTCTAGGTGCGTGGCGTGAGCAGCCAAGGCGATTCTTCAGGCGTTGTTGGTTAAGCAATTATAATCACACACACAGTAAACACATCAATCCCCCCAGAAACGGACACCAGGCTTAGGTATGTGAAAATACGCTCCTTTATATAAAAATAGTTATCTCAATATGCAGACTTATCACAAGACTAGTAACGTTGTTTGGATGCCACCAGGTTATAAAGCAGACAAGCAGTTCTTTAAGCGGGTACTTCTTTAGTCTTTTACCAATGTCACTTGAGGGATTCCAGTCTTAACTTACTTCAGGCCTACCGCGGCTCACGCATCTGTCGTGGGCGCGCCTGCGCCATGCACAGCCCTTCCCGGCAGCTCCGGGGCGGCGGGAGGTAAGACAGGCGTGCGGTGCGGTGAGGATAACGGGTAAATAAGGCGGTGCGGGCCCCGAGCCCGATACTGGAACTCCTTTAGTGATGTGGAGGGTCGGCACAGGTCGGTGCGACTCTCAGCTTGGGAAGTGTTCTTGGGTCCTCAATCAGCGGGTGTGGGCAAGTAGGCAGGCGCGGCCAGCGACCCTTAGCACGGCGGTGCAGGGGGGTCTCCACAGCGGGGGCGGCGTGGCCTGGGGGTGTTCCAAGGATAACGAAGCGGGGTCACAGGGCACGGTCCGTGCAGCTGGTGACCCGGCGAAGATCACGATCGTTGGAAGGATTCCGGCGGGAGGGGTGACAGCGCTTTCAGCGCGCTCCAGTGGCAGGCGGTGACAGGGGTGCAGGCAACCTAGCCCGGGGACAGAGAGCGGCTCCGGACGGAGCGGGGCTCTCACGGGGTTGAGGCAGGCAAGCTCCTGAGTGTCACGGCCCTAGGAGGGGCGATGAGGGGCGCAGTCTCTTTCCAGCGGGATGCACACACGGCTCGAATTGGAGGACGAGCAAAAGCACAGAGAACCCACTGGTCCTGGGGTTCAGTTCAGGGGGCAAGCTCAGATCAAGCCCTTGGAGAATGTTCAAGCACAAAGCAGCAAAGTCTTTTCAGCAAGTCTCTTCCTCTCCTTTCCCAGCAAGGCAAGCAGCAGGCCAGCTCCTCCAGCGTCTGCTAAAACCAAAAGCGTGTCTGTTCGTTCACTTTTGGTTTTAGCAGAGGAGAGTCCCTGCCTCCCACTGCAGCTGAAACATTTCAGCTGTAGGAATTTAACCCTGTCCTGGGAGGATTAGCTTTTTCTAGGAAGGAGAAAAGGTATCTTTTAGAATTATACAGGCAGTAAAGTATGTATTAGCTCCCTAAGCTGTATTGTACTCGCTGAAGTACTTTGGGCAGTTATGAGATATTCCTAGCCTCTTGTCTTCAGAGATACCTTTAGGGCAGCAGTCCCTGGATGTTAGAGTCGGGAATCTCTGATTGGCGCAAGGATGTCCTTGTGTCAAGCAGGGACCCACTCCTCCACGTCAGGGCAAAGGATAACCCCTTTTGGAATGACCCTTGCTCACCCTCTAGGTGCGTGGCGTGAGCAGCCAAGGCGATTCTTCAGGCGTTGTTGGTTAAGCAATTATAATCACACACACAGTAAACACATCAATCCCCCCAGAAACGGACACCAGGCTTAGGTATGTGAAAATACGCTCCTTTATATAAAAATAGTTATCTCAATATGCAGACTTATCACAAGACTAGCAACGTTGTTTGGATGCCACCAGGTTATAAAGCAGACAAGCAGTTCTTTAAGCGGGTACTTTTTTAGTCTTTTATCAATGTCACTTGAGGGATTCCAGTCTTGACTTACTTCAGGCCTACCGCGGCTCACGCATCTGTCGTGGGCGCGCCTGCGCCGTGCACAGCCCTTCCCGGCAGCTCCGGGGCGGCGGGAGGTGAGACAGGCGTGCGGTGCGGTGAGGATAACGGGGAAATAAGGCGGTGCGGGCCCCGAGCCCGATACTGGAACTCCTTTAATGATGTGGAGGGTCGGCACAGGTCGGTGCGACTCTCAGCTTGGGAAGTGTTCTTGGGTCCTCAATCAGCGGGTGTTGGCAAGTAGGCAGGCGCGGCCAGCGACCCTTAGCACGGCGGTGCAGGGGGGTCTCCACAGCGGGGGCGGCGCGGCCTGGGGGTGTTCCAAGGATAACAAAGCGGGGTCACAGGGCACGGTCCGTGCAGCTGGTGACCCGGCGAAGATCACGATCGTTGGAAGGATTCCGGCGGGAGGGGTGACAGCGCTTTCAGCGCGCTCCAGTGGCAGGCGGTGACAGGGGTGCAGGCAACCTAGCCCGGGGACAGAGAGCGGCTCCGGACGGAGCGGGGCTCTCACGGGGTTGAGGCAGGCAAGCTCCTGAGTGTCACGGCCCTAGGAGGGGCGATGAGGGGCGCAGTCTCTTTCCAGCGGGATGCACACACGGCTCGAATTGGAGGACGAGCAAAAGCACAGAGAACCCACTGGTCCTGGGGTTCAGTTCAGGGGGCAAGCTCAGATCAAGCCCTTGGAGAATGTTCAAGCACAAAGCAGCAAAGTCTTTTCAGCAAGTCTCTTCCTCTCCTTTCCCAGCAAGGCAAGCAGCAGGCCAGCTCCTCCAGCGTCTTCTTCTCCTTCTAGTCGGGCAGAGGTTCTTTGTGGTAAACAGGATTCTGCTTTCTTAGGAGCCAGGCTCCTACTTTTATACGGTGATTCTTTTGTTCTTTAGCGCCAGGGGGCCTGGGCCTGGCCCAGTCCAGTTCTGGAGCACTTTGTTATGGTGACTCTGCTCTTTCCTTTCAGCAGCAGGGCAGAGACATCAGCCGCTCCACAGGGGGCGGCGCCGGCTTTGTGGTGGCAGAGCACAGGTCTATTCAAGAGTCAAGGTGTACTCCTCCCACCCATCCTGGTGTCATCTCTCTACCCACCAATTGGCAGCCAACCTGTCTCTGGGGATTCCCCAACCCTGCTCCTTACTGTTGCTAGGCAGAACACACACACACAGCAGAGGCGGACTGAAATGGCCAGGTCAGTAAATACTAACTTTCTAAAAGTAGTATTTACAAACCCAGGATACCAAAATAAACTTGACTACAAGAAGTATTTTATTATCCTGAGTTCAGGCATACTAAACTTGATATTCTACCATGCTCTATGAGTCCACTGGGGTCACAACGTGTAGTGACTCCAGCAGCCCATTCTGGCCTATGGAGAGCAGGTAGCCTTCAATAGTGAAAAACGAAAATGGCTGTAATTCACTACTAAGACATGCCACACACATCAGGGCATGTCCTACCTTATGCCTACAATGCACCCTGCCCTTGGGCCTACCAGAGGGGTGGCTAATATGTAGGTAAGGGAAGGTTTAGGGACTGGCAAGTGGGGGCACTTGCGCAGTCAGCGCGACAGTCCCAGACTGCACGCAGGGTCTGCGGTGGCAGACCCTAGACACATTTTACAAGGCTGCTTTCTGTGGGTGGCGCAACCAGCGCTGCAAGCCCACCAGCAGCATTGACATTCACAAGCCCTGGCACCCCTGGTGCACTTTACTGGGGACTGACAGTAAATCCAATAAACCAATCATGAACATCAATTACAGGTACACTTTACCTAGGGAGCACTTGCACTGCGGCACGGATTAGCCGTGGCGCAGTGCCCTGAGCGGACAACACCAGCAAAACAGTTGAGGCACACCATCAAAAAAAGTGGAAGGGAAACTCACGCCAAGGTGCCAGGTCTAACACTGGACCTGCACAGAGAAGCTAAATTACACTATTTCAAACCAGTTTGTAAATATTTGGGGAATGTTTAACTTTCTTTAAAATATTCCCGTACTGGAGTTCAACTATTACATAGGCCTCCCAGGCAATTGTGTGGAATGTTGCACTTAGGCTGCATTTAGAAGAGCACAGCAGGCAAGCTGGAAAATACGTAGTTACTTTTAGAATTATACAGGCAGGCAGCAACACTTACAGGGCTAAAAGGGCTTCATGCCAAAAGAAAAATGCCAGCTATATGTTGTGTGTATATACACCCTGCAAATTGCTTGTCTTGGCACTAAATACGGGTTATAAATAAAGAAGTATGTGTTCATTTGTAATGTGACTTTTCTGTCTTTGTTCCCTTTCAGTCATGGATCTTTCAGGCAGCCCTAGTACACAACTTAAAGTGCTTTCTATTTATATTTGCTGTTTGAAGTATGCACAGATAAGAGCTGAAAGTACAGCTTTAGGTGACTGCTTATTTTTGTACAGCCTGGGACATCAAAATAAGGAGCTGGCAACCCTAATCATAAAACTGGAAGTCTGTTGCAGGAGCAGCACGTTATTTATTTCCTCCACCCTCGATCCCTGGTTAATGCCATAATAGAAATAGTTTAACTTATATGTGAATTCCTACACCGCCGTTAATGACATGCTGACATACTTCAAGTGTCTGGGAATGCACCCTACATTCAGACAACACAACCTTCACTTTCACGCTCACCCTGCACTCACAGCGATCACAATGCCCTCACACTGTTTCCCATGTACTCACACCAGTCAACCGCTCACCCTGCACTTACAGTGATCACTCTGCTCTCACAATGCACTTGCGCTGTTCACCCTGTACCTTACCCTGCAGTCATATAGGCACACTACTCACCCTGCACTCATGTGACACTTCACTCATCTGTCCCCCTCACTGCTCACTCTGCAATATCACTCAAACAAGCCCATCACTAACCATACATTATTTTGTCCCACTCTGCACTTACATCCGCACCCAAATTCATACGGTCACCTCTCACCCTGCAGTCACTCCTCTTTCCCTACTCTCTCACTGTCGCATGGCTCACCATGCACTCACATGGGCACTCCTGCCACCCACACAGTGCAGAGGGTTAATGTGCCTGCTACAAAAAACATGCAGATGAAAGAACGGAGTGTGAGTAAACTATGAAAAATGAAATGTTTGTCAGAAAGGTGCTATAAAGAGATGAGGTGCATTGTTGGTGAGTGGTAGTGAGGGAATTCATGGAGGAGGAGGAAATGGCGGAGGGGGCACCAAAAAAGACTGTTGCACTGTGTGTGACCAGTGCTAGGGCCAGCCATGTCTGGGAGTGTTAGCCCCCCCGCCCCCCCTGAAGTTCGGGTCTAGTTGCACACAAGTATGGGCATGTCGTGCCCCATCAAGGTTTTCGTCCTAAGTGACACATTTACATGCACTGCAATCCAGCCTATGCTATAGAAGGTAGAGATTCAAAGCATCATACACACATTATTGTATTTAGCATGATTCCACTTAGAAGATTGATTTGGGCTGAAAAAGCATACTTAAAATTCAAATTTTCTGGCAATTTTAGTCTTTGTTTGCATATAATGCTAACTCTTCATAGCTACCTGGGTGTGTAGGACGTTGGAGGTCTGCAAAATCGAAACGGAGAGAGTGTGATTTATACTCATAGCTGTTGACTTGGTAACTAGGAGTCGTGTTTGAATCCTGGCCTTGGCGCTACATCCTGTGATCTTAGACAAAATAATTTAATTTATCCGTACGTAATGTAATAAATATGACCCTGTGTAATGCAACTGGTGCTCATTTAAAGTGTTCCAGTGCCCGGAAACTGAGTTTGCACAATGTAAAATTGTTAAGAGATTATTTGTAAAGACATTATTGACACATATTTTTCCCAATATACCAAGGTGGTGTCTTAACCAATGGAGTCATAGCTTTGGCACAGGAAAGATTTATATTTTGAATACAAATTTTACAAAAGGTACAGAATGGCGGTACGGAGTATCCCAGGAGCCCTCCTTGTTCTGTTCCAGATGCCATTCAGCTGCACATATTGTATGAACCCTTTTTGATGCAGTAGAATAAGTTATTTTTTCAGTGCTTTCTTGCCCTGGCCGTCCGTCTGTAACATTGCAATGGTCTATGAGCAAAGGCCTTCATGAAAAATATGCGTCCATATTTAAACAGTCCAAAAACAACAATTAAGACCTCTGAAGTTGAGAGTCAGAGGCAGTGCAAGTTTCTCAAGGGGCCAGACACTGGGCCCTAAAGTTGTTCCAAATGCATGCTCATCCAATCCTGCGCTTCTCTGCAGAATGCACATTACATTAGTCACGTGTGCCAGTTGTGATTCTGTGCAAAAGTGCAAAAAGGAACTGCACAGGTGTTGAAATATTAACATGGCACAAGTAAAAGAAACTTTGTGCTTACCGTAGAGTGGGTGTATTGTGTATGGGGGATATTGAAGTGAAGGAGCTGCAAGGAGGAACATGCAAGATCAATTTAACAAACTGTAAAGAATGGGAAGCTAATGTGGCCCTGCCAGAAATCAAATTCTTAACTTACAGATCATGGCTACCTCACCAACCATCAGGACTTCAACTAATAACTTGCAGATCATTGCATATTTTATTTGCCCTTAAGATAAGGCGGCAAGTAACTTCTAGGCATGTCATTCACTCCCTTGCCCATCACTAGGATTCTGACCCCGGAGCTTTCATGGTGTCTCATGAAAACATACTGAGAACATTCAGGTAATATTTCTTAAACATTTTCTCTTCATTGCAAGGGAAAAATCTACTTGATCGCTAGGCCGAGGACTCCTGTTCAACCAGAAGAAACATCTGAGGAAGTGAATAAGAAGGTACGCATTTGTTTTCGAGTGATTGGTAAAGGGGCAGTGCTGAAGTTTGCCCTCCCTAATCTTTGAACAAGTAACTTGCAAAGCCTCATCGGTGGTATACAGCATATACATACTGCAGCAATTTTTGGGAGCACCTACTTAACGTCTGGATGAGCTGGAATTACTTTTTATCCACTTAACACAGAATGATTCTTTTATCCAAATTTATTTTATTTAAAACTTAAGATTTTTTTAAAGATTTTTTTTAAACTACAAAGTTAAAAACCTGCTGTACCTGATGCAGCTGTAAAATTGTAGCCATCTACTATTCATTAACATGCAGCTTCAAATTTTGTATCTTAGGTTAAGCAAACATTTGACATGGATCGTTTTCTGCTCCCAAAAGATGGTAGAGTGCTCAAGCGAAAGGCTGAAACAGAAACCGATGGCGAGAGAGAAGCTACAAAAACAAGAAAATATGATTCCTCCTATTGGAATATTGGTTTCACCTGCATTGTTATTAGTGGAGAAAGTAGACCACAGTGTGTGGTTTGTGGCGTGATCTTAGCTAACGACAGCTTGAAG
This sequence comes from Triturus cristatus, assembly GCF_964204655.1. Taxonomy (NCBI): domain Eukaryota; kingdom Metazoa; phylum Chordata; class Amphibia; order Caudata; family Salamandridae; genus Triturus; species Triturus cristatus. The sequence continues at coordinate 831,932,118 of NC_140579.1, read as the reverse complement.
CCAACCAAACTGAGGCGTCACTTTGAAACGAAACATGGGCCTCTAGCAGGAAGATTTTTTTGCCAGGAAGTTGCAAGAGATAACTCAGCAGAAAGAAGCGGTAAAACATGTGGCAAATACTCCTGCAAATGCTTTAAAAGCATCATACCAAGTAGCATACCACATTGCCAAAAACAAAAGGCCCTTTGTAGATGGAGAAAAGGTGATTCTCCCAGCATTGCTCGACGTGGCTAGGACAATGGTTGGTGAAAAGGCAGCAGAGAAGTTCAAAAGTATACCTATCTCCGACACAACAGTTTGCCGCCGCATCTCTGACATGTCAGAAAATATCGAGGGACAGCTCATAGCCCGGTTGAAATCAAGTTTGTTTGCTTTGCAGCTGGATGAAGCAACTGATGTGTCAAAGGATGCTCATTTAATTGCTTATGTCCGTTACTGTTATGAAATGCTAGTATTAGAAGATTTTTTATTTTGCAAGCCAATCAAGGGGCGGGCAACAGGATCTGATTTGTTTGCCATTATCAATGACTTCCTTAATATCCATGGCTTAAAATGGGAAAACTGTATTGGAATCTGCACAGATGGTGCTCCTTCGATGTGTGGTGCTAGGGCTGGCCTAAAAGCTAACGTATTGAAAGTGGCTCCACATATTCTGTGGACCCACTGTATGATACACCGGGAAGCCCTTGCTGTTCGAAACATGGACAGCGAACTAGAGGATGTGCTGAATTCTGCTATAAAAATGGTCCCACAAGAGCTCGTCTAGTTGCAATTTTATGTGCAGAAATGGGAGCTGAGCATGATGGCTTGCTGTTTCATACAGAAGTGCGGTGGTTATCCCGGAGGAAAGTGCTGTCTCGCATCTTTGAATTAAGGAATGAAGTACAGCAGTTTCTTCTGTGTTTGGACCCCTGCAAAGTAAAACAACTATGCAATCCCCGCTGGCTTGTGCTTCTAGCATACCTTGCTGACATTTTTGAGAAATTAAATTCCCTGAATCTATCCCTGCAAGGAGCTGACATGACATCTTTTACCATGAATAAAAGAATAACTGCATTCAAGAAGAAGCTTGATTTATGGAGAAGACTAGTTGAAGATGGCCTGTTTGAGCAGTTTCCATGTTTAGTAGATGCTCTTGCAGAGACTGAATATGAACATCCAAGTGTTGCTGAGATAATACAAAATCACCTGACGTCTCTCAGGGACAGTTTGCAAAAGTATTTTCCTGAGGACAACGATCACTTCAATGACTGGGTCTTTCAACCATTTCTGGCAGAGGTGGCAAGCCATCTCCCGATTCATATGCAGGAAGAACTGATTGATCTCCAAAGTGACCGCACCCTGTAGATGCATTTCAGCAATGTCTCACTGGGAGAGTTTTGGCTGAAAATGTCTTCAGAATACTCAGCTTTGAGAGAAACTGCTATCAAAACTCTCTTGCCTTTCAGCTCGTCCTATTTATGTGAGATTGGGTTCTTAGCACTTGCGGTATTAAAGACTATGTACCATTCGAGACTGGATGTGGAGCACAACCTGAGGATGGCAGTAGCAAAAATCCATCCACAGATTGACCATCTCTGTGGTGAAAAACAGGCACACCCGTCACATTAATGTTGGTGTTATTATCAATCTGTCATGTGTAAAACAAAGCAGCCTAGTAAAAACAATGTGCCCACATTTTATCTTGGAAAATTGTGTTTTGAGCTGTGTAATAAGCCTCTATCATTTAACCACACCCACTCACAAACCTACAGTTAACTAAACTCTTATTGTGTTGAACATTATTTGCCAGATATGGCTCAGGATCTTCGAGTGGCGGTCGATTATGTGGTGTACCAGTGTGCAGAAATTTCTGTCAGGTGGTGAGGGGGCCCGACTTTTCAAAAAATTCAGCTGGGGGGGCTCAACTTACAAAAGTTTGAAGACCTCTGTTTTAGTGCAAGATGATTGCTGTGGTTGACGTTGCTGGTACTGTGGCCGATATTGTTGGTTGGAGGAGGAATAGGTAGGCCGATAGTGTTGGTAGTCTCCTCTGGTGGAAGATCGACCTCTACCCCTTGAGTCACGAAAAGGGGGGGGGGTTTAAATTGAAGGGTACCCAAAGCCCTAGCCGTGTCGGTATCCTTTTTTATATCCTGAAGAGCCTCATCAATATGCGGGCCAAAGAGAAGCTGACCATCGTAGGGCATGTCCAGAATTTTTTTGCCGAACGTTCGCCCTCCAGCAAGATCATCTTCGCTTCTTCCCTCGAGTCATCCGGCAAGGCACCCAAGTATGGAGCAATGTCCGCCCACATCTGCCTGTTATAGCGCCCTAATAACGCTAAAGAATTTGTACTGTCAATGCAGACATAGAAAAAAATAGTTTTCCAATATTATCAAGTCGTCTGCCTTCTTTGTCAGGAGGAGGGGACAGTGGGGCAGCAGGGTTGCTAGATTTTCTCTGAGCAGCCTGAGTGATGACAGAATCAGGCTTTGGATGTCCGGTAAGGCATGCTGGAGCAGTGTCCGGAGCTCTGTATTCCCGATCTTTAAGGAAAACTGAGCAGAGCTCAGGGGAGACTCCCCTAGCACGACATGCGGTAGAAAATCTGAGGGACTAGAGCTCCTTCCAGGTGGGTTCCAGAGGGTGGTGAAAGCTGATTGGCTCTTCTCTAGAGTTTGGTCCTTTTTACAAAAGGACATGGAGTTGTTACTTATGTGAGGCCTTTGGCCTATCACTATATATGTCTAATGGGACATTATTTATGTACCGGGGACTCCCATCCCGACAACGGGGAATGATTCAGGCATGTGAATCTATGAAAGATACCCTAATACTGGATAAGGATAGACCTTTTTTAGCCCTTCCAGGAAGCCCTTAACTACTGGTATCTGAAAGAAAGAGGCCCGAGTAGGTGATTTTCTATAAGCTGTAATTGCTGCCAAGTGTACTTTAATGGAATTAAACTGTAGACCTGATTTAGCAAGTACAAAAGTTATGAGAGAATAACCTGTTCCTGGATAAGAGTAGGATTATGTCCATTGGTTGTATACCACCGATAGAAACGCTTCCATTTGAAAACGTATGATTTCCTCGTAGAAGGCCTTCCCGCTTCCTTCAAAATCTGCATACAGTCCGGAGAGAGGCCTAGATAACCATATTGGAGGAACTTAGCCACCATGCTGTCAATCTTAGTGATGGAAGAATAGGATGAAAAACCTTCCCTCCGAACTTGGTTAACAGATCCGGATGGCATGGTAATCTCCTATGTGGCATCTTGGAAAGATGCAGAAGGTCCGGATACCACCACTGGCGAGGCCACTCTGGTGCGATCAGGATCATCTCAGTCCTGGATCTGTAGTTTGTTGATCACCAGTGGTATGAGGGGAAATAGAGTAACTTCGCTGACCAATCAATCAAAAGTGCATTCCCTCTGGGGCCTGGTTGAGGGTACCTGGTTGCGAAGACTTAGCATTTTGTGTTTGCCACATCCGCCAATAGATCGATGTCTGGGTAACCCCATTTTTGAAACATTTTGTGTGCTAACTCGTCTTTTATCACCCAGTCGTGCGCTTCGAAGTTAATTGCTACTTGGGGCGTTGGCGTGCATGTTGAGAGCACGTGGGAGGTGAATTGCTGATGTGGACATATTCCTCACCAGTAGCCACTTCCAAATCGTTTGAGCCTCCAGAGATAGAGGTCTGGATCTGGTCCCTCCCGGTTTGTTCATGTAGTACATAGTTGTGGTATTGTCCGTCTGAACCAACAGAGAACGTGTCTTTATGGAGGGAAAGAACGCTTTGAGCGCCATATGTACAGTTCTTGGTTCCAACATATTGATGTGGTAGATTTTTTCTGTCTTTGACCACATCCCTTGGATCTGAAGAGGTCCCATGTGAGCTCCCCAGCCTTGGAGGGACGTGTACCAGCCTTGGAGGGACGCATCTGTGATGAGTGTTTGTTTGGGGAGTTCCTGGTGGAACGGGACTCCTTTCAACAAATTCTGACTCCGCATCCACCATCTTAGGGAGCCTTTGATTGCATGAGGAAGAGTTATGGTGTCCTCCCAGCGGTTAGAGACTTGAGACCACTGATCCTCTAATGCCTGCAGTAAGGGTCGCATCCGAAGTCTGGCACTGGGGACAATGAATATGCATGGTGCTATTGAACCCAGCAGAGAGGATACCTGTCTGGCCGTAGGATGAAGCGTGCAGAGGCGTGTGCGACATTTGTGGATAATTGAGGATAGCCTCTCCTCCGAAAGACACATGCTTGCATTTGCAGAGTCTAGAGTTGCACCCAAGTAGTGGATTCTCTGAGTTGGACTGCGAATAGACTTCTTGTAGTTGACGCACAGACCCAACTGATTTTGAACTTGAATGCAGTATTGCAGGTGTTCTTACAGAAGACTGGGAGAAGCCCTCTTGAGCAGCCAGTCGATAAGGATAGACGAAAATCTTTTGCTTTCGTAGGAAAGCCTCAACTACCATGCATCTTGAAAACGTGCAGGGGCTGATTTGAGTCCTGAAGGGAGGACTTTGTACTGGAAGTGCTCCGACTCTACCTTGAATCGCAGAAATTTCCAGTGCTTGCTGGGAATTGGGATGTGAAAATAAGCATCCTGAAGGTCTATGGAGCACATCCAGTCTCCCTAATGGATATGTGGAATAATTTGGCATAGTGCCAACATCCTGAATCTTTCCTTGAGAACAAATTTGTTTCAAAGTCTGAGATCAAGTATAGGCCTGTACTCCTTGGTTGGACCTTTCTTTGGCCCAAGAAGTAATGGGAATAAAAACCCTGTCGATGTTGTAGCTAGAGAACTTTTTTGATGGCGTTGTTTTGTAACAAAATGGAGACTTCCGCTCGAAGTAGCTTTAGCTGATGAACTGAAGATCTCAGAGGAGGTATCGCAGGTGTCGGGGATTTGAATCGGATTGAGTACCCATTCCGCACAATATTGAGCACACAATTGTCCTTTGTGATTTTGTGCCACTCGTCCAAATGAATCATTATACTTCCCTCCAACGGAGTGGGTAAGAGAGCTGGGGGAAGCAAGCTGTTTAGCAGAGGGGGTTGTTTGCCAGGGAGCCCCTTGTCCACGTCGGTGCTGGTGATAGTGTGATCTGGCATGATGTTGCTGCGATGACCAGTGAGGGGTTTGAACTCTCTGTTGGTATTGGCGGCGGTCATAAGGGCGGTATCAGAGTCTGTAGTCCTCGCGTTTTACCAGACCTACTACCTTCATGGTGTCAAGTTTGGACTTCATTCTGGACATCTCGTCATCTGCATGAGAGCCAAAAAGTGAAGTTCTGTTAAAAGGTAGATTTAAAATCCTGTGTTGGGACTCAGGTTTTAAAGCCCATGAGTTTCAGCCAGGAGGCGCATCTGGCGGAGATGCCATGCAAATAGCCATGGACCCGCCAGATCTAATCAATCGGATCTCTTGAAAATTGGTAGTTTGTCAATGAACCTTGAGAGTGAGTCCCATATGAAATGGTCATATCATCCCAAGAGTGCAGAGGTGCTAGAAACCTTCTTATAAGAGGCCGGGGTGCTACACATTCTCTTCCCAATAGAGTCCATCGGTTTGCTGTCTTTATCAGGAGGGACTGCAGAGGAGGACACCCCTGTGTGCGCTTTCCTTGCTGCTGACACTATGACAGAGTCCAGCGGAGGACCGGACCTCAGGAATAGTGGATCCTGGTCTGGGGCTCTGTCATTTCTGATTATGCGCGGTGGCGCAGCTCCTATTGATGCAGTGGTGAGAAAGGTATGAAGCTCTGGTTCTAGTAGCCTAGGTACAAAAGGGAGCAGAGGTCTAGTGGACGACCTGTGATGTAGGGTTTCGAAAAGGACTGATGCCAGCAGGGTCGTGGATAGCATCTCAATGTTGAGAATCTCAGCCCCCCTACATAGGACCTTATTGAAAGTTATGATGTCGTCCACTTGGTGATACTCTGGTAGGAGGAGTGGCCAACAAAGTAGGAGAATAGTCTTGCACAACGGATCTGGAAGTGTTGGTAGACCATGATGGAAACCTGTGTCTATGCTCCAGAGGTCTTGAGGAATGGTAATGTCGAGATCTAGACTGGGAGCGCCTAAGAGGTGTCCGCGATAGACGTCTCCTTGTAGCTGGAGATGGTAGTCATGGAGATCTCTGAGGAGACCTTGTGGTTGGTGTGGGTGGACGCACCACTCTATCAGGTGTTCGAGAGGGGGAATACAACAGAGTAGTCAGACACTGGACTACGTCTTGGCACTCTCCACTCCTTCACACTCTTCAGCCATCTCTGAGATAGACTGATTAAAGGTGTAGCCTGTTCTCGAGCCAGGGAACGTTCCGGCAAAATTTGTACAATTCTCAGGCCCGGAGAGGATGATATGCTCGACGTCGACCGTCTAGACCTCGGGTCCTGAGATTCCACCACTTGACTATCCCTCGACGTCAAAGGATTCCTCAACATCGGTGCAGGTAAACGAGTCAATCTCTGCCTCTTTGCTGGCGGAGATGCGCAAGAGGACAGCGGTCTCGACGTCGACCTTCTCGAGGGCGATCGTACTCGCCCTGACGTGGACAATGGTGAAGCGATCGTCGTTGACCATGACTTTCAGTCAGCGGAGTCTTCGACGTTGGAGGTGTTTTCGATGTCGGTGGCATCTTCGACCTCCGTGGTGACCTCGACGTGGGCAGAGGGGACCCCGACACGACAACCCATATCAGTGTTGCCAATGTGACTTCGACGTCTAGCTTCTGTGTCTCGTCGTCGGAGGTGAAGCGGACCTAGACTGTCTACGAAGAGCAGTCGATGTCGGTCGGTGAGTAGTTTACACTAGTCTAGACTTGGTCTTATTTGGCTTCGACCACTTCAACGGGGATTGAACTTTCGACTTCAACTACAGCAAAGGTCTCCCTGTCGACGACATGGAAGCAGACGGTGATATAGGGATATCTTCGATTCTGATTTTTTTCTCCGATGGCGAACCTGACAGATGTCTCCTTTTTTCCCCCTTTTTATTATGCTCAGACCTTATTTGAGAGGAAGGCTCTTTAGAAAAATGTCTTTCCAGGCCACTTGTGGATTCTTTTCCTCTCTCCTGCATGGCATGCAGTCTGATCTTTTCCCTACCTCGAAGGGTACTTCTGGAGAACTGCTGGCAGTAGTAATACGTCATGTCTGTGTGAGGACGGTAGGCACAGAATACAGATCGAGTGTGGGTCGGAGTTAGCCATTTTCATCCCAAATGAAGGACACTTATTAAACAGGGCTGGCATTACTGACTAAAAAATATCAGGAAAGTCAGAAAAATGATAGAATAGTACAGTTTGTAATAAAAGACGTCGTCGAGTGAAGCAAAACAATTTAACTTCTCAAAACCAATTAATGACAGAAAATCACTAACTGACAAGCTCAATGCTCCAGGATTCTCACAGAAGGAGCCGGAAAAAAAGAACTGACCCAACTGCCACCTGTAGGGCATGATGGGAGTCTGGAGGTCTTAAAGACACAGCGCCAGTTTTTTGATGAGTTTTCCATATGCAGACTTCTGGGCTAACCTGCCTGCTATTACATTGCCTTTTTCATTGAAAATAAAGGCTATGTTCAAACAAGTTAAGAGTACATTTCTCTATGTCATAGAAATGTTGCAATATATGTTTTACTTTAAATGAGAAAATACAATGCAATATTGGCATGTTTGAGCCAGACTTCTTTTAATACGCTGCATTTATGTGTGTATGTATATATGCATAGTATATATATTGATGTATGTTTCTGCAGGACTAGTCCTTAGACTGGGTTAAACATGCATTAATATATGTATATATTTATATGCATATTTTTTTAAATAAAACTTTGTATAACTAGGGACGCGGATCTGTGGGGAGGAGATATATGTGTGTGTGCTCCTTCAGGTTAACACCCCCTTGTGAAGTAAAAGGCAGAACTCAGACTGTAGTGTGCTGTTTTAGTCCACTGTCATCTTATGGAGCCCCATCCCAAGGCTTTTTCAGATGCAGCTCCTGCAAACATACCATTAACTGAAAACATTATTAACGACCCACTAGTAAAATGAGAAAAATAACCAAACATACATCACATGTTCCTCAGATTACACAGTATATGCCCTGGAATGTCCTTGCAAGCTCTGGTACGTACGCAGTAAAATCATTTTTGAACATTTAAGGGCAATTAGGAATGTAGATGTGACATATACTGTGGCAAGACATTTCCATAACTATCATGTAAGCAAAACTGAGAGGTTTCATTTCTTTGGTATGGACAGGATTTGCGAGCTTCCAACAGGTGATAATGAAAAACAACTCTGGTGTTTAAATCGCTAAGATGTCAGTCCAAAATACAAACGTACTCATGGATTTAACAGGGACAAAGAGCTGGCTGTTCATATACATGCATGAGGATTCGACCCATTAAACTTAACAAGTTTTTATTGTTAATACTTTCCAGAACAGATTGTCCAAATAGTGTGCTCCCTCACCTTTTAAGTTTTTTTGTGCTTTCTCCCCATTTTGTCCAATTATTTCCAGATGTGAACCATCTGTTCATGATTAGTATCAATTCAGATAAACCTAGCCTGGAACAAAGGAGATGTTTGAATATGGATGACTATAATGAAGATTTTTATGGGCATTGGGTTTCTCTGTACAATGTTGTGTCTTGTGGACAAGATTAGAATGATGCCAGATACATTGATGGATAACGCTTATTTAGACAACTGAATGTCTTTCTCCACATGTATGCATTTTCTCCACACGTTGGGCATGTTTCATAGGGATGTATGGATGTTTTATTTTTGTCATCTTTTCTCCCTCTTATGTTTACATCCATGAAGGTTGTATACTTGGCTTTTAGTGGGTTTACTAGTTACCTTACGGCATGAGTTATAGTTACCAGAAATATCTATAACTGGTGAATTTCAGTGGTTTTGTATGTTTAAAAGTTAGGTTGTCATTGAAAACGAACCTAACTATAACGTTACCGAACGTTTGTTTTTATCAGTGAATTTCTGACTTTTTTATTTTAAAAAGTAAGGTAATATTTTGTTATGATACCTGAAGCCAAACAGGCAGGCAACCCCATGCTGGGCACGGCCTGCGGCTAGGTTCTCCATACAATCCCCCTGCAGACAGCCAACCCCACACTGTACATGACCTTTAGTGTGAGTGGCATAGGGTTAGGTTTCGGCAGCAGGGACACCATCCTCCGGAGGCATTTAGCTTTTAAAAAGGAGGGGGCGCATGCCCCCCTCTCAGAGCCACTTTGTGCCCCAGGGGCCCTATCTCCATGGACAAGCCGATATTTTTAAAGTAGGGGGGGCTCGAGCCCTCCCTCCCAGGGCCAGAAGGGCCCCAGGGAACCCCAATCCCCGAGGCCCTTAAAGGGAGAGGAACACACGGCCTCAATCCCCGAGAAAATAATGGCTCTAGGATCCCATCTTCCTCAACCAAACCACATATGTAATGGGGTGCGCAGTCCCCCTGACCAAACCAATAATGACCTTATGCACCCCATCCCCCAGGGCCAAAACATGTGTATAAAAGGGAGGGGGCATGCAGCACCTTTCCCTGAGCCTTATTAGGCCACAGGGACCCCATACACTAAACCTGTGTATCATAATGCGGAGAGGGCCAGCGTGGCTCCACTCCTTGAGGTCCCAACCCCAGGAGCTCTCTAAATTATAATTGGGTGTGGCGGTGTCCACCCAGAGCACCCACCAAGCAGCATGCTGGGGCTGCAGGGGGGGGAGCCCAAAGGCCCCAGCCACTTCCCCACATAGTGCAGGAGACAGCATTGCTTTCGTCCGGAGGGAGCTGCTGCTTATGCTTTGTCCCGCCGGGAGCATTATCTCTTTCCCTGCCAGCATCAGTGTGGCCAGGGAAACAGAAGTCTGCTCCCACTTAGTAGGAGCATTCTTAAATCTCCAGCCGGGTGGGAACAGGCATGCCTTTCCTGCCTGCACTGATGCCTGCAGGGAAGGCATATTAGCACACACCTGGTGGGAAATTTAAGAATGCTCCCATCAGGAGGGTGCAAACACCTTTCCCTGCCCGCATCAATGTGGACAGGGAAACTACACTATCCCAGGTTGTCATAATTCCCTCACATCCCCCCATCCGTAGGCCCTACAAGTGGTCCTGCAAAGTGCTCGGAGGCTGATAAGCACATTAAAAACCAGTCAGCTCCCCCGTGCAACCAGCAACTCTGTGTTTGGTGCCCGATGCGTAATGTGTTTGGTGTCATTTGCAATGCACATACATACCAAAATCCTTGCAGCGTTGTCCCAGCGTTACGCTAACACTGATTGCTTGTGCATGCTTTCATAGGTATTGGCTTACTGTTTTTACTGTTTCTACACACATGGCCATCAACAGGATACTAGGATACAGAGACCCCAAACCCCCCTCCACCCTTCCCAAACAGCCATGATGGGCGTGGACTTGGTATTTAAACCACGAGCGCCCACCAAAGGCAGCAGCTCATGTGTATGTCCCTCCTCCTACAGCTTTGTCCCCAGAAAAGAACAGGCTTCCCTGCAAGATTCCTGGCGACGATTCCGCTCGGTCACCTGAAAAGTGCCAGACACATGGAACGAAAAAAAGAAAAGAAAAGCAGCCGCCGGAATAAAGCAAAACTGTGATTAACTCCTGACTCATTCCCGAACAGTCTGCATCACAAACAACAAGGTATCCAACGCCCGCAAGTGCTGCCATGAGAGCTCAACAGTAGCAGTCCTTATAATCTTGTTGGTTAAGATAACTCTGTGAATGTGACTGTTTACTTCTTGGTACGATTGGTTCTTACTTTTGGTACAAATTCCTGGCACTAATCCTTGCCACTAATCCTGGTCTCTTTCTCTCCAATACAGCTACTGGTAACTTTGACACTTCAGCTCACTATGCCATGGTATTAGCTGGACTATCCTCAAAGTACCCCAGCTTGACAGATCATTCCAAATCTTTCCATTTAGGAGTTGAAGAAAAAAAATTGAAAATTAGGTGGGGGTTAGAGGGGGGGGGGCGGTTTAATTTAATGATGATTAGTCAAACAGTGCCAAAGTTATAAGCGCGAACATGACCCTTGCGGGTATCAGAGCGCTGTACACAAGACGAAAGCATTAATAAAATCCATATAATAGGTCCACAATGTGAAACAACAAGGAGTACTTAATCAAGATCAGGGACCTGGTAGTGGACCACACTAGATCAATATCAATTTCTCCTAGAGTGCAAAATATTTCCTGTAACATTCAGCAAAACAATCAAAAGTGAACTCGACACAACATAATAAAATAAGTGACAAAACTGTAGGGTGAGGTCCCTAGGGTAAAATAACAGTTATCAACCAGTCATAGATAAATGGAGAATGATATGTTGGGATAAACGTCAACTCTGTCAACATGGGGACAAGCAAAAAAGAACACGATGATGCAGTTAATGATCACTCAGGAAAATACATTTGGCCCGTTTCTTGAAATAGGTAGTGGAAGGATTGAATCTAATCTCAGTAGGAAGAGTGTTCCAAATTCTAGGGGCAAGGCCGGAGAAATCACGTTTGTACGTACTTTTCTTTTTGTATTTGGGAGGTTTCAAGAGTAGTGTGGGCGTAGCTTGTTCGCCAGAAAGGCCAGAGTGTTGTAATGCAAGGCTTTATTCGTGAGGCAAGCTATTTTAAAACAAATCCTCGCTTCAATAGACAGCCAGTTAAGCTGCAAAAGGTCAGGTGTAATGTGATCGGTTTTTTTTGGGAGCCTGTGATGAGCCCGGCCGATGTGAACCATAAATTGCATTTCCTATGAAAACACATCCTAACTAGAACTACTCAGTGTGACTGCCACTGGGTAGTTCTAGTTAGGTCAACGTTTCCATAAGCAATGTGTTTTTGTTTTGCTTATAACTTTGGCACCATTTCACGAATCTGTACTAAATTTTCCAAAAATGTATTTTTTGTTTAGCTTGTGCATGGAAACCTTTGGGGTGATCCGTCAAGTGGGACCTAGAAAAAAAAGAGGGGTGCCAAAACGCAATAACCCAAAGCATTTTCCAAAGACTTCTTTAAGAAGCACTACCACAAAAACTGCTAAATGGAATTACACCATATTTGTCAGGAAGCTAGATCTTCGTCAATAGATAGTGCCTTTTGTGATGTGGTGTAAATCCATTCAGTAGTTTTGAAAAATTAAGGTTAAAAAATAATTGTGATTGGGTTTGAGGGATGCTCGCGAGAGACCCTCAAACCCAATTTTAAAAAACAGTCTTCTGATTGGGCCAGGGAACTTTTTTTTCTATAGGACCAATTCGCTCCAGCAGGAGCAAGGTTCTATTTGGCTGCCAGCAACATGAGAAAACTGTTGCTGGCATCCATTACAGGATTCTGGGACTTAGTCCCTATCCTAAAGTTTAAAAATAAAAATAATATAAGGGGGCATGGTATTCCTACCCATAAAGATCCCCTGACCCAGGCAAAAAAAAACAACAAGTTTTTGGCTGTGATCCCGGAATTAAAAAAATATATATATTTACGGAGGGGGGCGTCAGTAGGGCTCCCCAACCCCATTTTGGGGCCCGGGAAACCCATCCCATGGGTCCAAGTACATTAAGTAAGGGGAGGAGGGTGCATTCGCCTCCTCCCCGGGTAGATAGCGGCCTCTGGGAAGCCATGCCACGGGGGGGGGGGGGCAAAATGTGGAAAAAAAGGGAGGGGTGCTTGGCGGCACCCCTCTCAGAGCCTAAAATGCCAAGGGGACCCTATCCCTGTGGCGGCTCAATTACTGTCTCCTGGGAAACCCATCCCCGGGACACATTACTTTCCCTGACCGCAACAGCGCGGGCAAGGAAACATATGATAGCTCTCACCTAAAGCAATTTTAAACCTGCCGCCAAACTAGAGGAAACATGCTATCCCTGCCTGAAAGAATGTGGGTTGGGAAGTCAAGTCTACTCCCTCCGGGCAGGAGCTTTAAACATGCTCCTGCTGGATGGGAGCAGACTTCCATTTCCCTGCCCGCATTCATACGGGCAGGAAAACATATTGCTCTCGCCTGTAGGGAGCACACAAAAATAGCTGCTCCCTATGGGCAGGAGCAATGCCGGTTGCCAAACTATGCAAGAGTCGGCAGGCGTCCCAGCGGGCCTGGAGCTTCCCCCCCCGGGCCTAAATGTAAATGTCAAGGTACTTATAGAGCGCACTGTCACCAGACGGCCACCTTGCGGTGTCGCCTTTGCAGTTTCCTGGCGCTGATACTCATACCGCTGTGGAACCCCTCCTGGCTTTCCCTGTGAAGTGCCCACTCCTGGGCACCCCCAGGGTGAAGCCAGGCATCCTTAGCGCTGTTGGGGCCGGTGTGGAGGCCAAGCAAGCTATTGCCCAGAGTTGCAGCGTGGGGCCCATGATTAGAATAGGCACCGAGGTGAGAATAGACAGGTCCGAGGAAATTGAGCCCGAGCCCCGCCGAGGCAGGAATCGAACCCTGGTCCCTGGCCAGAACTCTGCTTCAGGGTCTGCCGCTCTAACCATTGAGCCACACTCCTCCACACCATTGAGCCACACTCCTCCAACTTGAGGTTTATGTGGCCCTGGGGGGACGGCGTCCATAGGGCCGAAGAAGGATCGTGGAGATGTGGCCTCACACCCCTCCTTCAATTATGGTATTTGCCCCTGGGGGATGGAGAACCCCAGGCCTAATAAGGCTCGGGAGACAGGGGCTGCGAGGTCCCCTCGCTTCAATTATGGTTATGTTAATCATCCCCAGGAGATGGGGTCCCCAGGGCCTTTGAAGGCTTGGAGGCTGGGGGGTCAATTGTCCCCCTCCCCTTTGAATGAAATATGGCCCGGGATGGAGCCAAGTGGTCTAATAAGACTTGGGGAGAGAGGACAGCTTGGCTCCACTCCCCTTCTTCATTACATTTGGCCCCTTGGGATAGAGTCCTCAGAGCCACAACAGGCTTGAAAGAGGTGCCGTGCAGCCACCTCCCCTTAATTATGGTAATTGGCCCGAGGATGGGGCCCTAGGGGCCATTTAACACATGGGGAGGGGGGCAACATGCCCCCTCACTTTTAATTAAAATATGGCGCTGGGGATAGTAAGGTGTTTGGCCAAAGGGGAAGGGGTCCCCAGGGCCTCTTAAGGCTCAGGCAGTGGGGCTTTCCCTATAACTGAAGAAGGAAAAAAAAGGCCTTAGGCGATAGTGTCCTTGGGGCCAGCTTGGGAAGAGGGGGCCAGGTGCCTCCCTCCCCTAATGAATAAGTATTTGGCCACAGGGGATGGACCCCCCGGGCCTCTTAAGGCTTGGGGAGGGGACAAAACGCCCCCCTTCCCTATAATTAAAGTATGGCCCGGGGGATGGTATCCCCGGGGCCTATTTGGGTTAGGGGGTAATGCCCACCTCCCCTAATATAAAAGAATTTGGCCCTGGGGCTTCCTAAGGCTTGGAGATGGGAGGACATGTGCCCCTATAATTAAAGTATGGTCCAGGGGATGGGAACCCAGGGGCCCATTTGGACTGGGAAAGGGAGGCCAAACGCCCCCCTTCCTTAGTGTAAATTTAAGTGGCCCTGAGAGATGGGGAGGGGGCTGCCACCTCCTCCCATGGTGGGGGGGGGGGGGTTTGGCTGCTTGTGGTCAACCCCACGCCGTGCACGGCCAAATGCCTCGACTCCTAGTGGTTGGCAGCAGGCTATGCCGTGCAACCAACCCCTCATCCCCCCCTACCCATTGCACATGGCATAAAGCCGCGCGTGGTGGGGGATGGCTTTACATATGGTAATAAAATATTACTTTACATCAAAAAATAAACTTAAAAACTCTAAAAAAAACAAAGTTTAAAGTGATGTTATAGTTCGGTGTGATGAAAAGTTCTGATTTTGTTTTGTTTTTTTTACTGGAAAATTCACTGAAAAAAATCAAAGGTTAAAGTGAGTATGTCAGTGCCAACACAACGTTTCGCACTCAAAGTACACAGAAATTCACCAGTTCTAGTTTACATAGCTAACTATAATTGCGCCCCCCTCCATGCACTGCTCATACCCTCAAATATTACATCACTCATGACATGTTCTATGACATCATTTATGATATCATTGAAGATGCATTAAATGACGACAAAAATGTGAGAGGGATATCAATGCGGAGGGCGGGGCAAAAATGAGAATGGTTGAGAGAGAGTGCAAAGTAGAGCTGGGAAAGAAAAGAAGCACACAGGCGAGAGAAAGGGAGTATTGGAGCATTACTACATCCAGCATCTGGAACAACATCTCCAGATCTCACTTCTCTAACTGAGAAAATAGTTGAATATACATTTCTCTAAAGAACACTACATCACAATGCCTTAACAGTCACTTCTGCTCCCAGGACCTTGCTACCTCTTCAATCATTTGTTGACTGTAACTTTACTTTTGACCTGTACAGCAAGCCACTGACTTTTGACTAGATTCACACCAATGTAATTTACATTTAAAGTGATTCACAACAAATTATGATGTGGCAATATATACTGCAATATATAAAACATACTATAAACATCAACAGAGATGCTGATCTTTGTCCTTTAGATGATTCCAAAGTGAGTCAACAACAATGAAAATGAGTTCTCACAACTGGAGGCAACAGTCCAGATGAGGCCTCAAATACTGCAGACAACCTATCTAAGGTCTCCTGAACGGGACAATACTCCAGATGAGGTTTCCGTAACTGTACAAAATACTTTGGCAAATACTCAAGAATTGGGTTCAACACTCAAGAGAAATTTCAGAAATGGACACAATATGCCACTTGTGGCAGCTAGAACTGGGCACAATATTCCGAGGGACGGCTCCTGAACTAAACTCAGTACTTCAGATGAGACCTCCTAAACTAGAGAAAGTATTCCAGAGGAGACCTCTCTAACTGGACACAATACATCAGAGGAGGCCTCCTGTACCGGAGAACCCGTTTCAGATGAGGCTTGACAACACCCAAGATGTTGCCTTCTGAACTTGGAACATTACTTCATAAGCGCAAATTCAATCCGATCATAGTAGTACCCTCTCACAATATAAACTACTCAATCTGTAGTATTAAATAAGAGGTAACTGAACAGTAGCATTCCTCAGCTATGGAGGGCAAGCAGAAGAGGCAGAGGTCGGGTTGTGGGAGGTACAGAGTTTAAGGTACAGATAATTGGTATTAATGTGCACTGAGACATTCTTGTTCTCAGAATGTGGATCCATAGTGCATTAAATGAATAAAAGTCATGGGCGGATACAGGCCACATCCTTGGAGTTAAGTCTCAGTTTGCATCCACAATGTGAAGTCTATAATTAATGTCTTTAAATCACACCAATTCTTGGAATAAGTTCAAGACACAAAAAACACCCAAATACCATCAAGATCATAAATGTGGAATTTGGGCACAGAGACTGACAAAAGAGTGGAAAAAGAGGCAAATGTCTTATTTCAGACAGATGCTACGCAGGCATGTCACTTTAAATGTAGACACCCATTCTTCGTAGGAATAGGAAGGTATACTGGAAATTGTGACTGTGCACAAGGCATAGCCAGTGGTGTACGAGTTACTTACCTTCGGTAACAATGTATCTGGTAGAGACATAGTCTAGGCGCAGATTCCTTAACTTAGAATATCCCCAGGCGTCAGACTGGATCCGGAAAACTTTTCCTGAAGCAGCACCTCTGCGTGCCGGGGGCGGCGCCGTCCGGCTCTGCCCTGACATCGTCCCCGGACATGATGTCAGTGGAGCTATATATGCTCCTCCTGGTGCGCTGATGTCAGTTTTCATTGGAGAAACTTTTCCGCGTCAGAACACGGAGCCATCACCAACAAACTGTGAAAATATTGGAACAGTGTGCAAAAATGATTAAAAAATAGAAGAAATTGGCAAGTGAGACAAAGCAGTGCTCTGAAGAGCCACCCCGGAAGAGCGAAGGCTCACGCAATGTTAAAGGGGGACAAGGATGTGGAAAAACAGCCTGGCAGAGGACAGAAAGTACACATCCTGAAAGTAAAACCGTGAAAGAAAACAGGTCCGGAACATTAGATTAAAGAGAATTCACCCCAAGACGTCACCAGAAAGGGACGTCGCAATCCCAATCAAAGATCCACAATGTACATAGCCAATAGACCGGAAGGAAAGCCCGCCGAGGTGGCAAAGACCACAAGGCAATGCAGAAGGGGAAAGCGGGATGGTGGGAAAAAGCGTGAATGTATTTCACACCCTACAATCCAGGCCAAGGACTGGAAGGAACATATGATCTAGAAACAGAACGAATCAGTCTATGTTGGAGTGAGAGTATATCACTTGCAAAAGGGCAAGCCACCCCAAGGGAGGAGAGTATAGAAAAGCCTATGCCTGAAAAGGCCCTCGCAGAGCTGGGAGGACGGACAGGTGTTAAGGAATCTGCAGCTAGTCTATGTCTACCAGATACATCGTTACCGAAGGTAAGTAACTCGTACATCTGATTGAGACGTCTAGCTGCAGATTCCTTAAATTAGAATAGATATCAAAGCCATACCCAAAGAGGAGGCGGATCTGCGACTGAATCCCATGAAGTTCTAGAAAGAACATAGGGGTCCAAAAGGTGACTTAACTCCATAAGGAGGACAGAGCGCAGGTAACCACCCGAACATGACGCTCTAAAGGGAGAGGAAGCAGTGGGAGGCAAAGGCAATAGAAGCTGTTAGAACAGCAGGAAAGAACCCAGTTATGGAAAGTGGGTTGAGGCTAAGTGAAAGTTGAGGACTCGAAAGAGGGAGACAAACCCACCCAGAGTGGGAAAGATCTCCAGGACCTGAAGCGGCGATAAAAGCCTAAACAAGTACAGGTTGTCCAAGAAAACAGTGTGAAAGAACACTGAGGAACTTGTGCCCGCAACTGCACGTGGGACAGCAGAGGCAATAGGTTGCCCCTCACCCAGAAAGCGCCAGCATGGATAAGAAACCATACCCCAGATATGGTGAGTTTTGTAGATGAAGATGGCAGCCAAGCCGTGAGATATGGCAGCCGGCAAGACGACGACCTCGTATACCAGCCTAAACAGCACAACAGCGAAAAGTAGTGCTGTGGAAACCGGCACTAGTAAGATAGGAGCGACAGAAGTGGCAAAATGGCTATTTCTGGCGAAAGATGCTGGTAGCACTGAAGGTAGAAGACATGCCATGAGCAGGCGATGGTGCCATAGTATGTGAAGGCAGAGTACAAGCAGTGGGGCTTCACCAACTAGAGCGAAGACAGGAAGGAACCCAAGCACTTTATGTGGACTCTGGAGCTATACGAAGGACGCAAGGACTTCGTGTTGGGTAGCAGAGCAGCCCAGAGGCAGCAAACTGCAACAGGGCAGCAGCCTAAAAAAGAGCACCAGGAAACCAGACACTTTAGGAAATGGCAGAAGCAGTAGACCGGGGCAGGACCCACGGACACTGTATGAGGGAGAGAGCCTGCAGGAACCCGTCGGGTAAGAGCACCGAGGGGAGCTAGAGCAGGAGGGGAAAAAACGAGGCACAACCCTGGCAAAAGTGAGGCCAGAGGTAAAGTTCTCCGCATTGAAGGAGGAAAAGACACCCCTCGTAGAGTGTATAGCATGAACCCCAAGCAAAGCTTGGAAATCCCCATATGGAAAAAGCAGGGATTAAGGAGACTGCTATAGGAAAATAGGCCACCAAAACCAGGAATTAAGGACACTGCTATAGGATAAGCGGCCCCACGTATGGCCGACAACCTCTGCTAACCCAGTAGCTTGGAGGACAAGAAGTTGCAGTTGCACCAAGAAAGAACAACAATAAGCAGGCTGCATAGCGGCAATATGAAACAGGCCGCATAGCGGTAAAAAGGGTGCCGTTTGCAAAAGAACCACCACAACCAGGCGGTGGACCAGACATGCGAGATGGACAGTACACGGCACAGGACCCACACCAGATCCAGATGCCATACTGACAGAGCAACCCAACTTGCAATAAGGCAAGTCATACGAGGAATCCTGTAGGAAGAGACAAGGGACTTCGAGCAGGATCTCTGCTTAGAGACTCCATAGAAGCATACCAAGACAACGGTAGAACCAAATCAAATACACCACATAGGGTAAGGCAAACCAGTATGGGTGTCCTCTTGGGCTTAGCACACAGTCAGAGGACTGAAAAGAAAGGAAGCAGCCAACCGCCGAACAAACTGAGAAATGGCTATCCAGCCGTGAACAATAAGAAGCCCTGTGCATCAGGGTGGGTCCTGGAAAATAACGCCGAGAACACGGCAACCAGAGTTATCGCAGGCCAGACAAAATACGGAAGACTGCCGAATCTGCATGGCGGTCAAAAAGATCCACTCCATTGAAAGGAAGATCCCTAAGGGCATCCCGAATATGATCAGGGAAGCGACTGTCGTGCAGCCAAGCATGGCGACATAAAGCCACAGCGCGAGCGAGGACCTGTCCCATAGAATCAGTTGCATCCAGGGAAGACCTAAGGGAAAATTGCGCCATGCATCTTCCATGCAGAACAATGAGGAGCAATTCCGTACGTGACCCTTCTGGAACAGAGGGTGAGCAACTGAGTCCCTAAGAGCAGCAGATGCGCTAGCAAACACACAGGCTGTATTTAAAGCCCAGAGGCCTGCGCTAGCGGAAGCAAAAAGCCTGCGGCCACAATCCTCCAGCCACAGAGACTCTCTCGTGGGAGGTAACAATGGTAAAGAGTGTGAAGAGTGCAAATAAAAAGTTGCCTGAACAACTAGGCCTTGAGCAGGCGGGCGAAGAGACAGACAAAGAGGATCACCTGGTGCCGGGGGGTGTCTACGGGCAATAGCCCGATCAACCGGGTCACCCAAAGAGGGTCTGGACCTAGTGCCACACAGGGTGTCAAACAGCGAGTCCCCGAAGGGCAGCAAAGGTTCTACCTCAACAGGCTCTAAATGGAGCAGATCCAATAAAGGATCAGAAAGTAGAGGCATTATAGGGGGTTGTAGGCCAAGCACAGCAGCCGCACCCTGAATAGCGCGCACGAAGGCAGCACTAGACTCAGTTGCCATCCGAGTAGGAGATAACAAATGGTCAGAAGGAGACGGTTGAAGGCTAAGTCTACCACTGGACATGAGGAGTGGCGAAGGTGGAGACTGACCGGAAGGCCAGGCTATACAAGGAACTTACACCCTGGCCCCTCGAGCAGGGGAGTTCAGAGAAGCCCCAGGATCCACAGGAGGAGGCGTAGATGGGAGCACTGGCGTGAAAGGACGCCGCGGGGGAGATGTACAGCCGCCCGAGGAGTCGGGGGGGGGGGGGGATCATCCACCAAGGGAAGCCGGCTCGAATGGCGCCGTCGTGGAGTTGCCAGGATGCCGACGACCTCCCTAGAGAGAGTACAAGGCCGGCGTCGACTCCGACGTCGGCGCAGCGAGGCCTACAGGGCTATGCGCTGAACAACAGGAAGGGCCGTGCTGTGGGCCCTGGCTTTTCGGCATGGCATCGGCTCTGGAATCGGAGTTGACGCACACAGCCGGCGCAGGGGAAACGTCCGCAGACGATGATCCAGCCTTAGTGCCTGCTACCTCTGTGGGGCCCGAAGACGCACCAGGGAGAGGGGGCGACTGAAAACAAGCCGGGAGTGCCTTAGAATAGGCCTCCATTTGGGCACGTGTTGCTCCAACACCCGGAGAGGGTGGGTACGGAGGACGCCGTACGCCTTTAATAGGCCCACTAGGAGAGGAATGGCCGGCAGCGTCACGGGTGGAAGAAGAACTCCGTTAGCGACACCTGTGCTTACGCTTACCTGGTGTCACACGGCGGTCGCGGGAGCGACCTCGGGAACGAGCCTGATCCCGAGAAGAAGAGCGGGGCGGAGCTGGACCGGACAGCCGTGCGGCCAGCAATTTCATGCACCGCTCCCTCAAAGACTTCGGCTTCATTCGTTGGCATGTGTCACATTCCTTGGAGTCGTGGTGCATGCCGAGGCACCACATACATATGAGGTGCGGGTCAGTGCCCGAAATCTGACACGCACAGCCTTAAAGCCGGAAGGCATTGCACAATGTTCCACCCTACGAACACACGGTGTCGAGGTGGCCCAAAAACCAGGCCAATGAACTGCTGGTTTCCCAGGTTGCGCGTTCAAACGCAGAAAAACTGATGTCAGCGCGCCGGGAGGGGCATATATAGCTCCACTGACGTCATGTCCAGGGACGACGTCAGGGCGAAGCCGGACAGCGCCGCCCCCCCCCCGACGTGCAGAGGTGCTGCTGCAGGTAAAGTTTTCCAGATCCAGTCTGACGCCTGGGAATATTCTAAGTTAAGGAATCTCCAGCTAGACGTCTCTATCAGATAAAAGGGTTTCAAAAGAAAACAAAGAGATATGTATATAGTTTATATTCCTCTGGAATAAGGGGGAGAAGAGCAAAAGGTATGTGCCTTGTATTTCGGGACTAGAGTTCCCCAACTCTGAGAATATGAGAGTATCAAGTTCATTAAAGGAACTATTTTAACACAAAAAGGGGTGACAGGCATTAACAAATCAGTAAGACCTATTGGCTTTGCAAATGTTTTTAGCCATGCTGTGAAGCAAGTGTTAAAAAATAAATAATAAGTAGTTCGCTAACACAGAGCAAAGGAAGCAAAGAAGCCAGCCAATTAAAGGGATAGTAAAGAGGCTATGCTTCATGAGAGGAACAAACACAAGATGGCAAGTATGAAATAAGGATAGCCATCCATTAGAAAGCAAGCATATAAGAGTAACAGTAAGGCCAAGAAATGGTAAGTGAAGGCCGGGCTTCAAGCCACTGTATGTTCTGGGTAGCCCAAAATATTTGTTTCATAACCATAAAGCTTGAGCTTGTGCGGCTTGGTGGGCTGACCTGAAAAGGGCCTATATGCTATAAAATGCAGTTTTTATGGCAAAAGCGCCTTGACACCCTCAGGTGAATGTTTGTGCTTTATAAATTTCTTCTTCAGTTCATTTTATTTTCAAATATAGTAAAAATCGGGACGATTTTTTTCAAGGATTTCCTCTGATCTTCTTGACCAATCTGTGTCAAATTCGGAAGTATCAGGTTAAAACAGTTCTGGTTTTTGCCAAACATGGGTCTAAAATCTAAACACTTTCTATGTGACTGAACAGTAACTATCATACAACAAACAACTCAGTTTATGATAGCAACTCTGTAATTATGGTTGAGATAATATTTTCATAGGCAATTGATAACCTTTGTCCTTTCTGAAAGAACAAAAATAAAAATATGTCTACATGAAGATTTGACAGTTGTTCACCTACTGGTTTACTGTGCGTCCTTCATCAGTTTTTTAACATATTGGTAGGACGCGCTACTAGAGGAACTCACCTGACATTCTGCCATCGCTGCCTGCCGTGAGGGGAACGGCCATCGCGGGGGTGAAATCAGCAGGCCAATAGTTCCGACGACGCCGTGAGGGGAACGGCCAGGACTACAATTCCCAGAAGCCTTGGTGCTGGGTGCACGCCGTTGACATCATCCGGCTGCGCCTAGCGCAGATAAAAGCCCCACAGGCGCTCCGCTGCGCGGGACGCGCTACTAGAGGAACTCACCTGACATTCTGCCATCGCTGCCTGCCGTGAGGGGAACGGCCATCGCGGGGGTGAAATCAGCAGGCCAATAGTTCTGACGACGCCATGAGGGGAACGGCCAGGACTACAATTCCCAGAAGCCTTGGTGCTGGGCGCACGCCGCTGACATCATCCGGCTGCGCATAGCGCAGATAAAAGCCCCACAGGTGCTCCGCTGCGCGGGACGCGCTACTAGAGGAACTCACCTGACATTCTGCCATCGCTGCCTGCCGTGAGGAGAACGCCCATCGCGGGGGTGAAATCAGCAGGCCAATAGTTCCGACGACGCCGTGAGGGGAACGGCCAGGACTACAATTCCCAGAAGCCTCGGTGCTGGGAGCACGCCGCTGACATCATCCGGCTGCGCCTAGCGCAGATAAAAGCCCCACAGGCGCTCCGCTGCGCGGGACGCGCTACTAGAGGAACTCACCTGACATTCTGCCATCACTGCCTGCCGTGAGGGGAACGGCCATTGCGGGGGTGAAATCAGCAGGCCAATAGTTCCGACGATGCCGTGAGGGGAACGGCCAGGACTACAATTCCCAGAAGCCTTGGTGCTGGGTGCACGCCGCTGACATCATCCGGCTGCGCCTAGCGCAGATAAAAGCCCCACAGGCGCTCCGCTGCGCGGGCCGCGCGCGGGCCGCGCCCGGGCGAAGCCCTGGCCAAGGGCGGGCCCGTCCTTGCCCGGAGTAGGCTGGGCTGGGCCACGTCATTTGGCATGTGTTTTCCCCTATAGAGGTCAGTGGAGTGGACTCACAAGAACTAAGGTACTGTCATCAGACCTGTGGGAAACTTTGGTCCACACTCTGTGGGTTTGTGCATATAGGAAGCTTTGCTTATCGAAATAATTCCACTAACTTGTCTACAATGAATAAGGTCAAGGGTAATTTGGGAAACAGGGTGGCGGGTACCCTGGATGCTTTTTTAACTAGGGCCAACTCTGTACTGACCCAAGAGATTTTGGACACCGAACGCAGACTTTCATTAGATTTCCAAAGTTCTAGTAATAGGTTATCGGTAACACCGGAATTCCTCTCACTACCAGAACCAGGTGTCATTGAAGGTTCTCCCATCATTACATCAACTTCTCAGCCCCAAGAGGAGCTGATTATTCCATCTGTTGGGGAACCAACGGCTGTGGATAAAGGGATGATCACCAGGGGGAAACAGGGTAAAAATACAACAGCCAGGGTTACAAATACTAGAAAGAAGGGAAAAAGGGAATGTAAGCTAGTGGGTGCACAAGAAAGCGAGGTTGGGATAACAGTTAATGTCCAAAATTCAGATACTATTGATATTGCTAATAGCACCAGGGCGAGACAGGCATCTAAGAGTGTTTCAGTTGAGGGCCAAGGACACGAGTGCAATCTAGAAAAGTTTAAAATTTTACTAACAAAGCTATTGGATCCGATCCTAAAAAAGCTTATAAGTATAGAAGATAGATTAGCACGTATAGAGGGGAACCGTGGGTGGAAACCTGACACTAGACTAGTCACTTCACAAAATATTACAACAGAAATGTCGCTAAGTGGCATTTCTAAGGCACACAACGATGACACAATACAGAGAAGAGAGGCCCCGGCCAATACAGTCGTTCAGCCCCTTCCAGTAACTGAAACAACATCTACCCAGGGGCCACAGGAATCTAGAAAGCCCAATAGTACTATTGACAGACCAACGATCAATCGGGAACGGAATCACCCTGACCAACACCTACAGGAAATCCATTCGATTGATCTCCCATTGGAGTCCATACCTTATACTGTAATCCTGAGCAATGTCCCCCAATTGAAGGACGGGGTTACAGAGGACTTCAGTCAACTTAAAAATAAACTGAATTAATGGTTTACTAACAATTTATATAGGGGACAGGATGTTAATAGATTCATAATAATGGCTCGCAGAACTAATTGGATTGGCAAAAGGACCAAATCATATAATGGTGACTGTATTGTTGTGAATTTTGATAACCCATACACCGCTGAGAAAATATTACAGGAGTTTTATAAGTGTTATCAGGGCTCTGGTTCTAATATAGTTATTCAGTCCCTTAGTTATTTTTACTCCCAAGAAGCTTGGTTGAACAAAACTGGTTCCAGCAGGATAGATTATAGACATCCAAGGGACACTATGAGACAGAACACTCGTCACCGACCACCTACTCAATTTCAACCCCGAGGAATACGGTTAATCCTCTTCTTCCTCTAGGACTAGAACTAAAGAACAGATATTTGCCACTATCTGATATAGATGAGTGCGACTGACTAACCCCTCAGGAATCAAGTAGAATAAGTCCTCAAATTCCCATACAGGATCCCAGTAAAGATAGTATAATGGATAGTCCACTGTCCCCTAGAAATAACATTCTATCTTGGAATATTGCGGGGTTGGCTAGGAAAAGTAGAGATCCACGCTGGATTACGTTTGTCAGCCAGTATAAGATCATAAGTCTTCAGGAAACGTGGGACATGGACAATAATTATTACCTAGATGGATATAAGGCCTTCTTTGTTCCGGCCTCCCCTTCGGCCAGTGGCAGGCCTAAGGGAGGCCTTGTAACATATGTCTCACTAAATATGAAATGCGACGTACGTTTGATCACTCATTCCCACCCTGGAATTCTAGCAATCATATTAAGGAAGGGGCATGTTGAATGGGGGATAATACATTTTTATAACTCCCCATCTATTCTTGCAGAAGGAGGAAACATTAAGTCTTTAGCTACATTTATAAAAAAACATATGGCCAATAACCTGCATAGTTTGATAATCACAGGGGATTTCAATATCCACCCATGTGGTAATCCTTTTACCACTTGTTTAGCAAACCTAAGTTGCCCGTTAATATCTGGTTTACACTTTGAACATACAGTGCAGGGAGAGGAACTTAATGATTTCCTGTGTGAATATGACTTGGGGTCAGTTATGTCTTATATGAGCTCGTCCACATTGTTCCTAATCCCAACTTTCATAGGTAAAGGGGTTGGTACTTTTATTGATTATATTTTTATTTCATCATCCTTAGTTCCCCTTTTAGGGGACTTTTTTATCCTAACTAATGAATTTAGCAACCATAATCCGCTGACGGTTTACCTTGGTGGTATCCTGTCTGATCCAACTAGTAACAAACCGGCCACAGGAGTTTTAAGACCCACAGATGGGAAAAGGAGGTTAAGGTGGACCCAAATATCACCTAGTGCTTTTAATGAAAATGTAAAGACCCATTGTTTGGGAGAAATAGTCACCTGTACAACCGCCAGATCAAATGCTAAATGCGTCTTGGACCCTTTTTCCAATTTGACCATGAAAATAACCGAACTATTGTTAACAAACTCAGGACATACTGTTAGCCAGGGCCCTAAATGGTTCGATAAAAAATGTTCAAAAGCGGCCAAATTGTTAAGAGAAGCACTGGCAAAAAAAAACAGAGATCCGTTAGTAGTGCACTCCCTGAGAAGGTCGTATAGGGATGCCTTAGCTTTCCGAAAGGCTTCTTTAAAAGAGGAAGCTTGGGAAGAACTAGTAGATAGTAGCACCCTAAAAGATAGTGCTAGGTTTTGGAAAGCGGTCAACGGTCCTTTATTCCATCAGATGGGAGGGGATGGTCTGGTGGCTCACATCGGTGAAGGTGAGTGGGTTCACCATTTTAAAGTAATGTTTGATAGCCCGGTTGAACTTAATACCATAACAGTGAGTCGTGGAGACATTCCAGCTATAACCTTTACTGAACTGGAGATTCTAGATGGAATCATGGGTCTGACAAGCAATAAAGCCCCGGGACCTGATGGGATTCCACCTGATCTATACAAGTCGGACCCCCAATTTTGGGCACCCATTCTCTGTTCGGTTTTTAATGCAGCTGTTATTGAAGGTTGTATGAATAGCTGGGCACTGTCAACTATAGTGCCGGTCTTCAAGAAAGGTAACAGAAACGACCCCAGCTGCTATAGACCAATATCACTTATTGATTCGGTCATGAAGGTAATGGGGCGGGCTATTTTAAATAGGCTGAAGGAATGGGCAGTTGATAATAAGATTTTAACAGACTGTCAGCATGGTTTCCATGAAGGGCGTTCTACCATCACACAGTGCCTTAACCTGTACCTACTGCTTAATAAATACACTGTGGTGTACTCCGGCTCAATTCACCTCGCCTTCATGGACCTCTCATCAGCTTTTGACTGTGTTAACAGGACAAAGCTTTGGCAGGCCATGGAGGCGAGAGGAGTAGATGCGGGGTTGATAAACTTCCTACGGGACTTACACTCTTCAACCCGAGCAAATGTAAGGTATGGTAAAGATCTGAAAGTCACGAATGACTTCCCTATTAAGAAAGGTGTAAGGCAGGGATGCATCATGGCTCCGTTTTTATTTAACTTTTACATTAATGATCTTGAGAGGACCCTGTTAGAGACCGGTGCAGATTTCCCGCGTATAGCTGGACGGGGTATTCCCGTTTTGCTATACGCGGATGGCGCTGTACTATTAGCTAGAACTGAAATCGGGCTTCAGACCTTGCTAAATTCCTTTTACGGATTTATGAATAAGCTAGATTTAAATATTAATAGTACAAAGTCTTATACCATGAGTTTGGATAAACGCTCAACTAAGACATTTTTATTTAAAAACGGGGGAGATTATATCCCCAGCACCAAGGTGTTCTCTTATTTAGGAGTTTTATTCGATGACAAACTTAAGTGGGATGCCGTGATACACAAAAAAAGGGGGGAGTTGGCTCGGGCAAATGCTGCAATTTTTAATTTTGCTTCCAAAATAGGGAAGAAACCGACGGGGGCTATGCTTCAGGTTTATAGAGCAAAGAGTATTGCCATAGCATCCTACGGTAGCGAGCTGTGGGGACGTGGTGTGACAAAACATATACAGGTCGAGGAAAATAAGTTCTTAAAAAGACTTCTACGTGTTCCGCAAAGTATTCCAAACTTGGTGGCTCATGAAGAACTGGGAGTACCCTACATAGCCGACCAGATAGCAATGAGTCTCATGATTTTTTGGCTACAGTGCTGGCTCAACCCTGACATACCCTTGACACAACATATACTTAGGGATTGCTTGGCTTTAGAGAACATGGCACGAATCCCTTGGTTTACTTACATAAAAAGGGGATTTGAATTAATTGGAAGGGGTTCTCTATTTACCAAGCCTGAAAAGATCCTTAAAAAGGATATCACATTGTTTAAAACTTTTTTTCTGAACTATAGGATGCAAGAAAGGGAAAGGATTGAGCTTACCAAACCTAGTGTCCGGTCATACCTCACTTTAATAACTACCCCTACTGCTGAGCCTTACTTACTGTCTACTCTTACTTCCCACGAAAAAACTTTATTAACTAGGTTTAGATGCAACACATAGCACCTCTTAGTGGCTAGACCTAAAGTGGGTCATTTGGGACAGATGTTACCAGTATGTGGTTGTGATGGTCATTCACCACAAAACTTAGACCATTTTATGTTTTTTTGTAAATTTTATTCAGTTCCAAGGAAAACCTATCTGATTCCAATCTTAAAGAAAATTTATTTTACCCAAGTTAAACCTGCCTTAATGTTTTTACAACTATTGCATATGGATTGTATATATTTTATTGTCCGTTTTTTAAAATCTATATTGAAATCAAGAGCGGATATGGATTGTTAAACCTGTCAAAGGAACTTGACTTTTTTTTTTTGTTTTAAATTTGGGCTGTGTATTTCAACCTTGTATGTATGTGACTTTTTATGAATTTATATACTAAATTCGAAATAAAGTACCTTTTGACTTGACTTGGTGAAAATGGTGTTGTTGACAGTTGTGCCTGTAAACTGAAAGATGAATCTGACTGGCTTTGAAGAACTTATAATTTAAGTTTGCTTTCCATTTCTTGCAGTTTGCAGACCCTCAGTAGTAACAAAAGTCCTAGTCCATAAAACAACTAAGCAGCCCTACCCAGTTCAGTTTTTTTCTGGCATTCCTTATGTTTTTCTGCAAGTCCACAGGCGGTGCACCATTATTCAGATAGTCTCTAACAGTAGAGCCTATATAATGCAGATCAAGGAGTGGGACCAAAACACATAACCTTCTCATGCAGTCCAAGGTGGTTGATGCCCCCTTAAATTAATTTATGGAATGACGGGCAGCAGTTAGAACTTATGCATAATACAGAAGTATTATCCTTTTTATCTGAAATTTGTAGGGGAGGCTGATTACTGTAGGTACCTTTGTAAAATCTGAGAGTCCCAAATAACTGAGGTTCTTACCTATCAGGGTTTGTTGTAGTAAATGTGTAGTTTGCCTAGAATCAGGAGGTCATGTTCACATTGAATGGTGTTAGTCAATGAGTCTGCAAAAGCTGTTGCTAACACTGCATATTGCCTGCAATGGACCAATGTCGATTTGTAATTGTCCTCAAGGATCTTTGTCGATTGCTGCTGCCGTCTTTACTTTCTAATCTGCAATGTCTACTGGCACCGCAGTTTTCTTTGCTTAATTGTTCAAATTGTTTTTTAAATGCTGCATATTTCCTTGATCACATGGGGCAGTGACAACCTGCATGTCATTTGTTCTTGGGTACTGACCTCCAAATGTAGCTGTCTGGTGGTATGGGGGAGAGTACACATTTCCTGCTAGGCACATTTCCTTCTGCTCTGATTTGCTAAAGCTCACAGTTTTCCCTTTGTAGTATTTGTGCTGGACCTAACCTAGCATCAAAGGGACTGCCTAAGGCTGCATGGGCCCAATGTATAAAACACCAAGACTACTGTGAACCAGACCATCCTCTCTCTAGTTGCCTCTCTGGAAAGCCTGGGACAGCAGATGATAAAGAAATTAGATACGCTTCAGCCCAACTAGATGAAGAAGCCAAATTTAAAAGCAGCTTGCAGTTTCTATTGACGTAGCATTTGTCCCAAAGTAGGATACATTCTTGCCCCACTGAACCAGTAGAAATTACTTACCTTTGGTAACACTCTTTCTGGTGGATATTCTAATAACAGATTCTTCACCTTGAGAACTATCCAGGTGCCAAACTGGATCCAGACATTCCACGCTCGGTGTCTGAGTGACTGAAAAAATAGGGATGATGAAACAACTGTCAGCCCACAGTGGTGGTGCCTATGTGCAGTTCTACTCCTGCACACTGATGTCAGTTTAGGCACTGCTTATTTCACGTTCTCAGACATGATGCATAACTGATAAATTGAGATGAACCTAGTGTGCAAATCTAACTTGGACTCCTTATAACTCCCAAAGTTTCATTCTACAGAATGAGGAACAGCGTACAGGATGACGAATATGTGACCTGTGTATCAACCAATAAGAACATTATAGAAGGTAACTTATTTTGCCACTGGATACTTTTAATAGCAGATTCCTCACCTTATGAATGGATATCAAAGCAATGCTCTCTCAAAGCAGGAGCATTTGAGCAGTGGACTTCCCACTAGAAAGTCCTGAGAACTGAGCAGGCAAAACATATCTATGGGGACTTGAGTCTATACAGTAAAAGCTGGTGAAGGAATGGATGGATTGGATGGAAGCCCAAGTGGTCGCCTGCCAGATATCAAAAACCGGTTTAAAGGATATGTGTGAAGGAGTTCCAGAAATCCTCGGACAGAGTGGACAAAACTTAATTCAGAAGGCATGAATGTAGTGACCCAAGAAGCACACAGCATCTTGCCCACAGCCTCTATTTTCTCTGATTCTCTGTCTGGTGGTGCGGTGCGAAAATAATTTTGATTGACTGTTACTAGAGGTTTGAATGATCCAACTCCAAGAAGAAGAATGCTCTATCAGGAAGGTTGGGTCACCGATTGCCATTGTATGTTGTAGTGCAATAGGGTGAAACCCTGCAGGATCAAGCAAGGCTTGAAACAGGCCACTATGAAGGAATTAGTCAGGATATTAATTAAATGGCAGCAAGAGCTCTGTAGTCGATGGCCCAGGCTGCAAAATATGTTAAAATGTTAGCCTTGGTCTGTACTGTAGGTAACTGAAAATCTAACACCACTGCAACCCTGGGTATAATCAATGCAAGAGGCACTTTCTTCTTCAGTTCAGGTTCTGATTAAGTGGCCAAGTCACTTAAAATCTGAAGTGCAGTATTAGTGGAAAGAGGTGGGAGTAAGTTAACTACCACCTCATCGGAGAGCATCCTCAATACCCAGAATCAGACTTAAAGAGGGCCTCAATTGCCATGAAATACTGCCACCCAGGAAATTGAACAGGGAGAGAGTTGCCCTCAATCTGAGGGCTTGTCATAATAATTGTATCCTGTTACATGTGATGCACCCTAGCCAAAGTCAGCTCCAATCTGAATCTAAAACTGTGCCTCTGGAGCCAGGGCTGGAGCTAATCAGTTAATATCCAGGAGAGCCATCAGCAAAAAGGTCACAGCACAACCCACAGGGATTGAACGGGCTCATCTGGCATAAGGACAGACCTGGCAGCAGAATACCCTGCCTGAAGGATCTGAGGACCCCAAAGGCATGCCAGAGGGATCCGGAAACATCCTGTACAGTTGTAGCACATCCTCCTTGAAGGCCACCTCCTGACGATCAGTCAACACTGGAATTCAGGGTGAATGAGCTCCAGAATTGGACCAGCCAGATGTTGAAGCTGATGTAAGTCCCTTTGAGGGATGACTACAAGGCTATTCTTTTGTAGGCAGGGGAGACAAAGAGTCATGCTTTGACATTTTGGTTACTTTTGGGCTTCTTCCTGGATTTATGTGAGAAAAGGCAAACTTGTGACTTACAGAAGGACAAGCCCTGTGCCTCTTGTGCACGCTCATCGATGACCTCCTGGGAGAAATTGTCCAAGGAATCATGTTTGGTTTCAAGACACCATAGGCAGACGTTGTGTGGGTCCATGACCGACATATGTTTTGTGACAAGTGCAGCTTGATTTAAAACCGATATCATTTGTGACAACTCTGTACACTGCTAAGTTTTTAAAAGCATCAGTAGTATGGAGCAAAAAAGGTAGGAGCAGAGCTCAGTATATGAGTCAATAAGCACAGGAAAATGACTTACTTGCGTGCGCAGAGTTGGCACCTATATGTGGCAAAGTGTCATCATATCCAAATGAGGAATTAATCGCAAGGGAGGCCGACAGCACGATCTCCCAGTATGTAGGAACTACTGCAAAGAGTTTCTGGATCCAGTGTAGTCCGGTGATATTCATATGGTTTTGAATCAGAGTTTAGAAATATCCGTCAGAAAAATGGAATTCATCTGGACTACAATGATACTGCATTCACCAATCTGATTTGTATCAGAGAGGCAGATTCTTGCTGGTAACTTTTCTTTTTTTGCTGGTGCTGCTTCTAGACTAGCATCTGGATATAGTCCAGACCCAGCTCCAGATGCTAGAGAAACCATTCTGTGCCTACCTGGTTGGGAAGAGATGACAGGAAAGGAGCAGGAACTTGGAAAGAGATGACAGGAAAAGACAGGTGCTTGGACAAGAGCAAGACTATTAATTGGTCAAAAGACTGAAGCCCTATGTGTCTTAGGAGGGCATGTGTGCCAATGAGCCAAGGTGATCATGCAGTACAGCTGACCAATGGTAACACAAAAATAAACTTTGTAAATAAGGATGCTTAAAAACCAGAAAGCAGTGTATCGTGAGGACTCCGTTTTACCAGAATACAATCATTTTTTGATCTTCTCTGCAATTCATATCACAGTTGACATGTTGCTAGAATAAACCAACCCCTTCAATCAATTGCCTTGACCGCCCTTGAAATCCTAGGGCGGCCTCTCCTCCTCCACAGTCCAGATGAAGACCCGCTTGTGACACTCCACCAAGCGCCCATAGGGTTGAAACGTCGACGATCTATTTTGGCACAGATTGCAGGACATAGTCGCTATCAACTATATAATTTGTTTAACGTTTAATTTGTCACTGCTTCTTGAATTTGGTCCTCCAAAACAAACCGCATCCCCCCACTACCACCTCACTGCACTGTGTATCTTTATCACCACTGAGCACTACTATCTCACCATTGTGTATCACTGTATGAATTCTGCAATGTATTTTTGTTGTATGTAATTTGGTTCGCATAACGAATGCTATCAATTCTGATACATAAATTAATGAAAAACCCTTTGTCTGTGTTCTTGTCCCTTCCCCCATTTGCTTAAGAAATGTTCTGGCTTTCAGAAATGTATCATATGTTATGCTGAAGTAACTACGGCTAACCGCAATACGCATTGTTTCTACCCAAGGGAACCATTGTTCTTTATATAATGAGCCAAGGTGATCATGTAGTACAGCTGACCAATGGTAACAGAAAAATAAACTTTGTAAATAAGGATGCTTAAAAAACATGGTTGCGCCATGAGGGAGGGCCAGCTGGAACACAAGAATGCCTCAGTTCTTTGGAGCTCCCAGTTGGGCCCCTGTTTGAGTAAGCTGCATCTACCAATTTACTGAGCCGTTGTATCACCTGAGTGGTCCTGATAGCCAAATGTCTGCATGGGACCCATTCAGGGGAGGACATTGGCAGTACTGAATGGCAGCAGCTGCCTAAGTACCCTCTGCTTTAAACTGTAAGTTGTGCACTGCTAGAGTAGGCTGGTGGTGGCAACCTCCTCATGTGAGAGATGTGGTGCTGCTGGGGAAGTGTCAACAGAGGTGTGAACTGGGATTCACCGGGGAGCAGAATTAGCACCAAAGGTAGCAGTTCTCTTTGCTTCAAAGTTCAAGGTCAATGACCTTGTACTCGGCACCAAGAGTTCTAGGAATTACTTTGCGGCTGATGAGGTCTGCTGTGGTGTTTGGGCATTCAGTAACTAGTCTCCCAAGTAGGGGAAAAGAGGAAGTTAGTTTCCTCACAAAGTGAAAGTGGATTCACAGCATTTTGCGACAATAGTGTGGTTCTGATTTCAGTCAGAAGAAGATGGACTTGAACTGGTAAAGCACATTAAATAAGACATGAATTATTTCCTCTCCAGCAAAGGAATCACTTTCTGATGGTGACCATCGTGAAGGACTGCTTTTTTGAAGAACTTGTTCATCTTCCTGAAGTTCGAGATGGATCACCATCTAACAATCATCTACCTGACCAGAAGAAAAAAGCAGAACCCTCAGTAGTGTTGATTAACAGGCACTAATCAATTACCCTTTTCAGAAGTATAAATAGATTATCTTTTTGAAGTTCTAGCAGATGGTGTTTTTCCAATATCTATAGGGTAGGTGGCAAATTTTGTAGTCATCACCAAACTCAAGGGTATGGTCATATTTACTCAAAGCACCTATTGGTCGATCATAATTTCTTGCAATTATGCCACAAAATCAGTGAGTCTGTCGCCCACAAAATTGGAGTGGCTGTCAGTTTTGCAAAGTGAGGCTTTTTTTGTAGTGTCTTCGATGCTGGACAGGAGGGATGAGAAACGATGAGCTGTAGAAGTTATAACAAAACAAGTCTTCAGATGACCTGTAAGGCATGCTTTCAATTTATCAGGAGCCTAATATTCCTTTTGTAAACAAGGATGCACAGCCAGAACCGTGGCTATGGCCGCCTTCTGCCTTAGCCCCTCCTTGTACATGTGATACAAACTAGGAATCAGTTGTTCTCTTTAGTTGTAGAGAAACCATTGCTTTCAGTATAGGTCATAGGCAAGGCAACGTTTATTGTCTATGAATTGCATTGATTAAACCACTGTGCAGTGTAATCAATGCAGTACATTTCCCACATGGAGGAAGGCTTTTACAGAAAGCAGTGCTAAACAAATTCATTATTGCTATCCCTTGAATGGTATACCGGAAGGCCCTTATTATATTCAATGTATTCAGGGCCCTTTCTGTTGCATTATGTTTTTGAAAAAGGTATGGCTTCTTACCTGTAATCCTAGTTCTCTCTCAGGGGAACCTCCACTGAAATCAAACAGTGACTAACTAGTCCCACCCACATGCAGGGACCCTGGAGCAGTTCTTTCAAAGTCACATCCACTTGGCCTTACTTCAGAAAGACAAGGCGGCGTATGTAACACAAATGTTACATTTTGCAGCCTTAAAACAGGCTATATTGTCAACCTTAATTAAGTACTTTGAAATTTGAAAGGAAAAAAGGGTCATTTTAATAATTTCCTTCACAAACGCTTTTTACTTCTTTTTAAAGTAAGATAGGAGAATATATGGCAATGTAGCTGTATAGGCTGCAGCATTAAATAAAATGAGATTGGGAAACTGAACTTTTAAGTACCTCTGGACCTCCCGTGTCCCATCTTGCTCTGCAGGTGGTAGTTTCCTCAGTTCTTTCTAACAAAGGAAATAGCAATATAGAGTTATATTAACTTTTATCTTATCCCCGGGGAGAAGGGAGGGTTGCTTATGATTTCAATGGAGATTCCTCTGAGAGAGAACTAGGATTACAGGCAAGGAACCATTCTCTCTCCCCCAGGGTATCTCCATTGATAATCATAAGCATTGAATAGATTAGCAAGCACCTCCCAAATAAAACCACCAGGGAGAAGATAAAAAAGGAAATAGTAAAATAAGGCAAATAAGTTTCTCAGAGAAGCTTCCTGGACTTGGGCAGTAGCCTTAGCATCCGAATCACACACAATGTCTCATAAAGGTGTGAACCGATCTCCAAGATGCACCTTTGCAAATCTCAGCAATTGGGACTGTTTCTAAGTAATGCAGCAGTAGACTGTTTGGTGGAGTGGGCTCTAGGTCTATCAGGTAAGGGTTTGTTATCCTTTTGATAAAGGATTATGCAGGAGACAATCCAACTAGATAAGGATTGTTTAGAAGTTGGAAATCCGGTCCACAAAGTATCATAATTGACTAAAAGATATTTTGACTCCCTTAAAGGTTTTGTTCTGTCTAGCTAAAACCTCAACACTCTCCTAACATCAAGAGTATGGAGAGAACTCTGCGGGAGGAGAAGGATTTTTAAAAGATGAGGATAATGTAATAGACTGATTGACATGGGAAACTGAGACTATTTTTTAAAGGAATTTAGGATGGGTTTTCATCACTACCATGTTGCTATGGAATACTGTGGAAGGTTTATATGAGCATAGAGTAAGTATCTCGCAAACTCTATGAGCTACTAAGAGGGAAGCTTTCAATGACAGGTGTTAGAGAGAAGCCCTATGAATAGTTTGAAAAGGAGGATCCATAAGGCAAGAAAGAATAATATTTAAATCTCATGGAGGAGAAGGTCTCCTAAGAGAAGGATATATCTTTTATATAACTTTCCAGAAAATCCTTAACCAAAGGCAATCTGAGAAAAAACGGTGATTGCTGCAAGATGAACCCTAAAGGGGAAAATTGCAACTCTGCTTTAGTCAGATAGAGTTGGAATAGAACAATCGCCTCTTCTTGAGACATAAGAGGATTGAAATTGTGCTGAGAACACCAGCCACAGAATCGTTTTCACTTGACGGAATGGGAAGTTCTAGTGGATGGTCTTTCAACTTTTCTCAGAACCTCCATGCATTCCTGAGGGCGGTTCAGGTGACCATTGTTAGAACTGGGGGTCTCTAGTTGGCAGAGGTAGGTACCTTTGACCAAATAGGGACCCTTGCTTCTAGTCAGGGTAAGGGGGTACATTCCTAAAATAATCCCTGCTCACCCCCTTGGTAGCTTGGCACGAGCAGACTGGGCTTATCTCAGAGGCAGTGTGTAAAGCATTTGTGAACACACACAGTAACCCAGTGAAAACACTACAGATGGACACCACACAAGTTGTAGTATAAAAATAAGTACTTTTATATAGACTTAACACAAAACCACAAATGACAAAAATCCACAATACTGTACTTTAAAAATGGTAGAAATAGCTTAGTTCTCTTAAGATGTAAAATGTGACACTGAGTTCAATGTACCTTAGGATGTGTAACGCTATACAACGAAAGTGTTGCAGGGAAGGTGATGTGTCGGTTCCTTACAAGCAAGAACGGTGATGCGTCGGGTCCCTACTGATGCGTATGAGATGTGTCAGTTCTTCTCTGCGAGGTGAGGTGATGCGTCGGTTTCTTACTGCGCTGCCATGGCGATGCGGCCCGCAACGCCGTGATGCGATGAAGATCCGATGTGATGAAACAAAGATCGAGGCCTTTGCCTAGTCCAAACCAGTTCTGGTCAGTCCTGGAGCACTTTGTTGACAAGACTCCTTCTTTCCTTTCACAGTGCAGGCCAGGGACATCAGACGCACTACAGGAGGTGGAGCCAGCGTTGTGGAGGGAAGGCACAGCCCTATTCAGGTCCCAGGTGCAACTCCTCCCACCCATCTGCATGCAGATCTCTCTATTCAGCCCTGTGCTGACTCACCCTGTCTCCTCGAATCCCCCAGCCCCTGTCACTCAAATTCCAGACAAGGAATACACAACCTAGCAGAGGCAGGTTTGGAAGGTTAGCCAAGAAAATACCTACTTTCTAAAAGTGGCATTTTCAAAACAGAACGTTAAAACTAACTTCACTAACAGATGCATTTTATCATTTTGAGTTCAGGCATACTAAACTCGAATTTCTACCTAGTTCCCTGGGTCAGTTAAGATTATAAGATGTAATAATTAAACTGCCCATTCTGGCCTATGGGGAACAGGTAGCCTTGCAATAGTGAAAAAATGAAAATGGCTGTAATTCACTATTTAGGACATGCCAAACACACGGCATAAGGTGTAACTATAAGGTAGGACATGTATAAGGCATGTCCTACCTTATACTTACAATGAACCCTGCCCTTGGGCCTACCACAGGGGTGTCTGATATGAAGAAAAGGGAAGGTGTAGGGACTGGCAAGTGGGTGCACTTGCCCAGTCAACATGGCAGTGCCTGACTGCACATAGACTCTGCAATGGCAGGCCTGAGACACACTTTACAGGCTGCTTCTGTGGGTGGCACAACCAGTGCTGTAATCCCACCAGCAGCATTTGATTTATAGGCCCTGGGCACACATGGTGCACTGTACTAGGGTCTGACAAGTAAATCAAATAAACCAATCCTGGAGTCACTAATCCAATACAAAAATTTACAATAGGGAGAGCATATGCACTTTAGCCCTGATCAGCAGTGATAAAGTGCCCAGAGTCATAAAACCAACAAAAACAGGTCAGAGAAAATACAGGAGGAAGGCAAAAAGTTCAGGGATGACCCTGCAAAAAGGGCCAAGTCCAACAACCATATTGTATGATTTCAGGAGCCATGCAGCCAAGTACAACGAGTGAAGGTTGGGATGTTGAATCTAGCCTACGTACATCTTAAGAAGCTCTGCTCTGCACGGCAGCTTCCTGTAGGGACATGGAGAGGTGAAGATTATCCATGACCCACCACTGTCGGACCTACTCTAGAGAAATAAAAATCATTCTGGCCATTGAGTGCAACAGCTTGATGATCACTTTTGGCAGTAGGGGAATTGGAGGAAAAGCATAGAGAAATTTGCTTGAACAGTCGATCCATAAGGTATTCCCCAGTGTGCATGGTTAGTTGAACCTGGAGGCGAAGCATGGTCATTTCTTGATTTCGCCTCTGCGAAAAGATCGATTTGGGAAAATCTAATTCAGGAAAAAATATCGTAAGGAGTCGTTTAGTACCCCCATTCATGATTTTCATGAATGATTCAGTTGAGTGTGTCTGCTTGAGCATTCTGGTTTCCCGGTAAATGTACAGCTGTAATCTTGAGATTCCTGGGTGTGAGCCACTTCCAGATTGTTTGTGCTTCCAGGGAGAGAGGTCTGGATCTCGACCATCCCTGCTTGTTGAGATAATGCGTGGTTGTTGTATTGTCCGTCTGAACAAGGAGAGAATTTATTCTGAACAAAGGGAGAGAAGTCTTCCGGGCTTCAGTTCCAAAAGATTGATGTGGTAAGACTGTTCCTTCTGAGATCACATGCCATGTATTTGTAGATGGCCCACATGAGCACTCCAACCTCTTAAAGAGGCATCTGTCACGATTGATTGAGTCGGGATGTCTGATGGAAACCCATTCCTTTGATTTTCTGAGTGGCAACACCACCTGAGGGACTGGTCAGCATCTCTTTGTTTTCCTATCTTTACAAAAGTTGATTCCAGCTATCCTCTAGACATTGGTGGTGAGACTGAGTGAAGAGGCATAGATTTGGAACCAGAAAATGCATGATGCCTACTGAACTCATCACTGAGGAGATCTGTCTCGCCGTAGGATGGGCTATTGTCTTCAGATTGTGACATTTCTGAAAGATAGATAATATTCTCTCCTCCTAAGGAAACACGTGTGTGCATGTGTCTAGTACTGCACCCATATGGTGTAGATATTGTACTGGGTTTCAAAAATATTTGTTGCGATTCACAAGCCGAGTGAGAGTCAGGACAGCCAGATGACAATGTTGACTTGCTTGTTGATATGAAGATGCCTTGATGAGCCAATCGTCTATATATGGATAGATGAAGATGGTTATTTTTCTGAAGTGGGCTGCTACAACCGCCATGCATTTGGAAAAAGTCTGTGGTGAAGACTTGAATCCAAAAGTAAGAACTTTGTATTGGTAATAGTCTCTTCCTACAGTGAAACAGGGAATGTGATGTTTCTTGGCAATGAGGATGTGAAAATAGAAATCTTCTAGGTCTATTGAACATGGCCAGTCTCCCTGATGAAGTTGGGAATAGATTTGATGAAGAGCCAACATTCTGAATTTTCTTGTGCAAATCCACTTGTTTGCTTTCTTGAGGTCTAAAATGGGTCTGTATTAGTTTCTCTGTCCTATCTTTTTCACCAGGAATAGAATCCCATCCCTCTCAGGTGAGAGTGGACTATTTCCACTGCAAATTCCTGTAAGAGGATGGATACTTCTTGTTGCAGTTTTCCAGGTGGTAAAGGGATGATTTCTTCGTTGGAATGGCAAATGGGGGACACATGAATCTGAGAGAGTAACCATGCTCTACAATATTCAGAACACTTTTGCCAGTGGTTATCTTTTGCCACTCTTGGAAGATAAGATGTTATACTTCCCCCTACCAGAGTAGGCAACAGAAGAGTGGGAAGAGAAGACTGTCTGCCACCAGCTGCTTTAGTGGCGTGGGCTCCTTTGCCTCTTGGCTGACGGCACTGCTTCTGATGTCTATATGGCTGAGATGACAGTTGTTGTTTTCCTGAGTCCAATGAGGGTTTAAACCCTCTGGTGAAGTAGCGGCAACCACTGGGACCTATGGGAATGTCTCATAGTCCTCCTTTTCTCTAATGCAACAGTTTTGTCGGGCTCAGATTTCATTTGAGACATCTTATCGTCAGCATGAGAGCCAAATAAAGTGCTACCTGAAAAAGGCAGGTTCAGTCACGGATGTTGGGCATCAGGTTTCAAGTCTGTGAGTTTCAGCCAAGATGAACGTGAAGCGACAGGCAGGACAAAAAACATGCTCGGCTAGAGTGAAGGAATCAGCTGCAGTGCTGCTAACTTGGTTTGACATCATCATGCCTTCACTATCTCTTGGAAATACTGATGCCTGTCTCTGGGGAGATCTTCTATGAATTGTTTAATGGAATCCTAAAGAGACCTATCATAGCGCCCTATGAGACCAGTTGCACTAGCAGCTTTCATAGAAACTTCAGAGGTTCAGCAGACTTTTCTGTCCACTGAATCCAATTTCTTGCTTTCCTTGTCAGGAGGTACTGTAGAAGACGGAGCAGTGGCATGAAGTTTCTGAGCAGCTGAAACGATGGCAGAGTCTGGTATCGGTTCTGAGCAAAGAAAAGATGGATCTTGATAAGGTGGTCTGTATTTCTTCTGTAAGTATGATGGAGCAGCCTTTACAGCATCCGGAGTCAGAAAATGTTCCATCACTGATTCTAAGAGGCCTGGAACCAAAGGCAGTAGTGATCTATCTGCAGATCTTTAGTAAAGTGTCTCAAATTACCGACGAGGATGTAGTAGTAGTTAGCAACCCTGATAAGTACCTCCTGGAAGGTGTTAGTATCATCTAGAGGAGATATTTGAAGTGGAAGAGAACCTGTTATGGTAGGCAAATACAATCCTGAAGAAGACGATGTACGACATGATTGTGAGGCTCTCTATCTGGATGTAGAATTGCTTCTTTGTCTTCAGTGTGAGCGTCTGTGAGACCTTAGACGATGGCAGCGGAATCTCGATCTTGACCTTTGTCCTAAATCTGTAGCCGCGAGGCCAGGTGTGACAGTAACGACATCTAAGTTGCCTTGGTGTAGGTGCCACTGGTACAGGGGACTGGGGGCATTGGCAGCGGAAGTACTGCTGGAATCCCTGGTGGAGGAGGTGTTGGAGGAGGCAGAGGAAACAAAAAACGTAAAAAAGATAGAACTCTGCTCCAGGATCCTGTCATCAGAAGACAAAAAATGCCTGAGTAAACTGCCACCTGCAGGGCAGGATGGGACACTGAAGGTAAAGAGGTATTTCTCATTCTTTGCAGAGCTGCAGCCTATACAGCCATATTGCCATATACTCTCCTATCTCTTACTTTAGAAAGAAGTAAAAAGCGGTTGTGAAGGACATTTTTAAAATGTCCCTTTTTATTTTTCTCAATTGACTTTTAAAGGTTTGACCCTTTTTTTCTTCTAAATTTTCAAGTATTTCTTTAAGATTGGCAATATAGCCTGTTTTAAGGCTGCAAAATGTAACATTTGTGCCACATTTGTCTCCTGGCCTTTCCAAAGTAAGGCGAAATGGATGTGACTTTGAATGAAGTGCTCCTGGGAGACCATGGGAGATCATTCAGCTTATGATTATCAACAGAGATCCCCTGTAAGCATCTGTTCTTGACATGTAGTGCTGTAGATTCACATGCTTTGCATACTCCTGCCATCTAGTGTTGGGTCTGGATGTGTGCAAGTTGTTTTTCCTCTAAGTAGTATTTTGAATCACAAGGTAAGGTGACTCCTCCACTTGCTAATTGTGCGCATGGACATTGATTCTATTGTTAGATTGTTTTTCCGCAAGAGGGTGAGAATGGAGTATTTCCGCAAGAGGGTGAGAATGGAGTATAAGTAAAGAGATGCCCATGCATATTAAATTATAGACAAGAACTGCAACCATGGGTATCAGGGGAGGAGGGTGGGTGTATGCGAATATACAGCAAAACATGTCAAGAATAGATGCTTACTGGGTAAATAATCTGTTCAAGGCATATGTGGCTGTAGATACACATGCTTTGCATAGGTCGTATAGCAGTACCTCCCCTACCCCCCAAAAAGAGGTAGCTAATCAGTAGACATTGCAGTTGTTTGAAAAAGTGTATGTAGCACCACCTCTCCTACATTAGCCTGTTGGCGTGCGAGAACATTCACGCAATAGTGCTTGGTAGATGTGTGTCTATGATGTAGACCATGTAGCTGCTTTATAAATTTCAGCTATGGGAATGTTGCTGAAGAAAGCCATAGATGCCCCGATTTTATCAGTAGAATGTGCTCTAGGGGGTTTAACCAAAGTTCTTTTGGCTTTGAGATAGCATGTCTCGATGCATTTAACAATCCATCTGGAAACGCCTAATTTTATAATTGGGTTCCCTTTATGAGGGGGAGCAAATGCAACAAAGTTGTTTTGCGGTAATCTTTTATCCAGTCAATATAGTACATTAATGCTCATGACATCTAGTGGATGAAGAGCTCTTCCTGCCATCTGGTTAAATGAAGAAGAAAACGGGTAATTCAACTGATTGGTTAATGTAGAAAGAGGCCACTACCTTTGGAAGGAAATTTGGGTTGGTACGCAGAACCACTCTATGCCATGCCTATGATGTTGAAAGAATGGTTCTTCTACAGTTAGTGCCTGGAGCTCACTGGCACGTGTTAGTGAGGTAATGGTGATTAAAAAAGCAAAATCTCAAGAAAGAAATTGGAGGGGGCAATTGTGTAATGGTTCAAATGGTGGACGCATAAGTCTTGATAGAACAATATTGAGATTCCACACAGGTGCAGGAGGGACCCTGGGTGGTATTACTCTCAAGGCCTTCCACGAAAGCCTTAATGACTGGCGCTTTGAATAAGGATAAGTGTTGCCTGTTTTGAAGATAGGTAACCACTTCTGCAAGATGTAGACTTATGGAAGTGTAAGCAAGGCCTGAGTGTTGTAAATGCAAGAGGTAACCAATAATGCTTTGTACAGATGCACTGAATAGATCAATTTCTGGTTGTTACACTAAATACCAAACCTTTTCCATTTAGCAGCATAGCAGGCTCTAGTGATAGGTATACATGCTTCTTTAAGGATGGTCATGCATTCTGGTGGCATATTTAGATACTCTAATTCTAAGATTTCAGGAGCCAAATCACAAGGTTTACTTCCTTTGTGTTTGGATGTCTGATTTAGTCATGGTTCTGAATGAGAAGGTTTGGGTTGAGGTGAAGCTTCTCATATGGAACTACTGAAAGTTTGACAAGTGTGATGAACCGTGGTTGACAAGCCCATGTCTTCCAGTTATACTAAAGGTTACTAGAGATATACTAGAGGTTATACTATGCAGTACTTCCAGTTATACTAGAGGTGCTAAATCTATATTTCTTCTGTCCTAGCCCCAGCCCCCTGGAAGCACGCCATGGTGAAGGCTCTGCAAAAAAATCTAGCCTAAACCCAGATGTCCCCAGGACGATAGTTCTCCAGAACTATCGCCCCATCTCCTTGCTCCCTGGGATCTTCTAGAGAAGCATGTCAACAGAATCCTTTCCGATTTTCC
This sequence comes from Triturus cristatus, assembly GCF_964204655.1. Classification (NCBI taxonomy): domain Eukaryota; kingdom Metazoa; phylum Chordata; class Amphibia; order Caudata; family Salamandridae; genus Triturus; species Triturus cristatus. The sequence goes on along the minus strand of NC_140579.1, from coordinate 831,888,942 downwards.
AGAAACCCACAAACTCTTGCACTACTCAAAGACTGGGTTCTGCCCTCATCATAACTGTACTGGCCATGGTTGAAGAATCCAAGAGAATTCTTGATCAAGAGGAGCAGTTGCCATCATCCTCTTCAATTTAAGCTTGGCATTTGACACAGTCAATTTTGATATTCTCTTGGACAGACTTAGCATGGTCGGAGTCTTTGGTTGCGCTATTACCTGGCTCAGGTCCTACTTAGATGATAGATCATTCCAGGTATTTGCAGGAGATTCTGTTTCTAAGAGCCTATCGCTCAGCTGTGGAGTACATCAGGGCTCATCCCTGAGCCCCACATTATTGAATGTTTATATGAAACCGCTTGCAGATATTATTCTGCCATACGGGATTAACATAGTCACATATGCTGACGACACACAGCTGGTGGTTGCACTTAACCACCACCAGAGTACCCCATCCGACCTGGAAGCTTGCCTAGAGGAAGTGGCGTCCTGGATGGACCATTCTTGTCTCAAACTTAACGGGGAAAAACAGAGCTAACGCTCCTGGGCAATTCCATGAGTATGGATCCTGAATTAGCTTGGCCATCGTGTCTTGGCACTGCACCTACCTCCAGTTCAAAAATTAAAAGCCTTGGTCTTTGGCTGGACAAATCCTTTAAATTCGATCACCAAGCAGTGATGCTGGCTGGGACCTGCTATGGCACTCTCGACTACTGCGGAAAGTCCTACCCCCCCTTTCCATGGGAGCGAGAAGAATCATGGTCCAGGCCTTGGACCTCTCCCGTTTGAACTATGGGAACTCCCTTTATTTAGGAGCTCCCAATTCAACGATAAATAAAACTCCAAGTCGTTCAGAACTGTGCAAGTCGGCTACTGCTCTGTACTCCTAAAACTCAGTCAGCTAAGCCACTGAGTTTACTGGTTTCCAGTCTCAGGTAGAATAAAGTTCAAGTCTCTTTGCATTACCCATAAAACCTTATGGGGGAAGGGCCCATCAATCAATGATTGCCTTATCACCTTCCCCACGAAATGTCTACACTCAGCTAAGTTAAATTTGGCAGTGACCCCTAAAGTCAAAAGGTTGAGATGTGGAGGGAAGTCCTTTGCGTACTACGTAGCCAGACTCTGGAACACTTTTCCTATTCATCTTCGATCAGAGTCTCGTCACCTTCCTTTCTAAAAGCTCCTTAAAACATGGCTATTCCAAAATGTCTCTCTTTAAATTTCCTAGTTCTTCTCTGCCTTGCTGCTAGCGCTGGGATGCCTTCGAGTAGCTATGCGCTTAATAAATGCGGTATAGTAGTAGAAATAATAATAATAATGTGGGAGCTACCAGAATGAGGGTGAGAAACATTGCCTAAGCTTCCGAACCAGAAAATGAAGAAGAGAACGAGACAGAAAAACCTAGGCAAATATTCCTGACCAGTTTATCCATAAGGCATTCCCCTTGGATAAAGGGTGTGGCAACCTGGATGCAAAGTTTGGTCATTTGTGGAAACCCCCACTTGTGGAAGTATGGGAGGATGACTTTGGAGTAGAGTTCCCACTCGTGGACTTGCTGCCGCATCCTGAGGAAGTCGGCATAGTGGTTGTCCGTGCCCGGAAGATGTTCCGCTAACAGATGGATTTTGTGATGTATTGCCCAATGCCAAATGGTCCGAGAGAGGCTTGAAAGCTGTAGGGTGTGGGTGTGTGTGTGCGTGTGTGTGTGTGTGTTCATCCCTGTTTTTGTACATATTACACGGCTGTCATATTGTCCGTCAAGACTAAGAAAACTTTGCCTATTAGGTGAGGTAGAAAGGCTTTCAACGCTAGGTGAATAGCTTGAAGCTCAAGGTAACTGATGTGGAAATTCTGGTGTTGTGTGTCCCAGAGACCCTAAACTGTCAGATCTTGCAGGTGAGCATCCCAACCTGTGAGATGAATCTGCTGAAGGACAACTTGTGGAAAATTGTTGATGAACAGCGATCCTTTTAATAGGTTTTGTGAGTTCCACTACTGCAAAGAGGGATGAGTGAGGCTGTCTACCAACACAGAGTCCACAGCGTCAATGGAGCCACACACAGGAGTTGTGTGGGAATGGTGCCCCTTGCCAAAGCACTCCCTCTCCCCTTGTTGGGGAGGGATCCAGTTTGTATGCCCTGGAGTCTCAGAGACCCCTCTGAGAGAGTCCACAGCGTAAAGGGAGCCACACACAACGGAGGTGTGGGAATGACACCATTTCCTCTGGAATCACAGCACACCAGACGTTGGACACTGTTTTTCTTCATCTCCCGGTTGTGTTTCTTTCACCCTCCCCCACCTCTTTCCCTCTTTCATTTTTTGTCTACCTCCTCTACTCCTATCCCCTCTCCTCTGAATCTCTCCCCTTACCTGCTTTTTCCCTTACGTATGTTTTTAACGTATGTAACTACGCTCCAGCAACTTGTAACTATGCTCTGAAACTGTGTAACTTGTAACTATGTAACTTGTAACTATGCTCTGAAACAATGCTCGTCCTCATGTAAAGCGCTCTGATTCCTCCAGGTCTAGCTAGCGCTATATAAAACTTTTCAAATAAACTAGATCTTGTAATTGACCCTGTGATTGAGTCCACTGTCATGCTTAACATTCCAGTAGAGGATGCATGTTTAGTCTTGCATGAAGCACTATGGCAATGCATGATGCCATCATCCTTAGAAGACGCATGAAAGTTTTGACTGTTAGGCATTGATTGGCTTGAAATTGTGGTAGAAGTACTTGAAAAGTTTGAATCCTGGCTGCACGTGGGTAGGCTAGACTTAACTGAGTGTTGAGAATAGCCCCCTAGATATGGTTGTAGCTGTGAAGGTTGGAGATGGGGTTTTTGAGTATTGATAGTGAATCCCAGGGGATTAAGAAGATTTATGGTACTTAGAGTGAGTTGATGACACAGGAGGTGTGCATTGGCTTTGATAAGCCAGTCGTCTAGATACGGGAAGACATTAATGTTTTGCCTGCATAAATGCGCTGCCACCACTGCTAAGTATTTGGTGAACACTCAGGGAACAGTGACGACAGGACTTTGAATTGGTAATATTTTCCTGCTATCACAAATCGGAGGTATTTGCGATGTGCTGGGTGATTGGGAATGTGAAAGTATGCGTCCTTTGTGTCTAATGCGGACATGGTGTCGCTGTGCTGTAGAAGTGGAAGCCCTTGTTGAAGTGTAACCATATAGAAGTATTCCCATAGTATATACTGATTCTGAGAGTGCAGATATAAAATGGGCCGTTCTTTTTGGGAATTAGCAAGTATAGGGTCTAAACCCCTAACCCTTGATGTTGTATAGGAACTGGTTCTTTTGAGTAAGAGAGCTTGCACTTCCTGTTTGAGCAGTTGTTGATGTTCCAAGGAGAGTCTGTGGGTGAGAGGTGGAATATTTTGAGGATTGCTTATGAGCTCCAGGCAATAACCATGTTGGATAATGTCCAACACCCACCTGTCTGATGTTATTAACTACCAGATAGTAGGAAATTGCTGTAAGCGACTCAGACAGGTGTAGGATGATCCAGGGGAATAGTAAGTGAGTCACTGTTTGTTGCCGTATGGGGCATTACAGGTTGGTGTACCTTTGGAGCTACTTTTGTAGTTGCCTGTGAAATACCCTCTAGATTCAGAGGACTGAGTTTGTGACCTATAGAAAGATGCGGAGGCATCTGTGGTTTTGGAACCCGCTCTATAAGAGGAGCAACGAAAGGAGCCTCAAGCGTTAGGAGTTTGAAGTGCTCCCAAGGATTTGGCAACTTCAGTATCTTTTTTCATTTTTTCTAAGGCCTCATCTACTTGTGGCCAGAAGAAATGTTCCTTATCAAAGGGGCTGTTCGATAAAGTTTGTTTGACTTCTGGCTTAAATCCAGAGATACTCAGCCAGGCATGCCTCCGTAGGAGGGCACGTGTATTGATGCCCCTGTGGGCGGTATCCGCAGAGTCCAGTGCGCATCTGATGGAGGAGTTGGAAGGATAATGTAAATCTGTTCTTGGCATGTAGAGCTGTTGATTCACATGCTTTGCATACTCCTGCCATCTAGGGTTGGGTCCGGATGTTTGCAAGTTGTTTTTCTTCGAAGAAGTCTTTCCAGTCACGAGGTAAGGTGACTCCTGCTTTCGGTGATAGTGCGCATGGGCATCGACTCCATTGTTAGATTGTTTTCCTGCAGAGGGTGAGAATGGAGTTAGTTACTGTAGAATAAAGATATCCATGTGTATGTAAAGTAAGAAACTGCAACAGGTATAGGTACCCGGGAGGAGGGTGGGCGCATGTGACTCAACAGCTCTACATGCCAGGAACAGATGCTTACTGGGTAAGTAACAATATCTGTTTGAGGCATGTGAGCTGTAGATCACATGCTTTGCATAGACTATATAGCAGTATACTCCCAAAGCAGTGGCTAGCCCATAGCTGTTACAGTTGTTTGAAAAAGTGTTTTAAGTACTGCCTGGCCTACATTAGCTTGTTGCCTCGCTAACACAGCTACACAATAGTGCTTGGTGAATGTGTGCGGTGTAGACCATGTTGCTGCTTCACATATGTCCGCTCAGGGAATATATTCCCTTAGAATGCCATAGTAGCCCCTATTTTGTGTGTGGAATGCGCTCTAGGGGGTATTATAAGAGTTCTTTTCGCTTTCACATAACATGTTTGGATACATTTCATGATCCATCTTGCTATGCCTGATTTAGATATGAGACTACCATTGTGTGGTGCCGAAAAAGCAACAAAAGGCAGTTTTGTCTTGCAAAATTGTTTTGTTCTGTCTACATAGTATAGTAGAGCTCTTCCAAAATCTAGTGTGTGTAGAGCTCGTTCTGCTACAAAATCAGGTTGAGAAAAGAACACAGGTAACTCAACTGATTGATTGATATGAAAGGCAGAAACTACTTTAGGGAGAAATTTGGGATTGGTTCGAAGAACCACTTTGTCTTTGTGAAGCTGAAAGAAAGGCTCTTCTATAGTTAATGCCTGAAGTTCACCAACTTGCCTTAGTGAAGTGACTGCAATGAGAAAAGCAACTTTCCATGAGAGGAATTGTAATTGACACCTAAGCATTGGTTCAAATGGTGGACCCATCAGCTTAGTAAGGACTCTGTATAAGTTCCATACTGGTGCAGGTGGGACTCTTGGTGGTATTACTCTTTTTAATCACTCCATAAAGGCTTTAATCACTGGTACTCTGAACAGAGATAAGTGTTGTCTAATATGTAAGTATGCAGCTACTGCTGCTAGATGCAATCAAATTGATGTGTAGGCTAGTCCAGATCGCTGTAAATGTAAGAGATGACAAATGATGTTTTGCACTTAAGCATCAAGGGGATTCATATGTTATTGTTACAATAGATAACAAACAGTTTCCATTTTGCTGCATAACATGCCCTAGTAGTAGGCTTGCTTGCCTCTTTTAGGATATTCATATAGTTTGGTGGTAATTTTAAATAACCAAACTATGACTTCAGGAGCCAAATCGCCAGGTTGAGTTCTTTGGAATTTGGATGCCTGATTTCTCCATGGCTCTGAGTGAGGAGACTGGAGTTGAGATGCAGTTTTTGGTGTGGAACTACTGAGCGCTCCAACAGAGTTATGAACCTAGGCGGATGTGCCCATGTGGGAGCTATGAGAATCAGTTTGAGGGATGTTTGTCTGAGCTTCTGAACTACCAACGGAATGAGTGGGAGAGGCAGTAAAGCATAGGCAAATATCCCGGACCAGTTCATTCTCAGGGCATTGCCTTTGGAAAGCGGGTGTGGGAACCTGGAGGCGAAGCTTGGGTATTTTGCATTTTCAGCTGCGGCGAACAGGTCTATGTGAGGAAATCCCCCAATCTTGAAAGTAGGGGAGGAGAATCTGGGGATGAAGCTCCCACTCATGGATTTGTTGTCTCTGTCTGCTGAGATTGTCTGCAATCTGATTGCTCACTCCTGGAAGATGTTCTGCCAGGAGGTACATTTTGTGGTGTATGGCCCATTTCCAAATGTCTTGTGCTAGTCATGACAGCTGGAGAGACAGTGTCCCACCCTGTTTCTGTATATAGTACATAGCTGTCATGTTGTCTGTGCTGACTAGGACTGCTTTGCCAAGAGGTGGGTTTGAAAAGAAAGCTCTGAGCGCTAGAAACACTGCTAGTAGCCATAGGTGACTTAAAAGGAAACTTCTGTACTTTAGACTCCATAACCCTTGGATTGTGTGATTTTGTAGATGAGCACCCCAACCAGTGAGCGATGAGTCTGCTGTTAGCATTGTCTATGGTATAGGGTCGAGAAAGGACCTCCCTTTGGATAAATATTGGGGGTTCAACCACTGCAGAGTGATGGGTACAGCCATCTACCAACACTAGATCTGTTAACTGACTCCACTGACTTGCTAAGCATTCTTGAAGGGGACGCATGTTAAGTCTTGCGTGGGGAACAATTAAGATGCAAGACCCCATCATCCCTAGTAGTTGCATAAATACTCTTGCTTGTAATGATTGGTTGGGCTGTAAGTGAGTGAGAAGGGACTGAATACTGTGATTTCTGACTGTATTGGGAGAGGCTAGAGCTTTTTGAGCATTTATCGTTGCTCCCAGACAGGTTTGTGTGCTTGAAGGCTGTAGGTGAGATTTAAACGCGTTCACTGTAAACCCTAGTTGGTGAAGTAAGTGAATAGTGGGTTGAGTGTGTCCGAGACACATTTGATAAGTGCTGGCTTTGATGAGCCAGTCGTCCAGGTATGGGAAGACGTTAATGTTCTCAGATGGGCTGCGACTACTGCCAGGCATGTGGTAAATACCCTGGGAGCATTGGTGACTCCAAACGGTAGTACTTTGAATTGGTAATGGTAACCCGCTATCATGAATCTGAGGTATTTGCGATCAGCGGGATGAATTGGAATGTGGAAATATGCGCACTTTAAGTCTAGAGTAGACATAAAGTCACCCTGCTGTAGAAATGGGAGCACTTGTTGAAGTGTCACCATATCGAAATGCTTTGACAGTATCAGTGGTTTCGTTCCCTAAGGTCTAGAATAGGTCTCAAGGAGCCGTCCTTTTTGGGAATTAGAAAATATAGGGAGTACACGCCTGACCCTTGATACTGTAACGGTACAGGCTCTATGGCTCCTTTTAACAAGAGAGACTGGACTTCCCGTTCGAGTCGGTGTAAATGTTCTGGTGACATTTTGTGAGAGCGTGGTGGAATGTTTGGAGGATTGTTGGTAGGACCTGGCCTGGCAGTTCGGGCTGGACTGTTCCCATTGGGCGCAGGGTCAAGACTGATTTGCATATGGCTGGGTCCAAACTGGAATGGCATGGTGAGCAAAAAAACGATGGATTTAGGCCCAGATCTCTGTACTGTATGACATTGTTCTGCATTCTGTCCATCAATTGTTCTTTTTGCACCAGGAAATAACCTTGTTGGATAATTCCTAACACCCATTTGTCTGTGGTGATAGATTGCCAAATGGGGAGAAATTGTACAAGACATCCCTCTACAGGTGTTAAATGATCGGGGAGTGTAGGCAAGTCACTACTTGTTGGGGTCGGGGGAATTACGTGGTGTGGAACCTTTCCCCTTACCTTTGCAGTGGTTACCTCTGTATCCTCCTCTAAAGAACCCTCTTGTAGATGGTTGTACGAGGTGGTAGTATTATCTGAGGACATGGATTTCGACCCTCCACAATAGATGGAGCGACGATAGGAGCCAAGATTAGAAGGGACTGCAGAGCTCCCATAGACTTATTCACTTTGGGCCCTGTCAAATTGAGCATTAAAAATAGACTGTTGAACTTCAGGTTTGAAACCAGAAATCCTTAACCATGCATGCCTCCTTAATAACATACTAGTGTTGATCTCTCTAGCTGCGGTGTCAGTAGCATCTAAAGCACATCTAATTGACGAATTGGAGAGGAGCTTCCCTTCCTGCACTAAATCCTGAGCTTTTGCATTGTGCCCATCTGGAAGATATTGGAGCAGTAGCTCCATTTTATCCCAGTGTGCCCTATCATAAACGGCTAGTAAGACCTGGGTGTTGGGAATGCACCAATGATTTGCTGCTTGGGCAGCTACTCTTACTAGAGGCCTCTAACAGTTTTGACTCTTTGTCTGGAGGGGGAGCATCCCCTGTAGTTTCTGAAATGGCCCGTCGACAGGCTTTAGAGACAACCAAAGAGTCTAGTGGTAACTGCCCTTGAATAAAAGCTTGATCTGAGGGAGCAGGATTATTTTTTTTGTGTAATCTTGGGGTGAGAAACGAGCACGCATGGGGTCTCTAAAAGCATCACCGGCATGTCTCATCATACCTTTGATCATAGGTAGAGTCTGGCTAGCCCTTTGTGTGTTACTGAGTGTTTTAAATAAGAAATCTTCCTCTAGAGATTCCTTGTGCAACTGTACTTCATGATGTTCTGCAGCTCTAGTAATTCTAGATATCCCACATTATTGTCAGAAGGGGAAGGCTTTGCATGGTAAAGATCTGGGTTATCTGTCGGTGAATCAGAGTTGTAATCCTTCCAGGGATGTATTGTTAAAATGTTGTACCCCCCCCCCCCCCCATCTCCATCATCATCAGGTGATGGTGGTGGTAGAGAGTTAGTTGGTGTAATGAGTAAATGTTCCAATGGCAGGTGAATGTGGAGGAGGTGGAGAAAGGTTAGTACCTACATTCTTCCTCTTCAAAAGAATATGATAAAGTGTGTCCTCTGACTCAGGTTTGCGCCTCTGAGGCAGTTTAGTAAGGACATGTCCTGTATGTGGACTTCTAATAAGTTCATTTTGTTTTGGGTCCGATTTTGGAGTTGGAAAGTCGAGAATTAGATCCCGTTGCTTCGGAGGAATATATTTCGGTCTCAGCACCTATGATTTCAGTGAAAATTACTTTTTGGCGCGGAAGGTTTCAGTTCCAAAGCCATCTTTGATTTTGGTGTCAAGGATTTTGGCTCCGAAGCTATTTTAAGCTTCGAGCCTGACTGTTTCAGCTCAGTGTCTGACTTTGGCCGACTCGATCCTGAGCCGGAAGGCTTAGCGATGTGTTTGGGTGCCGAGCCAGAGGGCAGTGCGTCAAACATCTTCTCAGTGCCGACCGTGGACTGAAGCCAGGGTTGGAACCGAAGCCTTTTGTTTGGGCTGATTTGGAGTTTGGGGCAAGGGGTGTTTGATACTCACCGGACGTTGACCTTGTGGTAAGTCTTCCATGTCGGAGTCCGATTCTAGAATAGACACAAGTTCGTCTTATTCTTCCTCGGCCCCTTGTGTGTTGAATTTGTGCTCAGATCCTTGACTGAAGATGTCCGGCGTATATTCGACGTTTTGAATCTGCATTTCGCGATGTCGAGCCCCACGATCACGGTACGTTTTTTTCGATCGGAAAGTTGCACACTACGAGTGAGTCGGTGCGCGGATACTTCGCGTGGCACAGAGGACAGAATTTTAATAGAGTTCGTTCAATTGACAGTGAGGTGGAACGACGCGGTTAGGCCGGATGGCCTTCTCGAAGTTTTCCAATCGAAATTGTGGCTTTCCTCAATGGATATGATACTTGCAGAAGTGGAATACGCGTTCGAAACAATACCCATGCGGGTAGAGTGGATTGTGCACCGAGGGGAACCCGAAGAACGGTTTTGAACTGGAGCGCATCAATACACGTCCGAACCCGATGGCGGAAAAAAAACCAATCTAACAATGGAGTCGATGCCCATGCGCACTATCACTGAAAGGAGGAGTCATCTTACCTCGTGACTGGAAAGACTTCTTTGAAGAAAAACAAATTGCAAACATCCGAACCCAACACTAGATGGAAGGAGTATGCAAAGCATGTGATCTACAGCTCACATACCTCGAACATTAATTTCCCTTCTTGCCCCTTCTTTTCATGCTACTCTGGTTGATATTGGAAGAGTTCCTCTATTTCATCCCACTGAGCTCTGTCATACCTGGCCAATAGTCCCTGTGTATTTGCACTTTGCCAATGATTAGCAGATTATGCAGCAACACGTTTGCCTGATGCATCACTAAGTTTTGATTCCTTATCAGAAAGTGGTGCATCTGCTGTGGTTTGTGAATTTGCCTTTTACCGGCATTCGAAGCAACTAGGGAGTCTTGAGGAAGCTAGCCTCAAATAAAAATTAGGTCAGATGGTGCAGCCTTATATTTTTTAATCCTCCCTAGGGGTAATGATGCGATCACGTGCAGGGTCCTTAAATGTATCATCTGCAAAGTGCATCATGCCTCTCAACATTGGAAGAGATTGAGACGTGCTATGTGTGGTGCATAATGTCTCAAATAAAAAAAAAGTCTGCCATCTCCCTAGAGGTAATGATGCGATCACGTGCAGGGTCCTTAAATGTATCATCTGCAAAGTGCATCATGCCTTTCAACATTGGAAGAGATTGAGACGTTCTATGTGTGGTACATAATGTCTCAAATAAAAAAAAAGTCTGCCATGGATTCTTTGAGTAGTGTAACCCCTTGGTATGTTGCTGCCCTAAGCTATAAGCTCCTGATAGGAAGTATCATCAGGAGGCAACGGTTTGCCAGGATATAAGTCTGGATCGGGATCCCCTGGAGGGTCAGTGTAATAATCCTGCCAGGAGTCTGGTGATGCTCCATAATTATCATCTCCTTAATCTGCATCTGGGTCTGTAAGTGGAGATCACTGAGGTGCAATGTTTAAAGGATTGGGTGGTGAGTGGGGTACAGGTGATGGAGGTGGTGGTATATGAGATGGAGAAAAAGAGACAGGGTGCAGAGGACTGGTAGCCTTGTCCTTTTTCTTATTTTTCATAGGTATTGGGAAATCAATGTTGTGTTGGAAAGAGATTTGCCTTTTAGTAAAAAGCACTGACACAGTCTTTGTAATAATGAGGCCAGTCTCTGGGTGTATCTAGATACTTTTTTGTTTTAAATCAAGTCTTTCCTCCATGGTCCCTAAAATTGGCTACGGGAGTGTAGAGGGAGCAGATTTCTGTTTCGGTGCAGAAGATTTTGGAACCAAACCAGTTTTCACTTTCAGAACCAGAGCGGCGGAAGCCGAAGAGGTGCGATCTCGGCATGGAGCCGGAAGGCTCTGTAAATGCTTTTGGTGCCCAGTTGAAGGGCGGGCAGCTGAAGTTGATTTTTGGTGCCTACCATGGCCAGATGGCAGTGACGGCCCAGAAGCTTTAAGTTTTATAAGAACTGAAGGTATGGGTGTGGGTGCTGGCAGGCGAGGGATTGGAGTACTCGCGGCACCTTGACCTGGCAGATCATGTGACTTCAAATCGATTTACAAATCAGAGTCCAATTCTTGAACCGAAAAGACCCTTTCCTCTTCGGCAGCTGAAGTTTCAAGATCTTCCTGTTCTGGTTCAATATCTTGTTGACCGAAGATATCGGGCGTGTGTTTAATGTCACATCTCTGCATGTCTCTGCGTCATGTCCGACGATCCTGCAAGGACTTTTTGGATCGAAACGACTGACAGGTTTCGCAATTTTCTTTGTGCTCGGGGGATAACCACATATTTCAGACCTCATGAAGGTCAGTCTGCAGGTACTTGGAACGGCACCAGGGGCAGAATCAAAATGGAGTCTGTTCCATCAGCAGAGCATCATTGATAGAGTCGAATGAGTTTAAGGTAGCCTGGACGGGCAACACCCAAAGGCCGCAATAGGGAGTGTTCCGACCCTATGAGTGAGTCTTCCAAACTTCAATACGCGAGGAACAGAAACACGTTTGAAAAAACATGTAGACTAGGGTAGAGTGGATTATACACCAAAAGGATCCCGGAAATGGTCTTGAACTGGAGCGCTGTAATACATGTCTCAACCCGATGGTGGAAAGAAATCAATCTAACAAAGAAGTCGATGCCCATGGGCACTATTACCAAGAGGAGGAGTCACCTTACCTTGAAACTCGAAAGACTTCTTCGAAGAAAAACAAGATGCACACATCTGGACCCAACACTGGATGAAAGGAGTATGCAAAGCATGTGTACTACAGCCACACATGCTTCGAACAGCAGGTTGATTGTATAGTCTGGTGTAATAGTCTGATGTACATGAAACTGTGACCACCTTTGACACAAACTGAGCGTGAACGATAATAACTAATTCATCCTATGAATTATTAAATAGAGGCTCTTATAGTCTTAATATCCGACCTTTCCTACAGATCTACTAGCCATCAAAGTGGCTGTTTATTAAAGCCAGGTGTTTTAATATAGACATATGCATTAGCTCAAGTGTTGCTTTAGTAACTCCTGCCAAAACCGGACTGAGGTTCTACTGTGCTAGAGGTACCACCTATGAGAGAATATAGTCTTTTTGACCATTCCAGGAAGCGTTCCACAACTGGTACAGTGAAGATGTGTGATTGCTGACTTTCACTTGTATATTTAAAAAATAGCTGACAAACTTACTCAGTGATCCATACCTCAGTCCACAGTCAAACAGAGTACCTGTAGGAGAGTGGCATCAACTGCATAGTTGCCCCCAACTTTTTGCTGTTGTTTTGACTGTTTTATGACACTGGCCAGGCTGTGGCCCTGCTATCCAGGACCCCAGCCTATCTGCTTCTTCTCTAAACTGATGTGAGTACCCTAGGTACCTACCAATTGGATACCGAGGACACCCTGTCAGCCCCTTGTAGATGGTACCCTAGGTACCCAGGGCATGGGTCCCTCAGAGGCCTACCAGGGGCTGCAACACTTATTGTGCCACCCCTGGGACAGCCATACAAACTGACACCACCAGACCACTACTGTAGTCTGGGTAAGGTGGTGCTTGCACCCCTTACAGGGATATAGGTATCCTGTATCCCACTTAATACGACACATATATCCTCATAGGTCACCCCTAAGGCAGGCCTTGCTAATCCTACAAGGCAGGGTGCTGAGATATGTGTGAGGGGGAACCCCTACCTGAGTAGGGCCCCTCTGCAACCTTCGTAAAACTATTGCTGGGTTGTTTGTAGTGCAGCCATACCATATACTCTTAACCGCATTATAAGTAATCGCGATAGCGTGATAACTTGAGAATGGCTACACAGAACCATATCGTGTTTGTTGTCAAACATGTAGGAATCATACCCCCAATCCAGCCATGGGAGTGAGGGCATGATTCCCCCCTGCTAGAGGGGCGATATGGGAAAAGCGGCAGAATTTAGACACCAATTTAAAAGTGCACACGTAGTACAAAATGGATGCTACCTGCCACCCACACGCCTCTGGCTGCCTGTTGCTGGGCAGAACTCCAGCCACGGCAGCTGGACAATAGGGATCTTGTTGCAGGGAGGTGCTCCCACCTCCCCAGAAAAACTATGTGGATTGGAACTGGGTGGATGCACCATAGGATGTCTTTCAGACTTGCACGTAGGCTTCTCCAGTGCCTACTTCTGCATACACCGCCTCAAACCGGTTCAGGGGCATCCTGTCCCCTGCCAAGGCAGGAAACCACACAAAGGGGAGAGGGTGTAGCCACCCTTTCCCGCCTGAACTCTCATTGGTGGGCTCTGATCTGGACACTCCCCTAATCTTTGGATAAAGGTGAATACAGGGTCCCCAGAGCCTCGGGTTATTCTTGGACTTCACAGACTTGAACTTCGACTTGCTGCCGCACAGCTAAAGGAAGAAATCTCCCTTGGGGTAAAGGAGTTACCCCCCTGCTTGGCAGGCACCTGAAACACTGCAAGTGACCCGGTTGGAACCTCGCTGCTCCTACGGACATCAACGACTCTTTCCTACCTTGAGGTGGGTTTCCAAGCATCCCAGAGGCCAGTAAGTGTGCACAGCAAAGCTCAGCACCGTGTACCCCGTGGGTGCCGAGATCCCTAATACCCCAGGACACCGGCCACCTCTTGCACAGCACCCGACCCCGACGAGTGGGGAAATTGTGCTTTGGCCCATTATTGAGCCAACCTCTCAGCATCATCTGTGCCAAAGATCGACGCCCTAGCCCGCTCCGGCAACCCGTGGGCACATCTTTACGCACGCCAAATTGCTGCCTCCCGCGATCCCTGGTCTCTCGACTGGTGGGCCCTAGCGGACGTCAATCTTCACTTTAAAGAGTTCCCCTGGTTGCTCCAGGCCTGCTCTTCAGTCTCCTCACTGGAGACCTCGCTCAGACCTTGTGGGTCTGCACCAGTAGCTGTTTTGTGTTTCTTGCGTGGGTTGCGGTTGCCAAGGCTTAGTGGATCCAATCCGGACACTAAAACCGCAGCGACCCTCATCCTTCGTGGGACAGTCGCCCTCCAGAAGCTGGCCTTCCTTGACGCCTCCTGGACCCCGTGGCTGACGTTCCAAGCTACATCTCTTCCACCTGGAAGCACCCGACATTGAAGGGCTCTTTCTCCTGAGCCCCCTGGTCACTCTGCCGTGACCCAGACTCTGTCCCCTCTGCTTTCAGGTCCTTCTCTTCAAGATCTACATCTTCAATCTTCACGACATCAACGACGCTTCTTGCTAGCAGCAGTTCTTCACGTTTTGCCATTGAAAATCAGCCTGCGACCCGACATCGAAAGCGACCTATGCACCCGGCTTCCCTGGGGCAGGCCTCGGTACTCTCGTGGGTGTGGGCCCTTCAAAAGCTTAACTCTAAAGTATTGAACTTGAACTCCTGCTAGAAGTGTTTTTAATCTTGTAAAATTCAACCGCGACATTCTCCATAGGTTTTAATAGAGATCCCGACAGTAGCTTCTGCCACTGCACGCGTCTCCCGTGGGTCCCCTTCCTCACTACCTTGGGTGGTTTCACAAGGGGCCAGCGACCCTAAATGCCCTAGGCATTGTCTGTAGAATTGTCGTGGTTCTTATACCACTTTTTTGATATATGGTTTGGTTCCCCCCTGGGGCCCTATGATTCCAGTGCTATTTATTGTAATTATCAATGCTTGTTTGAATTGTATCTTTACCTCCAGCCTCATAAAGAGACTAGTGGGATTATTCTTAGAATAAATACATATATTTTATATATATACCTGTGTGGACTACTGTAAGACCTGGGGTCACCAAGCCCTAAGGGGGTAACGTGACTCGAGCGGCTGGGCACCCAAAGGCTTATGTGTAAAGCGACCATACAACACCCACATCCTCTGAAGCAGGGAACGCACACAATAAGGGACGCCACACAGTAGAATGCAAATAACTCAAGTTTATCTAAGCAGTTAGATGCAATGCAGTTCATTAGATGGCAATGGCATTATTTACATAGGATAGCATTTGATTCACCAGCATTTCATAATGGTGCCCTAGGCAGTACCTGACTACATCAATGTTATATTCACCAGCAATTCACTAAGGGGCAATAGGTCACACTGGTATACCTTAGCACCAGTTGCAGGAGCACTCCTTCATAGTTTCAGTGGTAATAACTGGCGAACCTGGGAGAGCGATAAACACAGCGGTTAATCCTAGCACTGCGCCCCTCCCACCTCTAGTATGGCCTTCTGCCGGGGGCACTCCGCGTAGCGTCTAATGACCAGCGCGGGGAAAGATAGGACTGGGAATCGTAGCGCCACACCTGGGGCAAGTAATGACTCAGGACAGGCTTCGCAGGCATACCGCGTCTCTTGGCACCACTAGCGCTTCCGTGCGAGATCTCAGCGCTACTCGTAATCAGCAAGCATTGACGCCTTTTGAGCAGAGCCTATGAACACAGCGCTAATCGTAATAATCAAACATTGAACCCTTTTGAGCAGAGCCTATGAACACAGCGTTACTCGTAATAATCAGGCATAGAACACTTCCGAGCAGAGCCTATGAACACAGCGTTACTCGTAATAATCAGGCATAGAACACTTCCGAGCAGAGCCTACAACCACAGCGCTACTCGTGATAATCAGGCATAAAACACTTCGGAGTGGTTCGGGAGAGCACAGCACTACTCGTACTTGACAAGCCTCAAGCAGGCAGTCCGCTGATACGCGGCAGTCTCGGAGGAAGGGGGCAATCCCTCGGAGGGGTGTCAGAGTCTCCGGTGAACGGGGGGAACTCCCACGGAGGGGAACCAGTGTCTCCGGGTGCGGTGCCGCTCCCGACCTGTAGGGGGCGCACCGGATCCGTCCCAAGCCTCCCGGGGAGCAGGGGGGTGAGTCCCCGGCCTCCACTCGGCCACGCTACCTCCCAGCCCCCGGGGGTTACCTTGATCTCGGCGTCCTGGGGCGACCGACACAGCTCCGGACTCAGCAGTCGATACCTCCGCGGCGGGGGGGGGGGGGCAGGTCACGGCCTCTCATACCTCCGCCAGCAGCTGCGACTGCAGCGACCGGGCCCCGGCCTTCTCCGCGGGCCTCGACGTGATGATGGGGCAAGCTTCCGGCCTCCGGGTCGCGGCGGTAGCGCGCTCTGGTCCCCGCGCCAGGGGGGGTGGGTCAAATTAAGCGGGGGAGCCCAGCGCTCAACGTGGATTGGTGCAGGGGATCCCAGGCCGGGTCAGGGAGCGCAAGGGTCACAGCGCTAGTACCTGGTTGATCCCCAGCCGTCCCGCACTCAGCTTTGGCATGAAGTTTCAACGTTCAGTTTCAGCAGTCAGTTGTGACATGAAGTTTCAGCATTCAGTTTCAGCATTCAGTTGTGACATGAAATTTCAGCATTCAGGTTCAGCATTCAGTTGTGACATGAAATTTCAGCATTCAGGTTCAGCATTCAGTTGTGCCATGAAGTCCTGATGGCGCAGATGTCTCTGGCGCCCTTGGGGGGTTCCTTTCCTGGGGGGTAGGGATTGAGTTGGTGACTAGTTCCTTCCTAGTCAGGCTGGGCAGAGGTTCCCTGGGTCCTCCTACTGCTGGGCAAGATCAGTGGGCTTTACAGGATCCCTCTCTAACTTAAGAGGCAGCACCTAAATCCTGTCACTCTCAGAGGCATAAGCCCCTGGCTAGGCCCTACCGCCTAAAACTCCTGCGGGGATTCTCCAGCTCTGCTTTACCCCAACTGGCCAACTAACTAGAAAAAGTTCCCTCCCTCACTTAAGTAGCCCTAGGTCAGGTGACCTCCTATCCAAGGCGGCAAAAGTAAAACGACACCTCCCTTCTAGAAGGTTCCAGCACATTCCATGAGCTTCCCCATTCTACCTATGGGACAAAAAAGGCGGGCTGGTGTCGCAACATTGTTGTGGGGTTCCAGCCAGCTCATGGCAGCTAGGGTGCTACTAATTCAGACCACTCTGCAGTAGCAGGGGCCTGTGGCAGCCATCTTGGGAGAAGGGAGCACCTGCACCTTAACACTGGTTGGCAATGAAAAGGCGCCCGGAGGCCTAAGTCCAATATAAAAATGAGGGTGGAAAAAATGAGGCACGATCAAAAATAGAGGGGGAGACCACCCTAGGGCTGACAGGTCTAACACGCGTCCCCCCCAGCCGAAAGAGGGGAGAGCTACCCAACCTCTAGGGAGTTCTCATCGCTAAGGCGGAAAAACCTGGAGAGACCGTCAGCATTGGCGTGGTCAACTCCGGGCCGATGTTCCACCCGAAAGTCCATCCCCTGTAGGGAAATGGACCACCTCAACAACTTGGGGTTTTCGCCTCTCATCTGCATGAGCCAGCGAAGGGGCCGGTGGTCGGTCTGAATGAGGAAGTGAGTTCCAAAGAGATATGGCCTCAACTTCTTCAGAGCCCAGACCACCGCGAAGGCTTCTCTCTCAATGGTGCTCCATCGCCGTTCCCGAGGGAGGAGTCTTCTGGATATGAAGGCCACTGGTTGATCTTGGCCCTCGGCGTTGAGTTGCGAGAGCACCGCACCTATGCCGTGCTCCGAGGCGTCTGTCTGTACAATGAACTCCTTACTAAAATCTGGAGTTGCGAGTACTGGAGCGGTACCCATCGCATGTTTCAGCGTGTCAAATGCCTCCTGGCAAGCAGCTGTCCATATAACCTTGCGAGGTTGATTCTTCGATGTCAATTCTGTCAAGGGGGTTACGATGGTACCATATCCCTTGACAAACCGGCGGTAATACCCAGTGAGGCCGAGGAAAGCTCGGACCTCTGTTTGGGTCTTGGGGGGCTCCCAAGCCAAGATGGTCTCTATTTTGGCCTGGAGGGGTTGCACCTTACCTCCGCCCACCAGGTGTCCCAGGTACACGACAGATCCCTGTCCAATCTGGCACTTGCTGGCTTTAATTTTTAGGCCAGCGCGTTGCAGCGCCTGCAATACCTCCTGGAGGTGCTGCAGATGGTCCTCCCAGGTGCTGCTGAAGACAGCTATGTCATCCAGGTATGCCGCTGAGAAGGACTCCACACTAGATAGTACCTGATTCACTAACCGCTGGAATGTGGCCGGAGCATTTTTGAGCCCAAAGGGCATCACTCGGAACTGAAAGTGGCCCTCGGGCGTGGAGAATGCTGTCTTCTCCCTTGCTCCATCGGCCATGGCAATCTGCCAATATCCGGATGTCAGGTCAATGGTGCTGAGGTACCGGGCTGCTCCCAGCCGGTCCACCAGCTCGTCTGCTCGTGGGATGGGGTGAGCATCTGTCTTCGTGACAGAGTTCAACCCCCTGTAGTCCACACAAAATCGAAGTTCCGGTGTGGTACCCGGTGGGGCCGCTTTCGGCACCAACACCACCGGACTAGCCCACGGGCTGCTGGAAGGTTCTATCACCCCCAGCTCCAACATCTTGGCTACCTCACGCTGGATGCTATCCTTCACTCGGCCAGAGAGCCGGTAAGACTTGTTCTTCACCGGGGGGCTGTCCCCTGTGTCCACATCATGGGTACACAGATGAGTGATTCCAGGCGTGAGGGAGAACAACGAGGCGAACTGTCCCAGGACATGGCGGCAGTCCCTCTGTTGCTCTGGGGTCAAGGATGGGGAAAGGACTACACCTTCTACCGAGCCATCCTTCTCCTGTACCGCTAGAAGGTCAGGAAGAGCTTCACTCTCTTCCTCTTCGCTCCCATCCGTCACCATAAGGAGAGCAAGCTCTGATCGCTCATGGTGCGGCTTCAGGCGGTTGACGTGGAATACCCTCAGGGGCTGTCGGGGGGTCTTTAGATCCACTACGTATGTGGTCTGGCCTCTTCGCTCCACAATGTCATACGGGCCAGTCCACCGTCCTGGAGGGCACAAAGCTCCCCAGGTTCCATGACCCACACCTTCTGTCCAACGTCCAACTTGACCGTCCGAGCGTTGCGGTCGTACCACTCCTTCATAACGGTCTGGCTAGCCTCTAGGTTCTCTGAGGCCGCCTTCCACAGCTTGGCCATCTGGCTGCGGAACGCCAGCATGTAGCTGACAATGTCACGGGGAAGCTTCTGCGAAGTCTTCTCCCACCCCTCCTTCACTAAGCTGAGGGGACCCCTAACGGGATGGCCATAGAGCAACTCAAACGGGCTGAACCCGACTCCCTTCTGCGGTACCTCCCGGTAGGAGAACAACAAGCAGGGGAGGAGGACGTCCCATTTACGCCTCAAGCCCTCTGGCAGGCTCCGGATCATTCCCTTCAAGGTTTTGTTGAAGCGCTCTACGAGCCCGTTAGTCTGGGGGTGGTAAGGAGTGGAGAACCGGTAGGTCACTCCACACTCCTTCCACATGGCCTGCATATAGGCCGACATGAAATTTGTGCCCCTGTCCGACACCACGACCTTGGGGAATCCCACTCGGGTAAAAATCCCCAACAGTGCCCGCGCCACCACCGGTGCAGCCTCTGGGTACCGAGTGGCGTGGTCCACCAAGACCAGAATGAACCGGTGTCCCGCTGCGGTCGGAGGGTCCAACGGCCCAACAATGTCTATGCTGACCCTCTCAAAAGGGGTCCCGACCACTGGGAGCGGTTTCAAAGGGACCTTCAATTTAGTCCCAGTCTTGCCACTTGCCTGGCAAGACTTACAGGTCTTACAAAAGGCGTCTGAGGCAATTCTCATCCTGGGCCAATAAAAATGTGGGACCAACCGCGCAAAGGGTTTGTCCTGGCCCAGATGTCCGGCTAAGGGTATCTCGTGCGCTAACTCCAGCAGGAAGGCCCGGTAACATTGGGGGACCACTATGGCCCTCGAAGATCCATGTACCGGCACCTTAGGCTCACTGTACAGGAGACCATACTCCCAATACACATGATATCCGCCCGCCTCCTGACTGGCCACTTGGGCTTCGGCCTGTCGCCGCATGCCTTCAAGCGTGGGGCACGCCCTTTGTGCCTGACAAAATTCCTCCCGGGTAGGCCCTCCTTCCACATGCCAGTCGGCAAGGGTCGGCAAGTCCCCCACGGGAACGACATCCACCTCCGCGGGCACTTCTGCGGCCTCCCCATCCACCTCACGGGGCGTGTCCTCTACCACCTTCTTCTCTCCACACTTGGCGTTGGGTTGGGCCATAATTTCAGGCTCCCACCCGGGGTGAGTTCCATGCCGGGCAGCCATGGATCGTGTGACTACGCAAGTCCACCCTGGTAATCCCAGCATCTCGGTATGAGCTCGAAACTCTACATCTCTCCATTTGGTGTGCTCCAGGTCGTTCCCTAGCAAGCACCCCACAGGCAAGGCAGGGCTCACCGCAACTCTCAGTAGGCCTTTGACTCCTCCCCACTCAAATGGAACACGAGCC
Organism: Triturus cristatus; assembly: GCF_964204655.1. NCBI lineage: Eukaryota > Metazoa > Chordata > Amphibia > Caudata > Salamandridae > Triturus > Triturus cristatus. The sequence goes on along the minus strand of NC_140579.1, from coordinate 831,868,459 downwards.
ACTGGATAGTGACTCACACTGCCGTCAGCCAATACGGCCGGATGGAACTCCTCGGGGACTACTTGGTCTGGGGACACCAGCCGCCTCACTACGGTGGTCATGCTGGCACCTGTGTCCCTCAGAGCCTCCACCTCCTCCCCGTTGACTCTCACCCTCTGCTGATATTTAGCAGTGTTCGGGGGCAGGGACACTACGGGGACCACCTCTCTATCCCCGAGTGAAACCAGGGTCAGGCCTGTCCACTCCCCTTCCCTATCTAAGGGCAGCTCCACCCCAAGTGCTACACTACTTACCCCGGGGCTCTTCCCGCCCGGTGGGGCTGGGGGTCGCTTGCGACACTTGGGATCTCCTTTGTAGTGTCCAATCTCCCCACATTCGTAGCACCTCCCAATCCTTGGCTGCTGACTCCTGTCAGCGTAAGTGGGTTTTGTGGAATTGGACGGGGGTGGGGTTCCTACTCCTTTCCCAAACTTATTTTGGGGGCCTTTTGAGAACTCCACCTTTTTATCTCCCCCTCCTTCTGGGGGAAACCCTGTCTGCCTTTTGAGCCATCTCCCGCGGGGCCCTTGTGAGACACCCGGGTGCTCACCCAAATATCTGCCTCCTCCGCAAGCTCACGGGGATCCATTAACTTGCGGTCCACCAGATGTTGGCGCAGCTCCGGAAAGCACTTATCCAAGAGGTGCTCCCGTAAAAAAAGATTGTACACCCCTTGGTAGTCCTGCACCTCGCTGCCACGCACCCAACCATCTAGTGCCTTACGGGCATAGTCAAAAAAATCCACCCAAGTCTGTGTGGACAGCTTATGGCTGCCACGGAACTTCTGCCTGTACCTCTCGGGGTTGAGACCAAATTTCTTGAGTAAGGCCTCTTTCATGGGGGCATACCTGACCTGATCCGCCTTGGTTAAGTTCCTGACATTGGGAGGTATATAGCGATACAGGCCCCCTCCCCAATTGCTCTAGGGAACCCCATGGGCGGTCAAGGCCACCTCGTATGCCTCCAACCACTTGGCAATATCGTCCCCCACTGTGTAGCTGGCAATGACTTCTTTGGGTAAATACAATTTTGACTCATGGGACTCTCTTGGTACGCTGCCACCATTGTCCTTATTGGACGCATTTAACTGGAGGGCGCGCAGCTCCAACTCCTTCAGCTGAAGCTCGTGCGCCAGCTTCTTTTCCTCCATTGCCCATCTCTTGTTTTCTCTTTCTCTCTTTCTCTCATGTTCCAATTTCGCTAGCTCCCACTTTAACTGCCTCTCCTCCCTCCTGTCCTCGTACTCCTCTGGAGACGCGCTCCTCCTAGACCCTGTCCTACTACTGGCCCCAGAACGTCTCCCTGGGGGCACATTTTCGGACATATCCACATTGAGGATGTCTAGTACTTCTTGGGCGCTCTCCTCTTGAGGTGCATCTGGCGCCTCCTGTCCCTCATCCTCTCTCCCTTCTGGGTGGGCCTCTACCCATGCCCTTATGGCGGTACGGAGTTCTGGTCCTTTGGCCCTCCGCATCCCAGGCACCCCCATCCCCTGCCCGAATTCCTTCAGTTGCCTTACAGTGTACCCCTCGAGGTCAGCTAACCGGAACTCCATCGTGACAGGTGGGGACCTAGATTAAGGAAGAAAACTCTAGGATATGGGTGACAGTTTCAAGCTAACCAGGATTTCTACACCCTCAGTCTGGACAGTGGAATGCAATCAGTGCAGTATTAAACAGTTGCAGAGCTTCAACACAATAGGTGTTTAATTGTGGTGCCCTCCGCTTCACGGAAGGGTGCTGTATGGTCACAGGTCCTAATCCCACCGCTCGCCACCAATGTAAGACCTGGGGTCACCAAGCCCTAAGGGGGTAACGTGACTCGAGCGGCTGGGCACCCAAAGGCTTATGTGTAAAGCGACCATACAACACCCACATCCTCTGAAGCAGGGAACGCACACAATAAGGGACGCCACACAGTAAAATTTATGCAAATAACTCAAGTTTATCTAAGCAGTTAGATGCAATGCAGTTCATTAGATGGCAATGGCATTATTTACATAGGATAGCATTTGATTCACCAGCATTTCATAATGGTGCCTTAGGCAGTACCTGATTACATCAATGTTATATTCACCAGCAATTCACTACGGGGCAATAGGTCACACTGGTATACCTTAGCACCAGTTGCAGGAGCACTCCTTCATAGTTTCAGTGGTAATAACTGGCGAACCTGGGAGAGCAATAAACACAGCGGTTAATCCTAGCACTGCGCCCCTCCCACCTCTAGTATGGCCTTCTGCCGGGGGCACTCCGCGTAGCGTCTAATGACCAGCGCAGGGAAAGATAGGACTGGGAATCGTAGCGCCACACCTGGGGCAAGTAATGACTCAGGACAGGCTTTGCAGGCGTACCGCGTCTCTTGGCACCACTAGCGCTTCCGTGCGAGATCTCAGCGCTACTCGTAATCAGCAAGCATTGACCCCTTTTGAGCAGAGCCTATGAACACAGCGCTAATCGTAATAATCAAACATTGAACCCTTTTGAGCAGAGCCTATGAACACAGCGTTACTCGTAATAATCAGGCATAGAACACTTCCGAGCAGAGCCTATGAACACAGCGTTACTCGTAATAATCAGGCATAGAACACTTCCGAGCAGAGCCTACAACCACAGCGCTACTCGTGATAATCAGGCATAAAACACTTCGGAGCGGTTCGGGAGAGCAAAGCACTACTCGTACTTGACAAGCCTCAAGTAGGCGGCCCGCTGATACGCGGCAGTCTCGGAGGAAGGGGGCAATCCCTCGGAGGGGTGTCAGAGTCTCCGGTGAACGGGGGGAACTCCCACGGAGGGGAACCAGTGTCTCCGGGTGCGGTGCCGCTCCCGACCTGTAGGGGGTGCACCGGGTCCGTCCCAAGCCTCCCGGGGAGCAGGGGGGTGAGTCCCCGGCCTCCACTCGGCCACGCTACCTCCCAGCCCCCGGGGGTTACCCTGATCTCGGCGTCCTGGGGCGACCGACACAGCTCCGGACTCCGCAGTCGATACCTCCGCGGCGGGGGGGGGGGCAGGTCACGGCCTCTCACACCCCCGCCAGCAGCTGCGACGGCAGCGACGGGGCCCCGGCCTTCTCCGCGGGCCTCGAAGTGATGATGGGGCAAGCTTCCGGCCTCCGGGTCGCGGCGGTGAGCGCGCTCTGGTCCCCGCGCCAAGGGGGGTGGGTCAAATTAAGCGGGGGAGCCCAGCGCTCAATGTGGATTGGTGCAGGGGATCCCAGGCCGGGTCAGGGAGCGCAAGGGTCACAGCGCTAGTACCTGGTTAATCCCCAGCCGTCCCACACTCAGCTTTGGCATGAAGTTTCAACGTTCAGTTTCAGCAGTCAGTTGTGACATGAAGTTTCAGCATTCAGTTTCAGCATTCAGTTGTGACATGAAATTTCAGCATTCAGGTTCAGCATTCAGTTGTGACATGAAATTTCAGCATTCAGGTTCAGCATTCAGTTGTGCCATGAAGTCCTGATGGCGCAGATGTCTCTGGCGCCCTTGGGGGGTTCTGTTCCTGGGGGGTAGGGATTGAGTTGGTGACTAGTTCCTTCCTAGTCAGGCTGGGCAGAGGTTCCCTGGGTCCTCCTGCTGCTGGGCAAGATCAGTGGGCTTTACAGGATCCCTCACTCACTTAAGACGCAGCACCTAAATCCTGTCACTCTCAGAGGCATAAGTCCCTGGCTAGGCCCTACCGCCTAAAACTCCTGCGGGGATTCTCCAGCTCTGCTTTACCCCAACTGGCCAACTAACTAGAAAAAGTTCCCTCCCTCACTTAAGTAGCACTAGGTCAGGTGACCTCCTATCCAAGGCGGCAAAAGTAAAACCACACCTCCGTTCTAGAAGGTTCCAGCACATTCCAGGAGCTTCCCCATTCTACCTATGGGACAAAAAAGGCGGGCTGGTGTCGCAACATTGTTGTGGGGTTCCAGCCAGCTCCTGGCAGCTAGGGTGCTACTAATGAAGACCACTCTGCAGTAGCAGGGGCATGTGGCAGCCATCTTGGGAGAAGGGAGCACCTGCACCTTAACACTGGTTGGCAATGAAAAGGTGCCCGGAGACCTAAGTCCAACATAAAAATGAGGGTGGAAAAAATGAGGCACGATCAAAAATAGAGGGGGAGACCACCCTAGGGCTGACAGGTCTAACAACTACTCTTTCATTTGGTTATTCAAGAGGTTATCTATGGTAAAACAATAAGCTTAACACTCCTTCAAGACTTAGCCTGAAGGCTGCTCTCCACAGCTACCACTAGGATAGCTTTCTTTAAAGGTTGTCTTTAACCCATCACCATAAGAGTCGAATTGGACTGGTGCAAGGTGTCCCCTATAACTAGTGGACAGCATATGCCAGGCCAACTTCTCACAGTACCTGATTATTACCATTTCATTTTTTTTTTGTGAACAGATCTCTGAAATTAGTCCGGAAAAATCAATGTTTGTCTACCTTTTTAGCTGCAGTACATTTCCTTGAGGGCTTTCTAGCCTAACAACTGTCAAGCACGCTTGAGGGAGGTAGAAGTGATTTCCATGATTTCATAAGCCACATTGCTAGCTGTAGACTATGTGGATCCCTTGCTCCATGTATGGTCAGCATATCCTTGTGTGTCAGCCCCCTAATGACACTCTGTTGTGCAAGGTGCACGAGATGCGAGAACCTTCTCTCAAGAGACCATCTTGGTGCTACTAATAGGCGCATCTTCTAAACTTGTTCATCTGCTGGAATGAGTGTTTTTTTTTCAAAAGTTTCGCTTTATTCGGTTTTCATTTTTTGATTACAAAACCGTAAAAGCACGAGACACAGTAAACATTACACTTATTTCAATGCATTAAATTTGAGATCGTTAAAAAAAAAATCAAAACAAATTTGATCATTTTCATACTTCACATTAGCCATAATAAAATCATTTCTCAGTATGAGTCGTAGTTATTAAAAACAATAAAAACAATTAAAATCGATTTTTTAATTTCAGAGTTGTTTTCTGTACTTGATTACACCTTTTAGAAATAGAGCAATGTTTCTTGTATAGCATTCATTATCTAAAAGCTGCAGTGCAAAATAGGCAGGGCGGCATTGCCTCAAGCCCCAAGTTCTTAAAATAGATAGGATCCACCTTTTTCTTTGTACTGAATAATATTTATAGAATAAAACAACATGGATTGTCGATTGAGATGAAGATCCATCACATGGGCAAATTGCTACATTTTATCATAGGAAAAGATACTGATCGATAAAAACATCTAGTCTGAAGCGTGTGAGAACAAATCTATCGTACCCAGTTATACAATAAGTTAAGTACGGTTGCATTGCAGTAGAAGAAAGGATCATCTGGTTTGTTTAGACTATTGGTTTAAGAACCTCACTGGCATATCTAATTTCTTCCAAAGGAGACATGCATCGTTTTTTTAAAAACTTTCCTGGAGATTGTACACATCTGTGACGGATTATGAAAAAATTCTGGCTGTCCTAAATCCGCCATAAAGTCTTTAATATACTTCAGCCACCTAATAGCTAGGGCTTGCTCTAAATTGAGGGAGTCACTTAGGACCTTTTGATTAAAAGTCGTTTTTGTTGAGGTCCAAATTCGATGCCACAATAAAACTGGTTGCACCCTTATTATATCTGTAATATATGGTAACCCCAGCTCAGTGTGACAAATATAAGTTGACGTTGAACGAGGGACAGCCAATAAGTAGCAAAGAAAATCATTTTCCACTCTCTGTATTTCAGATACATTGCAATATCCCCAGATCCCAGCCCCGTATATTACTGCGCTGACACACTTGGCTTGGTAAATCTTAATCAGTTCCATTGGAGGCCTCTTTCCCAAATTCTGTGAAAAATTTACAAGGGCTGTCGTAGTTCTCATAAACAGCAGTTTTTTGGCCTTTATGGCCTGTTGCCACGTGCCCTTATTGTCTACAAGAATGCCTAAGTATGGATATGTCTTTGTGTTTTCGAGTTTCTTATTCTCGATAAAAATAGCCCTTTGTTTTCTACCAGCCTTCCTACAATTCATTATGTAAGTTTTGGTGACATTAATTTTTAGATCAAGGCTTTTCATGTACTCATTTTATTTATTAAGGGCCCGTTGTAACTCCAGTGGTGTTTGGGCCATTATCACTGCATCATCTGCATAAAGTAGGGCGGGTACAGATCGGTTTTGTACCTGTGGTAGATCCTGGCACCCCTCGAGCACAACTCCTTCAAGGCCATTGGTCTACAGGGTAAACAGGAAGGGTGCCAAGACACAACCCTGTCGAGAATCTTCCACAATTTATTGTGGCATACACAGTGGAATGCAGTGGAAATATCTACAAATGCTAGGTACAATTTTCCTTTTTTCCCTTTAGTATATTTTCCCATTGAAATTGTTAAATTGAGGCCCTGTTCTATTGTTCCTAGGCCTTCCCTAAAGCCAAATTGTAAGTCCGATATTACGTCGTTATCTTCGGCCCATTGCTGAAGACGGTTTAGAATAATGCGGCCTGCCACTGTTCCCACCGAATCCAGCAGTGAAATAGGACGATAGCATGTTGGATTCTGTCTGTCACCTTTTTTAAAGATTGGTACCATTAGTGACTCAGACCAAGTTCCCAGGAGTCCGACTTTACATGAGGCTGCAAGGAGTTGTTTTATTAAAGGGCCCCATAGTTCTAGGTTTTGTTTAAATTTGTCTACGGGTACCCCATCTGGGCCCGGCGCCTTTCCGCCTTTGCTAGCTTTCAGAGCGGATTGCACTTCTTCTAAGGTACAGTCTAGATTAATTGGGAAGTCTTGTGTTAGCGGGCTAGTAGGTACAGGACAGGCAATTACATCGCTATCCTCCTTTATCTTGCTATACATTTTAGAGAAATGATCTACCCATTGTCCTTCATCGATTGCAATTTCTAACGTTGGAGTCCCCTTGGATCTCAAAAAAGGAGAGTTGACCACACGCCAAAAGGCGATGCTATCCCTATCTGTACTTGCTTTATATAAATCGTCCCAAACATTCCTTTTTATTTTGCTTTTTCGTGTTTTCACTGCTTGATTATATGCCTTCCTGCACCGCCTTATTTCCACTCCGTCCCTTTCCTTTTTATGTAGTGCGTGCTTTAAACTTGTATAGGCTTTTGTACATTTATTATCAAACCACCCATTTGTCTTCGTTTTTCCCTTCTTCAGTTCACCTTTCAGTGTTTTCCTGATTAGATCTGTTATATGTACATAGTTTATTTAATACCAAATCCTGTATCTGTTGAATTCCCCTTGAATGGGCTCCCCATATTTTTGTAGAAATGGATATATCCACACTTAGGGGAAAATGATCACTTAAAATATTTGTGTGTGTTTTAAAGCTTAGGACCCTGGAGGCAAATCTGTTTGGAATTGTTATAAAATCAATGATTGTACTCAGCCCTCTCCCATGAAACGTTTGAGTAAATGGAATAGGTGGCGAACTCAGTGCATTTGCAAAACCCATGTCCAGAAAAATAGAATCTCGTTCAGAGCGTCGCCCTGTGCACTGTGTGAGAAATGAGGAAAGTTACAATCTTTTTCATCTATTAATCCACATAATACATCATCACTGCGTGGGCACAAGGCAATATTAAAGTCACCCCCCCAAATAAATAATATATTCTCCCTGCTATCATTCTGAATGTTCTGCATAGCACTTCTAAGCTGCTTTAGAATATCTATTACATGTTCCTTCTGAGCGTTATTATAAAAGTTAATCAGAATAACAGTATCTCGCTTATCTATATTCATAATCACCATTTGGTAGTTGGGTTCTGAAATGGTAAGCGATAATTTGTTTACCCTTAACAAGTTTGATACATATATACGCAGGCCTCCCTTTGGCCTCCCACTTGCTGATGGTATAGCTGATGTGTTAAAAGTCTTATATCCTTCTATGTGCATTTCTTTCAGAGACCATGTTTCTTGTAAGCAAAGGATATCAAATGTACTCACAAACTTGAGCCAGAGTTGATTTTCTAGTTTGGGCCGTAGACCAGCTACGTTCCAATAAAGTATCGTAATGCTATTTTTATTGCCTCTTAACTGGATTTGGTTATCTGTATGTGAAATTATGGATGAATTAGAGAGTGACAGCCTATTTTTTTCTACGTTTGGCACGGACTCCAGCACTTCAGCGCTATTAATATGATTTGCTCTGTATACTACAGTCTGATTGTGCGGGCTTACTCCTTCAAATAGGGCAGCACTGTGATTAGTCACATTGATCTTATCTATTTCTAGAGTATTCTGGAAAAAAGGGTATCAGAGGCATCTCCTTCCAGTAGGGCAACACTACGGTTAGTTACATTGATCCTGTCTAATTCTTGAGTGTTCTGGGGGATGAGGGTAGCAGAGGTATCAGTGGGACAGATGTTCAGTCAATCTATCTCCTCTAAAGAGGGCAATGGTGCGAAACGATTTCTCACCATAATATTATATGCGTACTGATTTCTTGCTACATTCACTCGGTCTATGCCTCCCCTCTCCATCACGTTTGGGGGTTTATAGAAATAGCCTAATGTCAGCCACGGTTAAAAACCCATTTCCTCCCTTTCATCAGATTATTTTGACTAGGTCGGGAGTTTTGAACGTTAATACCATGAAGTCACCAAGCAGGGTCTTTTGATCCTTTCCTACCCATTTTACCCTCCTGGCCATTTTAAACTCCCTAAAGAGTTGGTCAGTTAGGCTGACCCTTGTACTTAGCCAATGGAGAGCTTTGTTTCTTAGGATTTCCCAGGATTCGGTTTCTTCAGATCTTAACTTAGGCATGTTGGCGAGTATTATCGTGTATGGTGTACATGCTGGTGAATCTAAGTAAGGTGGCTCAATGAGTGTAGCTTTTGTGAAAGAAGTTTCCTTTTATTGATGAGAGGGAGTCAGGATGGAGCTATAGTTTTTCGTTATAACTTCTCTATTACCCTTTTTGTGCATAGCACTCCGCTGATGGTCAGCTTGATTATCTTGATTAACTGGGGGGGGGGTAGACATGGGCAGAGGATGATCCCTTTGGTCACTATTGCTTCTATTTGATATTACCCGTTCTTCAACTTGATGGGGCTGACCTTGGTCGTTCTGTAGCTTACGGCCCCCTCCTGTAACAACATTACCAACTGCCCTTTCTCCCTGTTTGCTTAATGGATGTTTGTTTGAATCTACTCTGTGTAAGAGACCCGTTAGCGTCTGCTCTATCGTGCTAACTCTTTCCTCGATCTTCGAAAGTGAGTCTCTCAGAAACAGGTCTAATTTATGTACAAGGGTACTTAGATTTCTGATATCAGCTTCCTTTGGTTTTAGTTTACTATCTTTCTCTACCAGAGTTCTTTCTGGGAGGGCTTTCAGTACCGTTGTTTTCCCTCCTGCCGCTTTTTTTTATGGGTTTAACATTTTTGGGCGTATTAACTATGGTATGTCTTACGGATCCTATTACCTCAATATCCTTATCTATATGTGGTGGCATCTTTGTCCGCTTTTGTGGGGGCTGACTAAAAGAATCCTGTTCACTAGATGTTATTTGATCAGTCGTGTACTGGACACAGCCATTCTCAGGGACACTACGACTTGTCACCCCTATATTTGGCTTTTCTGTTGTTGCTTCAATCGGGGTTTTATTCTCTTCGTTAGCACGTTGTGTGGGTACTTCTAGTGGAGCTGACGAGCTCATGGTCACGCACCTGCGTGCTACGGGAGGTACTTTACCTGAGAACACTTATTTTAGCAGCCTACACAGCAACCCTACACACTCACCTACTCCCTGCTGACAAGAGGCAACTACCTCGAAACACGTGTCCAGGGATGGCTAACGCTACACTTGCACTCAAGACTCGGGCATAGGCGTACCCGCCGACGCTGACTTCAGGGACCACAATTCTTTGGGGCTACACGCTGGTAGGTAGAGCAGTGTGCGACCAATTGGACTTTTGTTAATATTCAGGCTCCTTGAGCCGGTGGAGCTGACGAGCTCATGGTCACGCACCTGCGCGCTACGGGAGGTACTTTACCTGAGAACACTTATTTTAGCAGCCTACACAGCAACCCTACACACTCACCTACTCCCTGCTGACGAGAGGCAACTACCTCGAAACACGTGTCCAGGGATGGCTAATGCTACACTTACTTGCACTCAAGACTCGGGCATAGGCGTACCCGCCGACGCTGACTTCAGGGACCACAATTCTTTGGGGCTACACGCTGGTAGGTAGAGCAGCGTGCGACCAATTGGACTTTTGTTAATATTCAGGCTCCTTGAGCCGGTGGAGCTGACGAGCTCATGGTCACGCACCTGCGCGCTACGGGAGGTACTTTACCTGAGAACACTTATTTTAGCAGCCTACACAGCAACCCTACACACTCACCTACTCCCTGCTGACGAGAGGCAACTACCTCGAAACACGTGTCCAGGGATGGCTAACGCTACACTTGCACTCAAGACTCGGGCATTGGCGTACCCGCCGACGCTGACTTCAGGGACCACAATTCTTTGGGGCTACACGCTGGTAGGTAGAGCAGTGTGCGACCAATTGGACTTTTGTTAATATTCAGGCTCCTTGAGCCGGTGGAGCTGACTAGCTCATGGTCACGCACCTGCGAGCTACGGGAGGTACTTTACCTGAGAACACTTATTTTAGCAGCCTACACAGCAAGCCTACACACTTACCTACTCCCTGCTGACGAGAGGCAACTACCTCAAAACACGTGTCCAGGGATGGCTAACGCTACACTTACTTGCACTCAAGACTCGGGCATAGGCGTACCCGCCGACGCTAACTTCAGGGACCACAATTCTTTGGGGCTACACGCTGGTAGGTAGAGCAGTGTGCGACCAATTGGACTTTTGTTAATATTCAGACTCCTTGAGCTGGTGGAGCTGACGAGCTCATGGTCACGCACCTGCGTGCTACGGGAGGTACTTTACCTGAGAACACTTACTTTAGCAGCCTACACAGCAACCCTACACACTCACCTACTCCCTGCTGACGAGAGGCAACTACCTCGAAACACGTGTCCAGGGATGGCTAACGCTACACTTACTTGCACTCAAGACTCGGGCATAGGCGTACCCGCCGACGCTGACTTCAGGGACCACAATTCTTTGGGGCTACACGCTGGTGGGTAGAGCAGTGTGCGACCAATTGGACTTTTGTTAATATTCGGGCTCCTTGAGCCGGTGGAGCTGACGAGCTCATGGTCACGCACCTGCGCGCTACGGGAGGTACTTTACCTGAGAACACTTATTTTAGCAGCCTACACAGCAACCCTACACACTCACCTACTCCCTGCTGACGAGAGGCAACTACCTCGAAACACGTGTCCAGGGATGGCTAACACTACACTTACTTGCACTCAAGACTCGGGCATAGGCGTACCCGCCGACGCTGACTTCAGGGACCACAATTCTTTGGGGCTACACGCTGGTAGGTAGAGCAGTGTGCGACCAATTGGACTTTTGTTAATATTCAGGCTCCTTGAGCCGGTGGAGCTGACGAGCTCATGGTCACGCACCTGCGCGCTACGGGAGGTACTTTACCTGAGAACACTTATTTTAGCAGCCTACACAGCAACCCTACACACTCACCTACTCGCTGCTGACGAGAGGCAACTACCTCGAAACACGTGTCCAGGGATGGCTAACGCTACACTTACTTGCACTCAAGACTCGGGCATAGGCGTACCCGCCGACGCTGACTTCAGGGACCACAATTCTTTGGGGCTACACGCTGGTAGGTAGAGCAGTGTGCGACCAATTGGACTCCTCTACCGAGGATATTTGCTTCTCGATTTCTCCCATTGCCCCGGTCAAATATGTCAGTAACGTTTGTTGTGCATCCCCAGTAACCTTTTTCGGGAGAAGGGGCTGACTAGTTAATGATTTTCTTTTCCCCATATTGACAATACTTTACTATCAGATTATGCTCCCTAGGGGCTCTCTTAGCACAGTTGTTAGCGAGTTTGAGGGAGATAATGTATCAAAATGCCATGTGCAAAATAAAATACAAAATAAAGTCTCTCCTTCTAACAGTTCCGTGTTTGTTACAATAATTGTGACAGCACCTCTCAGTCTAGCCTCTTAGTTGTTGTTATGCTCATGAAGTGGTTTAAAAGAAATGTATACATACATTTCTCATAAAACTAACTGTTACTGGGGATGGCAAAACCTAGATGTAAAGTTTTCACATTTTGCGATTTGTGTGTTAAAGAGATGTGTCTAGTTCTCCTAATTTTGTGAAGAGGTCTTCTACCACTGCATGCTTCAACTATCATTCTAGTTAAGTGTCCGTTTGTTTGGGGGTGTGGCCTGGCCGTCGACTGACATGGCCGCACTATACTGAAGCTCCGGAGCCCGCAACCCTAAAATGTGAAGATACTGGACACCGCCATACCCCATCCACACCTAACCCCACAGCATTCTGGCAGAAACCTAGTCTGCACAACTGGGCTCCTGGCGCGACGCTGAGGCGGTTCCTACACGCCTGTGTCCACCGGAAGGAGAAGAGGCCCAGCCTGCCTCGGAGGCCCCGTGGCGACAGGGCCCGTGGGCGAGCTGGAGGCCGGGACTGCGGTTCCCCGCTGGGCCCCTCTCTTCCCCTTCTCTCTGAGGTGCTGTCTGCGGAAAGAGACAGCAGCGACGAACCACCGACGGCACCGGAATGGACTGGTAAGAGCATTGGGGGTGGGCGTTTCCCGGGCCTGGTTTGGCACTGAAGGCCCACGCAGCAACAGGGGCTGAGTGTGAGGCATCCCAAACATGCTAGGGCACGGCCCCTCTACCCATCCCGGCTGCTGCGGTGATATAGCAATCCCTCCCGCCCGCTGCAAATACCCAGACCTGACCTGAGGATACCGAACTTATCTGACAGAGAGGCAGCCCGGCCTTCCTCGGAGGCCCCGCAGTGAAGGGGCTGCGGGTGAGCCTGAGGCTGCGGAGCCCCGCTGGGCCTTCCTCGCCCTCACTGCACGTGGGCGGGGACAGCGACTGAAGCGTGTAGTGATCGTCCGATCAGCAGTCTATTGTTCCAGCATGTTGTAAGACACACTGAACACCCATCCACCACAGGTGTCACCAGTCAGGTGACCCTGGCAATAAAAGGGGCCAAGCGCACGTGCTCTGGGCCAGTTATCCACCCACACTATCAGTGTCTGCGTCACTCATTTAGCAGCATGTGGGCCTGAGGCCCAAATACCACAATGGCGACGAGCGGGCGAATCCTGCGTGTGCAGCCGCCTTTTGGAAGGTGGTGAGGGGGAGAGCTGCCCGTACGAGGGGAACCCCCTGTGAATCAGCAAGAGATGGCTAATCGCCTGCGGGGCATGTGAAGAGCCCAGGCGTGAAGACGGTGACCAGGTGCCCACTCCGCACCAACGATAAGTCCCACGGGGCGTGAGAAGAGCCCCGGGGGTGCATGAAGCCCAGCGGGAGCCCACTCCGCGTCAGAAGAGTCCACACGGCGAGTCCTGGAGCCGTGGTGTATGCCCCTGTCACCTGCTCACTGAGGCCGGACTCAAGGGCCAACCGAGCGGAGGCCACCCGTGTTGGTGGCGACGCCATGCCGGGCATGAGGTGAGCCCTGAATGCGGAATGGCAGGGGGGCCGTGATGCGAGCCCAGCATGGGAGGACAAAGAGAGGAGTAGCTGCCCTCTTCCCCGTGAGGAAGGATAAACTCTGCCTATAGGGAAGTCAGCAGTCCCCGGAGCCGTGCTGACCTCTCCCCACCCCCGTGCAGCGTGTGCAATGTGAGGCTGCGGTGGAGGAGTGAGGAGACAGCGTCTGGCCAGCGGCCGACTAGAGCGGCAGACGCAAAGTACCCCAAGAAGCGGCAGCGCAGAGCGAAGGTCCCTGCCCTCCTACCTGCAAAGGCACGAAGGAACCCCCGGCTCGCCGCCAGCAGCTCCAGGAATGAAGCACCGCCGGTCGTGGGAACCGGAGAGCATCTCCGACGCCCTTCATGCCCCGCAGAAATGAAGGGGTTGTGAGCTGCGGGAGCCCACCCCGCATCAGTGCCAGAGGACGATCCGAAGGGCGGGAGGACGGAGAGTGGAGTAGCTGACCTCTCCCCGGCCCCCGCAAGGATGACAAGCGGTGCCCTCCCCCCACCGAGGAAGAGAGCGCGAGGCCTGCGGCCGGTCATAGCGGCCGGTGCGCAATGAGAACAGCAGGAGCAAAGAGGCAGGAAAGCGAGGCCAGCAGCGTGGGTGAAGCTGCCAGGGGCCGGTCAGAGCACGAATATAATTGCAGCAGCAAAGTGATATGATCTGGTGTGCACCAGCAGGGGTTTAAGACAACCGGTCCTAAAATCACACAGAGAGAATAAATAGGAAGGCACCTACCTCGTTGTGAGTGCCTGAATGGGTGGGACCCCAGGAGGAATCGAAAGTGAGTGGGAGTCTCCGCAGAGTGAACCCAGGCAGCACCATCCCTGAGCACGAGGCCCGCAGCAGCGTTGAGAACCTGCCGAGGCTCGTGAGTTGTGTAATAAGGAGACTGCCATCTAGTGGCCAAAGTGCTGTATTGCGCCCATTGAAGAAAAGACTGTGACAGAAAGGTTGCACGTTAGGGAGTTCAATCAATCAATCAATCAAGAAAGCTTTATTCGATTTTGAGGTTTAAAATCATAAAAGCGTACATCAAAATATTCATACATATATATACAAATAAAAAGGTTTAAGAATGGTTTGTTTATGCATAATCAAAGTCAATCGGTATAGTCCCCTGTTAATGAAAAAGTTTATCGAATTACAAAGAAGAACAAATTAAGATTAGTACATTGAGCTCCGAAACTTAACAGCCAGCTTTAAAAAACTCGTTAATGCGATAATAGTACATTCATTGTCCAGCTGTAATAACCTAATCATAGCCAGTCTACAAGTACGTATACCCCAGGACTTTAAAATTGGTTTCAGAAAAGCCCCCCTGGGCAACTGATAAAATTTACAAAAAAGAACACAATGAATGTTGGATTGGGCAGAGGTATCATCACAAGGGCAAGGTGGGAGTTCATTCGACCAAGAGTTGCAGAGAGGGAAAGCAATCATACGATAAAAATTTCCAAATCTAAGGCGAGTGAGAAGCATTCGGGCATAACAAGAAGGCTGAGTTAGTAAGTAGTTTTGGAGGCCTTCTTGCATGATTATTTTTTGGTAATTGAGAACTGTATTTTTTGTTTTTTCCAAATTCCATCTTTTAGTTATAAGATAGTTTAAAGCCAGCTCTCTTAGGGTCTTCCTAGAGACCAATTCCATGGTAGAAGGATTCATTAAAAACTCAGGGTGGCCAAGGTCAATCATCATATTTTTTACATATGTGAGCCATTTTATGTTGGTTAGTCCGTCGAGGTTGAGACAG
This sequence comes from Triturus cristatus, assembly GCF_964204655.1. Lineage (NCBI taxonomy): Eukaryota > Metazoa > Chordata > Amphibia > Caudata > Salamandridae > Triturus > Triturus cristatus. Next base: position 831,853,096 of record NC_140579.1, on the reverse strand, counting down.
TCAGTAATCAAGTCTCTGTTTAATTTGGTCTCCGGAGTAACCCAAATCTTATGCCACAAGAGTATAGGCGCAATTTTAATGATATCTAGCATATACAGCAGTCCCAATTCAATGTGTATAAAATAAGTCGATGTGGATTTTGAAACTCCTAATAGGTAGCACAAAAATTGATTTTCGGTTTTTTGTAATAGTTGTGCATTTTCAATACCCCAGAGACCGGCTCCATAGGTGGCAGTGGAGATACATTTAGCCTTGTAAAGAACGATCAGCTCTTTCACTGGTCTGCCACCTAATTTAGCTGAAAACTGTTTTAGCGCGCCAATAGCTTGGATGAGGGCCAAATTTCTAGCATTTATTGCTGTGTGCCAATTTCCCCTCCTGTCGAAATGTATTCCTAGGTAGGAGAAATTGTCCGTGGTCTCGATTCTGCTGTTATCTAAAAAGATTGGACAGGGCAATTTCTTTATTCCCGGACCACAAGCCATCGTGTACGTTTTTGCAATATTTACTTTTAACCCTCGTTCGTTCATGTAAGTTGCAAACTTCAGGACAGCCCTCTGAAGGCCTATCTTGTTCCGAGACATAATGGCGGCATCATCAGCATAAAGGAGTATTGGGGTCGGAGCTCCTAAAATTTTTGGGTAATCATGCTGTGATTCTATTAAGTGTTGGCCAATAGAGTTTATATATAGGGTAAAGAGAAGGGGGGCTAAAATGCACCCCTGTCGTACCCCTCTCTTGATAGGGAATTTATCAGAACACTCGCCTTTGTTTCCGTAACGGACTCTAGCGCCTGCATCACGATACAGCGTTCTTATAAATGCTAGAATGTTGGAATCTAAGCCCATTTCCGATAATATGGACCATAGTAGTTCATGGTTCACGCAGTCGAATGCGGAACTCAGGTCCACAAATGTAACAAAAAGATTTCCCTTTTTTGCCTGCGTGTATTTTGATAAAACTAAGGCCAAATTTAAACTCTGTTCTATAGTCCCTTTTCCTGGACTGAAACCATACTGTAAATGGGATAATACATTATTTTCCTCTGCCCAGAGTTGAATTCTATTTAGAATTGCCCTTGCTGCTACCTTCATTAAGGCATCTAAAAGTGAAATTGGGCGGTAGCAGGTTGGGGCATTTCTGTCTCCTTTTTTAAAAATAGGGACGACTATAGCTTCAGACCAGGATGGTGGGAGCCCATGTCGATTAAAATTGTTTAAAACATTCGTTAACAGGGGAGCCCAAAGATCAGTTTTTGCCTTGTAGACATCCATCGGGACGCCGTCAGGGCCGGGTGCTTTACCTGAGGGACTGTCTTTAATTGCTTTAGTAATCTCCATGCAGTTGAAGGAAATCCCTATTGGGAATGTAATCGGTTGAATTGTGGGTGGTTGAATGATAACCCCGTCAATCAGGGGGTAACCGTAATTAAGGTTTTCTGGTTTATCATATAGATTTTTAAAGTGATCTACCCAAATTTCCCCGTTTATAGCCATGTCTATAACATCTGTCTGGTTTTGCTGTAAATAGGGAGCGTTGACCGCTTTCCAGAAAGCTGTATTGTCCCTGGATTTGGACGCTTCAATTAAGGCCAACCAAGCCTCTTTCTTTAGAGTCTTCTTCCTGATTTTTATGGCCAAATAGTACTGTTTTCTGGCTTTGCTAATCTCATCAGGTGATTTGATGGTTTCATGCAGGGCCCTTTTTAGGTCTTGAAGAGCTTTGGTGCAATTTTTATCAAACCAGCCATGGCCAATTTTAATGTTAGGTTGACGCTCTCTAGTTAATAATTTTTTTAATTCAGATTGGATTTTTAAGAAGGGAGTCAAAAGTACTGATGACTCCTCTGTTTCTGTTAGGCAGGCGAGTATATCGGGTAGGCTAATTTCCATTAAGGTATGTAGAAGATCAACAGGGTTGACCCTATCCCATTTTATGGAATAGCCATTTTTAGTGGCTAGATTTATATTGGGATGGTATTTGGGTGTGACTACAGGGATCTCCTGGATCATTCTAATTTTAAGATTGAAAGCAATTGGGTAGTGATCACTAAAGAAAACGTTAAGTGTTTCCCAGGCGGTGACCAATCCTTCACTTGGTGGAGATATAAGGGTAAAATCAATGGTCGAATTGCATCCCCGCCCGTGAAAAGTTGGTTTAAAGGGGGTATTTGGGGTGCAAAGTTCATTAATAAAAGACAGATTAAAATGGAAAAGCATGTAGTTAAGAGTATCGCCCAGTTTTGAATGAACAAAATGAGTAGGGTTGTCGTCCTTATGTTTACCAAGGCCGCAAATGCCATTGGAAACATGTGGGCAAATCGTACAATTAAAGTCGCCCAACCAGATCAACACCGAGACTTAATAGCATTGATACTCGACATAAGATCATCTATCTGGCTTTCTAGATTGCTACTGGGGATATTGTTATAAAAATTTATGAGGGTTAGAAATCTTTCCCGCCCCCATCTGATATTTAAAATCTGATAATGCTCAGTGAATGTGTGTCTCAATACCTTTATGCCCTGCGTTATTGAAACATATATGCTCAAACCTCCTTTATTTCTCCCCTGAGAGGTTAATTGTGCAGGAGCATGGAAGGTCTGGTATCCTGGGATGTGGAGTTCGTCTATAGCCCACGTTTCCTGGAGACAGATAAAGCTGTAGCATGTAACTATATCTAGCCACGGTTGATGTGATATTTTGTTAGAGAGGCCTGCGACGTTCCATGAAATGATGTTATCAGCATCCCCTGTTTCCCTCATAAAAGGTGCAATTTTATTTTTAGCTCTAGTTTTTAAAATTTGGGGGAGAGGGGAACTGGAAAATGTTGGACAGTCACAATTAGGAATAGTCGCAGGGTATAATTTGTCACCACTGACTTGTGGCTGATCAATAAGAGCCACACAATTTGGGATACCCATATTACAAGTATTAACGATATCTGTTCCAGGGTAAGAGGTGGCAGCATGGGTATTAACAGTCGAATTAGGAGGTCCACGTGAGTCAAACTCCAGGCTATGTTCTATCTGTCAATCAGGGTCTTCTAGGTCTGTAAGTGCCTCAAAACGGTTTGTGACTGGTATAGGCCAGGTTGAATATTGAGGTAAGCTTTGTATGTGCTGGTGTTGGTGAAGAAAAGGCCTGTCTGGAAAGGGCGAAAAAGAAGGAGGAACATTCCAGCGACTAGGGTTTCTAGGATGTTGAATCGAAGGAACAGTATTAATAGATCTTGGGTGTTGGGGCGCTAGAACTGTTCTTGTATATCTAGGCGGCCTACGAATAAGACTATTTCCTTGAAGAGTGAGAAGGGATTGAGGGTAAAAATAACTCAAAACACGTGTAGATATTCCTTCCACACCTCTTTCTAGAAACCAATCCGCTATAAAAGTGACTGCTTTCTGATCTTTAAAATTTATAGTCACAATGTCTCCCTCTATATCTTTGGGCCTACACCCAAGCCAGGTCAGCCTCCGCACAAATAGAATCTCGCCGTTAAGATCTGAGGGCAGAGGTCTATTCTTGCATAACCAATATATTACTTTATTTTTAAGTTCCACAAACCCCTCCTTCTTTCCTGGACTTAATTTTGGCACACCCGTAAGTATAATAACATATGGGGCAGATTCGGGTGGTAAGTCAATATGTTCGTCCATTCTGTCAGAAGACTGTCGTGAGTTTAGCTCCCCGGAAGTTCTGGTCTTTTTCCCTTCTAGTATGTTTTGCGGGATTACTTTTTCCCTCTCTTCTAAGGAAATGGGCACAGTTTCGGAGGCAGGTAAAGTGGCCGAAGGCTGAATGTTTGTATCATTAGACAGTGGTACATCTCTTCCAAGAGGCATAACTGGTTGTTTCCTCTGGTCAACAGTTGTTTGAAAAATAACCAGATCCTTCAGTAAGGAACCGTTTGAGGAAGTTACAGCTGTTAAAGTGTCTAGTTGCTCAGCTAGCCTTTTTATTCTCTCAGAGAGAGGTAGGAGAAGTGACTTCACAAGTTGTTCGAGTCTCTGGAATAGACAATCACTGGGGTCAGGGGCAGCAGGTAGCGTAGTATTATTGCATTTTGAAGAACTGGGAAATAACCTCGATGCTTTAGAACAGCTACCTGTTGTTCCTGCACCGCCCCTCTTTCTTTTCAGAGTTGCCACGAGTCTGGGTTGTTTAGAGGGATTCATTTTCCTAATAGGCCTTGGTTTCGTTTTAGGAGGCGTATTCGGTAGGACCCCTTCCATAGCGAGGTGTGGGGAAGTCTTCGCACCTGTATTAAAGATAATTAAGTCCCTCTGAGAATCTGCTGTCGGCGGCAGATCCTGAAGAAGTAGCGGAATGCCCGGGTCACTAGTTGAAGCAGAAGTATTTACCAGATTATGTATTACAGGTGAAGGAGACGTAATCAACTGAATGGTACCCAGAGAGGAACGTTTATCAGAAAGTAGACCATGGGACAGACGACGTTCCGTGTCCGCTATTTCGTTGTCCAACTTAGAAACAGCTTTGGCCAGAAAGTGATCAAGAGTCCCTTTCCGTGGTCCTCCCCCTAGTGCGATCTTGCCTTTAGATGGCTGTATAGGCGGTGTGGCAGGCATACTTTAGATGTGAGCACAAGCAGTGGGAAGGTGCAAATGTACGCGTACTGTGCACACAAAGATTACAGGGTTCAAAATATAGTGTTTACAGCACAATACGTGACTAGGCTTGTGATATATCTTACTTGTGACAGCCAAGAGGGATGGCCCAGCCCGGCCTCTTCCGGCCCCGGACGGCCACAGACGGTCCCGCCCCTGTCCCGGGCTTCTCCCGGCGACCGCCCGCGCGCGTCCCGCGACGCGGGAAATCAGCGTCCTTTTCAGCGCCTCCGGGCGCGCAGGTAGCGTCGCGGTTCGCTAGGGCAGCTGGGAGCTGTAGTACGCTCCGCTGTCCAGGCCGCAAGAAGACGTTATGTTGCGGAGATTTCAGCGCGGCAGCCCAGCGAAGGAACAGCAGGACATCAAAGAGAACAGGAGAGCACGGATGCCAACCCCCGACCAGCAGCAGGTTGCACACGTTTGGTAAGGTTGCAGATTCAAACTTCCCGCTCTCACACGGGATCAGCGTCCTTTTCAGCGCCTCCGGGCGCGCAGGTAGCGTCGCGGTTCGCTAGGGCAGCTGGGAGCTGTAGTATGCTCCGCTGTCCAGGCCGCAAGAAGACGTTATGTTGCGGAGATTTCAGCGCGGCAGCCCAGCGAAGGAACAGCAGGACATCAAAGAGACCAGGAGAGCACGGATGCCAACCCCCGACCAGCAGCAGGTTGCACACGTTTGGTAAGGTTGCAGATTCAAACTTCACTAGATGACATGGGCTATGGATTTTGGAGGCAACGTTGTGCCAGGAAGCGAGTAGTGCAGCATAGGGACAGCTGCTGCAGCCCAAAAGAACAGTAACAGAAAGAAAAGAAAGGCAACACTGGACACGAACACAGTGAGGGCTGCCAAGTACACACGAGAGTGCACAAGAGACTTGCCATGCCAAAGTGGCACCAAGCCACTACACAGCTGTTAGGAGAAAGACAACACGCAAGAAAGCACCAAGAGAATAAGACCACAGCGCAGGGGCAACTGTGGCTATCCAAAGCAGCTATAGCGATACCATGAGGAACCCCAAGAAGAGAAGAAGAGCGCAGCCACTAGTGCGCAAAAGAAAGTGACCAGGAGCAGGTCGACGGAGCGGTGGCGCAGCCCTCCAGAAGCATTGAAGCCAAGCTGGGAGAGAGTGCAGCGATGACTGGTGGCCACAGGCTGTCGCTGCAGCAGTAAGGAAGAGACAGGAGCACCACCACACGAACCAACGGTGGTTCTAGAACTCAGCACCAGGCAAGTGCGAAGAAGTGCAAGAATAGCAGACACTGCTCCGGGAATAAAAGACTGAAGAGAATGCACAGCAAATGCACCCAAGTAAGCAAATGAAGGGCAAAGTCAGAAGCATGCCGGAGCAATGCGACTGCAGAGAGAAGTGGTTGCGCAGACCACGAGAAGCACCAAGACCCAGAAGATGGTCGCCAGGAGGAAGAAGCCGACCAGCCAGATGGTCGCAAGGGAGAAGCCGACCAACCAGATGGTCGCAAGGAAGAAGCCGACCAGCCAGTTGGTCGCAAGGGAGAAGCCGACCAGCCAGATGGTCGCAAGGGAGAAGCCGACCAACCAGATGGTTGCAAGGAAGACGCCGACCAGCCAGATGGTCGCAAGGAAGAAGCCGACCAGCCAGTTGGTCGCAAGGGAGAAGCCGACCAGCCAGTTGGTCGCAAGGGAGAAGCCGACATGTCAGACGGTCGCAAAGAGGACGGAGCCGACCAACCAGATGGTCGCAAGGAAGAAGCAGATCCACCAGATGGTCGCAAGGAGGATGCCGACCTACAAGAGGTCAGAGAGCACAATGACCTGTCAAGAGGTCAGAGAGGGAGAAAAGAGAATGACCGAGGGGACGTCAATGAAGAGGACCCCAGGAGAGGTCCGCGAAGAGGACCAGAAAGAGACGGACGAGGAGTCTGACGCCATCACTTTGAAGTCAGAAGTAATCGTGAGAAAGAAGGTCGCGACGACCGGTCCAGTCACAGAGTGAAAGGAATACAGTTTCCTAGTGCTGGGACAAGACCAGAGGGAAACGTGTAGAATGCACGCTACACGGAGAAGCCTGGTGAGGATGAGCAAGAAGGCGAGGAGACCGGACCGCATCGCAAAGGAAGGCAAGACGCCATGACGAAGGAAGAAGAAAAGGAGAGGAGAAGAGTAAAGAGGTGTGCGTGACAGATCAACTCACACACCAGAAGGGGAACACCCGAAGAGGAAAGTGGAAAGGTGCATGGACATCTGAACACAGTACCTGGAAAACATCAGCACCACTGGGAGTACACATCTATGTGCAAACCCGAAGGTCACCCGGGGACGACAGAGGCGAGCAGGCCGGTCCGTTGGTAACAACCACCTCTGGGATGGAACGGACATAGGACCGTGGATATCCAAGGGGCAGAGGCCTCAGGGACACCGGTGGCAGCGGGTCCCGAAACGAGAGATGGACTGTTGAAGCTTGCTCTGGAGATCCTGGGAGAACAGAGGTAGCGTGCGAAGGACCAAGTGCCAACAACACCCTTTTTAGGTGGAGCTTCGGACACAGAGAGAGGACCCATAGCGACTCCTCCAACGCGGTTTGAGTGACAAGGCGGCAGTCCACGGGTCCAGTGGAAGCCTGGCAGCAAAGGGCCTCCGGGTCGTCCAGTGAGAGGGGACACCCACGAGAGAGGGGTATTCGTGAGAGGGATATCCTACAACTGCAAATCCTGTTGGAGACAACCACCAGTTGGAGAAAACACCTAAACCAGGACCATACAGTGGAAAGTAACACACCAATGATCCACCATCATCACATCTGCACCTTTCACTGACTGCAGTACAAGAAGGAAGAGACTGTAAAGCACACTTCTGTGGAAATATGGATTTTTATGGTCAGTTATGTCCCCTATCTTGGACCCCAACGGTTTCATGTATAAACCATAAGTACATGTATGTTTCCTCCAGTTCCAGTTATGAAGACGCAAACACATGTGTGTCCACCGTCAACATGTCCTCTTTCAGATCCGCCATGAATGGGCCGGATATTCCATTCCTAAGTATGAAAGGCCACCGGCTTTATATAGTTCATTTATCCCATTTTACAGTTCAGGCGAGTAGGCCCTGATTCTGCCATCAAGCCTTTTCTGCCTTCTGCCTCTGAAAGCTCCAGTCTGAGCTCGCATCTGTACCCATGAACTTTGTCCTACTCCCTGCGCGGCTAACGGTGCCTGACTCCAGCCTGTTGCCTGCCAAAAACTGTATTTCACCTTCAAGATTATCTGCTTTGCTCCGCTCCCTATCCAATACATTCCTGTCTAGTAGTTTAAGTAAACATTCTTCCAGCTACCGAGCAAAGGGCCCGGCTTCTCTGTCTTCATGCAAGTAATTCATAGCCCTATTACTATGGAAGATTTCTGCCCTCGCATCTAGTGTAGACACTTAGACGCTTGTACACGCACTAACGGTCAGTATAGTCAGTATAGAATAAGATTCTATCCTAAGAGTCCTTTCTTTTTGGATAACACAGTTCTTTAAACATAGGATATTCGATATGATTTGGGATTAGGTTGACATAACCCCAGACTTCTGTCTCCACATGTAGAGCTAAATGTCAAGTCCCCTTCACCCCCTAGTTGCACGTCAATCACACGTCATGCTGCTGCGCGCGCATCTCTGACAAGTATTTCTGCTGACATTGCGAAATTCTTTCATGGAACCACCCATTTATGACATCATACCTGATGACGTTCTTTAGTTACGCCCAGTTACACCCACTTTAGTTACGCATGTATGTTCTTATCTTTGTTATCAACTGTTACGCCTCCGGCATCTGTTTCACTGTAATGCCTATTGTATAAAAATGATTACTTGTCAATAAAGTAGGGTCCTTCACTTCCTGAACCTTCGTGGTGATGGAATATGGAGTCCTCAATTCGAATTGATTTTGGAATAAAGCCCGTTCCGAACCTCTAATACCACGGATTCTGCCTCTTATTTTACTGAGCTATTATTATAGATTTTCCGCATCAAATTAAGTTCCGGTAATTAAATTATTTACCACATATATGGCGCCCGAACAGGGACACTTTCTCATCTCACGCGCCGGAGGTGCGTTGCAGGCCCGGTCTCCTGTCACAGCTGGACGGACAACAACGCGTACCCACAGGATTTCCTGTATCTCCCTCCTGCCGAGCGGGGGTAACTGAGGCTGCGATCAACACCCAGACGAGGCGGTGAGAAGTGCGAAGTATCCCGACCAGAGCCTAGCTGAGAGAGCAAGATCCGAGGTATACAGAGGCCCACCAGTTCCGAAGTTCCGAAGTATCGAGTCGAGTCCAGTCCGGTCCGAGTCCAGTTCAGTTCCGAGGCCTTCCGTTCCGAGCTACCCGGTGAGTACCATTGTCGGGGAGGCGTTCTGACGTGCACATAGGTTGTGCCGGTCAAGACGGGTTTGGGTACACAAATCCGGTCTGCACTGTTTCAGCAGTGTATCTGTACTGTTTAGCAGTATATCAAGTCTGTCTAGTATATGAAGTCAGAATTATCTAGTTAGTATCGAGTATTATGCTTAGTGAACGGCCATCATTGTTGTTCATTAAATGTTAAATGTTAAATGTTTTAAATACGTTCTGCATATTGTGGTGTGAATGACTGTTCATTATTGTGTTTCGTTGTATTAAACGTGTTCAAAATTAGGTATCAGATCAGATCAGTTCTCAAAATGCCGCTCTTTTCGAAATTAAGACAGATCAAAACTAGAAAAGGGGTACTCGAAGAAGCTGTTCCCATTCCTCCTAGGGACACTCCAGGGTACTTCATGTATCATAAACATGGCCTAGACGCCATATTATTTCTTGATTTATGGGTAGACTACACCAAGGAATTACCAGAAAGTCAGAGGTGGCCCGCAGCTGGGACCTGGGATGCAGATTGCATCGTGAAAGTAGAGGAAGAATTATGGAAAAAGAAAGCTAGACAATCACAGAAAGACGCCATTGAATTATGGCGTAAAGAATCGTATAGACGTACAGAAAAAGCACGTAGACAGGAAGAGAAGAGTAAGGAGAATTCAAATAAAGTTCGAGAAAATATATTAATTGAAGAAGGTACTCGAGTAAAATCAGAACAAGTAGACAGACAACGAAATGCCCTTATGAATGGTATGTATCCTCTTATGGCCGAAGGATTACCTAAGGCTACTCCGGAGATACCAAAAGACTTGCCACCCCCATTGTTTCCGATAAAAGCACATCCCAAAGGGCATCCCAGAACCGCAGAAGATGTTTTTCTTTCCTCTTATTTAGACGACGCAGCTCCCGAGTATGCTAATGCTGCGCCACATAGACCGCCTGCCGAGGGGGTTCAACGCCAAGACCCTCTTCCGTCTGTACCTTCGCAACAGCAAACTCCGACACAAGTTCCGGCAAGCACATCGGCTTTTACATCTGTATCCACACCTATAGTTGCTATATCACGTTCAACGAATCCTTTCACATCCAGCACCCCAGGTGGTGCTACCGGAGGTACATCAAACATTTCTTCCACGCCACCCAGAGTAAATAAACTTTCCTTTCAAGAATTAGCCCACCAACGTACGCCCAAACTAGTAACTCCTAACACGCTCAAGGAACTTCTAATAGATTGTAGATATGACCCGGTGCCCGGAAAAGGGGACGAAATGATGCTAGCATCATTACGTATCCGACGAGCTGCAATATATTTAGGGAAGCTACCAGGAATGACTACACACTTAGAAAATATATATCACTTTGTTCAGTCAGGGCGAGATTCTGAGAGTATTAACAGAGCCATGGAGTACCAAAAAGTGGAAATACAGGGGGAACTGTTACGTTTCCTCATAAATTGTGTGATCAGAAATCAAGACCAACCAGGGGTAAATCCGAAAGAAATGCAAATTCTTACCACATGGAGTCAGAATATATCAGAGGGGAGACATGATAAACGATCATGTATAGTAGCTATGTGCCGAAAGATCCGCAAAGAAATAGAACGAATACACGAAGAAAGATTAACAGTAGACGAACCTGAACAAACCGAAGACGAGGAAGAATTAGAACTGCCCACAGGACAGTTAGAAACCATGGCCTATGTAGGTAGAGGAAGATCTTGCAATAATACTAGATGCTTCACTGATCCGATACGTCCGGTGTGTCCAGATAATAACAGAAATTTCCAAACTCCTATAATAAATATAAGGTCCCCCGAACATTCGTTCCAAGCCGCTGATAAATTACTCCGAGAACGAAGGGGTTATCATATACTCGATTCTATGGACGAACAAGAATTAGCCAGGTCAGCCGTACATTGGGTTGATAGTCCCGGAAAATATAGTGATGATACATTAGCACACACGTTTTTGAACCTCGCCCCAGATGAACAGCGTTTAGCTGGTATCTATATGATTCAACAACTCCTTATATTATATAAAAGCCAACACTCCGACCCTGGTCCCTTACCTGATATATTGACTAAATTACTCACGAATAAATGGAGAGGTTCAGGTACTGAGCTAATTAGAGAAATACTAGAATCCAGAAAGCAGTACATTCTTTTTGTATGTCCCGAACATGTCTCACTGCCCATCAAGGAAAGAACGACGTATTATATGGATAGACAGAATCCCTTACGCGAAGTGCACCCGATAAAAGGAGAGGACAATCAGTTTAAACGTGTGTTTGTATACACACCCATATCTAAAATAGAACTATTGGAAATGAAGAAGGTGGTACCCAGTCATGACAAAGACCCAGCGGGTTTCCACCGAGAAATTAAAGACATGTTACTCATGGGAGAATATACCTACCCCGACATTATGACAATATTGAAGGTATTAATGCCTGCGGGCATTTATGAAAAACTCAAGGAAAAGGATTGGGAGGTGGGAGACCAAAAGATAGATTGGACAGCATTAGAAAACGAAGAAAAAGCTCGAGGTCCAGGTGCAGGGCTTGGGGAAAAGACCAAAACACTACCAGGTTTACTAGTACAGGTACTGCCACGTTTATTAACTACGAAAAAGGAAGACTGGGGTGCAATCTCAGCCTGTAAACAAAAACCAGACGAGGACACTAGTGATTTCTACGCCCGATTTGAAAAATGTTTTGGTATAAATAGTGGAATAAAAGCAAGCAGCGAATCGTATCCACATCTGTTTGTGACAAAGTTAGTTGAAAATTCTGTGCCCCAAGTTAAGAATAGAGTATTGAAATTCGAGAGTACCTGGCAAAGTAACACTCCGTCACAAATGTTACAAATGCTACAGTACCATCACAATAGAATTAGAGAGGAACAAGAACATGAACAAAGACGCATGAAAGACACGAAAATGAAAATGCTAGTTTCCCAGACAGTTCCAGCTGACGGTCATAAAAAGGGTATGACACAGTCCAGTGTTTCAACAGGTCCTGTAAAAGGGACATGCAACTATTGTAAACAGCCAGGCCATTATGTACACGATTGTCCAGTTTTAAAACATAATATCGCCACAGGTAATACAAAAGAAAGACCACGACCACTTAGACAGGATCAGAACCAACAAGGAGCTCCGCAGCATGCACAGTCCATGCCAGCTCCGCAACAGTCTATGCCAGCTCCACCACCACAGCCTATTGCTGCCACACAAACAACGACACAACAGATGTACCAGACCGCACAGTATGACTACCCTGACTATCAACGATACTCATGAAACAGCCTAGAGAGGGAAGTTGGCTTACCCCTTATTGAGGTCCCTGTAGATCAAGAAGGACCTTATGTACACAGTGAACTATTAGGCCAAGATAGAAAATTTTTACTTGATACAGGGGCAAGCCGAACAACAATAAAACGTAGTGAAGTTCCAGGGGCACCCCTCTCAGGCTCACAGAATATTTCCCTTGGCTTCTCAGGAAAACCTATCGTTAACGAAGTATCACAGCCCCTTCCCCTTACGATTGGTCCCTTGACACGTACTACAGATTTATTGCTTACTAAATCATGCCCAGAAAACCTGTTAGGTATAAAAACTTTGAAAGCTCTAGGAGCTATAATATGTTGTTCTCCGGAAGGAGTAAGATTGTTTTTACGTGATTTCAAAGGGCACTATGTGTCCCGAGACATGGATCACCGACTGCAGACTTTACCCACACATTTATGGGCACAAGGCCCTGCAGATGTTGGTTGCATGAACATGACACCATATCGAGTCACACTAAAGGCAGGAGTGGTACTACCACGAATGCGACAATACAAGTTACCACCAGATGCTGTAGTGGCTTTACTGCAAATCATTGACGAACTTATTACCCAAGGAGTGGTTGTGGAAACAGACTCCAATGTATGTAATTCACCGATAATTCCGATTCTTAAACGAACTGATCCAAAAGCCCCGCCAGTATATCGATTGGTTATTGATCTGCGCGAATTAAATAAATGTATTGTACCACAATACCCCGTAGTTCCAGACATTTCTTCATTACTGACAGCTATTGATTCCGAAGCAACTTTCTTTACTGTAATTGATCTCAAGAATGCCTTTTTCAGCGTCCCAATAGATCCGGAAAGCCAATACTTGTTCGGATTTAGTTTAAATGGACGAAGCTTTAAATTCACACGCGCACCCCAAGGATTCACAGAAAGCCCCAGCATCTATAGCCAAGCACTGAAACGAGAACTTGACAGTATACACATGCCAGTCAACACTGCCCTGCTTCAATATGTCGATGATCTGCTGATCACCGCTAGAAGCGAACCTGAATGTGAAAAAGCCTCACTGACGGTTTTACAATTTTTGGCCGAAAAGGGGCATAAGGTGTCCCCTTCTAAGCTGCAATTCTGTGTCCAGCGAGTTGTTTACCTTGGTCACTCGCTGTCCAAGGAGGGAAGGCAGCTTACACCAGATCGCATCCAGTTAATTGCTAACATGCCAATACCCAAGACACAAAAGGAGGTGCGGGCTTTTATAGGCCTCACTTCATATTGTAGGCAGTGGATCCCTCAGTATGCATTTCTAGCAAAACCACTCATTCAGTTGACAACACAGGAGGCAGCCACATCGACTGTCCTCCCTTGGACACAGGAACATACACAAGCTTTTGAAAGCCTAAAGAAAGCTTTATGTCAAGCACCCGTTTTAGCAACACCATGTTACTATAAACATTTTACACTCTTTGTTACAGAACGCGAAGGTACTGCTTTATCAGTACTCACACAGGAACAAGCAGGATCACACAAACCGTGTGCTTATTTTTCTAGTACATTAGATCCCGTAGCTCAGGCTCTACCTGCGTGCCTAAAATCAGTGGCAGCAACAGCCTTAGCAATCAGGCAAAGCGATGCCATAGTGTTAGGACACCAATTGACAGTACAAGTACCACATGCAGTAGAGGTTCTCTTGAACCGCACACAGACACAACACTTGACTATAGCACGACTCACTGGTTACGAATTAACATTGTTTCAGCCACATATAGAAATCAGACGTTGTAGTACATTGAATCCTGCCACACTGTTACCAGTAAACGGAACAGACCCACTTGCACATGATTGTATTGAAGTTATATCATTCCCATCAGGTTAGCAATGCTACAAATTGTTGGATATGTGGCCGACTCCCTCCCTATCAGAACTATAAAGGAATTCTGCCTCTCTTCCCATACCCGTTCACACACAATGGCTCCTGTGGAGCATGGTTTAGTCTAATTAATTCCCAAGATTCGAATTCCGCAGTTTATCAAGACAACTGGGTATGGGGAAACCTGAACTTAGTTTTACTTAAAGTCTGCTACCCTGACAAGAAGGGACTTCCCAAAAGAACAGGAACTGATCTAGAAAATGAAGTATATGGATTAGGTAATTTCACGCTTAATCTCATGATCCTGAATGTCGAATCCGAAGCTGCACCAATTTTGCCCGCTATGTCAGTATTTCCAGTTAAAGGTGAATTATGTATAAGAAAGAATGGCTCTATACACATGGGCCACAGTAAATGCACCACTGTAATAGAATTCAGTGATCAAGGCAAGTCTACATTTAGAGCTTCTCGCCATTCCTACTTTGTATGTGGTCAGACTGCATATATACGTTTGCCTCTAGATTGGGATGGTACCTGCTACATTGGATTCCTTTTGCCACCTGTTTTCCTAGCTCCTCCTGATTATCATAGAAATACTCATTTAGTACACAATAGAGAACGGAGAGATCTCCCAATAGTCGATTACACTGAGACAGCATGGGAAAAATACACAGATTTCAATAAAGGTCTCTTTCCCTATATAGGTACAGTTACCAATAGTAAGCTGATACGTAGATTAACCAGAACCCTTGAAGCAGTAGTGAACGAAACTATTTCCGCCTTAGGCAATTTAACAGAAGAGCAGTCTGCTATGCGGATTGTTGTGCTTCAAAATCGTCTTGTCCTTGACGTCATCCTGGCCGATAGGGGCGGAGCTTGTAGGGTCATCGGATCAAGCTGTTGCATTTTCATACCAGAAAATTTGCCATCTGTATATAAAGCCATAACTCGCCTTCATAAGATTGTAAGCCAGATACACCAGAATCCAGGCACCTGGACTTGGTCCAGTTGGTTTTGGAGTGTATTATCTACCTTTGGATGGAGGGTCCTATCCTTCCTAGGTATTGGCTTTCTCATACTATTCAGTTGCTGCTTATGCCTACAATGTGGACCAGCGATTTGTGGTCTGTGTGCCACCTCGTGTATCCCACATCCAAGTTTTCATTCAAGATTCCGGAAGAAGAAAGAAGAACAAATGATGCTATATGAACAGATCAACGGATTGATGAAGATTGATATTTCTTAAGGGCAAGTAGGGGACAAGGAGGGAATGTGGAAATATGGATTTTTATGGTCAGTTATGTCCCCTATCTTGGACCCCAACGGTTTCATGTATAAACCATAAGTACATGTATGTTTCCTCCAGTTCCAGTTATGAAGACGCAAACACATGTGTGTCCACCGTCAACATGTCCTCTTTCAGATCCGCCATGAATGGGCCGGATATTCCATTCCTAAGTATGAAAGGCCACCGGCTTTATATAGTTCATTTATCCCATTTTACAGTTCAGGCGAGTAGGCCCTGATTCTGCCATCAAGCCTTTTCTGCCTTCTGCCTCTGAAAGCTCCAGTCTGAGCTCGCATCTGTACCCATGAACTTTGTCCTACTCCCTGCGCGGCTAACGGTGCCTGACTCCAGCCTGTTGCCTGCCAAAAACTGTATTTCACCTTCAAGATTATCTGCTTTGCTCCGCTCCCTATCCAATACATTCCTGTCTAGTAGTTTAAGTAAACATTCTTCCAGCTACCGAGCAAAGGGCCCGGCTTCTCTGTCTTCATGCAAGTAATTCATAGCCCTATTACTATGGAAGATTTCTGCCCTCGCATCTAGTGTAGACACTTAGACGCTTGTACACGCACTAACGGTCAGTATAGTCAGTATAGAATAAGATTCTATCCTAAGAGTCCTTTCTTTTTGGATAACACAGTTCTTTAAACATAGGATATTAGATATGATTTGGGATTAGGTTGACATAACCCCAGACTTCTGTCTCCACATGTAGAGCTAAATGTCAAGTCCCCTTCACCCCCTAGTTGCACGTCAATCACACGTCATGCTGCTGCGCGCGCATCTCTGCCAAGTATTTCTGCTGACATTGCGAAATTCTTTCATGGAACCACCCATTTATGACATCATACCTGATGACGTTCTTTAGTTACGCCCAGTTACACCCACTTTAGTTACGCATGTATGTTCTTATCTTTGTTATCAACTGTTACGCCTCCGGCATCTGTTTCACTGTAATGCCTATTGTATAAAAATGATTACTTGTCAATAAAGTAGGGTCCTTCACTTCCTGAACCTTCGTGGTGATGGAATATGGAGTCCTCAATTTGAATTGATTTTGGAATAAAGCCCGTTCCGAACCTCTAATACCACGGATTCTGCCTCTTATTTTACTGAGCTATTATTATAGATTTTCCGCATCAAATTAAGTTCCGGTAATTAAATTATTTACCACACTTCCACGGTGCAAGTACAAAAGAGCACATCCATAGTGCACCTGGACATCGTGCCAAGGAGAACTAGTGGTACCGGCTGCAAGGATACCCTCGTCGGCAGTTGACCAGCAGCGAAAGAGACTACGTGGAAGTCATTATCACTGAGTTATGTTTTGTTTGCAATTTTGTATTCTCTCCCACAGGTTCGGACTTCTTTGTTTTGACCTTCATTAAAGTTTGGGAGGAAAGTAGTGATTGTCCGATCAGCAGTCTAGTGTGCCAGCATGTTGTAAGACACACTGAACACCTACCCACCACAGGTGTCACCAGTCAGATGACCCTGGCAATAAAAGGAGCCGAGCGCACGTGCTCTGGGCCAGTTATCCACCCGCACTATCAGTGTCTGCATCCCTCATTTAGCAGCATGTGGGCCTGAGGCCCAAATACCACAAAGCGGACGCAGCACGGTCGAGGTCCCGGACCTGAGGAGTTGCGGTCCGGCAGGCCTCCAATACCCAGCAGGAGTGAAGACCACGAGACTATTCTGGAGTGGAGTTGGTGGGGGGAGAAGTCTGACACACACCCCCCACAGTGCTCGCCCCGCTTTACAATGCAGCATGCACAGTGCATACCCGGCCAGCTGCACACCGCATGAGGTCTGCCACCCAGACGCCATTTCCCCGGGCTAAAGCACACAAATACAAGCAGGACCATTACACAAGTGCCGCGGCCCACCCCGTATGAGCTGAAGAAGAACCCTCTAGCTTGCCTATCCTCCTCTCCACCTAGGGTGCATCTTCACAACACCTGCGATCCCCCCAAGGGGCATATTTCTGGCGGTCACCCTCGCCTTTACCTGTCTGATTCCTCAGCTAGACCCCCTCCTCTACTCTACTTTGGGCGCAACCTCCCTCTTGCTGTTGCTTGACCACTGGGCTGCACCTGAGAACTGCCGACTGGAGCACCCGCTTGTGTCCCCAGCTCTACTCATCCCTCACATGTGACCCCCCCCACCCCACCTGCTGCGCAATCATCACCAAACCACAGGTGCGGGACCATGGGCCGGGGGGACCCCAAGTAGAGACGACTTACCGGTCATCCAACTGCCCAGGACAAACACGCGATGTGGATGGCGACCAGGAGTTAGACGATCCCCTTCCCCCCCTTGAAGGAGCAGCGATTATGACCGAACTCACAACTGATGCGAGATTCCACACATTGACCACCGGCTAGATCACATGGGGGAACGACTGGATAGACCCGACACTCATCTAGACGAGGTGGAGGAACGAGTATCCACCCACGAGGACCACTCCACCATGATGGCCTGCCGTCTGGAAAAACAGAACGCCTCCTGAAAGCAGAAACGGTTAAAAACGAAGATTTAGAGGCAGGGTCCCGGAGAAACAAGATACGAATCCTCGGCCTTGCGGAATCGACCAATATGGGCGGCACTGAATGGTTTGTGGAAAATCTTCTTGACGATCTGTTCGGGGCGAGCATTTCTCCACCACCTTCATAGTCGAGAGGGCCCACAGATCTCTGGGCCCCTGCCCACCACTAGGGGCCCCACCATGCCCCATAGTGGCCCGCATTTTGAATTACAGGGACAGAGACACCGTCATCCGGCTTGTCCAAGAGAACTCTCCACTGCAATACCAGGGCACCACGATCTCCATTTATTCCAATTTCACACTCGCCGTACAGTACGCAAGGTGAAAATTCACTGAAGAAAAGGCACAGCTCAGGAAGATGGGCCTTAAATATGGTATGCTATATCCGGCGAGACTACGCGTGATGACGGAGGACAAACTTAAATACTTCAACACGTCCGCGGAGGCCCTAGACTTCTGCAAGCATCTGAAAGACGGTGGCCGAGATGACCAACATACTTCACTCGGTCCGTCCATCTCTGGACAGACCTCTAACAGCCAGCGCAGAACTTTTTCCTCCCAACTAGTTGACGTCCCATCAGTGCTGTGCAACTACCTGCATCGCTGTGATGTACCAAACGATCAACCATACTGGGGTCATTGATGTTTTATGTGTTCTACCTCCTAATAGTAATGTTCAACTTCCACTACCTTTGTCACATCCGGCCGAATGATACTACAGTAGGGGCGAAGGGGCCCGAGGCATTGCCTGCCTCCCATGGAGGGTTCAGTTTCTCACCTTGTTGGGGTTTTGTTTGGGGTGGGTCATATGAGATCTAGTTGGACCGGTTTGTTTTCTGGTTGCCTACCCCTCCGTCTTTCTTCATGTTCATCCTCCCCCACTCACATTTGGATCATCATTTGATACGAAGTCCACATTATTAAGCTACATGAGAGATGAGCGCCCCTAGTTAAGACATGCCTTCTGACCTGGGACGTCCAGGGGGTTAACAACCCGAGATAATGTAAGCTGGTGCTCTCTTACCTGCACTAACACAACATTAAGATAGCCTTTCTCCAGAAAACGCATTTGCCCTTGCAGGCCTCCCCCCCCTCCCGTTTGCCTCCTAATGGGGGACCCATAGATACTTCGCTGGGTACAGCACATATTCCAGGGGGGTCTGTATTCTCATACACCACAGTCTTCCATATACTCATTACACCACCATAGGTGACGGCCAGGGCAGGTATACACTGGTGGGAGGAACAATGCTGGGCAGGGAAACTCTGTTTTTAAACATGCTCCAAACACTGATGACCGGTCCTTTTTTAGTGGAATATCCTCCCTTCTGGATAGATTTGATCCATACACCTTCTCCATAGGCAGAGACCTGAATCTATGGCTGAATCCCTGCCAAGATACAGCGCGCAACAGCCTACGAGGTAAGCCCCAATCACTAGGAGTTGTCCATGACTTACTAGACTCACTCTCCGAGATGGTTGACGCATGCAATACCCCAATACAACTGGCCACACCCTTCATTCAGCTCCACATTTGATTTGGACACGCATTGACTACTGGTTTCTCTCCACAATCTCCTACCAGTGGCAGCGGGATGTCGAGACACTCCCACACACTCTTTCTGATCACGCCCCTGTGCAATTGCACGTCTCGATCCTTTATACCACTGGGTGGGAGCGTAGATGGTCAGTCCCCACGGCGGCGCTGTTAGTTAGCATCCGGATCGGAACTCCACACCGCTATTCTCGAATACTTTGAACTCAACTCGAGATCCATTACGCAATACGCTGTCCTATGGGATGCCTTCAAGGAGTACATCTGTGGCATATGCATATCTGAACCAGTGTATTGCATAACCTGCGTGGCGACTTGGCTTGACTGGAGAGGGATTTGATAGCTATTGACGCGACTGGTGATCCAGCCCCCACACCCACAACGCTGCATAAGTGAGCGACCCTTCTAACAGAGTTCAATGAACTAGCTGACAGGGAAGCCATGCTGCTAAGCAAACACAATGTGATGCGCAAACGGGGAGGGGTTGTATAACCAGGTGTGAACTTTATCTCACCTCCTACGTCCCCCCAGGGGAGCAGGACACATCACGTCCCTCTGCTTAGACGATGGAACCAACCTATCGGATAACGCAGACATAATACGCAAACTAGTTTCGTATAACAAATCTCTTTATACTTCCAAGCTCTCCCCCGACTCAACAGCACGCATGGCCTACCTAGAGATGGCGATGGTATGGCTCACCACCGGATAGGCCTAATTTAATAGTGAACCCGTCTTGGCTGAAGGGCTTACCCAGGAAATAGACTCACTAGACGGCACGAAGGCCCCCGGCCTAGACGGTCTATCTGGCACTTTCTACAAAACATTTGAACAAACACTGATTCCTCACCTACTGCCAGTATATTCGGAATCCTTAGATAAGGGACTACTCACACCCTCACCTGCCACATTGCAGGAAGCAGGAGTTACGATACTCTTGAAACCTGGAAATGACCCTACCAGATGTGCCTCCGCTAGCCCCCTATCGCTCATCCTAGATCGGATCCACTCGCCAATTCAGACAGGGTTTATTCCCCATAGATCAACCATGCTTAACCTTAGAACGGTATTCTCAGTTCTTAACAGAGTGTCTCTCACGACACCTGCAGCAGTTGCATTCTTAGATGCCGAAAAGGCGTTTGACTCGCTCGAGTGGCCTTTCTCCGCACAACTCTCCGGAAGCGCAGCATTCCCAATGGCTTTAATACGCTAGTCATACTCTTACATTTCTCGCCCACAGCCCGTCTACAAGTGAACGACTCCCTATTTCCCGAACACACGACAGGGGTGCCCGCTCTTACCATTATGCATCATCATAGCGATGGATCCCCTGATCTGATATCTCCAGGAAATACACTTAAATCGCGGCCTGCGGTTTTGACATGGCCCTCTTCTAATGTCTATGTACGCAGATGACATCTCACTGTTCATCAGACAGCCCTCTGAGAATTTACCTCCTATAGCAGAAGAAACCTCCAGATTTGGAGATCTGTCTGGCCTATGGATCAATTGGGAAAAATCTGAACTCTTCCCTCTGATGGGCTGTACGACATCCCCTACATGCAGGCATTCACACCGCTAAATACTTGGAGTTTACGCTCCACAGAGATAGAGACCAGGTCATCCACCTTAACTACAGCCCGTCATGGATAAGCTTGCCATTCAAGTAAACCGCTGGATCCGTCTTCCTCTCTCCATGGCTGGGCGCACCGTCCTCATCAAGATGAATGCCCTCCCGCATTTTCTTTATTTGTAAACATCCTCATCCCTCTGACAAATGCATTATTTCCCCAGCTCCGCGGTCTGCTGCTGTGACTGGTATAGGCGGGCCGTCCGCCGCAGATAGCCTGGGACACACTCACGCTTCCTTACGAACGGGGCAGGTTTGCAGTTCCTGATCTCCACCTTTACTATTTAGCAGTGCAAGCTCAGTACACCTACCACTGGTTCCACCCAGATGCCCGCCACCCACATAAACCAGAGACAGATTTAGCAGACCCCACACCTCTTAACATACTACTGCCACGAGGCATCCGCCTGGACCCAACTGATGTCCAAACGCTGTCCACAACATGCTGGGCCTGGCACAAACTCAGCAGAATGCTGGGCTTTGATTATCTTTACTCCCCTAGGCTACCTTTGCCTCAAAACCATTGGCTTCCGCTAACAACTGAGAAGTTGGTGCAACGCACTTAGCAAAAACTTCATCTCCAAACATTTGGGGATCTATTCCCAGATGAACATATTAAGACGCCATGCGATACTGCACATGATGCAGAGATATCATACATGGACAGACTTATCCTTGCTAGGCTGCACGGCACTCTGCGTACGGTAATAACTTCCTACCACTCAGCACCCGTGGAATTTCCTACCCTCACACTACTAATAGCAGACCTAGATGGCTCCCACCTGACCTCAAAACTATCATGCATGGCTTTAAAACGCACGCATGGGGGGGTGGGAGGGCTCGCCGTGGATGGGAGGAAGACTTAGTATATGCACTATCGGACAAGGACTGGGCACGCAGTAGGGCCAAAATTAAATGTGCATCACCTAACCATCGTCACAAGCTCCTCCACCTCAGATTCCTTCACAGGTCATACCTTACCCCTCTGGAGATTGCCACGTATGATACCTCCAGATCCTGGTATTGCCCCACATGCTACACGCCTGGAGCAGATTTTGCACACATGACTTGGACCTGCCCTGTGATCACTACATATTGGACCGTAGTGTTCCAAGCGTTAACTCTCATGGTATCCACAACCATAGAGCCATCCCCCGTGTTAGCACTGTTGGGTAACGTCTCCGACATCCCGATCAGCCACTGCAGATTCATAGCCATTGCCCTATTGTTTGCTTAGAGGGAAACTGCATTGCACTGGGGTAGCCAGGCCCGCCCCACCAAGGAGGCATGGCTTCTGAGCAGGAGATATTGCGACACGCAAAGTGAGATCTACACTACACTTCAACCAGCCACATCACGCCCAAATGATATCTGGCAACCTCTCCAATCCTACCTGCTCTCCCTGCAACCGAACTCCCAGATGCCCTCCCCCCCACCCAGCCGGGTAAGTAGTGCCCACCACCCTAGCTCTGACACCCCTATCCCCAGCTTTTGGACGATAACTCCCACTGATCTGTAACATTGTTCTACCAACGGCTCTGTCTCAGCTTCTGGTACCCACGGACTCTACATGGTCACATTACACAACAACACAACCATTCATATTGATGGACTCTGTGCTGCCTTAAAAAGGTTCTCTCTACTCTCCCCTCCCCCCTTCCCCTGCCCTAGATGTGTCAGTGTTTTTTTCTTCTTTTTTTTCGGTATTATATATTACTCTCCATACAACAGTCCACAAGATAGGTGCGGATTGCGATGGTATATGTGTGATCCACAAATATGCAATATTACCTACTGTATGGCTAATGCAGCAGTTTGAATTAACTCTGAAATGTTGGCTTCTGTCAATTGTATGTCTGACATTTAATCCCTAATAAAAATGATAATTAAAAAAAGTGTCTGTTTGTCTGCTGAGTTGGTCCTCATAAATATGGTCTGTTCCTAGTCTGCCACTAGTGGTAAGTCCTAGGGAATAACCCACCTCTTAATCCTCTGCAGAGAAAGAACATTGCTGTTGTGGTGGCTGATAGGCGAAACAATATTTTGTAGAGTATCTCATTTTAGAAAGTCTTTAAAGTCAGAAACATATTTTTCAGCTCTAGAAAACGTTTTGATGTACGGCTTCCATCTATGACCATTGTACCCTGATTTTTAGGTGCTCCATATATGCACCCTACACCCAGTGTGATTTGTCTATTTTTGCGATAGACTGGTGACCTGAAGTGTCTGCACCTTGTCATATATCTCTTGTTCCACCATTGCAACTATGTTTGCACCATGTCTATAACGACCTCTAAATCCTCTCAGTTCCCATATATCTGACCACTAGCCATTTAATCACTCCTGAATTGGTCTTCTAAGTTTTGCATTTGGAAAGAAATCACCACATAATGACATGGTGCCTGACAACTTAATTATAGATCACAGTGTCAGAGACTGGGCCATCTGGTAAAGGAGAGTCTGCTAATGCAATGTCTCCTTTAGTATGTGTGAGGCCAAATTCAGAATTATATTTCATTTCACCGCCAGAACAAATTGTAACTTTTTCTGGTATCTGTTACGCATTGTTGATCCTAACTAGTACACCACTACTTGGATGCCCTGTGGAATTGCTGAAAGACACTAGTATCACTAGACAGCAAAACATGGGGACACAAAAATACCCTGGTGTTTCCAGTCAGTACGGTAAACTTTCTTGGGGTAGACTTTAAGAGAAAAGGGTAGCACCATCAAATTGCAATGTATCACCATTCACAAAGAAGCCGAAATACCTGCTGTACGTTGGTGCATTGGTATGAGGAAGTATATATATTTCTGATGTTGGTCACCTTATGACAGAGCTTCTCCTAATGGGTATTGGGTCTTTAAACTGAAGTTTCTAATTTGGAACCTTTGTATCTGGATGGACCTTTTGACAACGCCTGGGTCATTATAAGTCTTAGTGTTAGGTCTTGATTTGGTATTAGAAAGTACCTGGGTACAACCCCAGTGTTTCTTTCCTAGAAGAGAACCTCTACTATGGCCCATTTTATAGACTATACTTTTATATTTCTAGTGTGCATTTTTGTGTGGCTATTAATTGTGAAAGGAGGTTTTAAACTCACCAGCTCACAGGAATGCAGCAATACACAAATCTGTCTGGGGGGATTTCTCTACCTACTCATGTCTTCACCAAGCAGGCCTTGGTCTCCCAAAATGGAACCCAGGGTCCTCCATGTAATGTACCATTACAGGCACACTTGCACTCACTGAACATACACAGCACACATACTGTCCAGCACTGTTATGTCAATATATTGTGCCACCCCTCAGCACACAATTTAGTACTGCAGATTTTCAATATTATGTCATTTGCAGGCACGCAAAGCCAGTACACACATTCACCTTACACGCACTGCACCCTTAATTTATTGTACTTCTCGCAGGTACACATACACCTAGTACATGCACGCAGTACACAGCACTGCATCTCTCATGTAAGATACTTTTCGCAGGTATACATAGAAATACCTGCAAGTTAAGAACACAGCACAGAACTTTAAAAAGGTGAGTGAGCCGGTAGGCCTCACTCAAGTGACTGGTTAAAAAGGACCTATGCACTCCTACAGATCACTACACAGTATGCTGCCACCACAGTAGCCTCCACCACTATGGGGGTACTGCTCTGGGCGTCCGTCTCGGTCCAATCAGACAGCAATCTGTGAGGCAGGCATATGTCATGGAACACATGCATGATCCGTGTTTGCCTATAACAAAAATCAGCATTAGGGATCCAGACAACAGTACAGTTGGGCACTTAGGGCAGGGGTCCACGTCAATTACCATGCAGAGGATTTTTCGGTCTCACACATGTTCAGGGCACTGATCTACTTCTGGTCCAAAACAATGTTCTACTGTGAAAGCCATATCAATTCTGTCGGCAGGAAGCTCTGGCTTAAACCCAGATATCCTGAACCAAGAATGTCTTCACAATACTGCCCCATAGTAAGCTGTCTGCTGGCAATATCAGATGAATCTAACACCAATTTTTAAGTGAGTGTTTGAGATGACTGTACCATCCTCTGAAATGGACTTAGGTTTATTCTGGTACTTCTCAGAGATGATTATATTTTCTATATCATGGACATAATTGCTCATCAGGGTCTTGTAATATGCTATAAGCCATTGCACAGTTCCAGCTCTCTCCAAATTCATGCCCACTGCTTACAGGCCTTTGCTGTCCTTATTTGTGTAGGACCCTTAAGTGCCACATGATGGAAACTTGAGGGAAAAAAAACAAAGGTTGCAGGGACGTTATAGTTAGGCTCAGATTTCACCCGTAAAAAAACAGAGAGATTCAGCAGTTATAGTTACCCGAGCCAACTAGAACTTACATCCTTGCAATGCACGGATTATGACCTCAGATATAACTCATGACATGGTCATTGACATCCCTGATAACATCATCTAGTGAGTCTAAGTATTTTCTAAGAGTTTATGATTGTTAAACATATATACTAACCTACCACAAAGGTTAAATTTGTATACTAGGAGCATTACTACTGAGTGTGTTATATGGCCGTTGGGTCATTCTCGACATTGCTAAGTTAGCATGAGCTTTTGCTGCCATGTTGCTGCTTTTGCGCACGTCACTACATGACTATTTTGCAAAACTCTGTTTATGCCTTTCACATAAGAACTGTCTGCCTTTCACGTTCTCTGCTAAGTTCCTGGAGTTTAGTCTGAACACGATGTGCAAGGTCGATAAACAATGTCCCTTGTTATTCTGTTCTGGTCAGTCCCTAGCACCTAGATAAAACATGCAAAAACACAGCTGCACTGCTGGAGACTCGTGCTTTGATATTACGGGGATGCATGTTTTAACACACACTTGGAGAGCCCTTTCCATGGAGAAGAGCTACGCTGTTCCTATGATGTAAACCTTACATCTAGACTTTAAGTTATGGGGTCTGCTGACAAAGCCCAGAGATGATCTTTTATATAATAAACGTCTTCCTGTCAAGGGGAGGTTGGTTAGGCCTTATAGTCCTTTTTCCACTGTCTTTATATAATGACACCCCCCTTTGTACTCTATGGAATTGTAACAATGCTAATTGTGCTGAGTTTATGCATTTTGCTGCTGGTAGTGGCTTGTATACTGTATGATAGAGCACAATAGTTAAAATAAACATTTTGAACTATTAAAGTGACTGCCAATTCTTATTGTGGACAAGTAAGACTGAGAGAGTGAAAGGGTACATCTTGCTACCGCGATTCCTGAGAGAGTCAGGAGTGTTGTGTTCTGGGTTGTCTAATCATTTGTAGCTTCGTGATTTTGGAGGAGAACGAATGAGACACTATAGCTAGTCGGTTTTGGGATTTTAGGCACTAAGGTGGCAGGTTGGTACACCCCTATACACAGAGGTCCTGTTTTCCTGCATATAGTTCTGTGTAGGGTCAGCATCCCCGCAACATGGCGCCGCCAACGTTTGGTCTGGTTCTTATCTGCGAGACTCTTGAGTAGTGCTTGTGCTTGTCCACAAAACCTAGTACTAACTCATGACATGGTCATTGACATCACTGATGACATCCCCAATTACATCATCTAGTGAGTCTAAGTATTTTCTGACAGTTTATAATTTTTAAACATATTATACTAACCTACCACAAAAGTTAAATTAATATACTAGGAGCATCACTACGGAGTAATTCTACTTCTTACATATATTATGTGAGTGGCTGTGTGACTAAGTATCCTCATGTGTGTTGGTGGCTTATGGGTGTATAAGTGGTTGTGTGAGTGGGTGTGTGAGTAGCTGTGTGGGTGAGTCGCTGTGTAAGTAGCTGTATTGGTGAGTGGGAGGGGTGGGTCAGTGGCTGTATGTGGGAGTGAGTGGGACTGTGAGTGGCTCTATGGGTGGGTAGGTGGGTGTGTAGTGACAGTGAGTGGGCGTCTGAATAGCTGTATGAGTGAATGAGTGGCTGTTTGAGTAGGTGTTTGGTTAAGTGAGTTGGTGTGCGAGTAGCTGTATCGGACATTGTTTATGAATGGCGGTATGGGGGAGTGAGTTGATGTATAAGCACTTGTATGGATGTGTGAATGGGTATGTAAGTGGTTGTGGGGATGTGTGAGTAAGTGAGTGCTTGTATGGGTGAGTGACTGGCTGTGTTCAGAGGCTGTATGCATAATTTGAGAGGGTGTGTGTAAATCTGCAGGTAAATAAAGGAGTGTGAGTAGCTGTATGGGTGAGTGTGTGACTATGTGATTGACTGTACATGTGAGTGACTGGTTGCATGTGTGGCTGTATGGGTGAGTGAATGTTTGTGTGAATGACTGTATGAGTGAGTGGCTCTATGGAGTATTGAGTGGGTGTGAGAGTGTGTGTACAAGAGGTTGAATGGTGGTGCGAGTGGATGTGTGAGTTGTTCTGTAGATGATGTCATCAGTGATGTCACTGGCCATGTCATCAGTGATGTAATATGTGAGGTCATAAGAAGTGCACTGCGGGGACCTAAGTGATAGTTAGCTCAGATAACTAGAACTGCAGAATTTCTATGGTTTTGTACGCATGAAATCAGAGCCTAATTGTAACGTCCCTTTAACCTTTGGTTTTGTAATTGAATTTCTCTAAGCTTTTTCAAATTCTATTTCCTAACTACAATGTCCCTGTAACCTTTGGTTTTTTAAGTGAATATGTTTTGTTTTTGAACTAGTAGTCGAGTTTGCAGAGTGGTGGAGAAAGAGGGCTTAGCCTCCGAAGACCTCTCAGCAATCCCACTATGTGGGTACTTTCTGGAGGTAACAGGTGGTCTTGATGGCCCCCAAGGACCCTCAGCATTCAAGAGAACTTCATCCCCCAACCAGTTGTGCACCTGGAGGTGCGTTTGTGAACGATGGAGAAAGGGAGCTGGGCCTCCGACAACTTACCGGGCCAGCCTTTTTTAGTTTTTTGTACATTTGCTTTGTTATTATGGGAGGGACCAGTCCCTCCCCCCCCTAGCTGATTATGGCCCCAGGGATCCCATCCCCCGGGGCCTGGCCTTTTAAAACATTTTTAAATACTTTTAGGGGAGGGGGACGCGCGACCACCATCTGATTTGGGCCCCCGGGTACCCCACCCCCGGAGGCCCAGCTTTTCTCAAATGGTGGAAGGAGGCCATGCGGCCTCCCCTACACGGGCAGATTTCAGCCTCATGGACACCATCCCCTGGGGCCTGACCATATCTGCTGGGTGGCCAGAGTCTCCACTGGGACCACGGAGGAGCCGGAATGCCCTTGCAGTCCCTGCTGGGTTGCAGCTCCTGTAGGAGCCAGCACTGCTGTCACACACCGGGAGCTGCTGGAAAGGCAGCTCCCGGTGTGCGAAAGCACAATACTTCTCCACTTCCAGCAAGCGCTTGCTTGCTGGAAGAGGAGCGCTTGCTGTGGCATGTTGGAGTGGTAAAGATCCGGACAAGTCACAGCAAACAGCTATGTCCCGGGGGTGGGCACCCGGGGTCATAGCAGAAGCTGGCCCTGGGGGCAGGCGGTCACCAAGGCCATCTATGGCTCCAGGAGGAGGGCTTCACCCCCCCTTTCTTACTGTAGGACCTGGAGGGCTGGGGAGATGGCATTCCCAGAGGCAGAGAACAGCCCGGGAGGGGCAGTCGCATGGCCCCTCTCCCATATTAAAAAAATTAATTGCCCCGTGGTGGTCCCCAGGGCGGTCCCTATGGGCCTCTACTGCATTCATTTAATAAATAGTCCTGGGGAGGTGGCGGTCCCCAGGGCACGGGAGTGTCCGCAAGACCTCCCTATCAAAGTTAATGGCCGCAGGCCCCGGGCCTGGCCTACCTAGGGGCTAAACAATAGAGAACAAGAGGCCTAGTGGGTCAGGACATTCCTACCGTGCCCCTCTTCCCCCCCCCCCCCCCCATTTTTTGTTGGGGCTCGGCTGAAGCAGAGTCTCAAAATGGCTGCCAACAGTTCCTGGTTTAAAGTGTTAGCAGCCAATCAGATTTGAGCACGAGTACTGTCGGATCCTAGGAGAACCCACGTCCCTATATATACACAATTTGAGATTTTCCTTAATATTTCTAAAACTACGGAACGGATGGCAATTTTCTAAAAAAGTTACTTTCTGGACGAACAGCTACCTTTCTGCCAAATTTGGTTTAATTCCGTTCAGCAGTTTGTGCTGTAGCCATGTCTAAAATCTCCATGGGAATTAACATGAGAATAACACGTTGTGGACCTCCCCTTTTTCCTCAGCCCCCGTCATACTAGTTTCGAAAATTTTCCAGGGATATGTCAAACGACTCCAAAGGTATTGGCAAATGAAAAAACACTCTTCCTATGGAAAATACATCCTAACTAGCTGCCACTACACAATATATATATATATATATATATATTACCAGTAGGTAGTTATAGTTAGGACCACGTTTCCATAGGAAATCCGTAACATTCTATTTTGAATAACTTTTGCGCCGGTCGACGAATCCTTGCGAATTTTTCTAAATAGGTGGGGCGCTACGCTCCGCTCCTACCCTGAAAGTCTCGGGGGGATTCGTCAAGCGGGGGCTGAGATAAAAGGGGGGTCCCAAAACGCGCTTTTCCCATGCATTTTTCCATAGGACCTTTAGACACAGCTACAGCCCGAATGGCTGAACAGAATTACTTGAAATTTGGCAGAGAGGTAGTCCTCAGGTCAAGGAAGTGCCGTTTGTAGGTTTGGTGTAAATCTGTTCAGTAGATTCTGAGAAAATAGCCTTTAAATCAATATATATATCTGAGCCAGCTTACGGTGCGCTTACGGTGCGCTTACCGTACGCGTACGGTGGCGTGCGCGAGCGCGATTCTGATTGGCCCTTAGATCTTAGTAAACATTAGAATCGGTCGAAACCAGGAAGCGGCGGCCGCCATTTTCTCTCTCGCACTCTGAGGGGGGAGCTGATAAACAAATGCCAAAAACATATAAAGGGGCTGTTTAGATAGCGCCCATGCACATAACCATGTTATTGAGTCTTCAAAGATCCCCCAAGGCAAAAAACGGTAATTTTTTATTTTTCGAAAATTTCGCCGATTACGCTTACCGTACGCTTACCGTACGCGTACGGTAAAAAATTTAAAAAATAAAAAATCCACACTGTCTCCACCCCGTGTGCAAATGGTGGCCGAAGGCCACCTTTTGTGCATGGCATATTAGAGAACAGCATTTCCCCAAAAAATTTCAACAGATTACCTATCACAAGGAAGCGCATGATATGTCCTCCATGTGCGCACAGTGCGCGAAGCGCATCGTGCGTACATAGCCCATCTAGCGTAACGTGGGCACGGCACTAACTGCGTAAAGTGGGCGCACGGTGCGCGAAGCGCACCGCGTGCTCACTGTGCGCGCACGGTGCGCGAAGCGCACCGTGCGCGCACGGAACGAACTGCGTTAAGTGGGCGCGCACGCCACGAATGGCGTAAAGTAACTTAGCATTTAAAAAAACGTACAAATTCACTGAAAAAACCATAGGTTTCACACACGTTATAGTTAGGAATTAGCATTTAAAAAACCTTGCAAATTCACTGAAAAAACCATAGGTTTCACACATGTTATAGTTAGCGGAAATTTTACTGATAAAAAAACCAATGAAATTCCCCCGTTATAGTTAGTGCAGGAAACTATAACTCACGCGACCGCAATCTTCTGCTGATGACATATGTGTCTTTATGAAAAAAAAATATTTGTAATATATGTATAGCTAAAAATTTATGGAAGAAGACATGGGCAAATAAGTGTCTAAATACAGTATTAGCATCAGCAGAGGATTGCGGTCGCGTGAGTTATAGTTTCCTGCACTAACTATAAAGGGGGAATTTCATTGGTTTTTTATCAGTAAAATTTCCGCTAACTATAACATGTGTGAAACCTATGTTTTTTTCAGTGAATATATATATATATATATATATATATATATATATATATATATATATATATATATTATCTACTGGCGGTTGCCAGTAGATAGTTATAGTTAGGACCGTGTTTCCATAGGAAATCCGCAACATTCTATTTGGAATAACTTTGGCGCCGGTTGACGAATCCTCGCGAAATTTTCAAAATAGGTGGGGCGCTCCGCTCCGCTCCTACCCTGAAAGTCTCGGGGGGATTCGTCAAGCAGGGGCTGAGAAAAAAGGGGGTCCCAAAATGCGTTTTCCCCATGCATTTTCCCATAGGACCTTTAGTCCAAGCTACAGCCCGACCGGCTGAACAGAATTACTTGAAATTTGGCAGAGAGGTAGTCCTCAGGTCAGAGATGTGCCTTTTGCAGGTCTGGTGTAAATCTGTTCAGTAGGTCCTGAGAAAATAGCATTTAAATCAATATATATATCTGTAAGCGCGCTCCGTGCGCTTACGATAAGCTTACCGTACGCGTACGGTGCCGTGCGCGAGCTCAATTCTGATTGGTGGTTACATGACTGTAAACATTCGAATCGGTCGAAATCAGAAAGTGTCGGCCGCCATTTTCTGTCTCTCGCACTGAAAAACAAAGGTGGATAACGTGAAAAGGGGGCAACGAAGAGAGTTGCAGACCCCCTAGCGTTTGTCAGGGGGTCCACGAAGGACCAAAAGTTCGAAAAATACATTTAATAATTTTTAAAAAAAATCGCGGAGTGCGCGTACGGTAAGCTTACCGTACGCGCACGGCAAAAAAAAATTAAAAAAAAAAAACGAAATAACAATCATATTTATTAACTAAATTGAAGGACCCGCAAGGGAGAAAAAAAAATTGATACTGTGTAAAAAAAGGCACGCACGGTGCGCGAAGAGCACCGTGCGCGCACGGTGAAAAATCAGAAAAAAATAAAAAAAATAAATACATAACTTAGCATTTAAAAAACCGTACAAATTCACTGAAAAACCATAGGTTTCACACACGTTATAGTTAGGAATTAGCATTTAAAAAACCTTGCAAATTCACTTAAAAAAACATAGGTTTCACACATGTTATAGTTAGCTGTACATTTCACTCGTAAAAAACCAATGAAATTCCACGTTATAGTTAGATCAGGTAACTATAACTTGCGCGACCATAATCCACAATGTGTCATTTCAGATGTCATCATTGATGTGATGAGTGATGTCACTGACCATGTCATGAGTGATGTAATATGTGACGTCATCAGCAGTTTATTGTGGGCGCGCGCGTTATAGTTACCTGATCTAACTATAACGTGGAATTTCATTGGTTTTTTACGAGTGAAATGTACAGCTAACTATAACATGTGTGAAACCTATGGTTTTTTAAGTGAATATATATATATATATATATATATATATATATATATTATTTTTTATTTTATTTTTTTTCACTGAAAAAACCATAGGTTTCAGGGGTGTTATAGTTAGCTGGACTTTTCACTTGTACAAAACCATTGAAATTCCCCTGTTATAGTTAGTTCCGCTAACTATAACTCGCGCGCCCGCAATGCACTGCTGATGACGTCACATATTACATCACTCATGACATGGTCAGTGACATCACTCATGACATCACTATAACTATAACGGGGGAATTTCAATGGTTTTGTACAAGTGAAAAGTCCAGCTAACTATAACACCCCTGAAACCTATGGTTTTTTCAGTGAATTTCTGAGGTTTTTTAAATGCTAATTCCTAACTATAATGTGCCTGAAACCTATGTTTTTTTCTGTGAATTTCAACGGTTTTTTAAATGCTAATTTCTAACTATGCCTACAGAGATAGGACATGTGAAGAAAGAAGAAAAAATGCACAGAAAGAAAAAAAAGAAGTGCAGAAAGAAGCAACAGAAGTCCTCAAAGACGAAGAAAAGTGCAGGAAGAAGGATAACGTGCAGAAAGAACAAAAAGAAGAGCAGAAAGAAGCCTTGTTGCAAAATCATCCTGTACCCTCAACTTTTTTCAGACGGATACTGGTGGTAACTGAGTCTGACTAACCAGTCCTAGAGCCAGTGCTATGTTAAAAGACACTTAGAATACAGTGAAAACACCTACATACACTAGGGAACATTATGCGTTGGGGTCCCCCTGTGATTAGCATGACCTCCTCTGTAAGCCCCTAGTATATAATAGGGCAGAGGGATTAAAACTTAAAACGTGCCACCGGGCTTGTTTGCACGCGTTAACTCAGGCCCCGTCCCCTCCCTTCACCACTGTGTAAACACGCCCTGTGTCCGTTTTTAGTTGGGAGATTAAGTTCATTTGAATCCTGAGGGTCCCTAGGGTCCAACTAGCCCACTAGGTACCTCCAGTAAGTGCCACAGAGCTGCGTTGCAGAGAGGTGTAAAAAGTGGCACGGCCTGGACCACCTCTCTGCAATGCAGCTCAGTGGCGCTTACTGGAAGCACTTGGAGGGCTAGTTAGCCCCCAGGGGTCCACAGTATTGAAGGAAAATTATATCCCCAATTTAAAACGTGCCATAGTGCGTGTTTGCACACGTCACCTCAGGCCCCGTCCCCTCCCTTCACCACTGTGTAAACGCGCCCTGTGGCTGTTCTAAGTTGAGAGATTAAGTCCCCTTGAATCCTAAGGGTCCCTAGGGTCAAACTAGATTACTAGGTACCTCCAGTAAGCGCCACAGAGCTGCGTTGCAGAGAGGTGTAAAAAGGGGCTTGGCCTCAGAACACCTGTCTGCAGCGCAGCTCCCTGGTGCATACTGGAGATGCCTGTTGGGCTAGTTGGCCCTCAGGGACCCTCAGTATTGAAGAGGAATTAATTCATCAACTTACAACTCGCCAGGGGGCGCATTTGCAGAGTGCTGCAAGGAGGGGGCGTGGCCTCCGGCACGATGCCAGTCTTTTATTTATTTTAATTTTTTAAGAAGGGGGGCTGTGTTGTTCCCTTTATTGGCCCTGATGACCCCATCCCCCAGGGCCTGTCTCCTAATTATATTTTTTTGACCCCAATCCCCAGGGCCGGACACTGTTTTTTATTATTTTAAAAATATATATATTTATAGACACACCTAGGACATGCTGGACAAACCGTACCTATCACCATGACGATTTGCGTGATATTCATTAAAAGGCGACTATGCATACAACGAATCCACGTGGAATGTATTTACACCACTAGTGAAGCTCTGACATGTCTGATGCCCTACCATGCCTAATCCCGGTAGACACCCTTGTCATTTATTTATACAAACATGGGTAGCTATTGACGGGCACATTTAATACACATGCACACCAAGCCATTCAAAGGGGATTCGACAAAAATTCGACCAAAACTATGCAAGAAACCCCCCTCACGGTTAATAAAACACACATCCACTGC
The DNA here is from genome assembly GCF_964204655.1 of Triturus cristatus. Taxonomy (NCBI): domain Eukaryota; kingdom Metazoa; phylum Chordata; class Amphibia; order Caudata; family Salamandridae; genus Triturus; species Triturus cristatus. The sequence goes on along the minus strand of NC_140579.1, from coordinate 831,818,654 downwards.
CGGATGTGTAATACTTTTTATTTTACTCTCTGGAAAGGGGACGAACATCACTTGAGAGTCACAGCGCGCTCCTGGCAGAGCCCAATGCTGTGTTACACCCACCATTGCCTGCTGAGTGCCACACACCTCTGTGTTGTATTCCACTAGCTAGTGCACATGCTATGACACTCTCTAGCCCATGTGCACTGTAACACCACCCCGTGAATATGTCATGCCACACTTGTCTTCGCACGGGTTATATTGCCCCATCGAACGTGCCTTTCTCGATGCCTATGTTATAACGCACAGTGCTATGCCATACATATTACAATCTGGGATCCATATCTTTGTCACAGTGCATATGCAACGTTACACTCCCCAGCACATATTTTATATTACAACTTTAGAGACTAGTTAGGTTACACAACACTGCCCTGTGCATATTACACTCCAAGGTGCATATCGCATAGCACGCGCTAGTGCCTGTGCTATCTCGCGCTCTCCAATGAATCTGTCATTGCGCACAATGTATTGCATATTATATTTCACGCCCGGTTCATCTTATATCACACTTTTTGGTGCATAGTTTATACCATACACCATATCTAGTTTTCATTTTCAATCGTGCTCCCAGGACTATGTTCTATTTAACACTGTGTTCACCTACCCTTTTCACGGGCATTACATTTTGCGATAGGAGGTGGAGGGTCAGGGGGTGTTTCTGCCAAGTGAGCCCGGAGTCACAGTCACAAACGTCCTCTTCTTCCTGAATAAAATTGAGATTATGCTGCATACTTGTTCATATTTTAGGTAGTTCGCACAGACACAATGTTTTAAAAACAATAAAGTTCCTAATACCTGCCTTCTCTGAACAGTTAGCTTGCTGCCCCATCCCCCTCCTCCCTATCCTCTGTTGTGTGAATCCATGGACTAGCCTCCTCCCTCCTGCCATGCATGGTCTGATGTGCTGCCACTGCCCTCAATTTAGTATGATGTACCAGTCCACTCCTCCTGCCCTCCATTGCCCAATTCTATGCCCCATCATTGACCTCCTGCTTAAACTCTGTGCTTAGCTTGCTGCCCCTATTCTCCTTCCCCCTGCCCTCCGATGTCTTTGTGTATGCCCCTGCTCCATCCTTTTTGCCCACCATGTTCCATGGACCTGCCACTCCTATCTACTCTGAGTGTTCTGTTGAGCTGCCACTCCCCTCCCACCTGCCTAGCATTGTCAGATGACTGTAACCTGTCCCTGCCACCTCCACCCTGCCTGTCCACATGCCATGCCCCTATCCTCTTCCTCCTGTCCTACATGGTCCATTGTACTGCCACACCCTCCTGCCCTTTATGGTCTGTTATGCTGCAGCTTTCTCTCCTGTCTGTCCATTATGGTCAGCTAGCTACCATTGCCTCTTGCCCCTCTGTTCTCTGTTGTCCATGTGCATGGTCCTGTCCCCTCCCTCTTGCTTTCTATGGATTGTTATGCTGCACTCCCGTCCCGCATGCCCTGTGTGGTGTATTGTGCTGCTGCAAACCCTGATGCCTGCCCTGCAGGGTCAGTTTGGTGCACCTCTCCATGTCCCTCCTGGTCTCTGTTATCCAAGTCCATGTCCCTACCCCATTTCCTTCCATGATCCAATGTACCATACTTGCGAACATTTTGAACTTGGTAAGAGGGAGATTTTGAAAAAAAGCTGGGGTATTGATTTTCCCCTTTGAGTTACATTGAAAAAGAGGAGATTGTAGACAGGAGACAGATAAAATAAAGCCCATTTGAGCTTAAAAACATTGGACGTTTCCTGGCTGAATCGGGTCTGTTGGCATGTATGGTTGTACTACCATTGCCTCTTCCTTCTGCCCACAATGGTCTATTACATTGCCACAGCCTCTCTTGCAAGTCCTGTATTGTTGGTTTGTTGCCCCTGCCCCCTTTCCACTGCCCTCCATAGTCTGTTGTGCTGCCACGGCCCTTCCTGCCTGCTCAGTGTGGTTAAATTGCTGCCTTTGCACCCTCCTACCTGCCTTCAATTTTCAGAGTCCGTGCCCCTGGCCTCTGCCTCTCAACAGTATCCTAATGAACAACTAGATTGCTAACATTCTATATTTATTACAAAAGTGTGGAACGCCTGACGTCATCTTGATGTAATCAAAACTGTAATACCTAGAGCATTTCCTTTAGAAATTACATATATGAGAGGGTCTATTTGGCATCAAAATTATGGTTAGTGCTCTAAAAGACTAAAATAAGGACATATTTTCTGAGTTTTCAAATAGCGAGAAAGCACTTTTAAATTATTTGTTACCTTTATGTTTTTTTATCCAGTTGACCACTTGATTAAATGTTGCACTTAGGGGAGAGGATGTGGTGTTACTTCCAGAACTGCAGACTTTGCAACTGGGGAACCAGGTTGGAGTTTCTGCTTCAGCTCGACATTCTGTGATTCTGGTCAAATCACTTAGTCTCCCCATGTCTACAACCAAAATGAATTTGTTCTTGTGTGATGTAACCAATGCTCATGTAAAGCACTCCAATACCTGACAAGTCTGCACTATATAACACTGCAAAAACACAAAATAATAAGTGTTTTGCACACTTCTGTCATTGGGCTATATTTGGGCTACATCTGGGTGATTTTGGGCTACATTTGGGCTCTTTTGTCTCCGGTGGCCATCTTGGGAGATTTATTTGTTATGAAGTTTCCTAATTTCCTCATTTACTGCAGTCTCCTCAGTAGGAAATGCTTTCAGTTTTTTACTTTGATTCCATCATGAAGGTATTCAGATATGTCACACATTTGCCATACATTCTGAATGTTAGCACTCTAGTTGCTCATTAGATCACTGTAGTAAAACTACTGTTCACCATGGAAGTCTGCTCCTGGTATTAAAAGTGCATGTTTCAGTCTGCATGTCAGAATTTTTTAATGAAATAGAAGAGAATTTGAGAAGTAACTCAAAATGTGCCCTCATTTTCTTTCTTCAGCATTAATCATAATTTCTATGGCAAAATGAACCCCCTCATTGTGTTCCTTTTTAAATTAAATGTTTTAAGTGTTACCAGTTTATTCCAAGCAAGATGGCTTCAGGTGTGCCATACGTTTATCATAAGTAGGACTGTTAGCGCTCTAGTTGTTCTTTGGAACACTCTGGGAAGCTGCAGTAGAACACAAAGGAATCAACTGACAGTCTCTGCCCTTGTTGGATGTACATGTTTTACTGAGAATGTCAGACTTCATTCTCACATGACTGAGAAAGATAATGTGAATTTACAGAAAATAAGCTCTCAGTTTAGCTTATAGATCACCTTTCAAACCTCTGTGGGAAAAGCATGAGAAAATATTTTTCTCTCAATCATGATATCCCAGCAGAAGGCTTTTTCACATGGTGAAATCACCTTAGAACATACCACAATTCCTAAAATGAGTATGGTACCATCAACAAATGATTTATAATGTAACTAAAGTCTTAAAACCTTCTATTAACTGCAATGCTTTTTAATGAGGTGCTATCATGTATATTGGTCCCAAGATGGCTGCCAAAACTTCTTGGATGAAGTGCTGACAGCCAATCAGATCTCAGGATGAGATGTGTGGTTAGGCTCCGCCCACATATATATATGATTTTACTTTTGATTTTCTCAGAAACTACTGAACAGATTGACACCAGACCTGCAAAAGGCACATCCCTGACCTGAGGACTACCTCTCTGCCACATTTCAAGTAATTCTGTTCAGCCGTTCGGGCTGTACGTTGGACTAAAGGTCCCTATGGAAAATTGCATGGGGAAAACGCGTTTTGGGACCCCCCTTTTTTCTCAGCCCCCGCTTGACAAATCCCCCCCGAGACTTTCAGGGTAGGAGCGGAGCGGAGCGCCCCACCTATTTTGAAAATTTCGCGAGGATTCGTCAACCGGCGCCAAAGTTATTCCAAATAGAATGTTGCGGATTTCCTATGGAAACACGGTCCTAACTATAACTATCTACTGGCGAGCGCCAGTAGATTATATATATATATATATATATATATATATATATATATATATATATATATATATATATATATATATATAATCTACTGGCGCTCGCCAGTAGATAGTTATAGTTACAACCTAGTTTCCATAGGAAATCTCAAAATTCTATTTTGAATAACTTTGGCGCCGGTTGACGAATCCTCGCGAAATTTTCAAAACTAATGGGGCGCTCCGTTCAGCTCCTACCCTGAAAGTCTCGGGGTGATTCGTCAAGCGGGGGCCGAGAAAAAAGGGGGGTCCCAAAACGCATTTTCCCCATGCATTTTTCCGTAGGACCTTTAGACACAGCTACAGCCCCAACGGCCGAACAGAATTACTTGTAATTTGGCAGAGAGGTAGCCATAAGGTCAAGGAAGTGCCTTTTGCAGGTCTGGTGTAAATCTGTTCAGTATTTCCTGAGAAAATAGCATTTAAAAGCATATATATATGTGGGCGGAGCCTAACCACACATCTCATCCTGAGATCTGATTGGCTGTCAGCACTTCATCCAAGAAGTGTTGGCAGCCATCTTGGGACCAATATACATGATAGCACCTCATTAAAAAGCATTGCAGTTAATAGAAGGTTTTAAGACTTTAGTTACATTGTAAATCATTTGTTGATGGTACCATACTCATTTTAGGAATTGTGGTATGTTCTAAGGTGATTTCACCATGTGAAAAAGCCTTCTGCTGGGATATCATGATTGAGAGAAAAATATTTTCTCATGCTTTCACCACAGAGGTTTGGAAGGTGATCTATAAGCTAAACTGAGAGCTTATTTTCTGTAAATTCACATTATCTTTCTCAGTCATGTGAGAAGGAGTAGTTTCTTACCTGTAACTCCAGTTCTGTAGTAGGGGTATCTCTGTTATAGTCATAATCTATGAATAGTCCCGCCCATGTGCGGGGACCCCGGAGCAATCAAAATATCTCTTAAGCTGTCCTGCATTTGCAAACCTGCAAAGACACTTAAGAGACAGACAAAATAATACAGCCTAATAACAATATGGCTGCACTGGCCAACACTTCCTCTGAAGTGAACACAAAAGCCAAAATAAAGTTTAAATGTCATTTTTATTCACATCTGACATGTTCCTTTATTGTATCACACTCCCTTCACCAAAATCCCTTTAAACAATAGAGAGGAAGGGGTGGACAGACAAGCCCTATAGGCTGTCATTATGTGTCTGCTAAAGGGATATCGTGCCTTTAAGGAACTCTCCAGAGACCCCCGGTATCCCAGGATGCACAGCCAAAGCAAGTTACTTTCAGTTCTTTTTGAAGGTGTATAACAACAGGCCTGATACTGCCAGTTTTACTCCACCGGGGAGGAGGGAGGGTCGCTTATGACTATAACAGAGATACCCCTACTACAGAACTGGAGTTACAGGTAAGAAACTACTCCTTCTGTAGTAGGGGATCTCTGTGTATAGTCATAATCTATGAATAGAATGGCAAGCCCATCCCAACCAACAAACAGCGGTGGAGTAAAAACCAAACACCAACAAATTACTGTGCAAACAAATTCCTCAGCGAAGCCTGTCCAACCTGCGCATCTGCCCTAGCATCAGAATCCAGGCAGTAATGCTTTGTAACGTATGGACCGACTTCCAGGTGGCAGCCTTACAAATGTCAGCAATTGGAACATTCCTAAGCAAAGCTGTAGTCGCTGCTTTGCCCCAAGTCGAATGCGCTGTAGGCTTACCCCCTAACGTCTTATTAGCTTTCTGATAACAAAGCTGAATACAGGACACAATCCATCTGGAGATGGACTGTTTTGAGGTAGCTAGACCAGTTCTTACTGAACCATAATTCACAAACAGTTGATCCGACCTGCGGATGTCTTTTGTCTTATCTAGATAGAATTTCAACACCCTACGCACATCTAGTGAATGCAGAGACCTCTCCGCCGGAGAGGAGGGATGCTGAAAAAATGTAGGCAAAGTTATCATTTGATTTACATGGACATCAGATATCACTTTAGGCAAAAATTTAGGATGAGTACGCATTACCACTTTAGAAGCATGGAATACAGTATACGGCTCTTGACAACACAGAGCCTGAATCTCACTTACTCTCCTGGCCGATGTAATGGCCACAAGGAAGGCGGCCTTCCAGGACAAATGCTGCAGAGAAGCCTTATGAATAGGCTCAAAAGGCTCCCTCATTAATCTGGACAACACCACGTTCAATTCCCATGGTGGAGAAGGTCGTCTAACAGGGGGAAACACCTTACGCAAACCCTCCAAAAAATCTTTAATCACAGGGATTTGAAAAAATGAGGTTTGGGAAGGGCCCTTTCTATACGCAGTCAAAGCTGCGAGATGAACTTTAATAGACTGAAAATTAAGCCCAGATTGAGCTAACTGCAGCAGATAAGGCAAAATAACATCTTCTTTACAGGATGTAGGGTCAATGTCCTTTGCCTTGCACCATAAGCAGAATCTCTTCCACTTATAGGCGTAAGAAGTCCTCGTAGACGGCCTCTTCGCCTCTTTCAAGATCTCCATACAGTCCTGAGGTAGGTTCAAGTGTCCATACTGTACTAGCTCAGGAGCCATGCTGCCAAACTCAAGGACGAGAGATTGGGGTGAACCATCTGTCCTCCGAACTTCGTGAGAAGGTCCGGCCGACACGGCAGGCGCCGGTGTGGCAGAACAGACCGGTGAAGAAGGTCGGTGAACCACCATTGCCTCGGCCACTCCGGAGCAATCAGGATCATCCTGGCTCTGGATTGCGACAGCTTGATCAGCACCGCCGGAATCAGGGGAATGGGTGGAAAGGCGTAGAGAAAACTGTTGGACCAGCTGATCCATAGGGCATTCCCCAGTGTCCCTGGTTGGTAGTACCTGGACGCGAAGTCGCGACATTTGCTGTTTTCTGCCGTAGCGAACAGATCGATGTCCGGAGTGCCCCACTCTGCGAAGACGTCTCTTAGCACGTCGTCGTTTAGCACCCACTCGTGATTTTCTTGAACGAGCCTGCTGAGCGCTTCGGCTTGGGCATTCTGCACTCCCGGCAGATGGGTTGCCGTGATCGTGAGGTTCCTGGCCACCAGCCAATTCCAGATCGTCTGTGCCTCCCGAGACAGCGCGCGTGAACGGGAGCCCCCCTGCTTGTTGAGGTAATACATGGTAGTAGTATTGTCCGTCTGAACTAGCAGGGAGTTCGTCGTGAAGGAGGGATGGAACGCCTTCAGGGCCAAGTGTACTGCTCTGAGTTCCAAAAAGTTGATGTGGTAAGTCATCTCCGTCTGTGACCATATCCCCTGAATCTGAAGAGGGCCCGAATGCGCTCCCCAGCCCTGGAGAGACGCATCGGTCACTATGGTCTGGACCGGAATATCCTTGTGAAAGGGAGTCCCCTTGCAAACATTCTCTGAGGAGCACCACCATGTCAGAGATTGGAGAGCGTGTTGGGACAGATGAATCGTGTCCTCCCAACACCCCCGCCTCTGGTCCCATTGATCCTCCAGACACTCCTGCAGGGGCCGCATATGCAGACGTGCATTGGGGGTGAGAAAGATGCAGAAAGCCATCGCCCCCAGTAAGGAGGACACCGTCCTCACTGTAGGAGAGCGGGCTGAGAGGAGGTGCAGGGTCTTCCCACGGATCGATAAGCGTCTCTCCTCCGAAGGACACACGCTTGCATTCAAGGTATTGACTGAGGCCCCCAAGTACTGGAGACACTGCACAGGGATCGGCACTGACTTTGACATGTTGATGTGTAGCCCCAGGCGATGAAGCAAGGCAGCTGTCCTGTTGAAGTGACACTGGGCTTCCCGGAACGTGGAAGCCTTGATCAGCCAATCGTCCAGGTATGGATACACAAACACTTTGTTCTTCCGCAAGTGTGCTGCCACCACTGCCATGCACTTGGAGAACGTCCGTGGGGCAGACTTCAGACCAAACGGGAGTACTGTATACTGGTAATGGTTGTTGCCTACCAGAAACCTCTGGAACTTGCGATGCTTTGGTGCGATCGGCACATGAAAGTAAGCGTCCTGCAGATCTATGGCGCACAGCCAGTCTCCTCGATGCAACTGAGGGTAAATCTGATGCAGGGACAACATACGGAACTTTTCTCTGCGGATCCACTTGTTTGCTTGACGCAGATCTAGAATAGGCCTGAACTCATTCTTGTCCTTTTTTCTGACGAGAAAGAACCTGGAGTAAAGGCCTTTTCCTCTTTGCCTCAAAGGAACAGCTTCTATCGCCTTCTTCCTTAACAGAACGTCCGCCTCCCCCTGGAGCTCCCACACCATGTAGGGAGAGCGCACTGGTGGAATCTGAGGAGGCGGGCTGGTGAAACGAAGACCGTATCCATTGCAAACAATATTCAGCACCCACTTGTCCTGAGTTATTGTCCTCCACTCTGCCAGGTAGTATTGAATACTTCCCCCCACCGGAGCGGGTAACGGACGAGGGGGAAGTGACCTTTCAGGGCTTCGACCCGGCCGGGCCTTTGTTCCCCGACGAGGATTGATGCTGGCCTCTGCCCCTCTGGCGCTTCTGAAAGGACTGCCTCGGGAACTGTTGCTGTTGCTGGTGCTGTTGTTGGCGTTGCTTAGAATAACGCCTGCCATAGGAACGGAATGACTTCTTCTGCTCCTTGGGTTTCTCCAACCCCACGGCCTTCAGGGTTTCTGCTTCGGCCTTCATGCGGGCCATCTCGTCATCCGCATGAGACCCGAACAACGTCGAGCCAGAGAAAGGCAAGTTAGCAATCTTCTGCTGAGCTTCAGGTTTTAGAGAGGTAAGCCTCAGCCAGGAATGTCTCCTCATGTGTACTCCATGACAGTACCCATGGGCCACCAGCAACGATACATCCCCCGCCGCACTGATGATCTGGTTGGAGACCATCATGCCCTCGTTCAGCACCTCCTGGAAGTCCTCCCTTTTGTCCCTAGGCAGGGAGGCAGCAAACTGTTGCAGAGAGTCCCAAAGCGATCGGTCATAGCGACCCAGCAGGGCAGAGGCGCTAGCAGCCTTCATAGTCGTGGCCGACGTAGAGCACATTCTCCTCCCCAAGGAGTCCATCTTGCGACTCTCCTTATCCGGAGGAGCCGTGGAAGAGGGCGTCGTGGAATGTTGTTTACGAGCCGCAACCACAATGACAGAGTCCAGGGGAGGGTCCACCCTGAGGAACGCCGGGTCCGAATCAGGGGCCCTGTACTTCTTCTGCAACCGTGAGGGAGCAGACTTCACCACCGCTGGTGTCAAGAAAACCTCCATGGCCGGTTCCTCCAAACCCGGGACCAAAGGAAGGAGGGGGCGTGACAGGTGAGCCTTGTGCAATGTCTCAAATATCACCGAGGTAGTGGGAACCGGGACTGCTACTGAGATTCCCAATTTCGCCGCCCCCCGCATCAGCACAACCTGGAAAGTGGCAATATCATCCACCGGCGAGATTCGAGTAGGCGGAGTTTCCGACAGCGATGGAGAGAGCCGTCCATTGCCAGAAGAGTCCGTATACCTCGTGCCTCTGGAACGAGATCTATACCTCCGTCAACCATGCCTTGTGTGAGTGGACGACCTGTGTCTACTCCGTGACCTCCGGTGAGATCGAGAGCGTGACCTCGGTCTGCGTGGAGCCTTAGGAATCGCCGGTAGCCGAGGAGACGGCGGGAGCTGAGGCACCGGCGGTGGCGGAGGTGGCGTTGGTAGCTTAGGAGGAGGAGGAGGAGGAGGAGGCGGAGGAGGCGTAGGAGGCTTCTGAGGCAGCGGCCGAGGGAGAGGCTGCGGAGCTCCATCACTCCTTGCAGGAGAACCTGGACCAGAACTGTCGGAACTCCCGTCCACCGTCTCTTCTTGGCGGGTCTACCCCATGCTGAAGTAAACGAGGGGGAGCGCCGACGTCTCCTAGATCCACGACTGGAGATCGTAATCACAAAAGACGTGTTACCAGATGTCACCGACGTCGAACTGATCGTCGACCTCGTACGGCGTCGCCTCGCCGATCGGCGTCCCCTTGACGTCGAACGGTGGCCCCTCGACGTCGAACGTCGGGTCGACGGAGAGTCACTCGACGTCGACGGTGAACGATGCCTCCTCGACGTCGATCCCCTTCGCCTCGACGGCGATCCGTGCCTCGACGTCGATCTCCTTCGCCTCGACGTCGATCTCCTTCGCCTCGACGGCGATCTCCTTCGCCTCGACGGCGATCTGTGCCTCGACGGCGATCTGTGCCTCGACGGCGATCTGTGCCTCGACGGCGATGTGTGCCTCGACGGCGATCTTCTTCGTCTCGACGGCAGTCGCCGGTGTCTCGGCGTCAATGCCGTCGGCGTCGATCCATCGTGGGGCTCAGTACGACGTCGCTGGTGTGTCGAAGTCGACCGTGGAACCCTCGACGGCGACCTAGTCCTAGGTCTCGCCGGCCCCTCTCTCGACGTCGAACGTCGAGAACGCCGCGATCCAGAGCCCTGGATCGACGGCGAACACACCGGTGCTTTACCTCTCGCCGTCGACGTCGTCGCCTTCAACGTCGAACGCGATCTACCAGCCGGTAGGTGTCGTTTCTGCTCCTTTTTCTGCCCGGAGGTCCCTCCAGTGGCTGAAGCATGGGCAGAGGAAGGGGAATGAGATCCTCCATGCCCCGAAGTCCCACCTGTCCTCTGCTTCTCCTGTCCCTGGAGGCAAATCTTCTCTCTGTCCCTCAGGGTCCTCTTGGAGAAGGTCTTGCAGATGGCACATGTAGCAGGGACATGTGAGGATGACAAGCAGAGGATACAGACATCATGTGGGTCCGTCTTGGCCTTTTTCCTCCCACACTCAGGGCACTTGTCAAACAAAGCCATGCTAAGAGTGGGCAAATTGCACCAAAATGCAGGATGCAGTAGAGAAAGGCTCTAGACGTCGAATGAACACACTATTTATCCAAAAAAAACAAATTTAGTCCAAATATCCACCCAAAAGGGTAGAGCTCAAGCTCCAGGGTCCTGCTAGCAGGAGCCGGAAAAAAGAACTGAAAGTAACTTGCTTTGGCTGTGCATCCTGGGATACCGGGGGTCTCTGGAGAGTTCCTTAAAGGCACGGTATCCCTTTAGCAGACACATAATGACAGCCTATAGGGCTTGTCTGTCCACCCCTTCCTCTCTATTGTTTAAAGGGATTTTGGTGAAGGGAGTGTGATACAATAAAGGAACATGTCAGATGTGAATAAAAATGACATTTAAACTTTATTTTGGCTTTTGTATTCACTTCAGAGGAAGTGTTGGCCAGTGCAGCCATATTGTTATTAGGCTGTATTATTTTGTCTGTCTCTTAAGTGTCTTTGCAGGTTTGCAAATGCAGGACAGCTTAAGAGATATTTTGATTGCTCCGGGGTCCCCGCACATGGGTGGGACTATTCATAGATTATGACTATACACAGAGATCCCCTACTACAGAATGAAGTCTGACATTCTCAGTAAAACATGTACATCCAACAAGGGCAGAGACTGTCAGTTGATTCCTTTGTGTTCTACTGCAGCTTCCCAAAGTGTTCCAAAGAACTACTAGAGCGCTAACAGTCCTACTTATGATAAACATATGGCACACCTGAAGCCATCTTGCTTGGATTAAAGTGGTAACTCTTAAAACATTTAATTTAAAAAGGAACAAAATGAGGGGGTTCATTTTTCCATAAAAAGTATGATTAGTGCTGCAGAAAGAAAAATTAGGGCCCATTTTGAGTGACTTCTCAAATCCTCTTCTATTTCATTAAAAAATTCTGACAGCAGACTGAAACATGCACTTTCAATACCAGCAGCAGTTTTCCCTGGTGAGCAGTAGCTTTACTACAGTGATCTAATGAGCAAAACGAGTGCTAACATTCTGAATTTATGGCAAATGTGTGACACATCTGAATGCCTTCTTGATGGAATCAAAGTAAAAAACTGAAAGTATTTCCTACTGAGGAGACTGCAGTAAATGAGGAAATTAGGAAACTTCATAACAAATAAGTCTCCCAAGATGGCCACCAGAGACAAAAGAGCCCAAATGTAGCCCAAATATCACCCAGATGTAGCCCAAGTATAGCCCAATGACAGAATGTCCCAGAATGTTCTTAAAAACAACTAGAGCGCTTACTGTCTTCATTATGACAAAAGTATGGCACACCTGAAGCCATCTTGATTGGAATAAACTGGTAACACTTAAAACATTTAATTTAAAAAGGAACACAATGAGGGGGTTCATTTTGCCATAGAAATTATGATTAATGCTGAAGAAAGAAAATGAGGGCACATTTTGAGTGACTTCTCAAATCCTCTTCTATTTCATTAAAATATTCTGACATGCAGACTGAAACATGCACTTTTAATACCAGGAGCAGACTTCCATGGTGAACAGTAGTTTTACTACAGTGATCTAATGAGCAACTAGAGTGCTAACATTCAGAATTTATGGCAAATGTGTGACATATCTGAATACCTTCATGATGGAATCAAAGTAAAAAACTGAAAGCATTTCCTACTGAGGAGACTGCAGTACATGAGGAAATTAGGAAACTTCATAACAAATAAATCTCCCAAGAAGGCCAACGGAGACAAAAGAGCCCAAATGTAGCCCAAAATTACCCAGATGTAGCCCAAATATAGCCCAATGACAGAAGTGTGCAAAACACTTATTATTTTGTGTTTTTGCAGTGTTATATAGTGCAGACTTGTCAGGTATTGGAGTGCTTTACATGAGCATTGGTTACATCACACAAGAACAAATTCATTTTGGTTGTAGACATGGGGAGACTAAGTGATTTGACCAGAATCACAGAATGTCGAGCTGAAGCAGAAACTTCAACCTGGTTCCCCAGTTGCAAAGTCTGCAGTTCTGGAAGTAACACCACATCCTCTCCCCTAAGTGCAACATTTAATCAAGTGGTCAACTGGATAAAAAAACAGAAAGATAACAAATAATTTAAAAGTGCTTTGTCGCTATTTGAAAACTCAGAAAATATGTCCTTATTTTAGTCTTTTAGAGCACTAACCATAATTTTGATGCCAATAAGACCCTCTCATATATGTAATTTCTAAAGGAAATGCTCTAGGTATTACAGTTTTGATTACATCAAGATGATGTCAGGCGTTCCACACTTTTATAATAAATATAGAATGTTAGCAATCTAGTTGTTCATTAGGATACTGTTGAGAGGCAGAGGCCAGGGGCACGGACTCTGAAAATTGAAGGCAGGTAGGAGGGTGCAAAGGCAATAATTTAACCACACTGGGCAGGCAGGAAGGGCAGTGGCAGCACAACAGACTATGGAGGGCAGTGAAAAGGGGGGCAGGGGCAATAAACCAACAATACAGGACTGGCAAGAGAGGCTGTGGCAATATAATAGACCATTGTGGGCAGAAGGAAGAGGCAATGGTAGTACAACCATACATGCCAACAGACCCGATTCAGCCAGGAAACGTCCAATGTTTTTAAGCTCAAATGGGCTTTATTTGATCTGTCTCCTGTCTACAATCTCCTCTTTTTCAATGTAACTCAAAGGGGAAAATCAATACCCCAGTTGTTTTTCAAAATCTCCCTCTTACCAAGTTCAAAATGTTCGCAAGTATGGTACATTGGATCATGGAAGGAAATGGGATAGGGACATGGACTTGGATAACAGGGGACAGGAGGGACATGGAGAGGTACACCAAACTGACCCTGCAGGGCAGGCATCAGGGTTTGCAGCAGCACAATACACCACACAGGGCATGCAGGACGGGAGTGCAGCACAACAATCCATAGAAAGCAAGAGGGAGGGGACAGGACCATGCACATGGACAACAGACAACAGAGGGGCAAGAGGCAATGGTAGCTAGCTGAACATAATGGACAGCCAGGAGAGAAAGCTGCAGCATAACAGACCATAAAGGGCAGGAGGGACGGATCAGGGGCATTACAATGGAACAGACAAGCCAGGAGGGAGGGAGTAGGGGTCTGCACATGTAAACAGAGGTCTGGGGGCAAGGGGGCAGGGCAGGAGCAGCAAGATAGCCATGGAGGTCAGGCAGGATGGGCACTAGAAGCAAGACACACCATGAAGAGCAACAGTGAGACTGTGATGGCATACACACAGACCATGGAGGGAAGGTGGGAGGGGGTCAGGGGCAGCTAACTGACCACACAGGGAAGGTGGGAGGGGCAATGGCAGCACAGAAGACCATGCATGGCAAGTGGGAGGGTTAGTGGCAGCACAATGGCTATGATGGGCAAGAAGGAGGGTGCAGGGGCATGCACAAAGGACGATGGAGGATAGAACGGAGGGTCAGGACCTGTGCACAGACAAGAAAGTTCAGGGGAAGGGGCCTCACAACAGACCACACGGGGCAGGCAGGAGGAGCAGTTGCAGCACAACAGACCAGGGAGGGCAGAAGGGTGTGGCAGTAACAATGGACCATGTAGGACAGGAGGAAGAGGATAGGGGCATAGCATGTGGACAGGCAGGGTTGTAGGTGGCAGGGACAGGTTACAGTCATCTGACAATGCTAGGCAGGTGGGAGGGGAGTGGCAGCTCAACAGAACACTCAGAGTAGATAGGAGTGGCAGGTCCATGGGACATGGTGGGCAAAAAGGATGGAGCAGAGGCACGCACAAAGACATCGGAGGGCAGGGGGAAGGAGAATAGGGGCAGCAAGCTAAGCACAGAGTTTAAGCAGGAGGTCAATGATGGGGCATAGAATTGGGCAATGGAGGGCAGGAGGAGTGGACTGGTACATCATACTAAATTGAGGGCAGTGGCAGCACATCAGACCATGCATGGCAGGAGGGAGGAGGCTAGTCCATGGATTCACACAACAGAGGATAGGGAGGAGGGGGATGGGGCAGCAAGCTAACTGTTCAGAGAAGGCGGGTATTAGGAACTTTATTGTTTTTAAAACATTGTGTCTGTGCGAACTACTTAAAATATGAACAAGTATGCAGCATAATCTCACTTTTATTCAGGAAGAAGAGGACGTTTGTGACTGTGACTCCGGGCTCACTTGGCAGAAACACCCCCTGACCCTCCACCCCCTATCGCAAAATGTAATGCCCGTGAAAAGGGTAGGTGAACACAGTGTTATATAGAACATAGTCCTGAGAGCACGATTGAAAATGAAAACTAGATATAGTGTATGGTATAAACTATGCACCAAAAAGTGTGATATAAGATGAACCGGGCGTGAAATATAATATGCAATACATTGTGCGCAATGACAGATTCATTGGAGAGCGCGAGATAGCACAGGCACTAGCGCGTGCTATGCGATATGCGCCTTGGAGTGTAACATGCACAGGGCAGTGTTGTGTAACCTAACTAGTCTCTAAAGTTGTAATATAAAATATGTGCTGGGGAGTGTAACGTTGCATATGCACTGTGACAAAGATATGGATCCCAGATTGTAATATGTATGGCATAGCACTGTGCGTTATAACATAGGCATCGAGGAAGGCACGTTAGATGGGGCAATATAACCCGTGCGAAGACAAGTGTGGCATGACATATTCACGGGGTGGTGTTACAGTGCACATGGGCTAGAGAGTGTCATAGCATATGCACTAGCTAGTGGAATACAACACAGAGGTGTGTGGCACTCGGCAGGCAATGGTGGGTGTAACACAGCATTGGGCTCTGTCAGGAGCGCGCTGTGACTCTCAAGTGATGTTCGTCCCCTTTCCAGAGAGTAAAATAAAAAGTATTACACATCCGGCAGGGGATGTGTGTTTTATTAACCGTGAGGGGGGTTTCTTGCATAGTTTTGGTCGAATTTTTGTCGAATCCCCTTTGAATGGCTTGGTGTGCATGTGTATTAAATGTGCCCGTCAATAGCTACCCATGTTTGTATAAATAAACGACAAGGGTGTCTACCGGGATTAGGCAGGGTAGGGCATCAGACATGTCAGAGCTTCACTAGTGGTGTAAATACATTCCACGTGGATTCATTGCATGCATAGTCGCCTTTTAATGAATATCACGCAAATCGTCATGGTGATAGGTACGTACGATTTGTCCAGCATGTCCTAGGTGTGTCTATAAATATATATTTTTTAAAAATAATAAAAAACAGTGGCCGGCCCTGGGGATTGGGGTCAAAAAAATATAATTAGGAGACAGGCCCTGGGGGATGGGGTCATCAGGGCCAATAAATTAGAATAAGAAGGGGAACCACACAGCCCCCCTTCTTAAAAAATTCAAATAAATAAAAGACTGGCATCGTGCCGTGCAGCACTCTGCAAACGCGCCCCCAACAGGCATCTCCAGTATGCGACAGGTGTTCTGAGGCCAAGCCCCTTTTTACACCTCTCTGCAACGCAGCTCTGTGGCGCTTACTGGAGGCTAGTTTGACCCTAGGGACCCTTAGGTTTCAAGGGGACTTAATTTCTCAACTTAGAACAGCCACAGGGCGCGTTTACACAGTGGTGAAGGGAGGGGACGGGGCCTGAGGTGATGTGTGCAAACACGCACTATGGCACGTTTTAAATTGGGGATATAATTTCCCTTCAATACTGAGGGCCCCTGGGGGCTAACTAGCCCACCAAGTACTTCCAGTAAGCGCCACTGAGCTGCATTGCAGAGAGGTGGTCCAGGCCGTGCCACTTTTTACACCTCTCTTATTTACACGAAGGTTATATTAGGGTGAGAGGAGGTCTGCCACTCTATCACAAGGATGATGTCATCAGTGATGTCATCAGTGATGTCATTTGAGATGTCATCAGTGATGTCATGAGTGATGTCACTGACCATGTCATGAGTGATGTAATATGTGACGTCATCAGCAGTGCATTGCGGGCGCGCGAGTTATAGTTAGCTGAATTAACTATAACGGGGGAATTTCAATGGTTTTGTACAAGTGAAAAGTCCAGCTAACTATAACACCCCTGAAACCTATGGTTTTTCAGTGAATATATATATACATACATATATAAACATATATAAACATATATATAATCTGCATATTATCTACTGGCGGTCGTAAGTAGATAGTTATAGTTAGGACCTATTTTCCATAGGAAATCCGCAACATTCTATTGGGAATATCTTTGGCGCCGGTTGATGAATCTTCGCAAAATTTTCCAAACTTTTGGCCAGCTCTGCTCCTACCCTGAAAGTTTCGTGGTGATTCGTCAAGCGGGGGCCGAGAAAAAAGGGGAGCCCCAAAACGCGTTTTCCCCATGCAATTTCCCATAGGACCTGTTGTCGCAGCTACAGCCCGAACTGCTGAACGGAATTACACCAAATTTGGCAAGGAGGTAGTCCTCAGTTCAGACTCGTGCCTTTTGCTTAAATGGTGTAAATCCGTTCAGTAGTTCCTGAGAAAATTAGAGTTAAAAGTTAGTGATATCTATGGCCGGGTAGGATCCGCGGATCCTCCCCGCACCCTCCCCGAACCCTCCCGAGCACGAGCTGAATGCTAATTGGCTGCCAACACTCTGAATCAGGAAGTGTTGGCAGCCATCTTGTGCCTCGGTAGAACCGAGCCACAAGAAAGCACAAAAACAAAGGCGCAAAACGCGACAAAGGGACAGGGTAGAAACACCCTGACCCTCTAGGCCTTTTTTTTTTTTTTTTAAATCAGCAAGATTCGCGCACCCAGCGCGAATTTCGGCCGAAAATTTTTAAAAAAGAAGCGCGGGGCTCCTGCGCTTCTTTGGTAATTGGCCCCCGGGGGGCCAAATGCCGGGGGCAGAAACAAAAAAGTGTGGGGGGGTCCCAATCCCCCCCACACTGCCCCAGGGACCGCCACCCCCCGGGGCTCAGAGATACTATATGGGGGGGGGGCTCACGGCCCCCCCCAGCCCCGGGGACCACCACCCCCTGGGGCTTATAGAAAATGGGTGCGGGGGCTCGCAGCTCCCCGAGCCCCGGGGACCGCCACCCCCCGGGGCTTGAAAGTATTTGCGATGGGGGGACTCTCAGGCCCCCCCAGCCCCGGAGACCGCCACCCCCCTGGGCAACTTGTCCGTGTGGGAGGGGGGCCACGCGGCCCCCCTCCTGGAGCCAATAATGGCCCTGGGGACCGCCACCCCCCAGGGCCGGCTCCTGCAGTGTCCCGGGGTGCCCACCCCTGGGACACTGCTGTTTGCAATGCCAGGGCGGGAGCCTCGCGGCTCCCACCCTGCCTTTGCAAGCTGCTTTGCTTCATTGAAGTGAGAGCAGGGAAACCTGCTCTCGCTTCAATGAAGCAAAAAGCTGATTGCTTTTCCACATGGGAAGCAGCATGTTAGCTGCTCCCCATGTCGAAAAGCAATGCCGGCAGAAAAGATCGGGATCGGGCTGGAGGCCACACCCCCTCCTTACACCACTCTGCAAACGCGCCCCCTGGCGCGTTTGCAGAGGGGGAACTAATTACCCTTGAATGCTGGGGGTCCCTGGGGGCCAACTAGCCCACCAGGAACCTCCAGTATGCGCCAGGGGGCTGCGTTGCAGAGAGGTGTAATGAGGCCACACCCCTTTTTACACCTCTCTGCAACGCAGCTCCGTGGCGCTTACTGGAGGTACCTAGTGGCCTAGTTGGCCGCTAGGGGACCTCAGGATTCAAGGGGACTTAATCCCCCAACTTAAAACGCGCCACGGGGCGCGTTTGCACAGTGGTGAAGGTAGGGGGCGGGGCCTGAGGTGATACTGTGCAAACACGCCCTGTGGCGCGTTTTAAGTTGGGAAATTCATTTCTCTTCAATGGAGAGGTCCCCTAGGGGTCAACTAGCCCACCAGGTACCTCCAGTAAGTGCCACGGAGCTGCGTTGCAGAGTGTTGTAAAAAGGGGCGTGGCCTCTGAACACCTCTCTGCAATGCAGCTCCCTTGAGCATACTGGAGGTACCTGGTGGGCAAGTTGGCCACCAGGGGACCACAGGATTGAAGAGGAATTAATTCCCCAACTTAAAACGCGCCACAGGGCGTGTTTGCACACGTCACCTCAGGCCCCACCCCCTTTCTTTACCATTGTACAAATATTCCTCTAAAATCAGCCGAACTACGAATTCCGATTTACTCACCTGTCATCAGGAGAGAACCCAGGGCTGCATCTTTTAGCCCAGCACTGACCCTGAAAAGTAATTCTAAGCGTACTTACCAGTAACATGTATTTCCTTCCATAGGAATCCATTGTGTGGTTTTCACCAGAAAATTTTCTAAGTGTCCATTTTTGAAACGTACAAATATTCCTCTAAAATCAGCCGAACTACGAATTCTGATTTACTCACCTGTAATCAGGAGAGAACCCAGTGCTGCATCTTTTAGCCCAGCACTGACCCTGAAAAGTAATTCTAAGTGTACTTACCAGTAATTTGTACTTCCTTCCAGAGGAATCCATTGTGTGGTTTTCAGCAGAAAATTTTCCAAGTGTCAATTTTGAAACGAACAAATATTCCTCTAAAATCAGCCGAACTACGAATTACGATCTACTCACCTGTTATCAGGAGAGAACCCAGGGCTGCATCTTTTAGCCCAGCACTGACCCTGAAGAGTAATTCTAAGCGTACTTACCAGTAACTTGTATTTCCTTCCATAGGAATCCATTGTGTGGTTTTCACCAGAAAATTTTCAGTGTCCATTTTTGAAACGTACAAATATTCCTCTAAAATCAGCCGAACTACGAATTCTGATTTACTCACCTGTTATCAGGAGAGAACCCAGGGCTGCATCTTTTAGCCCAGCACTGACCCAGAAGAGTAATTCTAAGCGCACTTACCAGTAACTTGTATTTCCTTCCATAGGAATCCATTGTGTGGTTTTCACCAGAAAAGTTTCTAAGTGTCTATTTTCACAAACTAAAAATATTCCTAAAGAATCGTCTGTATGACTTAAACACATTCTTTCAACTGTTTACAGGAGGTTGGCCAGTGCTGGATCCAGGATCCACCACTGAGTAAGAAAAAGTAATGATAACACTACTTACCTGCTAAGTGAATTTTCTGCCATTGGATAACATTGGTGATTCTATGTGAAAAAATTTCTAAGTGTCAACTTTTAAAATACAATAATATTCCTTAAAAATAACTACTGTAACCAAAGCGCTTTTACTCAACTGTTTACAGGAGATGTCCAAGGACTGAATCTAGGATCCAGTCCTGTGGTTAGAAAAGTAATCCATAAAGTAACTAATTGCATTTCACTAGAAGTTCACATTGAGCTCAATGTTGCTTTGTGTTTGAAATTGTGTTGCCCATTGCAACAACTGTAACTACTGTACTTAAAAGTCTGTTGCCTATTTGCCAAGTATTTAAACTAAAGTAATTCATTCTGAGAAAGTATATTTTGTATTGTAATGTATAATGTAATTATAATGTAACTTAAAAAAATATATCTAAAAATAAATAGTTAAAAAATTTAGTAAATCAGCATCAAAAAAATCAGTATAACAATTAATACATTCAAAATTGTCATTTACAAAACCTTTGAAATTCACTGAAAAAACCATAGGTTTCAGGCCTGATATAGTTAGGAATTAGCATTTAAAAAACCTTTGAAATTCACTGAAAAAACCATAGGTTTCAGGGGCGTTATAGTTAGGGATTGGCATTTAAAAAACCTTAGAAATTCACTGAAAAAAACCATAGGTTTTAGGGGCGTTATAGTTAGCTGGACATTTCCCTCGTACAAAACCCTAGAAATTCCCCCGTTATAGTTAGTTCAGCTAACTATAACTCGCGCCCCCGCAATGCACTGCTGATGACGTCACATATTACATCACTCATGACATGGTCAGTCACATCACTGATGACATCACTGATGATATCTGAAATGACATCACTGATGACGTCATCCAGTGAGTGTGTGTTTCTGTAAATTTTAAATATGTTTAATATATATATATAGGGAAAAACATATGGAAGAATGAGTGGGTGTATAAGTGTGTGAATGGATGATTTAGTAGGTGCGTGACTGACTCTATAAGTGAGTCATTAAACGTATCTTACTCCAGACTAGTGACTAAACTGTGTGAATGTCTGTATCTGTCTGTCTGTTGGTGTATACGCGGCTGCATGGGTTTGTGAATAGCTATATGAGAGTTTCTATGGGGTATTGATTGGTTGTCTGAGTATCTGTTTGGGTGGGTGCCTGAGTGTTTGTGTGGGTGGGGTGTGTGTGACTCTGTGCAAACATGTGTGAGTGGGTGATTCTATGGGTGCATGTTTTTAAGAGTGCATCTGTGATGGAGTGTATGGTTGGGTGAGTGTATGTATGGGTGTGTTGGTGATTCAATGTATATCTCAGTGGTACATGTGTGAGTAACTACATATGTGAAAGGCAGTATATATGTGTGTAAGAGTATATAAGTGGGTATATGTGAGAGTGTGTAATTGTTAGAGTGGCTGTATGGATGAGTGTGTGCTTGTATCAGTGATTGTATAAGAGCGTAAGAATGTGGTACTATGTTTATGAGTAAGTGTTCTTGTGTGTGTATAACTGCATAGGTGAGTAAATGGGAGTGTGAATAATTATTTGCATGACTGACTAGGTGTGAGAGTACCTCTATGGATGATTGGTGGTGTGTGAGTGTCTATGTAGGTGTATAAATGCATATGATAGTCCTGTACTGAGTGGCTGTAAGTATGAGTGACTGTAAAGGTGAGTGAGTGGATGTGTGTGTAGATCTAAGAGTCAATGAGTGGGTATGTAGTTATTGGTATTGGAGTATCTATGGTTTTGAGAATGGACGTCTGAAATTTTGATTGAGTATATCGAAGGGTGTGAGAAGATGCACTCATTTATCACATGGATGATGTCATCAGTGATGTAATTTCAGATGTCATCAGTGATGTTATCAGTGATGTCATTAACCATGTCATGAGTGATGTAATATGTGACATCATCAGCAGTGCATTGCGGGGGCGCGAGTTATAGTTAACTGAACTAACTATAATGGGGAATTTCTAGGGTTTTGTACGAGGGAAATGTCCAGCTAACTATAACGCCCCTGAAACCTATGGTTTTTTCAGTGAATCTATATAAATACAAATATAAATGCATGCATACATATACCTATATGCATACATATGCATGTTATGTACATAAAAGTTTGAAAAACAGTAATACAAGCAAAGCTAAAAAGCCACCTAATTACAAACAGAATTGCGTTAACTTAAACGAGGGCGAGACCTATTTCATTTTCAATGCTTGTTTACTTTGGTTCCATCAAGAAGGCATTCAGATGTGCCACACATTTGCCATAAATTCTGAATGGTAGCACTCTGGTTGCTCATTAGATCACTGTAGTAAAGCTACTGCTCACCAGGGAAGTCTGCTGTTGGTATTCAAAGTGCATGTTTCAGTCTGCATGTCAGAATTTTTTTATGAAATAGAAGAGGATTTGAGAAGTCACTCAAAATGTGCCCTAATTTTTCTTTCTGCAGAACTAATCATACTTTCTATGGCAAAATGAACCCCCTCATTTTGTTCCTTTTTAAATTAAATGTTTTAAGAGTTACCACTTTATTCCAATCAAGATGGCTTCAGGTGTGCCATACGTTTATCATAAGTAGGACTGTTAGCGCTCTAGTTGTTCTTTGGAACACTCTGGGAAGCTGCAGTAGAACACAAAGGAATCAACTGACAGTCTCTGCCCTTGTTGGATGTACATGTTTTACTGAGAATGTCAGACTTCATTCTCACATGACTGAGAAAGATAATGTGAATTTGCAGAAAATATGCTCTCAGTTTAGCTTATAGATCACCTTCCAAACCTCTGTGGGAAAAGCATGAGAAAATAGATTTCTCTCAAACATGATTCATGATATCCCAGTAGAAGGCTTTTTCACATGGTAAAATCACCTTAGAACATACCACAATTCCTAAAATGAGTATGGTACCATCAACAAATGATTTATAATGTAACAAAAGTCTTAAAACCTTCTATTAACTGCAATGCTTTTTAATGAGGTGCTATCATGTATATTGGTCCCAAGATGGCTGCCAACACTTCTTGGATGAAGTGCTGACAGCCAATCAGATCTCACGATGAGATGTGTGGTTAGGCGCCGCCCAGATATATATGTGATTTTACTTTTGATTTATTTTTTGTGTATTTGCAGTTTTATATAGTGCAGACTTGTCAGGTATTGGACTGCTTTACATGAGCATTGGTTACATCACACAAGATCAAATTCATTTTGGTTGTAGACATGGGGAGATTAATTGATTTGACCACAATCACAGAATGTTGAGCTGAAGCAGAAACTCCAACCTGGTTCCCCAGTTGCAAAGTCTGCAGCTCTGGAAGTAACACCACATCCTCTCGCCAAGGTGCAACATTTAATAAAGTGGTCAACTGGATAAAAAAACATAAAGATTACAAATAATTTAAAAGTTCTTTGTCACTATTTGAAAACTCAGAAAATATGTCCTCATTTTAGTTTTTTAAGGCACTAACCTTAATTTTGATGCAAATAAGACCCTCTCATATATGTAATTTCTAAAGGAAATACTCTGGGTATTACAGTTTTGATTACATCAAGATGACGTCAGGCGTTCCACACTTTTGTAATCAATATAGAATGTTAGCAATCTAGTTGTTCATTGGGATACTGTTGAGAGGCAGAGGCCAGGGGCACGGACTCTGAAAATTGAAGGCAGGTAGGAGAGTGCAGAGGCAACAATTTGACCACACTGGGCAGGCAGGAAGGGCAGTGGCAGCACAACAGACTATGGAGGGCAGTGAAAAGGGGGGCAGGGGCAATAAACCAACAATACAGGACTGGCAAGAGAGGCTGTGGCAATATAATAGACCATTGTGGGCAGAAGGAAGAGGCAGTGGTAGTACAACCATACATGCCAACAGACCCGTTTCAGCCAGGAAACGTCCAATGTTTTTAAGCTCAAATGGGCTTTATTTGATCTGTCTCCTGTCTACAATCTCCTCTTTTTCAATGTAACTCAAAGGGGAAAATCAATACCCTAGTTTTTTTTCAAAATCTCCCTCTTACCAAGTTTAAAATGTTCGCAAGTATGGTACATTGAATCATGGTAGGCAGGAGGAATTGGGGTAGGGACATGGACTCGGATAACAGAGGACAGGAGGGACATGGAGAGGTGCACCAAGCTGACCCTACAGGGCAGGCATCAGGGTTTGCAGCAGCACAATACACCACACAGCGCATGCGGGACGGGAGTGCAGCACAACAATCCATAGAAAGCAATAGGGAGGGGACAGGACCATGCACATGGACAACAAAGAACAGATGGGAAAGAGGCAATGGTAGCTAGCTGACCATAATGGACAGACAGGAGAGAAAGCTGCAGCATAACAGACCATAAAGGGCAGGAGGGACGGATCAGGGGCATTACAATGGAACAGACAAGCCAGGAGGGAGGGAATAGGGGGTCTGCACATGGAAACAGAGGGCTGGGGGCAAGGTGGCAGGGCAGAAGCAGCAAGATGACCATGGAGGTCAGGCAGGATGGGCACTAGAAACAAGACACACCATGGAGAGCAACAATGAGACTATTGTGGCATACACACAGACCATGGAGGGAAGGTGGGAGGGGGTCTGGGGCAGGTAGCTGACCACACAGGGAAGGTGGGAGGGGCCATGGCAGCACAGAAGACCATGCATGGCAAGCGGGAGGGTTAGTGGCAGCACAATGGCTATGATGGGCAAGAAGGAGGGTGCAGGGGCATGCACAAAGGACCATGGAGGATAGAAGGGAGGGTCAGGACCTGGGCAAAGACAAGAGAGTTCAGGGGAAGGGGCCTCACAACAGACCGTGTGGGGCAGGCAGGAGGAGCAGTTGTGGCACAACAGATCAGGGAGGGCAGAAGGGTGTGGCAGTAAAATGGACCATGGAGGACAGGAGGAAGGGGATAGGGGCATGGCATGTGGACAGGCAGGGTGGAGGTGGCAGGGACAGGTTACAGTCATCTGACAATGCTAGGCAGGTGGGAGGGGATTGGCAGCTCAACAGAACACTCAGAGTAGATAGGAGTGGCAGGTCCATGGAACATAGTGGGCAAAATGGATGGAGCAGGGGCATGCACAAAGACATCGGAGGGCACGGGGAAGGAGAATAGGGGCAGCAAGCTAAGCACAGAGGCTAAGCAGGAGTTCAATGATGGGCCATAGAATTGGGCAATGGAGGGCAGGAGGAGTGGACTGGTACATCATGCTAAATGG
The DNA here is from genome assembly GCF_964204655.1 of Triturus cristatus. Classification (NCBI taxonomy): domain Eukaryota; kingdom Metazoa; phylum Chordata; class Amphibia; order Caudata; family Salamandridae; genus Triturus; species Triturus cristatus. Next base: position 831,793,604 of record NC_140579.1, on the reverse strand, counting down.
AGGGCAGTGGCAGCACATCTGACCATGCATGGCAGGAGGGAGGAGGCTAGTCCATGGATTCAGACAACAGAGGATAGGGAGGAGGTGGATGGGGCAGCAAGCTAACTGTTCAGAGAAGGTGGGTATTGGGAACTTTATATTTTTTTTAAATGTGTGTCTGTGCGCACTACTTAAAATATGAACAAGTATGCAGCACAATCTCACTTTTATTCAGGAAGAAGAGGACGTTTGTGACTGTGACTCCGGGCTCACTTGGCAGACACACCCCCTGACCCTCCACCCCCATCTCAAAATGTAATGCCCATGAAAAGGGTAGGTGGACGCAGTGTTATATAGAACATAGTCCTGAGAGCACGATTGAAAATGAAAACTAGATGTAGTATATGGTATAAACTATGCACCAAAAAGTGTGATATAAGATGAACCGGGGCGTGAAATATAATATGCAATACATTGTGCGCAATGACAGATTCATTGGAGAGCGCGAGATAGAACAGGCACTAGCACGTGCTATGCGATATGCGCCTTGGAGTGTAATATGCACAGGGCAGTGTTGTGTAACATAACTAGTCTCTAAAGTTGTAATATAAAATATGTGCTGGGGAGTGTAACGTTGCATAAGCACTGTGACAAAGATATGGATCCCAGATTGTAATATGTATGGCATAGCGCTGTGCGTTATAACATACACATTGAGGAAGGCACATTAGATGGGGCAATATAACCCGTGCGAAGGCAAGTGTGGCATGACATATTCACGGGGTGGTGTTACAGTGCACATGGGCTAGAGAGTGTCATAGCATAGGTGTGAGGCAATCGGCGGGCACTGGTGGGTGTAACACAGCATTGGGCTCAGCCAGGAGCACGCTGTGACTCTCAAGTGAGGTTCGTCTCCTTTCCAGAGAGTAAAATAAAAAGTATTACACATCCAGCGGTGGATGTGTTTTTTATTAACCGTGAGGGGGGTTTCTTGCATAGTTTGGTCGAATTTTTGTCGAATCCCCTTTGAATGGCTTGGTGTGCGTGTATATTAAATGTGCCCGTCAATAGCTACCCATGTTTGTATAAATAAACGACAAGGGTGTCTACTTGGAGAGTACCCACCGGTGGGGGCGCCGGGATTAGGCACGGAAGGGGGTCAGACACGTCAGAGGTTCACTAGCGGTGTAAATACATTCCATGTGGATTCATTCTATGCATAGTCGCCTTTTAATGAATATCACGCAAATCGTCATGGTGATAGGTACATGCGGTTTGTCCAGCATGTCCTAGGTGTTTCTATAAATATATATATTTTTAAAATAATAAAAAATAAAGGCCGGCCCCGGGGGATGGGGTCCCCGGAGCCATAAGTGGCCTGAGGAGGGGGGCAACGCAGCCCCCTCCTAAAGAATTTAAATTAAAAAAAGGCCATGACCCGGGGGTTGGGGTCCCCGGGGCCAATTAAGACCTTGGGAGGGCCAAATTTATTTTTTTCAACAAATTGTTTTTGGGTGCAGGCCCTGGGGGATGGGGTCCCCAGGGCCAGTAAATTAGAAAAAGAAGGGGGGCCACACAGCCCTCCTTCTTAAAAACAATAAAATAAATAAAAGACAGGCATCACGCTGGAGGCCACGCCCCCTCCTTGCAGCACTCTGCAAACACGCCCCCTGGCCAGTTGTAAGTTGGGGAATTAATTCCCCTTCAATACTGAGGGTCCCTGAGGGCTAACTAGCCCAACAGGTATCTCCAGTGTGCGCCAGGGAGCTGCGTTGCAGACAGGTGTTCTGAGGCCACACCCCTTTTTACACTTCTATGCAACGAAGCTCTGTGGCGCTTACAGGAGGTACCTAGTGGGCTAGTTTGACTCTAGGGACCCTTAGGATTCAAGGGGACTTAATCTCTCAACTTAGAACGGCCACAGGGCGCGTTTACACAGTGGTGAAGGGAGGGGACGGGGCCTGAGGTGACGTGTGCAAACATGCCCTGTGGCGCGTTTTAAGTTGGGGAAATAATTCCCTTTCAATCCTGAGGGACCCTGGGGGCCAACTAGCCCACCAGGTGCTTCCAGTAAGTGCCACTGCTCTGCGTTGCAGAGAGGTGGTCCAGGCCGTGCCACTTTTTACACCTCTCTGCAACGCAGCTCTGTGGCGCATCCTGGAGGTACCTAGTGGACTAGTTGGACCCTAGGGACCCTCAGGATTCAAATAACTTAATCTCCCAACTAAAAATGGCCACAGGGCGTGTTTACACAGTGGTGAAGGGAGGGGACGGGGCCTGAGTTAACGTGTGCAAACAAGCCCTGTGGCGCGTTTTAAGTTGGGAAAATAATTCCCCTTCAATCCTGAGGGCCCCTGGGGTCTAACTAGCCCACCAGGGGCTTCCAGCAAGCGCCACTGATCTGCGTTGCAGAGAGGTGGTCCAGGCCGTGCCACTTTATACACCTCTCTGCAACGCAGCTCTGTGGCGCATACTGGAGGTACCTAGTGGGCTAGTTGGACCCTAGGGACCCTCAGGATTCAAATGAACTTAATCTCCCAACTAAAAACGGACACAGGGCGTGTTTACACAGTGGTGAAGGGAGGGGACGGGGCCTGAGTTAACGTGTGCAAACAAGCCCGGTGGCACGTTTTAAGTTGGGGAAATAATTCCCCTTCAATCCTGAGGGACCCTGGGGGCCAACTAGCCCACCAGGTGCTTCCAGTAAGCCCCACTCCGCTGCGTTGCAGAGAGGTGGTCTAGGCCGTGCCCCTTTTTACATCTCTCTGCAACGCAGCTCTGTGGCGCTTACTGGAGGTACCTAGTGGTCTAGTTGGACCCTAGGGACCCTCAGGATTCAAGGGGACTTAATCTCCCAACTTAAAAAAGAGACACAGAGCGTGTTTACACAGTGGGGAAGTGAGGGGACGGGGCCTGAGGTGACATGTGCAAACACGCCCTGTGGCGCGTTTTAAGAGGTAGTTTTAATCCCCTGCCCTATTATATACTAGGGGCTTACAGAGGAGGTCATGCTGATCACAGGGGGACCCCAACGCATAGTGTTCCCTAGTGTATGTAGGTGTTTTCACTGTATTCTGAGTGTCTTTTAACATAGCACTGGCTCTAGGACTGGTTAGTCAGACTCAGTTACCACCAGTATCCGTCTGAAAAAGTTGAGGGTACAGGATGATTTTGCAACAAGGCTTCTTTCTGCTCTTCTGTTTGTTCTTTCTGCACGTTATCCTTCTTCCTGCACTTTTCTTCGTCTTTGAGGAGTTCTGTTGCTTCTTTCTGCATTTCTTTTTTTTCTTTCTGTGTGTTTTTTCTTCTTTCTTCACATGTCCTATCTCTGTAGGTATAGTTAGAAATTAGCATTTAAAAAACCTTTGAAATTCACTGAAAAAACCATAGGTTTCAGGCACGTTATAGTTTGGAATTAGCATTTAAAAAACCTTAGAAATTCACTGAAAAAAACATAGGTTTCAGGGGCGTTATAGTTAGCTGGACTTTTCACTCGTACAAAACCATTGAAATTCCCCCGTTATAGTTAGTTCAGCTAACTATAACTCACGCGCCCGCAATGCACTGCTGATGACGTCACAAATTACATCACTCATGACATGGTCAGTGACATCACTCATGACATCACTGATGACATCTCAAATGTCATCACTAATGACATCACTGATGACATCATCCTTGTGATAGAGTGGCAGACCTCCTCTTCCCCTAATATAACCTTTGATACACACATTCAAAAATAGAAACTACAATGTTCAAAACAATGGACATACCAATACCAGTTACAACAACCTATTCAGTAATTCTAAGATCCACATACACATCCACTCATTCACCAACAGTCCTATATAGTCACTCATGCATGTACTCACTCATCATATGTACTCACACACCTATACATCCTGTTACACAATGCCACTCATCCATAGTTACTCACACACATAGTCACTCATGCTAATAAAGAATCAAACATCCATTTACACGCATATACAGTGATACACACACCAACACACTTACTTCTACAGAAACTTACACATACTTAGTCTTTTAAACAATCACTTATAGAAACACATTCTTATTCATACAGGAACTCTTTCAATCTCTCACTCTCACTTATATACACCAATAGTCACATATACTAGTTTAAAACATATGTAGTTACTCATAAAGACACTATTGAGACAGTCTATCACTCACTAACACACCCATGCACACACTCATCCACCCATACAGTCCTGCACACATGCTGTCTTCAACACATACAAACAGTGAGTCACTCATTCATGCACCTATGCACTACATAATACCCCCCACCGAACCATACAGACACTCAGACACTCATACTGATACTCAAAAAACCAACTAATAACCTATATAGACACTCATGTAGCTACTCACCAACCCATGCAGCCACTTATACACAAAGTGAGAGACTGATACAGATATTTACACATTTAAACATTACTCACTAAGCCATGTATTCACTAAGATACACTTAATCAGTCAGTTATACAATCAATTTTTCAAAAACAAATCATCCATTTAGACACTTATATACCCATTTATTCTTCCATCGACCTTGAGATATACATATATAAAACATATGTAATTTTCAGAAAAACACACATTCACTGGATGATGTCATCAGTGATGTCATTTGAGATGTCATCAGTGATGTCATGAGTGATGTCACTGACCATGTCATGAGTGATGTAATATGTGACGTCATCAGCAGTGCATTACGGGCGCGCGAGTTATAGTTAGCTGAACTAACTATAACGGGGGAATTTCAATGGTTTTGTACGAGTGAAAAGTCCAGCTAACTATAACGCCCCTGAAACCTATGTTTTTTTCAGTGAATATATATATATATATATTTTTTTTTTATCTATGATAGTGGGCTTTAAGTTGCAGCCCCCTACCCCACCCAGTTATACTTCAAATTGAAATCCGTGTGTGTCTGAAGCCCTCTTGTTCACCCCATGATAGAGTGAGAAACGTTATGGTGGTGGTGGCCTGGACAGTTAAATGTCAACTTTCTTTTGAGAAGAGTTGGCATCAATACTGGGACAGATTTCCTCCAAATTTCCTGATTAATATAATATGTGCTATATAATTGGTAGGGTTCTGTTATGAAATGTAAGATGTTTTATCTATGTATATTCTTGTCTTAATACATCTTCCTTACATGTACTTGCTGGGGTATAACATTTTCCTTTTGCTTGATGGACTTGGTGAGCTCTCATTTAGTTGATCCCAAAGATTTAGCTAATTTATACAAGGCTACTGCCTTCACAAACAACTTATTTCCTCACTGTAGTGGCTAACTCTATGTCAAGTACTTTTTTTTACAAAATAGAATGAAAATAATTATTAACTCCAGTACAGACCACAGAAGTCTTATTTTATTTCTTTGTTTCCTAATGTTGTTCTGTAAGTGACCACTAAACACAGTGTTAAGCCTTGCCTTATATCTAACTACTCCCACCCCCAGAGCTCGCAGCGCAAGATGTTCACGAATGCCCAGGAAGCACTGGCAGAAGGGCATGGTCCTTGACAAGATTGTGCGCATAGTCATCTAACTACCTGCACTTGTTTTCGTCTGTGCCCAATCCCTAGCCCCCGAAGCATGATGAGCCTCCCTATGATCATTCCACGTGAGCTCAGGTTGCTGGAAAGGGCCTTGGCTACATTCTGAGCCCTTTTCACTGGTCTATATCAAAATGAGCAAAGACAAAAAAACTTAATGTCAACAGATTTGCAATGCAATGTGTTGCTAATTAGTATGGCTTTGCAGTACATGTTTTCAGCCCCTGTTTGTTCGCTGATCAGACTTGGAGTGAGGTGTGCTCAGTAGGCCATCAAAGGTCTTCAGCATTTCATGTTCCCCATTAAGGTCTGATAACCTCTTTAATGGACAAGCAGAGCAAAATTATCAACTCCTGACGGACAGCTGATCACATTTTAATTAAATTCATGCTTTCTAAACTCTGCTAATGTTCTCAAACCAAACTTTAGGAATAAAGTATGCATGGTGAGTGGCTTTACACCAAATTTGAAATATCACATACATGAATTGGGCTCTGTTACCATACATATAACTTTCCTGGCCAACCTTGAAACTTTCAAGGACCAAACAGAGAAAAACAAGTTACTTACCTTTGGTAATACTTTATCTAGTAGATACTATATCAAGCCACAGATTCCTCATCTTAGAATATTCCTGGGTGTCAGACTGGGTCTATAACGTTTTTAGCAATTCCCATTGCGCGCTGGTAGGTGGCGTCAGTAGGCTCCGAGTGATGTCATTGGCATCATCCGTGCCAGAAGTGACTTGCGCGGTGCCTATATAAGCGTCACCCCAGTGCAGTAATCTCTGTTCTGCACCAGAAGTACAGGGCCAAGATGAGGAGGAGTGACTAGTGTACCTGTGAGGCCCAAAAGGATCTCTGAATGAGAATAGACAGTTCACAGAATGCGGAGTATGGGAGGGTCGGTAAGGAATCTGTGGCTAGATAGTGTGTACCAGATAAAGCGTTACCAAAGGTAACTTGTTCATCTGATAGAGACTTCTAGCCGCAGATTCTGCACATTAGAATCAATATCAAAGCTATCTCTTCAAAGAGGTGAGTCTGCGGGCTGTTTTCAACTAAGTAGTCCTGGCAGACCAAACCGGCAAAATGCTCAAGTCGCTGGACCGGACTGTCTAGGCCCTAGTGTTTGGCAGCGATGCCCCCGGACTGGGACTCCTCAAGCTAAAATGTGGCTGCAGCTGTAGCTCTGGTGGAGTGAGCTCTTAAGCCCTCAGGGGGCTGTTTCTTGGCCATTGTGCATCAGATCTTAATACAGAGGTCAATAGAGAGATGGGTATCTTCTCAATTACCTTCCCTTTCTTTGCCACTGCAAATCGAATAAAGAGTTTATCGTTCAACCGGAATTCTTTAGTGCCATAACATAGAAAGATAACGCCTTTTTTTGATCCAGGCGGTGGAGTCTCTCCTATTGGGCACGGCGATGCTCGGCCCGACATGAGAAGGTGTGACCACCTTTGGCAAAATAGAAGCTCGAGTTCTAAAAACCAGCTTATTTGGGAAGACTAAAGTGTTTGTCAGATGTTATCACCGCAAGGAAAACAGTTTTGATCATTAAGAGCTGTGAAGGGCAGCTGTGCCTCGACTCAAAAGGGGAGCACTCAGGGAAGGTGAGAACTAAATACCCATCGAGGCATAATGAAGGGTGTGGGAAGAAGCATATGTTACAAACCTTTAAGGAATCTAGTCACAACACGTGACTTAAACAGGGACGGTTGATCCAGCAACCATAGAAAGGCAGAAATGGCAGACAGACACCCTTTCACTGTGCCCAACTCAAAGCTTTGACGGGCCAGGGATAGTCCAAACAGGAGAACCTCAGACAAGGATGTAGCAAGAGGATCAACAGATTTAGATTTACACCAGGCCAAAAACTTGTCCCATCTGCAGGCATGGCTGGTTTTGGTAGAAAAACACCTGGGTGTCAGAATGAAATCACATAATTCAGAGGGAGATGAAACAGCTTCAACTATTGCCACTCAATCTTCAAGCATGAAGATGGAGAGTGGACAGGTTTGGAAGCAGTACCCTGCCTTGCTGTTGCGGCAGACCATCCTCCCGAATGGGCAACTTGCCTGGAGGACAGATGCTCATCCTAAGGAGTTTAGCATACCATACTCTCTGTGCCCAGTCCGGAGCCACTTAGATGACTTGGACCAGGTCGTTCTTGATCTTCTTGAAAACACAGGACAGAAGTGGGTTTGACAGAAAGGAGTGTACGAGTCCTGAGCTCCACTCAAGAAGAAATGGGTCTCCTAGCGAGAGCCGCCTTGGAAACTCCAGACAGCAGAAGTGTTGACACTGCACACTATCGGCGGTGACAAATGGATCTTACCAAAGTTCTCCCCAGTCTCGGAAGAGACCTTGAACCACTTCTGAATGAAGACACCATTCGGGCTAGGCATTGATGGTTGAGTTTGACTGCACTGGCAGCCCCCAGATGTTGAACCATCAGGGAAATGCCCTAACGTTCCAGCCATGTCCAGAGACGCAGGGCCTCTTGACAAAAGGCCCACTACCCACCCTGCCCCGTTTGTTGCAGTACTACATGGCCTGTGGTGTTGACTGTGAGCACTTGCACTAGCCTTCCCTTGACCGAAGGAAGAAAGACTTTCAGTGCCAACCAGGGGGGATAGGCCTGAAACTGCACTGTGTCCAGAATGGCTCTGAAGAAACGGAGCATCTGAGAGGAAGTCAGGTGTGACCTCGACACGGTGATAGTGAACCCCAGTGGATGCAGGTGGTCCGCTGTAGTCTGGAGCTGGGAAACAACTGCCTGGGGCGAGCCCACCTTTAACAGCCAATCATCGAGGTAGGGGGATGACTGCAAGCCCCCCCACCGCTAAGTGCTGCGGTCTCTGCCCTCACCTTGGTCCACACTTGAGGAGCACTGGTAAGGCTTTATGGGAGCACAGCAAACAGATCAAGCTCATGAACCGCAGGTCCCGTCTGTGGGCAGGCAGGACAGGAATGTGGAAATAGGTGTCCTGCAAGTCCAAAGCTACCATTCAGTCTCCAGGGTCAAGGGCTGATAAGACCCTAGCCAGGGTGAGAATCTTGAATTTTTCCTTCTTCAAGCAGTAATTGAGATGGTGCAGATCTATGACAGGACGGAGGCCTCCATCCTTCTTTGGCACCAGAAAGTAGAGAAAATTGCAACCACAACCGACTTCTGATGCTAACACAGTCTCAATGGCTCCTTTGGCCAGAAGGGCCAGTATTTCCTGTCTCAAGAGTGCAAGGTGGTCCTCTGTCAGCCGATCTGGGGATGGAGGGAGTAGTGGTGCATTTTTTGAAACAGGAGGGTGCAACTACATTTGACAATCTGGAGCACCCATTTGTCTGTAGTGATCTTACTCTCTTGGTGCGGATGTTATGTTATAGCGTTTGTAGAGCGTACAGCTGCCCCAGCGAAGGGGCGTCCCGGCACCAAGCAACAGAAAGGAGAAGCTGCAGAAATGGAAGACCTACGGCGGAGGGAAAAGATGGGTCTTGATGGCCTTACGAAAAGCAAGGTAGTTAATGCTGCAGATGGAAAGAGGCAGTGAATTCCAGAGTTTAGATGCCAGAACACAGAAGGAACGCCCACCAGCCCGCTTCCTCCTTACCCGGGGAACAACCACCAGATGGTGACCAATCGAGCGGAGCTAGCGAGTGGGAAGATAAGGTGACACCAGATCAGACAAAACATCTGGGGAAGAGAGATTCAGAATTTTAAAAGTGATGCAGAGGGCCTTGAACTCAACGCGTCTAGCCACCGGCAACCAATGTAGCTGACGGATAGCATTAGTGGTGGAACAAATTCTAGGAAGGCTGAGAAGAATTCTGGCCGCTGCATTCTGGATTTGATTTGATTTGGGTTTTATGGAGCGCGTAGCTACCCTCGGGCGTCCCAGCGCTATAGTGTCCGCCTGAAAGTACTCCTGGTATAGGATTATTGGGGGAAGAACCAAGTTTTCAGTAATCTGCGAAATGAAAGCAGATTGTTTTCTGTGCGAATGCTGAGGGGGAGGCTGTTCCAGAGCTTGGGGGCGTTGTATGCAAAGCGGCGCCCACCCGTGCGTGCTCTTCTTATTCTGGGGACGCTAGCAAGAAAAAGGGAGTCCGACCTGAGCTGTCTGGTAGATTTATGGGGTTTGATGAGTGGTTTTAGTATAGGTGGGCCTTTACCTTGTAAGATTTTATGAGAGATACATAAGGTTTTAAAAAGCGATGCGCTCCTGGATGGGGAGCCAGTGGAGAGCCTTGAGAGAGGGTTTAGCCGAGCACCTTGATTTCGTCCCCGTGAGCAGTCTTGCTGCGGCATTCTGGGCTTGCTGAAGTTTTTTAATGACCGCTACTGGAGCGCCTAGGTACAGGGCGTTTCCATAATCCAGTCTAGATAAAATAAGGCCCTGGACAAGAATTTTTCTAGACTGGGAAGGGATAAGAGGGAGGATCTTCCGAGCTGCTCGCATGAGCCCAAAGCAAGTGCCGGCTGTCTTTCTCGCTTGGGCTCTGAAGCTGAGGTCCAGGTCGAGCCAAAAGCCTAGGCTCTTGATTTAGTTTTTTGGTGTGGGGGGGGGGTACCCATGCTGGGTGGCCAGGCAAGGGTGTTGGGGAGTTTGTTTGGGTCGCCTAGGAGCATAATCTCAGATTTTTCGCCGTTGAGCTTTAATCTGGAGTCGCCCATCCAATTGGATATGTTATGCGGGCAGGTGGCTAGATTCTCCATGGATTGATCAGCCTGGTTGATGGAGATGACTAGTTGGGTGTCGTCGGCGTACATGACCACCTTTATGCCAAATGGTGAGGCTATATCGTCTAAGGGGGCCATGTAAACGTTAAAAAGGGTGGGGCTCAGGGAGGATCCCTGGGGGAACCCCACAGTTAAGAGGAAGAGCTTTGGAGTGACCGTAACGGTCGGCCACTTGGAAGGTCCTGTGTTCCAGGAATGATTTTAACCAGGCCAGGGCAGTCCCTGTGATGCCAGTTTTTTGGAGGCGGTGGAGGAGGATGGTGTGGTCCACTGTGTCGAAGGCGGCACTCAGGTCCAGGAGGATCACTGCCACTGATCCCCCTGCATCCAAGATGGATCTTGTCTCCTCTGTAACGGCCAGGAGGGCGGTGTCAGTCCCCTGTCCTGGTCTGGACCCTGTCTGAGAGTGGCGAAGGAGGTTGTTGGTCTCTAGAAATATTGAGAGCTGTTCGTTTACGATTTTTTCTGCAACTTTGCTGATGCCTGGGAGGAGGGAGATGGGTCTGAAGTTTGAGGGATCCAAGGGGTCTAGGTGGGGTTTTTTGATGAGTGCCCGTACTATCGCACTTTTCCAGTTGGCGGGGACTATCCCCCGGGAGAAGGAGGCATTTATCAGCCTGTTGAGGAGGGGGGATATTGTAGGGGCTACTAATTTCAGTTTACTCATGGGAGCTGGGTCGTCCGGGGATCCGCTCTTCACAAGATTGAGGGTGGCCACCAACCTCTCGGTGGAGATGGGGAGGAAGGCATTCAGGAGGGGGGCGTCTTTGTCGATAGGCCAATCTGGAGGGTCTGTTGGAGGGTGGGGCTGGGGGAAAGTCATTAGGATTTTGGAAGAGAAGAACTCTGCGAGTTGGGTGCATCTGGCTCCGGTGGGATCAGCAGCCAGCTGGGGTTCGGGGATTTTCATAAGTGATTTTACTATGCGGTAGGTCTCCTTGGAGGAGTTGGAAGCAGCTAGGATTTTCTCTTCGAAATAGATAGCTTGCGTATTTTTTATAAGCGTTTTGTATTGTTTCATGGATGATTTGTAAGTTTCTTTGCTGTTTAAGGTCCAATCTTTCCTCCAGAGACGTTCGAGTCTTTTGCATTTTTTGCGTAGTTCACGCAGTTCCGGAGTAAACCAGGGTGACTTAAATGGTCCCCTTTTACTGGGGAGGTGTTTGACGGGGAAGACCGCGTCTAGGGATGTTTTAATCCAGGATCGAATTTGGGCGTCTGCTAGTGAGGGGTCCGGGTCCAAGGTGGGGGTGGAGGCTATCAGCTGGCTGGTCCAAGCATCCGTGTTTAGTTTGTGCCACGGGCGAGAGGGTGCTTGGGGTGGGAGGCTATGGGAGAGTTCGGTAGAGATTGGAAGTTTGAGGAGGATCAAATGGTGATCTGTCCAGGGGAAGGGTAGTTCCGGGATATTAGAAAAGATGGGGTCCAAGAGATGGCCCTTGTTGTGGGTGGGGTGAGGATTTTTCAAGGGGAGGCTGAGTGCGGCTAGGTCTTCTTTGAGGTCTCCAGCTATTTTGTTCCTTGGGTCATCAAAGTGAATGTTAAGATCTCCTAGCACTGTTAAGTTGGAAGATAGACAGGCTAGAGAGGTGGCTGTCTCCACCAGCGAGTTAGGGAACTGTCCAGGTGGGCCCGGGGGTCGGTAGATTAGAAGTCCCGACAGTGTTTTCTCCGGGGAGAGAAGTGAGTGTTTTCGCAATCGAGGACTGGGCTGTCCTTGAGTTGGCAGGAGAGGTGAGCTTTGGTGATAATTGCTATGCCGCCTCCTTGTCCTTGAGGTCTATCTAAATGTTTAATTATGTAGCCCGGGGGTAGGGCTTGAACTATGTCTGGGTCAGATGCTGAGTTGATCCAGGTTTCCGTGAGGAACAGCACTTCGATATCGTTGTTCAGTATTAGAAGGTTAATCTCGGTGCTGTGTTTGGGGAGGGATCTGCAGTTGAGCAGGGCCATTTCGAATGTCCTAACTTTGGGGGAGGAGTGGGGGGTGAGTCTGTATGGACAGTGGTTGCATTTGTTTTGATGCTCATCGGGAGAGATTGAATGTAGGCAGAGGTCATGGGTACTCATGGCGAGTAGCCGAAGTGTGCTTGCGGAGTAACTGATGGGTGACGAGCTGAGAGGAGCAGGGGGACTGGGCCCGTGGCCTCAATTCCCTCGCTGATGGCGGCAAATTGTTGACGGACCCGCGGCAGCGTTTAGATCGGCTGCGCGGTGTGTGCGAGCGACTCTAAGGAAGGGGGAGTGCTCTGAGAGATGTGCAACAACAGGTAAAACAGCGATTTTTAGTATTTAAATGCTTTAAAAAATGGCGATCGTTCCTCACGGCTTCCGCCTCAGGAGGTGTCTGTTCAGGCTAATGCGGGCTTGGAGATTAGCGCGTCTTATATAGTAGCCAGGGGGGGGGGCGTGGCCTCAGGGCGGTGGGCGTGGCCTCACTTCCCTCGCTGATGGCGGCAAATTGTTGACTGACCCGCGGCAGCATTTAGATCGGCTGCGCGGTGTGTGCGAGCGACTCTAAGGAGGGGGGAGTGCTCAGAGAGATGTGCAACAACAGGTAAAATAGCGATTTTTAGTATTTAAATGCTTTAAAAAATGGCGATCGTTCCTCCCGGCTTCCGCCTCAGTAGGTGTCTGTTCAGGCTATCCCCTCTGCAATCTCAGAATCTCGGATTTGTTGGTTCCCAGGTAGAGCGAGCTGGCATAATTCAGTCTCGATAGGACAGAGGTTTGGACAATAACCTGTCTAGTGGGCGGATCAAGAAAGCCTAACAGCGGTTTGAGACTCCCACAGTATGCCAAAGCACGTCCTGGACACTTTCTTGGTTTGAACTTGAAAATTTAGGGCCGGATCTACCCTGATTCCGAGGTTTTTCACCACCTGTTTAGGGGCCGGCGCACAACCAAGGGCAGCAGGCCACCATCGCTCACTCCACAGCTCAGGATTCTTTCCTACCAGCAAGACCTCGGACTTGCTGGCATTGAGCTGGAAACAGTTAGCAGTCATCCACTCAGATGGCATCAGATTCTGCCGTCAACTAGATGCCCATGTTTGATTGAGGGCAAACCAAAGAGGCTTTGACTGTACAGCTGGCAGGGCAAATTGGGTAGACCTTTGGCTTTGGAGCCCACGAGGCTTGTGGGAGCCGTGGCCATGATAGGACTGAGCCTGCTGGCCGTGGTGGCTAGGGGGGAAAGGAGGCGGCTGATGGCCCTAACTGTAGCCACGGAGGGGCGTAATGTGGCTGCCGTGGAGCCACAGAGCCCCAACGATCTAGCAGTGGCCCTACTGTCCTTAAATCTCTCCAAAGCCAAATCCGCCATGTCTTCAAAGAGACGAGTTCCTGAGAAATGCATGTACATGAGCGAGACGTCCTCAACGAGGTGTGACGTTGAAGCGTCACCATAGAAGCAATGGCTCTGCCCAGTGAGTCCGTTGTATCCAATCTGCATCCGATTGTGAACTTTGCTGCATCTCGGCAATCAGCAATAGCTTGGTAAAGTTTGGCCCGAGCCTCATCTGAGACCATAAGCAGCACTTGCACAAACGTATCCCACACAGTATGGGAATAGAGGCACAATAAGCATGCAGTGTTTAAGGACCACAGTGGCAGGCAAGTGGAAGAAACAAATCCTCTTTCCAAAGGTTTCCAGCTTATTGGCTTTCCTATCCAGTAGTGTTGTAGGGAAAGCGCCGCGACGGATCCTGTAAATTGAGGCCAGGACTACCAGACTCTCCAGGATATGGTGACAGGAGAGGAAGGCTTGGACCCTGGGAGCAGGGCATTGGCAGCGAGCAATGGTCCTGTGTACAGGAGTGCCTGTGCAGGGATTGGTACAAGCCCCAAGCAGGAAATCAGTGAGGGCTTTGTTCAATCAAACATTTATATAGCGTGATCAATCACCCGTGAGGGTCTCAAGGCGCTGGAGATGCTGGCTGCTGTGCGGAGGTTTGTTCATTCGAACATTCAGGTGTTGAGTTCTTTCCTGAACTGCTGGATCGAGGGGGCAGTCCTGAGGTGCAGGGGATGGTTGCTCCATGCTTTGGCCGACGGGTGCGAGAATGGACATCCTCCGCTGTTGGTTTGGTGGATCCAGGGGGGGAGGGGGTGTCTGCGAGGAAGAGGGAAGCAGATCGCAGGTGTCTGGTAGGTTGGTGGAAAGTCAGAAGTTTGTTGATGCATGCAGGTCCTTTGTTGTGTAGGGTTTTGTATGCTTGGGTCAGCCTTTTGAACTGGCATCTCTTCTGGATCGGGAGCCAGTGTAGTTTCTTAGTGGGGTGTGATGTGGGTCCTTCTGGTGAGGTCGAGGATGAGTCTTGCTGCTGAGCTTTGTATTGTCTATAGTCTCTAAAGGAGGTGTGCAGGGATTCCTACGTAGAGTATATTTCCATAGTCCAGTCAGCTGGTGACAAGGACCTGGGCTACGGTCTTTCTGGTGGTGACTGGGAGCCACCTGAAGATCTTGCAGAGCCTGCATAGGGTGTGGAAGCAGGGGGATGAGACTGCATTCACCCGTTTCTTCATAGAAAACTTGCTGTCTAGGACGTTGCAGTGGTTGCGAGCGCGGTCTGTTGGAGCAGGGGTGGGTGGTGTTCCACAAACCTTGGTGCATCGGACTATGGCGAGGTGTAGTTGCCGAAGAGGAGGACTTCCAACTTGTTCGTGTTGAATTTGAGACAGTTGTCCTTCATCCACTCAGCGACGTTCCTCTGTGGAAGTTGGCTCTGCTGGTGGAGGGGTCTTCTGACAGCGAGAGGATGAGCTGAGTGTCGGCGTAGGAGATGTTGAGTCTGTGATCTGACAGTGCTGGCCAGCGGGGTCATGTAGGTGTGAAGAGGGTGGGGCTAAGGGACGATCCTTGAGGGACGCTGCAGGTGAATGGTGAATGGTGGGAGCCAGATACTAATTTTTCTGGGAGCTAAGAGGCGATCCATTTGAAGATGTCTTCCTGTATTCCGATGTGGTGGAGTCGGTTGATCAGGAATCGGGATGTGATGGGAGAACTGTGTCAAAGGCAGCTGAAAGGTACAGGAAAAGGAGTCTTGCCGTTTTGCCATGGTCCAGATGAGCCCTGACGTTGGTGGATGCGAACAGGGCTTTTTTGGTCCTGTGGTTGGTTTGAAATATGGATTGGGAGGAGTCCTGGAGGAGGTTGTGCTGAAGGGTAGTAAGGGTTCTGATGAGGATACCCCCCTTTGAGGCATCCCTGTCAAAACTTTCATTTTGACTTGGACTGTAGGCAGCTGTATGTTCAGGATCTCAGCCGCCCTCCAGACTACCATCGCATAGGAAGCATTTCCTCTGTATCCACTTTGGGAGAAGAGAGGAGGCCAGTGTCTGGTGAGGTATCCAAACCACTGTCATCAGCCAGGTCCTCATACAAGTTGCCATGGACTATGCTATGGGGTCAGTGTAAATATAGGAATCCTCTTAGATAACCACCATTCGTATTTCTCAGTGAGCCATTCAATAAAATAGGGCCCTGTCTCCAATTCAGGCCAAGTAGGCCTGGTCGGCGCAGGAACCAACGGCAAGCGACGCTGGTATAGCTCTGTATCGGAGATGGGAATCACAATGAGTTTGGCAGTGCTGATGGGTGTTGGCGGCATCGGGAATGGCGCTAATTGGAATGGCCACAGAAGAGGTTGCGAAGTCGCGGGTGGGGCTGATCCAGAGGATCCAAATGGGCCGACTGGCGCCGATCAAATACCCAGCATAGGCGCTCCAGTGAAAGACTCTCCTGAACCTGTGGGACGAAAAGATGCGCCAGAGGGGTTCGACAACACAAAAATTAGACCCACAGCCTCAAACCTCTTGGAGCTCGCGGGGGTTGCTCTGACTCCAGGAAATCTGGGGAAACGCAGAGCAACCAGCTTCTGCGGCCGGCTGCTCAGAGACCACCTGAGAGCGAGGTAGATGCTTGTGGCGTCCTTCTCTCATGTCATCGAAGAATGGGAGCGGTGTGAAAAAGTCAGAATGATTCGACTTATTGGACTTCTTCTGGTAGAACATACCAGAAGTAGTCTTGGAGTGAGACGAAGACCGACAAAAGTGATTTCAGGAGTGGTTCCGGGACCTTCCACGCGAACGAGACCCGGAGCGGGGCTGAGTCGCCTCACGGGCAGCCAAAAGCTTTATGACCTGCTCGCGGATGACCTTCGAGTTCATCGTCTTGCACACTGCATATGACGTGGAGTCATGGTCCCTCTCAAGGCACCACAGACATACCAAGAGGGAGTCTGTCACCGACATCTATCAATGACAGGCGCCACAAGTTTTGAACCTGAAAGGCACACTAGTCATTGACTAAAAGGTCAAAGCCAACCAAAAAAATAACCGAAGCGCACTTGAGCTGGATCCAGGCTGATGGTGTGAAAAAGAAGGAACTGAGGTCAGTATGCTGGGCTGGCACCTATATAGGCACTGAGCATGTCAATTTCAGCATAGACGAAGCCATGCAAAACCGACCGACACCACCTACCAGCATGCATAAGTGATTGCTCAAAAATTTCTGGATCCAGTTTGACACCTTTGAATAATCCATGGCAAGGAATCTGCTGCTAGAAATCTCTATCACATATAAGATTCCAGTGAATCAAATGATAGCGAAAAAGCTTTTTGTGCAGCTCTATTAAACAAAATGCAATTTGCGATACAAAATATGTCGACCTTCTGTCCAGCAAAATCATCCATGAGACCAAAAGTACTATTGTCACATGTTGTTTACACACAGAGGTAGGAATTTCACACATACTTTATCACACTGATGGGATTGTCGCTCTGCTCAATAGCGACAATGATTCCACCAGAGTCCAAGATGGCATAGTGATGGGGTCCCTTTAGAGTCTTGCTCCATGTATACCCTCCGTCATCAGATATGTACACATCTGGGTTTGATACAGAGATAGCATCACCAACACTGCCTGTAAGACAAAGCAAGACCACTGCAGCACAAACAGAACCATGCTTAAGTGAGTTGAAGTTTAACTCCGGTTTCCTGCTATAGCTCGTATCCTGCCCTATTAAGCATAGTAGAATTAAATAAAAAATGGACAACATTAAAAAAAACACAGAAAATCGCTTGGTTTAAGTTAACTTTTGCTCCCTTGGCTACAACATCAAAATAATTTACTCAAAGACAGCTGAAGAAATAATTACCATGAGCTATGACGATCCCGACAGCTTTAGGTTCAGAGAGAGGAAGCATCGGGACATCCAGCTTCTGGGAGATGCTGTACGAAGCGTGAATGTGAAGAGAGCACTGCAAAAGAATAGATCACAGAAGTTAGTGAAGCTGTGTGTTCGCATAATATTAAGGATAAGAATGCACTCATGAAAAAGTAAGTATCTTAAGGAAAAGAACAACATTGAAACAGAGAAGCACAGCAAGCAGGGACCTAAGATAGTATAAGGACGAGCACTAAGGTCACTGATCGGGAACATGGTAGGACAAGCAAAGAGCAAAGGAAACAAAATAGAAGTGTTTACTGAAAGGAGCCTTGACAGGAGAGTATAGAGAAACTTCTAAGTTAAAAACATGTTTAGTTACCAATGTACCCAGAAGTGGCAGCTTCGGGAGAAAGTGTACAAAATACAGACTTGTGTGGAAAAATGTTTCCAGCTGCTCAATACTGGGTCTGTCAGTGCACCATCACAAAACCACCTGGCCATTTGGGACCTTCCCACAACCACAACACCTACAGGCAGCACTCCATTAGCTTCCCTTTTGAAAACCATCATACCACCACACCATCAGCAATGACTATCAAACGGCATTAAGCCTGAAAAGGACCTCTCCAGAACTACTTCACCTGTAAGGAGTATCCCGCAACCGCACACAACTGCATGTCAACAGCAGTTCTGGTTAGGATCATACCACAACTACCATTAGCTGCAGGACCATCCAAGAATCAGACTATCAAACCACAAACACATTGCCTACAAACACAATAATGTGTGAGGGTCAACCATCAACTACTGCCACCTGTGAAAGATATTCCACAACCACACAGTTTAGGAGAATCACTATCACACCATCAATAAGGATTATCACAGCCTCCGCAGACATCTAGGACTACCATAGCACATCACTTGCAATGATAATATACCAACCATAATTACCACCAAAAAACACTGGACAACCACCATCATCCTAGAGTGCCACCGCAGAGCCAACGCCACCTGCCAGGACAATAATTGACACTTACCTCATCCTTATTCTTTGCGGTGGAATCACACATGCTGTGCTCAGGCTTCCTGAGTGGGCTCCACTCCCCGCCCTGGTCAAATGTGATCACAGACTGGATGGAGCTATCTGGAGTTATAGAGGGAAAACGAGAATTTGCCGAGTAAGTTAAGCTGGACACAGCTTACTGCAGATACAGACAACGCCTGCAGCTCCGTCAAGCAGTAAAGAGACCTATTACAGCACAAATACAGCATTTAGCACAAGCAATGACCACATGGCTCCCGATATACGCAGACTGTAAAAAAAACATTTTAAGGCAGGCAATGGGCACGGTATTGGAAAAGAACAGACCTCCTAGAAAAGGTATAACAGTAGCAGATGAAGGGAAAGAATTAGCAAAGAAGAGCCACAAGAGGCAAAAAAATAGCAGACAGGGCATGGGATGGCATAAAGTAAGGCAGGAGACATGATAGAGGAATATGTGGGAAGACAGGGGAGGCAAAAATAAAGAATTTAATTCACCAATTGTTTGAATATGAGAAACAAAATTGAACGGATTAGTGGGTTAAAATATAGAAAATAGAAACAAGCACAGGTAGAGGTCTCACTAGGATAATTATTTAAGTTACACTACAGGTAATGTTTAATGACTCCTGTAGCATACAGAAGGCAATGAAAGGAAGAACAAACAGGCACTCAGAAAAGCTCCTGCTGGACACTCCCTACATGCAGCAGCTAGAGATCCATGCAAACCACGAAAGGAAGTACAAAGCTTGTTGCTGACAAAAGGAGGTTCCAGCAGGTTTCACAAACTTCAGGCAGCGGTGTGAGATCACAGTACTTCACAAACTACACCTTGAGTCAATTAACTCCTGGAAAACTATGCCTAGGTCATAACAAGGCCAGAGAAAGGTACCTTCTGACCTCACACTGGTGATAAATACCCCACGCAAAGATGTCACATTGGTGAAATCAGCATCTCCTCCGGTGGATGTATACAGGTGATGCTCCAGAGACTTCGAGTACAGGACTCCTCTTTCATCTGAGGTGTAGATCGTACCATAACCAGACTCTAAAGCAAATGCAATGTACAAAACCTTACAATAATATACAATGGCTGACTAGTCACCCTCTAAAAATACTTAAAGACAGAAATACACAATTTAATGAAAGGTGCCCACCACAGCATCCAAGCTACAATCCCTATGCTATTTCACAGGCCTTTTTGCTCTTACATATCTAGCCTGTACACCCTGATCAATTGGTAACAGCCTTAGGCTGCCCACTATTCTTATAACAGCAGCCTATTATCTCCATTCTACACCTGCCTGTCATGTAATGCTTCCATGGTCTTTTTTCCCTTTAAATCCAAATGCCTACACCACCCTTTTTACTATCACATTCTTGAAAAACATATACTGGTCCAACAGGTGTACATGCAAACCTTTATCTATTCGCCATATCCTATTCACCCACCTGCAAACCCCAATTCATGAACACATTGCAAAGACTCTTAGCCACATGAATGAAAACCTTACCCCCTTTCTCATCCACATGCATGAACACAATGTCATCATTAGCCGCAAGGATAGAGTAGAACTGTTCATGCCCCACCGCTGGTAATTGTGCCATGTGTCACCCTGATCCTGTGAGACGTGAATCCTCCGTGTGTTTCCCTACAAAGAAAATTTAAAATCTAAATTCAATGTCCCTTTGCCTAGTAAAAACTTTGTTTTGAATACTCAAACCGCTCACAGAACTAACTCCTATAACAGAAGCAGAATCAAAGCCTATTTGATTCTTGTAATCTTATGTTCGCAGCTTGTAGTGCTGTAGATTTGCATGCTCTGCATACCCCTGCCATCTAGTGCAGGAGGTGGATGTTTGAAAGTTGTTTTTCTTCAAAGAGTGTTTCCCTCAGCAAGTGAGTAATGTCAGTGGAGAGGAATGAACCAAGACAGAAAAAAACATTTTGGATCATTGTCCGTTCTGAGGAAAGCGGAATAGCATGTGAATCTACAGCACTACAAGCTACGAACACATGGTTAGTGTAAGATTTTTAGGTCATAGCATATTTTTCTGTAGATAGACATGCTCTTAATAGATTATAAATCGGTACCTACCCTAAGCAGTGCCTAGAGAGCCAATGATATAGATTTTTGGAACAAAGTTCTACAAACTGTTTTGCCCACTAAAGCCTTCTGATGTTTCGTAAACAAGTACGTGTTGACCAGGTAGTAGCCCTACATAAGTCTGCCATCCATGGGAATGTTCCCTAAGGAGGCCATGGTAGCTGTCTTCTTTCAAGTTGACTTTGCTGTGGGCACCACATCTAACATACAGTTAGCCTAAGTACAATACATTTGTATGCATTTAGTAATCAGTCGAGCAAGACCACCCCTGAAAATAGAGTTGCCTTCATCAGGCTTTGCAAAAGCAACAATGAGTTGCTTTTTCTTATGGATGGATTAAGTTCAGTTAATGTAGTATATCAGTGCTCTCTTGACAACAAGTGTGTGTGTAACTCCCTTTGTACCACAGTCTCTGGATATGGGAAGACAATGGACAACTCAGTCATCTGGTTTACATGAAAAGGTTCAACAACTTTCAGGACAAATATGTAGGGTTGTTCTCAAAACCACCATTTCTTTGCACCAGAATAAAAGGTTCATCTACAGTAAGGACATGGAAGAAGGCTACCTTCCAAGACTAGAATTGCACATCACAAGAATTTAGCTGCTTGAAAGTAGAACTCGTCAATCTTGTTAGGCCCATGTACAAATTCCAGATAGGCACTGGAGAACATCTCAATCACCTTTAAGGCACTTCATGAAGGTCTTGGCTACAGGTATCTCAGAGAGACAAATGTTCACTGTTTTGTACGTAGGCCGATACTGTACAAAATGTAAAAGAACGGAGCAGTACAACAATCCCACTTTTTGCAGTTGTAAAAGATAGCAGGTTTATGTCCTACAGAGGTGCTTTTTTGGAGGGTGGGCGGGGTCTATCCGTTTTCACAAATATCAATGAACAAATCTTTTCCACTTTGCTGCATAGTAGAGACCTGTGGTGGGCTTATGTGCCTCACACAGCATTAGTGTACACACCTCTGAAAGCTTAAGGTAACTGAACTCTATGACCTCAGGTACCAGAATGCTAGAATCAAGTGCCTGATGTCTAGGTGTCTGAGATGATGATGGTATGAAGTATGTAAATCTGGCCTTGGCTGAAACTTTTCATGAGAATGTAGACATTTCCAGCAACATCGAAAAACATGGCTGTCTCACCCAAGTTGGTGCCACCAGAATGAGGGTCATCGATACTCGTCTCCTTTTCCTCACACCGTAAGGGATCAGAAGAAATGGAGGCAAAGCATTAGCAAACAACCCTCAACAATTCATACATAGTACACTGTCTCTAGACTGTGGGTCCCTGACAGGAAGTTCTTCGATGTTGTCTACCGTTTCTACCCATACACAAGAGGAATTCCACACCACCATGGGATATACCTGTTCCGTTATCACTGATGCGAAGACGAAACGGCCACCTAGACCAAAGGAGTACACCTGCGATCGAATAGACTTGAAGGTTTTACCCAGGTCTTTGGTTCGCTTCAATTCAAGAGCGCCAAGGTCTGCTTCTACAAGAAACAACAGATGCATATTATTGCATTCTGCCCTGAAAACCTAGCCTCCTACCCCCCAAGTTTCTCCACTCACACTAAATATGGTCTTATTTCCACCTCTGCAGCTTACCTTCTAGACCGCTGACCACTCGGTAATTCCCAATATCACTCCTTCCTGTGGCATCTCCACACCACACCACTCCGTCCTGCACCATCACCAACCCTTTGCCACTGACCCCTTCGCTACTCTACACCATCTTTGTTTTCCACGCCACACTGATGCTCTTACGTCCCCGAGCTAACTCAGAAACACTTCCTGTAACAACGCTAACCTTTCAATCTTTGGTCATTAAGTCTTAACTTAGAGTCTCCTACTAGCCTTCACTTGGTTAGCACAGGCTGTGAATCCAACCCATTCAATCACATACAACACATGTGGGTTGAATGACTACTGGCTTAGAAAAAACAATGTCCATGATAGCAAAATTATTCATGCATTGGAGTGAACGTATTTCCAAAATATTGTCTTAAGCCTCAAAAGGGCAGAACAAAAAAATCAAAAACCTCTGATATCGTTCAGGCATGCACATGCCAAATAGTAAAATTACTGAGATCACCCTTTAAACAGATCTTGAAGAGAAAGTATGATGAATGGCAAGTAAATTCTCTGTGCAATAAACGAAAAGAGCTTTTTTAAAATCATCAGTACCCAATATAATCTCATGGCGCACAGACCTCCCTCTAGCCTGATTAGGGGACACCTGCTTCAGAGAAAAGGACTACTTACATGCAAATTACCCAAATATATTTTATGAAATTAATTTTATCAATACGTTTAAACCAAAAAACATCAATTTAATACACTTACAAATAGAATAAACTGAAAATCAATGGACACGTACACTGAATTGCACTAACTACAGTCCTAAAAGAGTAGGAAGAGTAGGATACAAGACAACACCAACTTACTGCATGTACTGTTCACTGATGTTGTAAAGAAAATTTTATCGTCATGCCCCCTAAAAAGAAAATTTGCGCAAAACACTTATTGGATGTGTGCACAGTATACAGAAAAAATATACACAACATCAGAGTTTTCATGTTAAATAGCACAACCTGATTACATTATATTGATATAAACACTGTGGGATTTGAATGTTGGGATATAATTGGGACATCAAAGTTAGGAGACAACCGAAGTTCACACATCTTAAATTCACACATAATTTGTTCTCCACAGAATTAAATGTGTTAGATTTTTACAAGTCAGGCAACCCTTAAGCATTTACAGTTTGAAAATAGACACTTCCTGAATATTACCCCCTGGAAGTGCAGCTCACTGTTGAGCCCCATTGGTAAAAAGGTGAAGATTTACAGAGCACTAGTGATTAACGCTCCTAAACTTTTAGTGACACTTGGAGCACAAAGGGACGAGGACACTGGACCACTTGAAGATCACGAATGGCTTGTGGTGAAAATGGCACCCAGGAAGCTGGCTATCTCGGAGCACCTGAAGCTTAAACAGTTTAAGATCCTCTACAAGCTGGGATTTAAGTGGGCCGGGTCCTTCCAGGTCTCAGACCCAGTAATATTTTAGAACAGACAATGATCCGGCTCCCTATCGAGTCCTATATTCATGCCCTTACCATTACTCGGGAAAACATTGACAATTTCTGAACAATTATTGTAATAAATATTCAGGTGATCCATGGCAGTAATTTAGTTCCTGTTTTTATTTTACATCTTTTGCTCAATCTTTCAGTCAATTAGGGTTTTCACTGTTCCCAGAACGTTGTGTTTTTGTATTTTTATTTTGTGCAGCATATTACTCTTGTATAGCTATCGTAATTTCTAGCATCTGAACCTATATAGAGATCTCTTAATATTTTGATCAACTGAGTGGGGTGGTGTTGGGGTGGGGGATACTACAGGGACCTCCGAGATGGTATTTCCCAGTTTCATTGAAATGGGACAGATTGCTCAGGGATGAGCTGAGGGCAGCGATCAAGGAGTATTTTCAGACAAACGATCCAAGTGAAACGTCTCCCCAAAACAACTGGGACGCTTTCAAAGCGGTTCTGCGGAGTAAATGCATTGCAATAGTCTCAGCACTGAATAAGCAGAGAGCACAGGAAAGGGTAGACTTAGAGGTCTCTCTCGCCCAGACAGAAAGTGAATCCAAAAAGACTCCTACGCGCGTTTTGAAGCACCACTTGAGTGCATTGAAAGAGAAACTAGGTGCAATATACACCAATAGAGCTGAATTCACACTCCTGCGGCTTTGGCGCAATGCATATGCCCAGGGCAACAAAGAAGGCACCCACCTGGTGTGACAGCCCTGGGGAAAAAAAGGAACAGAAGTATATCGGGGGCATCGACAGAGGAAACAGGGAGACAGAACATGACGAACAATCCAAGGCCAATATCTTTGGCAATTCTACCAAGATCTCTATAGGGCTGCTACACCCCCCCCCCCCCCAACCACACCCCCCACCTTCCGCTTCCACAGATCTCAGATGCCTGGAAGGAACAGTTAGATGCCCCAATATCTGAGTAGGAGGTGAGACAAGCCATCATGGCCTTGAAGCCCCGTAAGTCACCAGGGTCTGACTGCACACTTCTACAAGACATACGCACCCGAACTGATACCACATATAACAGCATTATTCAATGACATAGCGACTGGACAAAAGGTGGCACCGTCCATGGGGGAGGCACTGATCACGACGATACCAAAACCAGGGAAGAATCCCCAACAATGTGCATCCTACAGACCAATAGCGCTACTAAATCTCGATGCTAAATTCCATTCGGCAATCTTGGCATCTAGCTTACAAAATTTAATGCCATACATTCACCTGGACCAATCCGGATACATAAAAGGGAGACAAACACACAACAATATACACAGGACATTACATCTTATAGAAAAGGTGTCCAAGTTCAAAATCCCGGCGGTACTAGTAGGGCTGGATGCAGAGAAAGCCTTTGACAGGGTGTACTGGCACTTTCTGTTTCTCACACTGGAACGTTTTGGCTTTGGGTACAAGTTTATCAATATTATTAGAGCTTACTGAGTCCAGGTGAATGAGGTGAGCTCGAGCCCCTTCGAACTAGGCAGGGGCCCACGTCAGGGGTGCCCCCTTTCCCCCTTACTGTTTGCCTTGAGCATCGAGCCTCTGGCGTGTCAGCTCCGGACAACCCCTGACATTCAGGGGATTCGTTTTGAGGGGAGAAAAACAAAGTCTCCCTTTTTGCTGATGACGTCCTTTTGACACTCACATCCCCCAGAACCTCACTGCGAACACTCCAGGGGGAACTGAAGAAATTTGAAGCAGCCGCAGGCTTTCGAGTGAATTTGACCAAATCCTCTGTGTTAAATCTGACATTGCCAGATGGGTTGCGGATACTGATTCAGGGAGAGTCACAGTTTGCTTGGGTCAAACATACTCTAACATACTTGGGGATTCAGATTTCCCTCAGCATAGAAGGGCTGTTTAAAGCGAATTTTCCACCTTTACTCACCGAGGTACAGCAGGAGCTTAAGCAATGGAAACCACTGTTCATTTCTTGGCTGGGGCGGAAAAATGCAGTTAAAATGACCATCCTCCCCAAACTGCTGTATCTGTTTCAAGCACTCCCGATAGATGTGGAAAAGGATTTCTTGCTGGGGGTAGGCTCCATGAGCCTACGTTACATCTGGCAAGATGGGAGAGCTCGTCTACCCTTCCAGGTCCTAAGGAAGCCATGGACTGAGGGGGGAGCAGCACTACCAGACTTTGGGCTTTACTATAAGGCGGCACAATTGAGAGTGGTGTCGGAATGGTCCATGAGGGAATCAGACAGGCACTGGCTCAACATGGCCCGGGCTATCGTGGGTAGGACAATCTGGGACGTCCTTTGGAAGCCCAAAAAAGACAGACCCTCCAATGCTTATTTAAGTACCCCCACCTGAACTACTCTCAAGATATGGGACGAGGCGACTCATGGCCAGGGGTGAACCTCTTTCCCATCTCATTACACCTCCATACATTTTAACCCAGAGTTCCCACCAGCGCTGAAGGCGGGCTCGTTTGATGCTTGGAGGGACGGAGGCTGCTTGGTTCTCTTAGACCCGTTTCACAACTACGACATTCTTACATTTGAAAATTGCCAGCGGGATTTTAACATCCCACCAACGCAGCATTTCCACTACCTTCAGCTGAAACACTGGGCATTCCATCCACCAGTAAGGGAGGCGGCAACTCAGGGGCTGAACCCTATAGAATCCTTTGTAAATCAGGCAGGCACCACAAAAGGGGTAATCTCATATCTATATAGCCTTCTGGTCTCCACAATGATTGCACCGAGGCCGCAGTACATTCGCTTTTGGGAGCAGACCCTGGGTAGAGAAGTGATAGAAGGGGAGTGGAAACACTTATGGTCTGATATCGCTAAGCATAACCACTCACTAGAGCTAAGGGAGGCCCACTACAAAACGGTATTTGATTGGTATCTATACCCTACTAAACTCAAAAGGATCTTTCCCCAAACCTCAGACCTTTGCTGGAGGAGGTGTGGCCTGTTGGAGGACTTCTGGCACATATGGTGGGACTGCCCATCCATTAAACCATTCTGGGAAGAGACTCTGGCCCAGATTAAAGAGATTCTGGAGTACCCCTTACCGAGCTCAATAGAAGCAACCATCCTGATTCTAGGAGCCGCCACTCTAGAACACCAATCCAGGGCAGACAAGGCAATTATGTGGGCATGTATAGGGGTGGCTAAGAAGGCCATAGTGGCTAATTGGAACGAGGTGGCACCAGTGCTGGCACAATGGCACTCCCGTTTGTTGGAACGAATGGCAGACATCTTCAGGGATGACTATAAGAATTTTTAGTATAAATGGGGCCCCTTGGTGGCATGCCTCACAAGGGGCCTCCCGCTGGCCGTCTGCCCTCCCACATTGATGGGTCTACACCTATTTCAGTGTTAGGACACTTGGAGGGGAGTTCCCGTTGTACTCTGGTCAACAGCCTGCATGGGATAATTTAGGGGGCACGTGGGAAGATTCAATTTTGCGCACCAGGGCTCAGCAAGGTTACGTTAGTCACAGCATCTCCACCACAGGGGAGGGGGAGGGAAGGGAGGTTGTTTTCATAGTTTTGAAAATGTAATTTTGACACGACATTGGCCGGCAAAAAGCAAATGTATTCTGTAATTCCCGCAGCTTAAGACACTGTGCATGCTTTAGCTGGGGGGAAGTTTGCAGGGTAATTTGTGAGGCCGAGTACCTGAATGTATGAAGATGGAAGACTTTTCAATAGACAGATGTTTGACAAAAAAATTAAATAAGTATTTGAGGCCAAGGATATATGAGTTATAAAACCGGTCTGATCTGGATGGACCACCTGTTGTGCACAAGGGGCCAATCTTGAAGCCCATATTTTCATAAATATTTTATAGTCTACACTTAATAGGCTGATAGGGAGATATGCACTAGGATCCCTAGGGTCCTTATCTTTGAGAAAGCATACCACCATGAGGAAATTCGATTTTCGATCTTGCTTGTATTTAGCCACCATTTTGTGTTCCACCGCCATTTTGTGTTGCCCTCACTCAGGCAGCACAATAAACGAAGTTTTTCTGCTGATCTCACTGCAACGTGTCAAAATAACCTCCTGCCTCTGTTTACGAGACTGATGTCAGGGACTAGCTAAGTTCACTAATTCCCGTCTGGTCCGACTGGTCCCTGTCTCAACTGTCTGTTGGTTCGCACCATTCTTTCCTGACTTTATCTTATCTTCTGGCCTTCGCTATTCTCTACTTGTATTCTCTCATTTCACAACTGTCCTCCAAAGCATACAAATGTGTCCTGCCACCTGCAAGTTGAGTTGTGGACACTACCACTAATTAACTTGTGGGGAGGGGTGACAAAAACAGTTGGAAGAGAGGTTTTTTTGGGTTACTTGATATCTTGTTTTCAAACTTTTCTCATTGGTTATATCTTGTTTTCAAACTCTTGCCATTGGCTAAACATGTATGCATTGGGAGTGTTATTGGTGAATCTATGTGCTATAAAAGATTGTGCAATAACACATACATGGTGTTGAGATGCACACCGCTGTACTCTTGCTTACAACTGCTCATTCCTTTGTTGATGTCCTCCACAATTTTAAACTTTGTCGGCGTACTCGCTCACTCCGCGCTCTGCCAACTTGCGCTGCAAATTGGTAGAAACGCAAGGGAACCTCATTTCGATTCCCAATGGAGCTGCACAACCTATTAGAATGAATCCAATGCATTGAATCCGTAATCAACTCTATTTCTTTCACCATATTAATCAAATTATGATTGTCCTTTTATTTCTCTGTTATTTTCTTCAATCCATTTTACTCATTCGCTCTTCTTAAACTGGTCATTAAAACGCAGGAGCATAACTTTGTTTCCACATGTCACGCTTTAATTAAAATCACCCAATGCATTTCGGGAATAATCCCTTCTTCGGTGGTTTCTAAGATACAAAAAAATATAACATATCAGTGCCATAATGATCCTAGTAATTCAATAACCAAAATACACCACAACCATGTTTCACAATTGTTGAAGCTGTACTCAAGCCTATTACAAAAAGAATTTAAGGCAATGTAAATAACTCGTATAACAGAACCTGCACTGTTCACACTGCATAAATCACCTCGCATATCTGCAATGATACTGAATGATTCCTCACCTCCTGTAATCACTAGAGACTTGTTTATGATATTAAATAATGTCAGTGCTTCGCTCCGTGCTTACCGTGACAAATGCTGTTAAAACCACTTGCATAAATCTCCTGTTTCATCTTGATAAAAATGCCTCGCAATGAAGCGCCATGCGCTTTTCTCTTTCCTCTCGATAATAGAGACTGCAACTGCCTTCAAGCAACAAAAACTCACATTTATCGCACTAACTGCCTTCAGCTGGAATGTCACATGTCCTCTAGCTTCTGCTGAACTGCGGACTGGATTACAAGAATATTCTGTGCAAGTCACTAATGCTGATGAAATAAACTGCTTCACCCACAATGCCCCTGTGCGTGTATAACTGAACCTGGAATCTGAATTACGCGCTGACATGACTGACTGATGTTAGTATTCTGAACCAAAAACATAATGAGCCTCAGAATATTATTTTTTGACTGTTACTATGTACGTCTACTTGATCTTGACACGTGTTTTCATGCTGAATAATGTCAATCATATAAAAAACAATTTCATTGTGAGCACAGTCTTGAATGACAGGGAAACTCTGACTCCTGCGTCTGCGCTGATGTTGAACGCAATTGAATGTTCTTTTTATCCTTTTTCCACTCGAAAATTTCTTCTGGGTGCTACCTCAACGGTTAGGGCAGAAAGTTCATTCAATAACACATACATGGTGTTGAGATGCACACCGTTGTACTCTTGCTTACAACTGCTCATTCCTTTGTTGATGTCCTCCGCAATTTTAAACTTTGTCGGCGTGCTCGCTCACTCCGCGCTCTGCCCACTTGCGCTGCAAATTGGTAGAAACACAAGGGAACCTCATTTCGATTCCCAAGGGAGCTGCACAACCTATTAGAATGAATCCAATGCATTGAATCCGTAATCAACTCTATTTCTTTCACCATATTAATCAAATTATGATTGTCCTTTTATTTCTCTGTTATTTTCTTCAATCCATTTTACTCATTCGCTCTTCTTAAACTGGTCATTAAAATGCAGGAGCATAACTTTGTTTCCACATGTCACGCTTTAATTAAAATCACCCAATGCATTTCGGGAATAATCCCTTCTTCGGGGGTTTCTAAGATACAAAAAAATATAACATATCAGTGCCATAATGATCCTAGTAATTCAATAACCAAAATACACCACAACCATGTTTCACAATGTTTTGGTTGTGAAAGGGATTCCCGGCTGGAGGACTCTTGTCCAATTCCTCCGGTTGGAACTATGTGAATTAAATTAGCCGGCTCCCTTGAGGGAATACCTAAATAGGTTTAGGTATAAAAACATATTTCTTCCTTGGTGATTCTGTATCCCCAGGGAATTAAAATATGGACATAATACATACAAGGATCCTTTGTTCTGCGCAATCTTATGAATGGAGTGTATTTTGGCTTCTTGGACATATAGCAGTCTGTTGGGCTGGTTATTTTTTGCAGTCTTTTGGAACACTATTAAGAAGCGTTTCTTGTAAATATGACTTGCAACTAGTATTTACAAATGGTTTGGTTTAAGTACAGTCTGTGGGCTGTCCTTTGTTTCTGTCCTAAGTGTTGATCTGTGGGTTAAATGTGTGTTTCTGTGGGTTAAATGTATGTGTCCTGAGTGTTGTTCCCTTTCTGTTTATGTCTGAAATGAGCTCAATGTGTGTTTGTGGTTTTTCTTGATGTTTTCAGTCTGTTAAGCAAAATGTCAGTTAATTAATATTAAGTAGAAATTAAATAAAAATCCAGAAATGAACCATGTGATATGCTAAATAGCTATATGTTGCTATATAATTTATAGAGTAAGCAACTATGCACATGTACAAACTGTTAAATGCTTAAAAAAAGAAAATTAAAATTCACATTCACTAGGATACAATGGCCTCAAAAACGAAATTGTGTGTTTTGTAGAAAAATAAATTATAGTATTTTTTTTACTTAAATACATTGTATTAGATATTAACAGGCAAACACTTCAGCTGAAGTACATTTTTGCTGAACTCAAACGCAACACGCATTGATATGTCTTCGTTTGAAAACAAAAACTGCCACGTGCTCATTTTACAACACTGAGAGACAAGCTTTTATTGTCGCTAAGCAAGCAGCTCTAATAGACAGGAATGTTTACTCAGCCAGGACTTCGCCCTCAGTTGAACACGGGTGAAACTTTGCATTTCAAAATGTTGTTTTAAAAAAAAAAAAGGTTCCAAAACTAAGGTTCATTATTTTGTATTACAGGAAGACATTTCAATTAAGCATTTTTATAAGTTGTGTTGTACTGCATAATGAGGACATTTGTATATGGAATTTCACTTGGCGCAGGCTTTAATAAACATAATTTTTTTGAAGGATTTGCAAGAGATATGTCTAATATCCAATATCTGCAATCTGTAAAGAACATTCTGAGGATGATTAATATGTAGCACAATTATAGGATATTTATTTTTAAGTGCCCCAAATATCAAAGTCGAAATTGGGTAAAATAGACTATTTAACAGCATTCTTGCCCTTTACAATAGCTTTAAAGTGCCTTAGGCTTCAGTAAATCCATACATTTAGGTATAATACAAATTTGCAGGTTGTTCCCATTTGGGGTTGCTTTTAATGTCTCAGTGAGCCAATGTGCCCAGTGCAGAGGTTTGAGTTTAATATCAAGATTGAAGGTTCTAACTCTAGCTAGACCTACTGAGACGTTCATCCTTTTAAGGTTGATGAACTAAGTACCGTTGCGTAGGGTAGTAACAAACATTTGTTCTAAAGCTAGTATGTTATGTTATTATGTTCTGTGAGTTATTCACAGTAACTGTTTTAATAATCTAAGAATAGAACCAAATTGTAGCCTCTAACAGAAGTAATCTATATAACATGTGTTTTTAAATAGGGTTAATTATTGCAGGTTAAAAAGAGTTAGGAAGGCTTTTTGTCTTTGACAGCTTCAGGGTGAGGAAAGAGAGACACGCGAGGCAGATTTTAACCTCGAGGTCAGTAAGGTGGGAGTTAGGAGTGAGTGTAAACAGATGAAAAACCATTGCTTGGAAAAGCTTCTCTGACAAGAAGACATTAATGCTTGCACACTATAGGAACCTTGAAAAGTGGCGGGGACCAGGAATGCTGGCAGAGGCTGGATAGCAGCCCAGAAAGTTCTGCTGAGGTGTTATTCTTAGCTCTTGGAGGACTGTGCAAGGTCGAGAAGTGCATTCCTGCACGGCCTCACTCAAAGCAGGGCCTCAAAGGAAGTGATACATTCATATTTCTGCTTTTGAAAAATAATGTCCACGTAGTTGCCTTCATTTAACAAATGTGGCATTAGCCTCAGACAAAAACTAAGATGAAGCTCTTTCTTAGAATTTTGTGGGCTACATGCCTAGGTAAAAACGATCAGCAAATTAAGATTCATTTTTCACAGGAGGAATTGTGGCGCAAGGGAACACAGCGTGTCTGTGAAAATGTTTTCCTTTTAGACAGTTAAAATTAAGGTGGCTTAACATGCTTACATGTTTTAGTCATTGCAAAGTTGACAAGATGGTTACAGTTAAGTACCACTAGGTTTGTATTTTTTATTTTTTGTGTTTTGTTAATGTGTGTTATGTTTTGTCGCCTGATTAAAAGTTATAGTTGATATTTTTGTGTGTTATGTGAAGTGTTTTTCTTTTGTGTGTTGTGTATTTTTTTTTAATTCTGTCCACAGATCATTCATGGATTGTTCTGGGTGGTTCGAGGGCTGACAAGACTACAGTTGGACATGTGAGTTGGTTTGACGAAGATGTCAGTTGTGAAGGAATAATGGTGAAATGAGCGCCCTGAATGGCTAAAGGCAGGAAATCAGGGTGAGAGAAGTCTAGAAAGGACTGAGAATGTTACAGTAGGTGAAGAGGAGTAGTGAAAAAGCAGAGGTTAACAGCCAACGAAACAGTGATGGTCCATATCATGAGGTGGTGGAACGAGGGTTCCATATGTCCCTGTGGGACCTAATCAATGTGCAAATTGCAAAAAGGAGGGTGCTGTCAGCTGTGTGTTGAAACAGATGTGTTTTTGCATAACTTCTTTGGAAAGAAATGTTTGTGTTTATTTTTGTGCAGCCTGACAAATTAAGCAGGCCAGAATATTAGTTGTTGAGTTGCAGGTTCATTGTGCATAAAGTACATGACATAGTGTTGTGCGTCACCGTTCATTTACATATGATATTGAAATTTGTCTATGCTTTCTGTGCTTGGTATACAGCAAGTATACCTGATGGCTTGGCAAGTGTGTTTTTATTTTATGCACGTTTTTTTCTTGTTTTTGCGTTGTGTTTACGCTTTTGCTTTTAATACTGTTACAAGCTCCCCTGTGTTGTGAAGGGATGGTCATGACGATGCCCATCGCTGCGCAACAGTTGGTTGGACGTATTCTGATACTAAATTCCACAGATAATGATATTTCATGCTGTGAACATGCGAGACAACACTTTACCAGTGCATGTCTATTTGGCTAAAATGGTATTGAAGGAAAATAAAAAGAGATATACAGGATCAAAGTGTGTCACCTGCAGTTAGTCACGTTACTGCCCCCTTCCCTTAAGGAACAGGCAGCCCTAGATTTATGTATCCTGATTGGACGTAAGGATAAATTATAGATCTGTGACTCCTGTACATGGTGACCTAATTTCTATATTACATTAGTCAGTTTTGTTCTGCTACCTAAGTAGTGTATGGCTTTGTTCCTTAAAGGAAACCAGGTTTAATTTTTCCCTGAAGAAGGAACTGGAACATTAGCTGAGATTACCGTATATGGTGTACCGGCCAGCGGTAGAGTTAAAATTTGTGTACTATTTTGACTTTTGTGTATCACCCATACTCTTGGTATTGTGTCACAAACTTTACCATCACCCGAGTAATTTCTTGTTCTTGTTCTTTACTGCCATTTCCAATAAAAATTCTGGAACGAGTGGTTAGTGGAGCAATATCTCAGTTCCTAGAAAGTAACAATGTCCTGGATAAGATGCAATTTGGATTCCGTCCAGGACATGGTACGGAGACGGCCCTGGTGACCGTTATGGATGATCTACGAATACAAGCGGACAGGGGACAAGCGGCGGTCTTGATCCTCCTCGACCTGTCCGCCGCATTCGATACGGTGAACCATGGGATCCTTTTGTCCAGATTGGAGGAGGTGGGAGTGACGGGAACTGCTCTAAAGTGGCTTCGCTCCTATCTCTCTAACAGACAGCAGGCAATTGCTCTTCCCCCCTTCTGCTCCAGTTTCTCAAACATACCGCAAGGTGTCCCACAGGGATCGGCAATAAGTCCCATCCTCTTTAACATATATATGAGCCCCCTACCTACAATTATAAGATCTCACGGCGTCAATTTAGTTAATTATGCTGATGATACTCAGCTTATTCTGTCCTTAGAAGGCGAGCATTCGGTTCCTGTAACAGATTTTCATGCATGCCTGCAGGATATAGCAACTTGGCTTAGGGAGAACTCCCTCCAATTTAACTGTGAGAAAACTGAGATTCTATACTGTGCCACAGGAAGAGTTCCTCCTCCGCTTCCACCTAATTTCTGGCCAAGTATGGATGGTGTATCATTGACTCCTAATCTTGCCGTACGTAACCTGGGTGTAACGTTTGACAATAAACTGACGCTGGAGAAGCACGTCAACAAGACAGTCGGGAGCTGCTTCAGTTTGATGCGAGCCTTTCGGAAAATATTACCATTGTTCTCATCAGAAGCAAGGATGTTGATAGCCCGAAGCACCATTCTGGGTAGATTAGATTACTGTAATGCTCTGCTTCTGAACTCACCACAGTATCTGATCGAGAGACTGCAGAGAACACAGAATATGGCGGCAAAGATAACCTTGGGACGACCACGTCGTTCCTCTACCTTGCAAGCCCTCTCGGAGTTACACTGGCTGCCAATCCCCCAGAGAATTCAATTTAAAGCCATTTGCCTATTGTTTAAAGCTCTACATGGACAGGGGCCAAAATCTCTGCAGGACAGTTTTAGCTGGTATACTCCACTTCGGCTGCTCCGCTCCTCTTCATCTAACCTTGTGAGGGTGCAGAGAGTTAGGAAAGTTAAGTCAGGAGGTCGAGCTTTTTGTATAGCAGCCCCTCGACTCTGGAACACACTCCCACTGGACATTAGACAAATAGATAATCTGACGCAGTTCAGAAAAAGAATCAAAACTTGGCTATATGCACGGGCCATCTCCCATCTCTCCCGCTAATCCTACTCTGACAGTAGTCCTTGTTCACCCAGCACACACTCTAACATAGCGCCAGGTTACCCGTAGGGTGTCAGTAGCACTTTATAAGCAACTATAATAATAATAATAATAATTTATGAGTGTATCACATCAAGTAAAGCTACCTCTTGACACAAAGATTTGGCAATATGAACTCCCAAATGTGAAGAAAAGGTTGACTGTTTGTGTGCTCCAAGTTTGGAAGCAATGGTTGAGTAATGGAGTGCTTATTTCCTACTCATGGGTTTGCTAATTTCTGGTGAGAAGACATACAAATTCGAGTTCCAGGCTATGAGAGGTGCTCGGCCAACAACTTTACTTGTTGGCAAATTGACCAGTGTCAAGCGCTACTACTATTGTGGTGTCCATTTGCCCTGGATTGTCGAATTACTCATGTGTGATCTCAAATCCATGAGGGATGTACCTGTACTGATGAGCACCTGCTGAGTACCAAGTGTTGCAAAGTCATTCTGTGCCCTGGGCACCCCCCCACAACTTTTTGCTGACTGGAACTGGTGGTAACTGACTCTGACTGATCCTGGGCTCTGCCTAACCAGGCCCAGGGCCAGTGCCAAGCTGAAAGGAACACATTAGAATACAGTTAAAACACCCAACATACACTAGGGTACACTATGGTATGGTGGGGTACCCCTGAAATTGGTATGACCTACCCCATAAGCCCCTAGCATATAATAGGGCAGGGGATTGAAACTACCTAGAAGTCCCCAGTACCCTGGGGTATGGCAGTTTAGAGGCCAGCAGTTTTTTCTGCACTAGCATGTGTGCAGTGCCGAAGCCTGAGGTCAGTTTAAAAGCAGCACTGGGTGACAGGACCGCTTTGAAACAGTAAATTGCTGGTCAAATTCGACTTTGATGCTAGGAACACAGTAAAAGGAGAATCTGCAATATTTCTACAGATTCAGAACCCCTAACGTCTCCCCTAGTAGCACAGGGTTTTGGGGGGGTCCTGTAGAAATTAGGGAAATACTTATAAAATATGTTTTTATAAGCCCTGGTGCTAGAAGACTGGCCCAAGTCATTTTCCCCATTGCAATCCCCATGGCCCATAGGTTAACATGGTAGGAAGTTAATGATTAATAAATATTGATAGGAGAGGACTAGCCGGACCATTCAAAGACTTCCCAGAATGGTAGCACTAAATCCAACAATATTATATTGTTGAATTTCTCCTAAAGTGTACATACAAGAAGTTATAAGACTTTCTTGTTTGTAAGTCCAAATTCAGCCTTCCAGTGGTTTGCCCTGATTGGTCAGAGTTAAGTGGATTAGCCAGGCTGCTTTGAAGAGGTGATAAAGAACCACTCTGCTGGGAGGGCAGTGTGCTGGTCTATAGGTATGCCAGGCCAGGAGGTGGAGTCGTAAACTATGCTCTTCAAAGGCAGAGGGGAGGCCTGCGTTTCAGTTTCACTCTGACACTCTTGACCCAGAGTCAGGGCTAGGCTTAAGGAAGGTATGTGCAGATGGTAGGGGGACAGTCCATGGAAATAAGCCATCCCAGGGGGTGTGTTTAGCCAGCTCTTACCTCCTTGCTGGAAAATCAGCCATTATGGATTTGGAAGAATGATGCACTCTGGGACAACAAAATGCCACACTCTGCAGGATGTGGTCATAACTATGAGGAGTTACCCTGCTTTCATTGGTCAGAAGTGACCTGTGGCTTAACCCAGAGAATTTTGAATAAGTATCTGAGAGGGGCAGAGCCCTCCAGATCTGCTGCTTGAAACTTACTGAAGCAAGACGTGCCCTGCTGCGAAATTCTGCTGTGCAAAGATTTCTAAGGCCTGACCTCTGAAAACTGCACCATCTGAAAACTGCAGCCCTGTGGATTACCTTGCTACAAAAGGACTAAGAAGTAGACTCCCTGCAAGCTACAGGTTAACAGAGCTCACCTGGACATCCCCACAAAGAATCCACAGCCTGGAGAACCAGTGGATTTGAAAGGGTTTTGTTCAAGTGGATTGCGGAATTGAAGTTTCACACTTTCAAGGACTCTCTTGGAGATTCCAGAACCTTGGACGGTGTGTTGGATACTTTGGGACCCGCAAGCAGAACTTCAGGAAGGAGTTCTAACCGGACCTAGCCTGCTGGAGAAGGCTGCACAGTGGTGAGAGATTCTCCAGAACAGTTTCTAAAGGTGTGTTCCTGTCAGAGAAAACGAAATGACTAAAAGGGGCACTGTTGGTTTCTAAGCACTAGAAAGTGACTAATCTTTAAAAATTAATTTCTCTGGTTCCCTACAGTGGAAATTTTTCGTTTTGGTGTCATTTAAAAGATACAAATATTACCTATTTTTATCAATTGGTGTTGGATTTTTATTTTTTGTTGTGTCTTAATTATTTACTGAAATGGTGTTTTTAAATGCTTTACATACCTGTCTTTGAAGTTAAGCCTGTCTGCTCGCAGCCACGTTACCAAGGGTTGAGCATAGGAATAATTTTCTAAGACCTATGCTGGGTCCTATCATGTGTTAGTGGCCTTATTGCCAGTAGCAGACCTACATTTGCCCCTATCAATAACCCACTTTCCAACATTTGGTGCTCAGCGGTGTGGATGAGGACTTGCATTTGAAGAGCGTACACCTTTCAGTAAAGTGAATTGAGATTGTAAAAATCCTCTAAATTGCCTTAAAACAAAACTTTTGAGTTTGATTTTTGGAATTTGGACTAAACTGTTTTTAATCCATTGTTTTGATTTTTCCAAATTGTTCTAAGTCTGTTGTGCCTAGTTGGTGTGACCCAAAACCTGGGCTGGGGTAGCTGAGGAGACGCAAGGGGGGGGGGGTGGTGGAGGGTGAGCCCCCCAACCTCACCCCAGAGGGAGGTGAGGATGATGCCTCTTCCATTTTTTCCATTGTTAGCCATATGATTCCAGGTGGTGGGAGGGGGGGGGGGGGTGTCCCTTACTCAGGTACCACTACTGTCCCTTGCAGAGAGACAGCTTCAGGCTCAATTAGAGTTGATTGCCTTGGAGAAGGAGACATTTGAACTGGCTAAGTGAAGATGGGAGAGGGAGGAGGAGAAGAGGAATGGTGTCAGCGAAAGTGAAGAGGATGTTGAGATGTCCAGGGGTGGTAGATTTGAACCTAAACTTCCCAAGGGCATAGTACCCAGGTACACTGAGGGGGATGACATCGACAAATGGCTAGCAGCTTTTGAGAGGGCCCTTAAAATGAGTAGGGTCCACTCTAGGTATTGGGGTGCACTCCTGTGGGAGTTGATTCCAGTAGCTGGGAGGGATAGGCTCCTGACCCTGAAGGGAGATGATGCAGAATCATACCAGCAGATGAAGGCATGCTTAGTCAAGAGATTTGTTCTGACTCCAGAGCAGTACAGGGTGAAGTTTAGAGGCATCCAGAAATTGAGTTCAAAGTCTTGGGTAGACTTTGTGGACATTTCAGTGAAGGCTGGATTGTTGGTAACACAGTTGACTCATATGAGGGATTGTATAATTTGTTTTTGAAAGAACATATTTTGACTCATTGTGCAGAAGAGAAGTTACGCCAGTATCTAGTGGACGCTAAGCTGACAGACCCCAGAGAGCTGGGAGAAGCAGCTGATGAGTGGGTGAAAACCTGGGTTTCCATTCAACACCAGAGGGGTGACAAGAAGAAAGGAGGACAGATCCCTCCCCAGGGGAAAGCCCAGGGAAAGGAAGGTCTAAACCAAGAGTCCTCCAAAGACCCCCAAAAACCTGCACAAGGAGGGGGCGGGCCCGAGCCAACCCAAATTCAAAGGGAGGGAGTATCAGGGAAAGAATGGTAGGTTCTTTGATCCCTCAAAGGTGGGTAAGTGCTTTGACTGTAACCAGCCAGGTCACAAACAGGGAGATGCTGTCTGCGCCAAGAAGCTCCCCCCTAAGGGGCCATCCACAGGGATTGCCAGTGTCAGTGTAGGGGTGGAGAATGGTGCCCCAGAGAGAGGTAGTCAGGTGGTGGAAGCAACCTTAGTGTCCCTGGGTGGGGTGAATATTGCAACCCTTGCTGCCTTACCTCCAAACATGGACAAGTACAGGCAGTGGCCTAAAGTAAATGGGACTGAGGTTGAGGCTATCAGAGACACTGGGGCTAGTGTAACTATGGTCCTGGATGAACTGGTGCCTCCAGAGAGGTTGTTACCTGGTGAGTTTCACCAGGTGACATATGCAGAGAGCACTACCAAACTCCATCCTATGGCTGTGGTGGATTTGGAATGGGGAGGTGTGACAGGCCCTATGAAGGTAGCTGATTCAAAGGTGCTCCCAGTCCAGTGTTTACTGGGCAATGATCTTGAAGCCTCTGTGTGGTCAGAGGTGGAGAGAGGACTCCATATGAAAATAATGGAGCTCCCGGAGTGGGTATGTGCTGTGACTAGGTCACAGACTAGCCAGAAGGGAGGGGCTGGACACTTGGACCCTGGAACAAAGGGCCAAGCATCCAAGGACAAGGGCACTGGGCCTGGTGAGCCAGACCAGGGAACTCCAGAGGTGCAGGAAGAATCTAACCATGATGGGGAGGATCTGACCTCTGAGGGAGGGACTCCATCCCTGCCAGAGCTGTCAGATTTGGCAGAACTGACATGAGCAGGTGGACCCTCCAGAGAGGAGTTCAGTCAGGGACAGCGTGACTGTCCCACCCTTGAGAGCTTGAGGTGGATTGCTTCTAAGCAAGAGGAGGGGGATGACAGTGGGTTTCACAAACTCTACTGGGAAGATGGAATGCTTTATACTGAGGCCAGAAACCTCAAGGAGGGGGCCACCAGGAGGTTGGTGGTGCCCCAGAAGTACAGAGAGTTCATCCTGACTTTGTGTCATGATATCCCCTTGGCAGGACATTTGGGACAGACAAAGACATGGAACCGGTTGGTGAACCATTTCTACTGGCCCAAAATGTCTGAAAAGCTAAAGGAGTTTTGCAGCTCCTGTGTCACCTGTCAGGCCAGTGGCAAGGCAGGGGGCAAGACAAAGGCTCCCCTAATTCCACTGCCAGTGGTTGGGGTTCTTTTTGAAAGGGTGGGGATGGACATTGTTGGTCCCCTGGACCCACCTACTGCATCAGGGAATAGGTATATCTTAGTGGTAGTTGACCACGCCACTAGATACCCTGAAGCCGTACCTCTTAGAACCATTGATGCTCCTGCTGTGGCTAGAGCACTGCTTGGTGTGTTCACCAGAGTGGGTTTTCCAAAAGAGGTAGTGTCAGATAGGGGCGCAAACTTCCTGTCCAGCTATCTGACTGCTATGTGGGATGAGTGTGGTGTCAACTACAAGTTCACCACCCCCTATCACCCACAAAGAAATGGTCTTGTTGAGCGATTCAACAAAACCCTGAAGGGCATGATCAATGGGTTGTGAGAGAAACTCAGGAGGAGATGGGATGTTCTCCTCCCATGCTTACTGTTTGCCTACAGGGAGGTGCCACAGAAAGGGGCTGGTTTCAGTCCCTTTGAGTTGGTGTTTGGACACCCTGTGAGGGGGTCATTGAGCCTGCTAAGAGAGTCTTTAGAGAAGCCTCTTAAGGAGGCAAAGGACAATGTGCTTGATTATGTGCTAGGCCTGAGATCTAGAATGGCAGAGTACATGTACAAGGCAAACAGGAAACTGGAGGCCTGCCAGGAGCTCATGAAGCACTGGTATGATCAAAAGGCTACTATGTCTGAGTATACTCCAGGACAATTGGTGTGGGTGTTGGAGCCTGTAGCTCCCTGGGCCCTCCATGACAAGTGGAGTGGGCCCTATCCAATCTTAGAAAAGAAGGGTGAGGTTACTTATTTGGTTGACCTTGGCACCCCCAGGAACCCTCACAGGGTTCTCCATGTGAATAGATTGAAACCCCACCATGACAGGCCAGACATGACCATATTACTGGTCACTGATGAGGGTGTGGAGGAGGAAACTGAGCCTGTTCCCGACCTCCTCTCCACTAATGTGCAAGATGGGTCAGTGGAGGGAGTTGTACTCTCTCCCAAATTGACAGACCAGCAGCACTGAGACTGTAAGCAGGTGCTGGAGCAGTTTGCTGGCCTGTTCTCTTTGACCCCAGGCATCACTGAGTGGTGTGTGCACCACATTGACACTGGTGACAGCCTACCTGTCAAAGATAAACTGTACAGGTTGTCTGACCATGTCAGAGCCAGCATTAAAGCTGAGGTAGGTTGCTAAGATGCTGGAACTGGGGGTAATTGAACCGTCTGAGAGTCCATGGGCCAGTGCAGTGGTGCTGGTACCTAAACCTAATCCTCAGGGGGGAGCCAAGGAGTTAAGGTTCTGTGTGAACTACAGAGGTTTGAATGCAGTCACAAAGACTGACGCTCACCCTATACCTAGAGCTGATGAGCTCATTGATAGGTTAGGGGCTGCTAAGTGCCTGAGTACTTTTGATTTGAATTCATGTTACTGGCAGATTGCCCTCACTGATGGAGCAAAGGAGAGGTCAGCATTCTCCACACCAGAGGGACATTATCAGTTCAAGGTAATGCCCTTTGGATTAAAGAATGCAGCTGCCACCTTCCAAAGGTTGGTGAACAGGGTCTTGTCTGGGTTGGAACAGTTCAGTGCAGCTTACCTGGATGATACAGCTGTATACAGTTCTACCTAGGGGGGGATCACTTAAACCACCTAAGGGAAGTGCTTCAGGCCATGCAGCAAGCAGGCCTGACTATTAAGGCAAGCAAGTGCCAAATAGGGCAGAGTTCTGTGGTGTACCTGGGCCACCTGGTAGATGGGGGCCATGTACAGCCTCTCCAAGCCAAAATCCAAACTATTTTGGATTGGACAGCTCCTGTTACCCAGACTCAGGTCAGGGCATTCCTTGGACTGACAGGGTACTATAGAAGGTTTGTTCAAAATTATGGGACCACTGTGGGCCCCCTAACAGAACTGACTTCTAAAAAGAGGCCCAAAAGGGTGATTTGGACCCCAGAGTGTCAGAAGCTTTTGACACTCTGAAAGCTGCTATGTGTTCAGCACCAGTGTTACTGCCCCCTGACTACACAAAAGAATGTGTAGTTCAGACAGATGCTTCAGAGCAAGGGATTGGGGCAGGGTTGTCACAGCTAAATGAAGGGGGCCTTGATCATCCAGTTGCCTTTATTAGTAGGAGGCTTCTTCCCAGAGAGCAGAGGTAGAGTGCCATTGAGAGAGAGGCTTTTGCTGTGGTGTGGTCACTGGAAAAGTTGAGACCATATTTGTTTGGGACTCACTTTCGTGTTCAAACTGACCACAGACCTCTCAGGTGGCTCATGCAGATGAGAGGGGAGAATCCCAAGCTGTTAAGGTGGTCCGTTTTCCTATAGGGAATGGACTTTACAGTGGAACACAGACCTGGGGTTGCCCATGCGAATGCAGATGGACTTTCCAGGTTTTTCCACTTAGCTGATGAGGACTACCAGGGTGTAGGTTAGTAACCCATCACCTTTTGTTTGGGGGGGAGCTATGTTACAAAGTCATCCTGTGCCCTGGGCACCCCCCAACTTTTTGTTGACTGGAACTGGTGGTAACTGACTCTGACTGACCCTGGGCTCTGCCTAACCAGGCCCAGGGCCAGTGCCAAGCTGAAAGGAACACATTAGAATACAGTTAAAACACACAACATACACTAAGGTACACAATGGTATGGTGGGGTACCCCTGTAATTGGCATGACCTACCCCATAAGCCCCTAGTATATAATAGGGCAGGGGATTGAAACTACCTAGAAGTCCCCAGTACCCTGGGGTATGGCAGTTTAGAGGCCAGCAGTTTTTTCTGCACTAGCATGTGTGCAGTGCTGAAGCCTGAGGTCAGTTTAAAAGCAGCACTGGGTGCCAGGACTGCTTTGAAACAGTAAATTGCTGGTCTAATTCTACTTTGATGCTAGGAACACAGTAAAAGGAGAATCTGCAATATTTGTACAGATTCAGAACCCCTAAAGTCTCGCCTAGTTGCACAGGGGGTGGGGGGTCCTTTGGAAATTAGGGGAAAACTTATAAAATATGTTTTTATAAGCCCTGGTGCTAGAAGACTGGCCCAAGTCATTTTCCCCATTGCAAACCCCATGGCCCATAGGTTAACATGGTAGGAAATTAATGATTAATAAATATTGATAGGAGAGGACTAGCCGGACCATTCAAAGACTTCCCAGAATGGTAGTAGTAAATCCAACAATATTATATTGTTGAATTTCTCCTAAAGTGTACATACAAGAAGTTATAAAACTTTCTTGTTGGTAAGACCAAATTCAGCCTTGCAGTGGTCAGCCCTGATTGGTCAGAGTTAAGTGGATTAGCCAGGCTGCTTTGAAGAGGTGATAAAGAACCACTCTGCTGGGAGGGCAGTGTGCTGGTCTATAGGTATGCCAGGCCAGGAGGTGGAGTCGTAAAATATGCTCTTCAAAGGCAGAGGGGAGACCTGGGTTTCAGTTTCACTCTGACACTCTTGACCCAGAGTCAGGGCTAGGCTTTAGGAAGGTATGTGCAGATGGTAGGGGGAGAGTCCATGGAAATAAGCCATCCCAGGGGGTGTATTTAGCCAGCTCTTACCTCCTTGCTGGAAAATCAGCCATTATGGATTTGGAAGAATGATGCACTCTGGGACAACAAAATGCCACACTCTGCAGGATGTGGTCATAACTATGAGGAGTTACCCTGCTTTCATTGGTCAGAAGTGACCTGTGGCTTGACCCAGAGAATTTTGAATAAGTATCTGAGAGGGGCAGAGCCCTCCAGATCTGCTGCTTGAAACTTACTGAAGCAAGACGTGCCCTGCTGCGAAGTTCTGCTGTGCAAAGATTTCTAAGGCCTGACCTCTGAAAACTGCACCATCTGAAAACTGCAGCCCTGTGGATTACCTTGCTACAAAAGGACTAAGAAGTAGACTCCCTGCAAGCTACAGGTTAACAGAGCTCACCTGGACATCCCAACAAAGAATCCCCAGCCTGCAGAACCAGTGGATTTGAAAGGGTTTTGTTCAAGTGGATTGCGGAATTGAAGTTTCACACTTTCAAGGACCCTCTTGGAGATTCCAGAACCTTGGACGGTGTGTTGGATACTTTGGGACCCACAAGCAGAACTTCAGGAAGGAGTTCTAACTGGACCTAGCCTGCTGG
The DNA here is from genome assembly GCF_964204655.1 of Triturus cristatus. NCBI lineage: Eukaryota > Metazoa > Chordata > Amphibia > Caudata > Salamandridae > Triturus > Triturus cristatus. Next base: position 831,749,457 of record NC_140579.1, on the reverse strand, counting down.
AGAAGGCTGCACAGTGGTGAGAGATTCTCCAGAACAGTTTCTAAAGGTGTGTCCCTGTCAGAGAAAACGAAATTATTAAAAGGGGCACTGTTGGTTTCTAAGCACTAGAAAGTGACTAATATTTAAAAATTCATTTCTCTGGTTCCCTACAGTGGATTTTTTTCGTTTTGGTGTCATTTAAAAGATAAAAATATTACCTATTTTTATCAATTGGTGTTGGATTTTTATTTTGTGTTGTGTCTTAATTATTTACTGAAATTGTGTTTTTAAATGCTTTACATACCTGTCTTTGAAGTTAAGCCTGTCTGCTCGCAGCCACGTTACCAAGGGTTGAGCATAGGACTAATTTTCTAAGACCTATGCTGGGTCCTATCATGTGTTAGTGGCCTTATTGCCAGTCGCAGACCTACATTTGCCCCTACCAATAACCCACTTTCCAACACCAAGTTCGTTTGATTCCATCACTTTAGATCAAGCTGAAGTCTAGCCTTTACCCACACTGGATCTTTCCATTCCCTATCACCTGTGACCAGTGTCTTTAAAAAAATACACCGGTAGCAGGCACTTGCGTTTGATGATAGTGCAGTACATGTTGCCATCATCCACAACAGTTTCATTATTTAGCTCACGGTCGCTCTCGATGAATGGGTATGCTTTGCCTATTACTACATTTGAGGGGGCTTCTAAGAACGCATGAGTCTGTTGCAGACAGAGATAGGATCTTTTCACCCTTATCCATCTCGAATTTATAAAAGAGGTAAATGATTTCTCATGTGTGCTAGGCAACGTCCATGGAACTTCCTTTTACTAGCAAGTCCAAATACAAAAACACAAATGAGACTGTGCTGTAAATGTGTTTTGAATACTCTTGAGCCAGTTACAACCACTGGAGATCGTCCGGAATCCCGGATGCACACATGCACCATTCCTTTTGTCATCAGAATGGATTCCGTCAATGTCCTCGGTGAACACAGCGGATATAAACTCAAAGTCCTGGTGCTAAACCGTGGAATAATGCCTCCAGCACCTCTCTCTAAATGCTATCCATTTTATCTAAAAGCGTCACATGCTGAACAGGCAGCCTCACTGTAGTCCTCCAGAAAGCAAAATTTACAGACCTAAAGCTAGTCTGACCACAGAAAGTCACTATTTGAGGAAGAGCAACATTTTTATCCTCCATACTCTCCAACCCACATCAGTCATTTTTACACAATCTAGCACGAGGCCTGTTAACTGCTTTGACTGTCAAAGATGCTTTCTTGACTTTTTCTCAATTTGTATAAATTGAGATGCACCGTTATCTGGCACAGAGAGTACTGCATGTTGTAAATAGCAATCGCAGACCGGTGGAAACACGTCCAAACCTGTTCATGGAAAGAAATGACCTAAAGTGGAATCTGCATCCTGGTGCGTTGTAGTTTACATGGGAGGGATCAAGAGTCACTTCAAAACCAAAACTCCTTTAAAAAAAAAAAAAAAAACTACTGAAACGTCAGAGCCAACAGCAGATGGCAAGTGTGTGCACGTGCTACAAACATAGGGTGACTGATTGCCCTTAATGGTAAAAGTGAAACTTATCCTATTCTATAACGACTTCCCCTTAGTATGGTACAGACTACATAAAGCTGCTAATGAACCAATCCACTATGTCCTTAATATCAGACATTATTTACAAAATACAAGTACATTTTCAAAAAAAAAAACTGCGCAAGCATAATTTCAACTCCATGCCATACAATCTACAATCATACAAACTTTCATGCAATCATCAGAATAATCCCCATCTCACAATGATGGCCAGGACTGTAGTGAAGGTCTACTTAGTACAGTGAACCTTAAATTGTGACCGTCTTGTTCTATTCTCTGTTTTTGTGCTGCACTCAATTCAGTTTTTAACTTTAGCTTTTCTGGGAAAATTATCTGGGCAAACATATTAACACATCTGCAATGATTTGGTATAAAGAAAATGCATTTTTGCTCTAGAAGCTCTTACTGAACGTCATTAACATTTTGAACAATTGGACCTAGCTTATTGACTATTGTTAAAGTATATGCTCTTGCATAGGTCTATTTCAATTCTTGCATTTTGTGATTTCTAACTTCATAACGGATTTTAGGAGCTTTCCTTCACACCTATGACTTACGTTTCAATGCAATATTAGGATCAAGTACTCGGAGGAACACTTCCCTCACAAACAAAGAGGTGAATATAATATAGTAGACCACGCATTGTATGCCAGAATTACACCACAAAAACCTGCAGTCCCTTAAAGGCCCCTGAAAACTCTCACTCTTCACACGAATCTTAACAAGCACCTATTCAGTTACTTGCACCCATAATCAATTACCCAGGATGTATTGCCTTTTGCCATTAGCAGCAGTGCACTTTCCTCTCCGTGCAGCAAGATAAACTAATATGCCCAAGCACACACACACTTGCTTTATGGTCTCACCATTTTGCCAGACAGACTTTCTGATAGATTTCTTTCCACACTGCCCCAAAGTCCTGGGAGATCCAGAGACTGTACTGAAAAAGGGATAAAGAGATCATTATCAAGATCAGGTTTGAGTCTGTTGGATGCATAAAATACATCTCAGTCTTTTTCTAATTAATACACCCCCAATTCTTTGAAAAGCACCAACACAAATACATTTAAATACTTCAAGAGGGAACGCCACATCAATGCAAAACTATTCAAAAATAAGGAAACTTTCTTACAGTGGTGCTTAGGACAAGCAGGTAATCTTTTTTCGAGTGATGAAACATGATCTGTGTTAGAGGGTAAAAAGGGAGGTTGGTTGAGATGAATGTTTTTGCAAAATTATTAGATATGAAGATCCGCCCGTTGAGACTCCCTCCCGAGACATCTGCTCTTAGGAGCACCTGTGAGGGAGAAGAGGGTAAACAGAGTATGAAAGGATTACTTAATACATACAACACAATAGTAATCACAACTTAATAGTGGATTTTATGTAGCGTGTATCAAAACGGAAAGTCAACAAGTGCAGTCACTCAACCTCTAAAGCTACTGGGTGATCTGAAATCCCCACCCTTGTTTAAGTGATTGCTTTATAGAGAGATCACAGACCACTTTTTGCCATATCAGAGAGCTCTAACAGCAGTTTACTGCCTGGTGAGGGCCCCTTCACAAGGTTAACACAAGCAATCCCAGAACAGTTACATTGTAAGGCCTCGTCAGTGAGATATAGCGTGGATGCTGTGGCACAGTGAGGCCACAGCTTGGCCACTTAGGGCAATGCATCAAACACACATCTATTCATGTGCTGTTCTATGTATCCATAAAGAAGTGCACCAACCCTTTTGCAATTCAGAAAGGAGCTGAAGGCAGAGATCACATTGTCACACAATAAGATTCAACATTCAAGAAACTAACTGCTCTATTGTAAACTACCCTAAATCGTAACCCAGGGCTAGTGCTGTGTTCAGTGCTCCACTCCTCTCTAGCTAGGTTACACTCTAGAAGTAGTTACACATGCTAACAAGCCATCACCTGGCAGCCAGAGTGCTGCTGATCACAGTCTACCTTGAATCCACGTCGAACTATGACACAGTCCTACTAGAGTGATCTCGGAAGTGTTCTTCGTGTGCTTTTCTTGAATTATACAAAGCATGTTCTTTCTCATGGCTGGAGCAAAGATTTGAAGGAAAGTGGAATTTTCATTAGCTAAGTGTTCTTTGTCCCCAAAGTAAAAAACTGGCCCTCTAGGCCAAGGGCTTTGGCCTTCATTCATCTCCAAGGAAGAAAGAAGGGACTTAGGGCCTGATGTATCAAAGGGTTTTTCCCATTCTGTGCCTATGGGAAAATGTGTTGATACATATGGCCCCAAGTCCTGGCCTTATGACAAATCTTTGTAGCTGTAATCTAATCAGAAGAGAAGCTTATTTACCGAAAGAGGACACGAGCAGGACCATGACTAGAAACAACTCCTGTACAATGCCAATCAGACTGATGTGGAGAAATGAGGCAGCCACATGGTTGTGATTTGCAAAGGAATCACGTATACAATGTAGCCCAGCAGACCAGAAGAAGCAATTCACAACTAAAGACTCAATCAATCAAGACATTTGTAAAGCGCGCTACTCACCGATGAGGGTCACAAGGTGCTGGGAGGGGGCGGGGGGGGGGGGGCTGCTACTGCTAGCAGCCAGGTCTTGAGTAGCCTCCTGAAGATTAGTAGGTCTTCGGTCTGCCGTAGGAGGATGGGGAGGGTGTTCCAGGTCTTGGCGGCGAGGTGGGAGAAAGATCTACCGCCGGTGGTCGCTTTTCGGATGCAGGGGAAAAATTGCGTGGGCGAGGTCGGTGGAGCGGAGCTGGTGGTTCGGGGTGTAGAAGGTGAGTCATTTGTGGAGGTATGCTGGTCCGGTGTTGTGAAGTGCCTTTTGTGCGTGGGTGAGGAGCTTGAAGGTGATCCTCTTGTTGACGGGAAACCAGTGCAAGTCTCTCAGGTGGGGTGTGATGTGGCTGTGGCGAAGGATGTCGAGGATCAGGCGTGCAGAGGCGTTCTGTATGCGTTGCAGTCGTTTCAGTAGTTTGGCCGGGGCTCCCGTGTAGAGGGCGTTTCTGTAGTCCAGTCTGCTGCTGACGAGGGCCTGGGTGACCGTTCTTCTAGTGTCGGTGGGATCCATCTGTAGATCTTTCAGAGCATGCGGATGGTGTTGAAACAGGAGGATGAGATGGCGTTGACTTGCTAGGTCATGGAGAGTGTTGAATCGAGGATGAATCCCAGGTTGTGTGCGTGGTCGGTGCTGCTCCCAGGGCCGTCGGCCACCAGGAGTTGTCCCAGGCAGATGTGGTGGAGCCGAGGATGAGGACCTCCGTCTTGTTCGAGTTCAGCTTCAGACGGCTGTTCTTCATTCATTCGGCGACGGCTTTCATTCCTTCGTGGAGGTTGGTTTTGGCGGTGAGAGGGTCCTTGGTGAGGGAGAGGATCAGTTGTGTGTCGTTGGCGTAGGAGATGATGTTGAGGTCATGCCGTCTGGCGACCTGGGTGAGCAGGGCCATGTAGATGTTGAACAACGTTGGGCTGAGGGAGGATCCTTGGGGTACGCCGCAGATTGGAGGCTTCGGATCGGAAGGGAGGGAGGCGGATGCTCTGGGTTCTGCCGGAGAGGAAGGAGGTGGTCCAGTCCAGTGCTTTGCCTCGGATTCCTGCGTCGTGGAAGCGAGTGCGTAGGGTGCGGTGGCAGACCGTGTCGAACGCCGCTGATAGGTCCAGAAGGATGAGGGCCGCAGTCTCGCCGTTGTCCAGCAGGGCCCTGATGTCATCGGTGGGGGCGATTTGGTGCTGTAGTTGCTGTGGAACTCGGACTGGGACGGGTCAAGGATGTTGTTCTCCTCGAGGTAGCGGGTCAGCTGTTTGTTGACAGTTTTCTCGATGACCTTCGCCGGGAGCAGGGAGATGGGCCGGAAGACAAAGCATCACCTCTGGCTGAGGAGCAGTTGAGATGATTCAGAGAAACACACCTGTGGGCAGTCTTTACAAGTGCTACTTCACTTCAAATTTAACCGGAGGCATCCCTGTTAATCTAGGTCAGCAAAACTAAGTATAACTGGGCTAGTCACATCTTTGGCCTAGAGTTCATACCTATGTGAGACATTTTGTGTTTGTGAGAATTCTGCCTTGTTTTTGCTGGAAAATATCAGCTGCATGTTCTCAGCCTACTGGACCAACAGGAGCAAAAGTACTACAGTAGATGGAATACCTAAAACCCAGCCAGATTCCTTCTGCCCCTCCATACGGCTACTCTGCCTTATTTTCCCCACTCTGAGATTTCATAAACAATGTAGTAATATCCCTCAAATGAGAACGCAAGCCAACAGCTACAGAATGTACCATTCCAGTTTAAGAAGTCTAGTGCCTAGTACTTACAAGCTGTACATTTGTGCGGTCTTCAATCTCCACCCTAGAAGATGCTGGCACCTTCCGGTTATCTCCTTGTATAGTTTGAACTGCCCAATTGTACCCAACTGAAAAAGTCCTGATTTTCATAGAGCCTTGACTAGTCCTTCAGTATGCATGTTATTTATTGTTTAATCCTGTACCTGGGTTTCTATGTCCTACCATCTCCTACAATGGGCATGAATGGCCTTGGTGTGGGGAACCTTCCACAATATTTCCCTTGTAAGTGGTAGTAATCAGGCCATAATGAGTTTGTTCTTATTCCAGTAGAACAAGTTACTTACCTTCGGTAAAGCATTATCTGGTAGAGACAACATCTAGCTGTAGATTCCTTACCTTTGAATTTCCCAGGCATCAGGCTGGATCCGGAAACTTTTACGTGACGCCGGAGGCATTCGCATCGCTTATGACATTGCGGTCACCTATATAGGCGCCACCGAGGTGCGTGGACCTCAGTTACTTTTCACTTTCCCATGCCAGAAGCGCAGAGCCATTATGTGACTGACTTGTGTGTGTCACAACTAGGGCCCTATCAAATGAGTCCATAGAGCGGGAGGCATGGGTGGGTCTGTAAGGAATCTGCAGCTAGATATTGACTCTACCAGATAATACGTTACCAAAGGTAAGTAACTTGTCCATCTGACTGAGACTTCTAGCTGCAGATTCCTTACCTTGGAAAAGATACCCAGGCCAAACTATCCTGGCAGAGGGCTGCGGACATATTTTCTACACTAAGAGGTCCTGCAGGACCAAATGAGCAAAATGCCTGTGGCTGCGGACCCGACTGTCCAGGCAGTAGTGCTTGGCAAATGTATGCAGAGACGCACACTTTGCCTGGCAAATGTACAAGACTGGGAAACTCTGAGGTAACACCGTGGTCGCATCTTTTCCCCTGATTGAATGGGCCCGTAAGCCCTCAGGAGGCTGCTTCCGAGCCAGAGTTTAGCAGAGTTTAATACAGAGAATGGCCCAGCGTAAAATGGTCCGTTTCTGCACTACCTGACCTTTTTTAGCTCCCACATAACCCACAAAGAGTTGGTTGTGCACCCAGAACTCTTTTGTGCTGTCTAGGTAGAACGACAATGCTCTTGTTAGGTCCAGATGGTGGAGACGCTCCTCTTCCTTAGAGGGTTGTGGAGAGCAAAAAAAATGGGCAGCGTGATTGATTGACCAGATGGAATGGGGTCACCACTTTTGGTAAGAATGAAGCACAAGTGCGAAGCACCATGTGATCCACAAAAGTCATCTTGTAAGAAAGTTTACATAATAATGCCTGCAATTCACTCACCCTCTGGGCAGATGTTATTGCTACCAGAAAGGTTGTCTTGATGGTAAGCAACCGGAGGGGACAGTTGCGTAACGACTCGGAGGGTGCACACATAAGAAATGTGAAGACCAAATTAATGTCCCACTGCGGCATGGCAAAGGGTGTAGGTGGAAATATATGTACAAGCCCTTTTAAGAACATATTTATGATAAGGGACTTTAAGAAAGAGGGTTGGTCAGGCAGCCGCAGAAAGCGGACAGATAACCCTTAAGAGTATTCAAAGCAGAGCTATGCTTGGCAAGGGTAAGATTAAGGAAAAGAATATTAGCAGAAGCAGAAAGAGGGTTAATAGACCTTTCTGTAGGATATATATACATGTTTTTTGTTTGATTTAAAATCTTTACAATAAAAAGCAACAAAAGTGCAACATTAATACTGATCATTTAACATTTCAATAAAACCATGTTATTTAATTAATCAACCATAAGTTCCCTTTTTTTCTTTCATACATCAATGAGAATGCAAGGTGATGTATTTTGTTGGTCATGGTACATTTTAGAATGACGGGGTGGACGGATGAAGGGTGCTTTGTTGGCGCTGTCCAGGGAGGTGTCTATTTCCTCAAACAGGAGGCGGTTGTCAGTCTGTTAAGGCAGGTTGGAATGTGGGCCCCTGGGGATGTTTTTCTGCCTATATGAGCGCCTTTTCCACACCATGAATGTACTCAACTATTCTAGCAATGGAACTTGCAGCTGATAAATTGAAGCAGGTCAAGATTGCTTCCCTGCAAGTGTGCACCCCTTGCTGTTTCCAAAGGGGGTGCAAAAGTATCTGGCGAATTCCTAGTGTGATTGGGCAGAGACAGATGGTGTGGACCAGGTTTTTGACTGCCAAACTGCATAACCTGCAGGCCATGTCACTTGCTGTCCTCATCCAGGGCTTAATAAATGGTAGTGACGGTAATCTGCTCAGTCGGCAGAACAAAAATAGTTTTTTTGTCTTGGGATTTAGGGCTTCCGCAAGGTACTGCTGAGGTCTCAGGGATGTGTAGCTGTTCAATACAACCCAGGCGTGCTGGCGTTTCACTAGGGTTGCCCTATCCTCCAAAGATGCTGATATTTTAGATGATTTTGATGATGCCTTTTTTAATTGATCCAGGCTTGCTGAGCTTAGCCATAATTCCTTTATGCCTAGCAGTTCGATGGTATCGTTGAAATATTTGTGAAAAGGTGAGCATTGTTTTTTTGCGACCACCTCCCAAACATAGTAGTATTGGGCTCTGCGTTTTTTAGCTTACAGCAGAGAGCAGCGAAAGCTGTTCCCCTTGCGCGAGTCTGCTTTGTTAACCCAAGCTCAAGTCTGATTTCTGCTGGTGAAGGGCATTGGGGGAGATGAAAGATTCACCTGTACATATGAATTAGGATTTTGTCCAGGACCAAGATGTCTCTGCCTTTCAATGCTTTACACCCATAAGCTAGGGTTGGTATTATTTTAGCTTTGGCAGTTTCAAGAATCGGGGTATAGGAGGGCCCATTTAGGTGCCTTAATAGCCCTGCCAGGCGTGCTGCAAGGGACATCCCTTTCTTTCTGATCTCCTCTTTATGGGACTTGAAGGTGCCATCGCTATCAAAAGTGAGACCAAGATATTTATAACCATCTGTTTCAGATATTTTGCTCCCCCCTAAGTACCAGCTGGCCTTCCTTTTGAGGGCCTTTCTCCCAGATATCATTACTTTAGTTTTTTTTACCATTTATTTCATCCCATTGGTCTCAGCAAATTCCTCCGTCGCTTTCTTAAGGCACTGCATCCCGACTCCTGTTCTGCTTAATATCACCAGATCATCAGCATAGAATATGTTAAATAACTGAGCAGACCCTAGTTTCCAGGCATGTGAATTGGTGGAGGAAAGTATAGGCGGAAGATCTGCAAGGAATAAATTGAATAGCAGTGGTGCTAATACGCACTCTTGTTTAAGCCCTCTAGTTGTTGGGATGGCCCTTGAGAATCTGTCTCCGTTTTCCAGTTTGATCTTTACCCAAGTGTTGGCATATAGGGTTTCTATTGCATCTCAGAAGATATGGTGGGATTTGCAAGATCTTCAATTTTTCTCATAGACCTTACTGTACAACATTTTAACTAATTTTTGCCAACAGCAGGCGTATAACGTCTTGGTGGAGGGCTGCCAACATAACATTACATACTTCGGGAGGAAGGTCGAAAGCTATCAACTGTTGCCACTCAATCTCCACACAAGGAGGCGGAGAGTTGACCGGTTCAGGTGGAGGACCCTTCCCTGCTGTTGCGACAGACTATCCTCCTGAAGGGGAAGCCTGATCGGAGGATCAATGCTCATTCAAAGAAGCTCTGGATACCTGACTCTCTGTGCCCAGTCCGGAGACACAAGAATGAATTGGGCCCGGTTGTTCCTTATCTTCTTCAGGACCTCTGGGCAGAAGTGGTATGGCCAGAAAGGCTTACAGGAGGCCTGAGCTCCACTTGCAATGAAAAGCGTTGCAGAGTGATAGCTGCCTTGGAAACTCTAGTGCTGACATTGCGCGTTCTCTTCAGAGGCGAACAGATCTAACGGATGCTCTGCCCACTACTAGAAAAGACCTTGCACCACCTCAGACTAGAGATGCCATTCGTGATCAGTTAGGTATCGACGGCTGAGTTCTTCCGCCATGGTGTTCAGAGAACCTGACGGGTGTCGAACCACCAGGGGTTTTGCCCTGCTGTTACAGCCATATCCAGAGACAACTTGCGGAGCTGAATAGATCCACTAGGCAGCACGCAAGGGTACTGCTCATTAAAACGTTTCCAGATCCAGCCTGACGCCTGGGAAATTTAAAGGTAAAGAATCTGCAGCTAAAAGGCTCTATCAGATGTCAGGTATTGTAGGGAGTTGCATCCAAGGAAGATGAGAAGTTTCCAGGGTTTATTCAGGATCAATACAATAAAGTATAGCCCACCCATTAGGAGCAGCTGCTTCTACAACTCCTGGCCTTCAACTCCCCTCAAACATTCTAAGCTCCCTCGTAACAACACATTCTAAATTTCTAGAATACATTGACTACCTAGGATACCACATACCTCCCTCTTATTAAACAAACAAACTCATCTTTACCGATCCATCAATGGCATGTCACATAGCAAGATTACACAAAATCTTTTAGATAAGTAGGCTTCTCTCCAACATAAAAATGTTTCCTACTTCCTTTTTAAAGTGTCCATGGAGCAGACGTCTTCTATCACAAGAATGCTCCTCCTGCCTTCTTGTGTCTCCATGGAGGAAGTGTCGTTTTTTGTTTTTTTTAATCACTTGAATGCTGGTGGTACTTGACGTTGCATAAAATATAGCAAATCTTCCAAGATTCAAATTCTGTGATCCTCTGTTTTGATAGGATTTTTGAACAAATTCATCCCACTCAAAGGCTGACTACATTTAGCAATAAACACCCTCCTTCCTGTGCTTCTGTATTTTGACCCATATGCCTACACACACACTTGTTTCCTTGACAGCCACACACCTGTAATAATGCACTTTAATTTTCATAATCTTCTCTTTTTTTTCCAATCGGCCTCCACACCAGACATGTCACCCTCACTATGTGCTTGTTTCTCATTCACCCAAGATGAACATGAGGAAATAAGCTGTCCTCTTTTTAAAAAATTCAAGAGGCAACACACCTGTTGTAGAATGTGGAGTCAACCTATACATTCACACCTTTTTACTGAGCTCCTCTATCCAATTCACCCCCAAAAATCTGGGAATGTTGCACAGATTACTTCAGGACTTTGTTAAATCGTTTTATCATACAATGTGATTTGGGGTGATACATCAGTCTTTTTAATTCCTCTCCCAACCGAAAACTCCTACATAACTCCTGATGTAAGCTGTACTCCATTGTCCATTAATAAAGTAGAAGGGAAACCTTCGCTCCAAAACAATCATCTAACAAGCATTGGCATAGCCAATAGGTCTCGCCTTTGGGACCTTATAAGAGTTTAGTTATCCAGCACAATATCCCTGGTGGAACAACATCAACTGTTGCATGGCTAAACACTTATAAGGTCCAAAAGGCGAGACCTATTGGCTATGCCAATGCTGGTTTTTAATTGAAAACTGTTATGAGCAGTAAAGGTTACATCCATAAGAAAAGCAGAAAAGGCTCGAAATATTAGCCTTTTTCTCAGAGGATGTCGAGTGCCCCAAAAGCACAATTGCTGAATTGAGCTTCAAAAATCTTTTCACTATTGCTGTGTCTGTGCACGTGAAAATGCATAGGTTGTATCCTTAGATACTCAGGCAAAAGATTGACTAAAACTCGGAGGTAAAAAATGCACATCGTTTAAGGTGAGAATGTATTCCCCCCCCCCCCCCCCCCCCCCCCCATTCAGCAGTAACCAATCAATGAGTGCAGTCAGACAGACGTCTTCGAAAAGCGACTTTTTTGCTGTTCTTATTAATTTTACCGACTGACTAATCCCTCTCACATTCCAACAGACAGAATTGCGCTGGTGTCAGCACCCGCAGTCCAGCGGTCGTTAATGTGCTCTGAAGAGGCTGCCACTGATTCATTGAATGGTGACAGGCAGATTTTCTGACTGGCTCGCTCCATCACTTCCACGCATTTGTTTTCCTGGGCTCGGTTCCTCAGGCCCGGGGCAGCCACGCAGAGTGGAATGCGTGAGTACCTCGGCTGACGCTGAGCGTCAGTGCGGGGGAGTTTTCCTTCAGCTAATCTCAGAGAAACTGAAGTGGTCTGGATGTTAGCTGCTGGCAAGATTACAAATGACTCCTGTGGAATATTTTCCCGTACGCCTGTGTAAAAGCAAATGTTTTCCCCTCGTGCCACCAGGCAATAAATCTATCAGTAGGAGTAAATTAGCAGAGTTCCTGCTGCTGGTGAAACAAGTGCTTTAACAGGCTCTTTGAGTAAATCAAGGAGCTAAAATTGCAAAGCAGAACATTGTCTTTTAAATTTTAAACCAGCCTGTCGCTGCGGATTAGGAGCCGAGCGTTATGTGCTGTAATCAGCACATATGGAGTCGAGTCACCTTCAGGTGTCTTTTCAAGAAAAGTGAAACTGAAAGCAACAAGCACATGTTTGAGGTGCAGAGGATCTCTGCCTTGGGTCTACAGAGGTCATAGATGTCAAACCGTTGAGTAATTAAAAATAGGGATCTTTACTCTGTGCTACAAAAAAAACCTCTGTGCAACATACAATGCTATCTGCATTACTCCGAAAGAGCATTACAACAATCACGCTTTGGCTGCATATACAGCTGTATAGCACTATGATGACAGTTCTGATTGGCAGAAACACAAATGGTGTCATTGGCCATTGTAGAAGTTTAAGGATCAGAAAAGCCCTTTAACGAAACCATACACTCCGACTTAGAGGAGCTGACCTGATTTTCTGAGAGCAGCTAACAGTTTTCTCATTCCCCAGCGGGACGTGGCCCATCCCAGAGGAGTGTAAATTGATGTATTCGTTAGGACGCTCCATTCTTGAATGAGCAGCCTGCTGGTTGGCGAGTCATACGTGGCTTAACAGGCTCTTTGAGTAAAGCAAGTAGCCAACATTGCAAAGCAGAACGTTGCGGGCAAAACTCTCGCGAACGAAGCTAAAAAACAAACAAAAACAAGCAGCGCTGAAAGACAAGTGCAGCCGCGTGGCCACGAAAGTTAAAGCGAAGCACAGCGTTTACCTTGTGGGAGCGAGCAGCGGCGGGCGCGATAATTGCAAATAGATGGCGCCACTGCTCGCTCCCGCAAGGTAAACTCCACACATGCATGAGGGCTCATTGGGAACAGTGCAGTACATGCACGAGTTTCCCAAAAAGTCCTGAGCGATTCCAGGAGGTCATCTCCTAAGCACCGCTTGCACGCTGCGTATGTGAGACCTAAAACATTGACAGCCTTCCGAGTTTTCACCAAATTCACGATCTTTACTTTTGGCTTTTGTGAGTACATGTCAATACATGCTATGATGTACTTATCTATGGTTGAAATTCTGATTGAACCTACAATATCCAAAGTGATATCCATAGAAAGCCCAGATGCTAGCTCCCTTATCACCATGGGTTGACTCCTACATTTCAAAATGTTATCACTATTCCTACATTCAAAACAATTCCTGACAACCCTTTCAATTAATAGATCCATTTCCGGCCACCAATATATTTTCCTGACCCTCTCCATCGATTTAGAAGTGCCATGAAGTCTCCAAAGTGCATTTTCAATCAATTTCAGTCTCAAATGGTTCGGGAGGCACACGCCTAGTCCCCCTAATAACTAGACCATCCATGAGAGAAAGTTCAACCCCTACATGCCCTCATCACCCTTGTCCTTCAATGTCCATCCCTATTAATTTGCAAATCAAATCCTGTGAAACTTAGTCTCCTATCAGTTCTCTCTTCTATTCCTCTTACTTGTTTATGCCACTGAAACTATACACACTTTTTAACTTCTTCACATATTTCATCCTCAAAAAATTCACTGTTCAAGTATTCATCATCAATTCCACTCACACACACTGTAGAATAATAATCTGCCAGTAAATTCATTGTGCCAGTAAGATCTGTCAGTATAAAATCCTGCTAAGATACTACCCATCTTTGAATCCTACTTGAGATGGCATCAATTCCTTTTTTAGTAAACACTTCTTTCAATGGTTTATGATCTGTCTGAACTTCGAAACAATGGCTCCACAAAAACTCAGAGAGCCATCTCACTGTTAATATACAGCCATGCTTCCTTCTCGATGACCAAATAAATTGACTTCAGCACCTTATAGCTCAAGAGACATGAGAATGACAGTTGTCTCCTGACCATCAGATGTCTGTATTCAGACCGCACCAAGACCTTTCGAGCTGGCATTAGTCATCAAAATGGTATTTGCCCCTGGCTCTAAACTACTCAAACTAGAAGCCTTGCTTCAACATAGCTTGATAACATTGAACTCCTCCTCACAGTTCTCAGACCGTACAAATTCTGTTCCTTTTTTCACAAAGTCCCTCATGCAGCTTCATTTATCAGCAACATTTGAAGCAAATTTACTACAGTATTTAACAGTACCCAAAAACTTCAAAAACTCATCTTCAGTCTCAGGACTGGGTAACTCCTTAATGGCACTTAACAGATTTTCCTTACGATGTATTCCCTTGGAAGTGGCAATGTATGCTAAATACTCTATTTCAGAGAACGCAAACTTGCATTTCTCTACTTTGAGAGTAAGAGCAATTGCTCTTAGCTTCTTTAGGACTTCTTGCAAGCTGACATCATGTTCTTCATGACACTTATCATAAACCAAAACATCATCCTGCTAACATAACATTACATACTTCGGGAGGAAGGTCGAAAGCTATCAACTGTTGCCGCTCAATCTCCACACAAGGAGGCGGAGAGTTGACCGGTTCAGGTGGAGGACCCTTCCCTGCTGTTGCGACAGACTATCCTCCTGAAGGGGAAGCCTGATCGGAGGATCAATGCTCATTCAAAGAAGCTCTGGATACCTGACTCTCTGTGCCCAGTCCGGAGACACAAGAATGAATTGGGCCCGGTTGTTCCTTATCTTCTTCAGGACCTCTGGGCAGAAGTGGTATGGCCAGAAAGGCTTACAGGAGGCCTGAGCTCCACTTGCAATGAAAAGCGTTGCAGAGTGATAGCTGCCTTGGAAACTCTAGTGCTGACATTGCGCGTTCTCTTCAGAGGCGAACAGATCTAACGGATGCTCTGCCCACTACTAGAAAAGACCTTGCACCACCTCAGACTAGAGATGCCATTCGTGATCAGTTAGGTATCGACGGCTGAGTTCTTCCGCCATGGTGTTCAGAGAACCTGACGGGTGTCGAACCACCAGGGGTTTTGCCCTGCTGTTACAGCCATATCCAGAGACAACTTGCGGAGCTGAATAGATCCACCAGGCAGCACGCAAGGGTACTGCTCATTAAAACGTTTCCAGATCCAGCCTGACGCCTGGGAAATTTAAAGGTAAAGAATCTGCAGCTAAAAGGCTCTATCAGATGTCAGGTATTGTAGGGAGTTGCATCCAAGGAAGATGAGAAGTTTCCAGGGTTTATTCAGGATCAATACAATAAAGTATAGCCCACCCATTAGGAGCAGCTGCTTCTACAACTCCTGGCCTTCAACTCCCCTCAAACATTCTAAGCTCCCTCGTAACAACACATTCTAAATTTCTAGAATACATTGACTACCTAGGATACCACATACCTCCCTCTTATTAAACAAACAAACTCATCTTTACCGATCCATCAATGGCATGTCACATAGCAAGATTACACAAAATCTTTTAGATAAGTAGGCTTCTCTCCAACATAAAAATGTTTCCTACTTCCTTTTTAAAGTGTCCATGGAGCAGACGTCTTCTATCACAAGAATGCTCCTCCTGCCTTCTTGTGTCTCCATGGAGGAAGTGTCGTTTTTTGTTTTTTTTAATCACTTGAATGCTGGTGGTACTTGACGTTGCATAAAATATAGCAAATCTTCCAAGATTCAAATTCTGTGATCCTCTGTTTTGATAGGATTTTTGAACAAATTCATCCCACTCAAAGGCTGACTACATTTAGCAATAAACACCCTCCTTCCTGTGCTTCTGTATTTTGACCCATATGCCTACACACACACTTGTTTCCTTGACAGCCACACACCTGTAATAATGCACTTTAATTTTCATAATCTTCTCTTTTTTTTCCAATCGGCCTCCACACCAGACATGTCACCCTCACTATGTGCTTGTTTCTCATTCACCCAAGATGAACATGAGGAAATAAGCTGTCCTCTTTTTAAAAAATTCAAGAGGCAACACACCTGTTGTAGAATGTGGAGTCAACCTATACATTCACACCTTTTTACTGAGCTCCTCTATCCAATTCAACCCATTAATCTGGGAATGTTGCACAGATTACTTCAGGACTTTGTTAAATCGTTTTATCATACAATGTGATTTGGGGTGATACATCAGTCTTTTTAATTCCTCTCCCAACCGAAAACTCCTACAT
Organism: Triturus cristatus; assembly: GCF_964204655.1. Classification (NCBI taxonomy): domain Eukaryota; kingdom Metazoa; phylum Chordata; class Amphibia; order Caudata; family Salamandridae; genus Triturus; species Triturus cristatus. The sequence goes on along the minus strand of NC_140579.1, from coordinate 831,733,243 downwards.
AACTCCTGATGTAAGCTGTACTCCATTGTCCATTAATAAAGTAGAAGGGAAACCTTCGCTCCAAAACAATCATCTAACAAGCATTGGCATAGCCAATAGGTCTCGCCTTTGGGACCTTATAAGAGTTTAGTTATCCAGCACAATATCCCTGGTGGAACAACATCAACTGTTGCATGGCTAAACACTTATAAGGTCCAAAAGGCGAGACCTATTGGCTATGCCAATGCTGGTTTTTAATTGAAAACTGTTATGAGCAGTAAAGGTTACATCCATAAGAAAAGCAGAAAAGGCTCGAAATATTAGCCTTTTTCTCAGAGGATGTCGAGTGCCCCAAAAGCACAATTGCTGAATTGAGCTTCAAAAATCTTTTCACTATTGCTGTGTCTGTGCACGTGAAAATGCATAGGTTGTATCCTTAGATACTCAGGCAAAAGATTGACTAAAACTCGGAGGTAAAAAATGCACATCGTTTAAGGTGAGAATGTATTTCCCCCCCCCCCCCCCCCCCCATTCAGCAGTAACCAATCAATGAGTGCAGTCAGACAGACGTCTTCGAAAAGCGACTTTTTTTGCTGTTCTTATTAATTTTACCGACTGACTCATCCCTCTCACATTCCAACAGACAGAATTGCGCTGGTGTCAGCACCCGCAGTCCAGCGGTCGTTAATGTGCTCTGAAGAGGCTGCCACTGATTCATTGAATGGTGACAGGCAGATTTTCTGACTGGCTCGCTCCATCACTTCCACGCATTTGTTTTCCTGGGCTCGGTTCCTCAGGCCCGGGGCAGCCACGCAGAGTGGAATGCGTGAGTACCTCGGCTGACGCTGAGCGTCAGTGCGGGGGAGTTTTCCTTCAGCTAATCTCAGAGAAACTGAAGTGGTCTGGATGTTAGCTGCTGGCAAGATTACAAATGACTCCTGTGGAATATTTTCCCGTACGCCTGTGTAAAAGCAAATGTTTTCCCCTCGTGCCACCAGGCAATAAATCTATCAGTAGGAGCAAATTAGCAGAGTTCCTGCTGCTGGTGAAACAAGTGCTTTAACAGGCTCTTTGAGTAAATCAAGGAGCTAAAATTGCAAAGCAGAACATTGTCTTTTAAATTTTAAACCAGCCTGTCGCTGCGGATTAGGAGCCGAGCGTTATGTGCTGTAATCAGCACATATGGAGTCGAGTCACCTTCAGGTGTCTTTTCAAGAAAAGTGAAACTGAAAGCAACAAGCACATGTTTGAGGTGCAGAGGATCTCTGCCTTGGGTCTACAGAGGTCATACATGTCAAACCGTTGAGTAATTAAAAATAGGGATCTTTACTCTGTGCTACAAAAAAAACCTCTGTGCAACATACAATGCTATCTGCATTACTCCGAAAGAGCATTACAACAATCACGCTTTGGCTGCATATACAGCTGTATAGCACTATGATGACAGTTCTGATTGGCAGAAACACAAATGGTGTCATTGGCCATTGTAGAAGTTTAAGGATCAGAAAAGCACTTTAACTAAACCATACACTCCGACTTAGAGGAGCTGACCTGATTTTCTGAGAGCAGCTAACAGTTTTCTCATTCCCCAGCGGGACGTGGCCCATCCCAGAGGAGTGTAAATTGATGTATTCGTTAGGACGCTCCATTCTTGAATGAGCAGCCTGCTGGTTGGCGAGTCATACGTGGCTTAACAGGCTCTTTGAGTAAAGCAAGTAGCCAACATTGCAAAGCAGAACGTTGCGGGCAAAACTCTCGCGAACGAAGCTAAAAAACAAACAAAAACAAGCAGCGCTGAAAGACAAGTGCAGCCGCGTGGCCACGAAAGTTAAAGCGAAGCACAGCGTTTACCTTGTGGGAGCGAGCAGCGGCGGGCGCGATAATTGCAAATAGATGGCGCCACTGCTCGCTCCCGCAAGGTAAACTCCACACATGCATGAGGGCTCATTGGGAACAGTGCAGTACATGCACGAGTTTCCCAAAAAGTCCTGAGCGATTCCAGGAGGTCATCTCCTAAGCACCGCTTGCACGCTGCGTATGTGAGACCTAAAACATTGACAGCCTTCCGAGTTTTCACCAAATTCACGATCTTTACTTTTGGCTTTTGTGAGTACATGTCAATACATGCTATGATGTACTTATCTATGGTTGAAATTCTGATTGAACCTACAATATCCAAAGTGATATCCATAGAAAGCCCAGATGCTAGCTCCCTTATCACCATGGGTTGACTCCTACATTTCAAAATGTTATCACTATTCCTACATTCAAAACAATTCCTGACAACCCTTTCAATTAATAGATCCATTTCCGGCCACCAATATATTTTCCTGACCCTCTCCATCGATTTAGAAGTGCCATGAAGTCTCCAAAGTGCATTTTCAATCAATTTCAGTCTCAAATGGTTCGGGAGGCACACGCCTAGTCCCCCTAATAACTAGACCATCCATGAGAGAAAGTTCAACCCCTACATGCCCTCATCACCCTTGTCCTTCAATGTCCATCCCTATTAATTTGCAAATCAAATCCTGTGAAACTTAGTCTCCTATCAGTTCTCTCTTCTATTCCTCTTACTTGTTTATGCCACTGAAACTATACACACTTTTTAACTTCTTCACATATTTCATCCTCAAAAAATTCACTGTTCAAGTATTCATCATCAATTCCACTCACACACACTGTAGAATAATAATCTGCCAGTAAATTCATTGTGCCAGTAAGATCTGTCAGTATAAAATCCTGCTAAGATACTACCCATCTTTGAATCCTACTTGAGATGGCATCAATTCCTTTTTTAGTAAACACTTCTTTCAATGGTTTATGATCTGTCTGAACTTCGAAACAATGGCTCCACAAAAACTCAGAGAGCCATCTCACTGTTAATACACAGCCATGCTTCCTTCTCGATGACCAAATAAATTGACTTCAGCACCTTATAGCTCAAGAGACATGAGAATGACAGTTGTCTCCTGACCATCAGATGTCTGCATTCAGACCGCACCAAGACCTTTCGAGCTGGCATTAGTCATCAAAATGGTATTTGCCCCTGGCTCTAAACTACTCAAACTAGAAGCCTTGCTTCAACATAGCTTGATAACATTGAACTCCTCCTCACAGTTCTCAGACCGTACAAATTCTGTTCCTTTTTTCACAAAGTCCCTCATGCAGCTTCATTTATCAGCAACATTTGAAGCAAATTTACTACAGTATTTAACAGTACCCAAAAACTTCAAAAACTCATCTTCAGTCTCAGGACTGGGTAACTCCTTAATGGCACTTAACAGATTTTCCTTACGATGTATTCCCTTGGAAGTGGCAATGTATGCTAAATACTCTATTTCAGAGAACGCAAACTTGCATTTCTCTACTTTGAGAGTAAGAGCAATTGCTCTTAGCTTCTTTAGGACTTCTTGCAAGCTGACATCATGTTCTTCATGACACTTACCATAAACCAAAACATCATCCTGCTAAATCTTAACCCCCACCAATACCTTTCAAAACTTTCTCCATAGCCCTTCGGAAAACTGACGAGACTGATATCACACTAAAAGGAGGCCATAAAAACTTGTAGGTACCTGTCAGACTCAGTGCTCTTCTGTTTCGCTCGGGAGCAGAAAGTTCCCAACGCCCCTTCCCAGCTCTCTGGGCCACTCGTCGATCGACACAAGTAAGCCCAAGTGAACCGGTGGGGGGAAAGGGGAATTGGACAGAGAAGAGACAGCCACTACGTCTTTTTCTTTCTTGAGTGTTTTCGCTCTTCCTATCTTCCACTGCTGTGGTAGAAGCGGACGTACTGTGAGGAAAAAAGGTAATGATTAATTGGTGCCCTACTCTAATCTCTTCTCTACTACGCCCTAAGTGACCTTTCCAGGTTATACCCACACTAACGTTAGTGACTGATGCTCCTCTTCTGTTGTGTGGTGGTGTGTCGCCTTGTGGTGTAGCTTTTCTGCAATACAAATGATCTTTCTTAGTTATCCTACTCTCTCCCTCAACCTGGCTTTTATTTCTTGCTACTACTGACTCGCTTACCCTAAAAACCACTGACGGCGCCTCTAACTGGATTCTGTTGGGGAGTACTTCATCTTCTTCTACTTAATGTGTACTGCTACCATGTCTTTTCGTTTCTTATTCCTCCTCGTGAAGTTGCTCAACTGGAAGGATTCCTAAGAAGCTTCTTGGGAGTCTTTTATCGCTACTCTGTAGGGTCCTGCCCCACTACATCGATTTTGCGCACTGCTCTATTATTTCACTACCCTGAGGTGATCTCAGTTCAAGGCTATTCCCTGTGGGTTGAAAGTTGGGTTCCTTATCAGACTGCTGACTGGACTTTTTACTGAGGTATATAAGAATTACATTTCTCGTTGTCACTGAAAATTCTCCTCACAAACTTTTCTTCAGAAAAAGGTACTGATACTATGACAGATTATTCTAGTATAACAAGATAACATGAGCTCGTCTTTCTCCGCTAAGTTCTCTCTTGCAGGTAAGTAACTCTCACTAGTTAACTCCGAGGGGAGTTACGGAACAGTCTTACTTAGTACTCTGGAAACTTATTCTCCTCTCAAACTTGACGTCGAATTCTCCTCTCAGACTTGACGTCGAATTCTCCTCTCAGACGAACGGCACAAAACTACGACTCTCTCTCCTCACGACTCCGGTGAAGTGCGCCTCTCCACCGGGCTGACACCTGGATCCTATTGATTGTCCTGGAACGCTAGAGCGCTAACTTGCTGCCCAAACGTTCCAACAGCGGCGGCCATCTTAGATTCCAGTCTTACTCCTTTTAGCTTGGGGATCACTGTTGAGCCTGCTCTGCTGGTCCTGACAGTACCCCCTCTCAAAGGGCGTCCTCCCACCCTGGGCTTATTAGGAAATCCCCTGTGAAATTCCCTAATCAGACGAGGAGCATGGATGTTTGAAGAAACTTCCCACGCTCTTTCTTCGGGCCCATAACCTTTCCAATCCAATAAATAGTACATTTGGCCATTTCGTATCTTGGAATCCAATACTCGCTGTACCTCAAATTCTTCCCCCAATTCAGTTTGGATTGGTTTTGGGGGTATTTTAACTCGTAGGCCTCTTGAAACCTTTTTCAATAAGGAGACATGAAAAACGGGATGCACCCGCAATCCTTTGGGTAACTTCAACTGATAGTTTACAGTACTTAGTTTTTTCTCAATTTCGTATGGCCCTATAAATCTGGGTTGGAACTTCCTAACCCCTTTGAGCCTAAGGTTCTTTGTGTTTAGCCAAACCCTTTCTCCAACTAGTAAGTCAGGTTCCTTCCTTCTTCGTTTATCAGAATAGAATTTGTAAGTCGCCTTTGCCTTGGTTAAATTGTCTGTGGCTAGTGAATGCACTCTTGTCATGTGATCAACTAAATTTGTTACTGCTGGAACATCTACCTCTTGAAAATCTACAGCTTGATGGGGATGTCTTCCTGTATTTAAATAAAAGGGGGAATAACCTGTGGACATGTTTTTTGCATTATTGTGGGCAAACTCCGCTGCCCACAGATAATCCGGCCAGTCTCCTTCCTGTTCTAATAAGCAGAGTCTTAGATACTGCTCTAACTCCTGGTTTGTGCGCTCCGTTTGGCCATCTGTCTCTGGGTGATAACTAGTCGTGTACCTAGAGTCAATACTTAATTTTTTAGTGAAGGCCTTCCAGAAATGGGATAAAAATTGGGATCCCCTATCGGATATCACCACCCTGGGTATGCCATGGGCTCGAACTATGTGTTGGCTAAAGGCATGCGCCAGAATTACTGCCGTGGGTACTCCCTTCAATGGTACAAAATGTGCCATCTTAGTAAATGCGTCTACACACACCAAAATAGTATCATAACCTTTACTGGATGGTAAATCTACTATTAAATCCAAGGTTATCGTGTGCCATGGGTGTGGTGGTGTGGGCAAAGGTTGCAGTAACCCTTGCGGAGCTTGTCTTTCCGGCTTTCCTCTAGCGCAAATGTCACAAGTGGCCACATATTGTCGCACATCCTTTGCCAAACTGGGCCACCAAAAACGTCGCCTCACAAGATCTTCAGTCTTAGTTATTCCTTTATGGCCTGCCAACAGATCATCGTGACTTTCCTTCAAGGCCTGTTGCTGCATTTCGGTTGTCGGCAAGTAAAGGACTCCATGATGATATGGTAAGCCTTCCCGAACCTCTCGACCAGAATCTTCTCTCACCCATTCTTCCAGTTCCTCTTTGGTCATAGAGAATTGCTTCTTCTTGTCCTGTGATTCTCGCAAAACTGCTCCAATTATTCTCTGGGAAGGGATGATGGTCTGATCCTTAACCTCCTCCATGACTTCTTCAGTTCCCCTCCTAGATAGGGCATCCGCCTTACCATTCTGAGCCCCTGGACGGTAAGTAATTATGAAGTCATAATCCGCAAAATATAATGACCATCTCAATTGTCTTGGTGTCAAAGTTCTCGCAGACTTCAAGAATTTCAGATTTCGATGATCCGTGTAGACGGTCACCACGTGTCTGGCCCCCATTAAGTAGTGTCTCCAGTCCTTGAAGGCATCCTTGATGGCCAACAACTCCTTCTCCGTGATGGTATAATTAACTTCTGGCGCCGTCAACTTCCTCGAACGATAGGCCACTGGGTGCAGTTGACCAGTTGTTTTGTGTCTCTGTGATAGCACTCCTCCCAAGGCCCAATTGGAGGCATCTGTCTCTACAAAAAATGGCTCTGATGGATCTGGATGCAATAGAATTGGGGCAGAAGTAAAATCTCTTTTTAACTGTTTGAATGACTCTTCTGCCTCCTCTGACCATTCAAATTTGACGCCTTTCCCTAGCAGCCTTGTCATTGGAATTAACTTCTGAGAGAAATTTTGAATAAACCTCCTGTAAAAATTTGCAAATCCGATAAAGCTTTGGATTTCCTTCACGGACTTCGGAGATTCCCACTCCAGCACTGCCTTGATTTTACTCTCGTCCATAGTCACCCCACTGGGGCGAGCACAAAACCCAAGAATTCTACGGATGATACCCCAAAGGCGCATTTTTCCAGCTTGACATAAAGACGGTGCTCTCGCAGTTTCCGCAACACCTTCTTGACATGTTCTTTATGCTCTTCCACATTGTTCGAATAAATGAGGATGTCATCTATATACACCAATGCATGCCGATCGATAAACTCCTTCAAAACATCATTGATGAAATGCTGAAAAGCTGCTGGGGCATTACATAGGCCATACGGCATTACTTGATATTCAAATAGGCCATGTTTTGTCCGAAAGGCCGTCTTCCACTCATCCCCTTCCCGTATTCGGACCAGGTGGTAGGCCCCTCTCAAGTCTAATTTTGTATAGATTTTTGCTTCCTTCACCTGATCCAGTAATACAGAAATTAAGGGCAAGGGATACCGATTCTTCACCGTTATTCTGTTTATTGCCCTGTAGTCAATGCAGGTTCTTAATTCCCCACTCTTTTTTGGAATAAAAAAAAGTGGCGACGACACGGGGGACTGTGACGGTCTTATGAAACCGTTCTCCAGATATTTATGCAGATACTCCTTCAAGTGCTCATCCTCCTTCTCAGTTAGAGCATAGATTCTGCTGCATGGAAGATTGGATCCGGGCTCCAATTCTATCTTGCAATCGAAGCTTCGATGCGGAGGGAGTCTTTCCGCTTCCATTTCACTAAATACATCTTGGTACTCTTCATATTCCTCTGGTAGTTCTACAGTGTTGATCACACAGATGGTGGAATTTCCTTCACTTAAAAGAAGGGCCTGGGTCTTCTCTGGATGTCCGGGACCTCCCAAATAACAGTGCTCCTTGCAATACTCAGAGTTCAAGGACACCGTTCGAGCTCCCCAATCTACTGTAGGGTTGTGTTCGGTCAGCCAAGGTAACCCCAGGATTAGTTGGAACTGCGGAGCATCAATCAAATTGAATTGGATATCTTCTCGATGACCTTCTTCAGATTCCAACTCCACGACTTCAGTATGACTCACTATGGGTCCAGATGAAAGATTCGTGCCATCTACTGCTCGAACAGCCTCACTTCTTTCCTTCTTGATGGCCCTCAATCCAATCTTTCCCGCGAACTTCAGGTCACAGAAGTTGCCGGTTGCTCCCGAGTCTAACATCACTGCGACTCGCCGTAACGTTTGTTCTCGGTAACGTAGCGTCATCATTAAGATTAAGTGCGGAGCTGCTGACTGCAAGGTATTCGCCAGGGTATGCGCATTTGGAGCTGTTTCTTCATCTGCATCCACCAGTCCAACTCCGCCTACTGGTGGTGCGAGGCGTTTCCCGCCGGCTTCTGCTTGGGCTTCTTCTGGCAATCCCGAACAAAATGCCCAGATCCTCCACAATATAAACATTGCTTGTTCAGCCTCCTTCTTTCCTTCTCCTCCTTGGTAAGTGGACCTCGGATTGTTCCAATCTGCATGGGCTCTCCCCCACGGGCAACGTCACCTTCCTTACTGCCTTCTGTTCTCACCCGATCAAACCGAGGCACACTTGGACGATAATCTCGCCTCCTTTCTCCTCTTCTCTCTCCTTGGCGGAAGTCAATTTCTAAAACTAGATCGATCAATGCTGATATCTCCGTGGGTCGATTGGGTACTTGTGCTAATGCGTCCTTCAACTCGTCCTTTAGACCTCGATAAAACACAGCAGCTCTCTTGTTGTCTGGCCATTCCGTTTCTACCACCAACTTATTAAATTGAGCCAAGTAAGCTACTAGGTCTCTGCTTCCCTGTCTAATTTCCAATAGTTCATTGTCTGTGGCCTGGGATACTCTTCTTCTGTCAAAAATGCGAAGGAATTCTTTCTTGAATTCATCCAGATCGTATAACAATGGAGCGTTGCAGGTGACCAGAGGCATTGACCATGACGCCGCATCTCCACTTAAGTACGACAATATGAAGGCCACTCTAGACTGCGCATCAGGAAATAATGCCGGACGACACATAAAATGTAACGTACATTGGGTCAAAAATACCTGTGCCTTCTGGGGATCTCCACTAAAACGCTCTGGGGGGGCCAAGGGAATTACAGGTGACAAGGAATGGATTACTTGTGTCGTTACTTTAGGCTGAGTGCCTGAAGACTCACTGGTAGTTCCTTCTGAATTAACTGGGTACCTAAAACTCGGGTCCGAGACTATGCCACTCATTTTTAAGTTTAAATCTGTGGTTTCCTTTCGCAATTCCCTATTCTCCTCCCTAACGGAAATTAACTCTCTTTGAATTCCTTCTAAAACCTCTCCTAATTTTTTCAAGTCCAAACTTTCAGCCATTCTGCTCAAGAGCGAATAAAAAACGTGGGCACTTCACTCTGTCAGACTCAGTGCTCTTCTGTTTCGCTCGGGAGCAGAAAGTTCCCAACGCCCCTTCCCAGCTCTCTGGGCCACTCGTCGATCGACACAAGTAAGCCCAAGTGAACCGGTGGGGGGAAAGGGGAATTGGACAGAGAAGAGACAGCCACTACGTCTTTTTCTTTCTTGAGTGTTTTCGCTCTTCCTATCTTCCACTGCTGTGGTAGAAGCGGACGTACTGTGAGGAAAAAAGGTAATGATTAATTGGTGCCCTACTCTAATCTCTTCTCTACTACGCCCTAAGTGACCTTTCCAGGTTATACCCACCCTAACGTTAGTGACTGATGCTCCTCTTCTGTTGTGTGGTGGTGTGTCGCCTTGTGGTGTAGCTTTTCTGCAATACAAATGATCTTTCTTAGTTATCCTACTCTCTCCCTCAACCTGGCTTTTATTTCTTGCTACTACTGACTCGCTTACCCTAAAAACCACTGACGGCGCCTCTAACTGGATTCTGTTGGGGAGTACTTCATCTTCTTCTACTTAATGTGTACTGCTACCATGTCTTTTCGTTTCTTATTCCTCCTCGTGAAGTTGCTCAACTGGAAGGATTCCTAAGAAGCTTCTTGGGAGTCTTTTATCGCTACTCTGTAGGGTCCTGCCCCACTACATCGATTTTGCGCACTGCTCTATTATTTCACTACCCTGAGGTGATCTCAGTTCAAGGCTATTCCCTGTGGGTTGAAAGTCGGGTTCCTTCTCAGACTGCTGACTGGACTTTTTACTGAGGTATATAAGAATTACATTTCTCGTTGTCACTGAAAATTCTCCTCACAAACTTTTCTTCAGAAAAAGGTACTGATACTATGACAGATTATTCTAGTATAACAAGATAACATGAGCTCGTCTTTCTCCGCTAAGTTCTCTCTTGCAGGTAAGTAACTCTCACTAGTTAACTCCGAGGGGAGTTACGGAACAGTCTTACTTAGTACTCTGGAAACTTATTCTCCTCTCAAACTTGACGTCGAATTCTCCTCTCAGACTTGACGTCGAATTCTCCTCTCAGACGAACGGCACAAAACTACGACTCTCTCTCCTCACGACTCCGGTGAAGTGTGCCTCTCCACCGGGCTGACACCTGGATCCTATTGATTGTCCTGGAACGCTAGAGCGCTAACTTGCTGCCCAAACGTTCCAACAGCGGCGGCCATCTTAGATTCCAGTCTTACTCCTTTTAGCTTGGGGATCACTGTTGCGCCTGCTCTGCTGGTCCTGACAGTACCAAATGGTGCAACAAATGAGGTCAACTCTAATTGACACACAATCTTACATCGTCATTTGCTTTACGAGCCATCACAAGAGGAGCTAACCATTCAGTCGCTTCAACCTCCTAAGTAACTCCAGTCTTTCAATTTCTCAATTTCTTTTATTATTGTTTCCTTTACCATAAAAGAACATTTCTCACTTTTCCCACATTGGGCTGCGAACCAGGTTTAATTTTTAGGAGATGGGCAAAATTCTTTAAACATACTATACCCTTCCGGAAAACTTCAAGAAATTGCTCTTCATAAGTATGCAGTTTTACAGGACTAAGAATAACCTCAGCGACCTCTACCCTTCTCTTCTCCATATCTAAAAGAAGGAACTTCATTAGGCTCTAGATACACAAATAAGTCTCTTTAGAGGAACCAACTTATCAAAGAATCACCCTTTGACAGATAAGCAAGTCTTTCCTGGGACTAATCTTCTCTATAGCGTTTGGGATGAATGTATGGTAGCCAAAATGATACTGGAGTAATATGGGTTACGTGCAAAGAGTGAAATAATTTGGTGTGAACAAGCCTCAGCATTATTGTTCTTATAAATAGTGTTGTAATTTCCAATGACATTTGTGTTTGAAAGATGAATTGGTCCAGTGTGGATCCCTGATGAGTTCTCGTTAAGTAATAAATAGTCCTTCCAGATGATAAAACCTACCAAGAGAAAACAGACAACAATTCTTTTGACAAAACGGTGAAGGAAGACCCAAACCAAAATGATCACCGGACTTTAGATTCCAGTTGGGCTTAGTTAAAATGGCCTCTGCATGTAGCTTGAGCCCAAGTCCATGTGAACGGTCAGCGCGTCCGGATGTGAGCATGCCCTATGGTGCAAAACAAACCACCTTACAGCAGCATGAGCAAGCAGAGATGCAAGCAAGCAGAGGGCAGTGCGAGAGCTGAAGTATGGATGATTCAAAATTGAAGAGCTGGACCATCACACACACACTGCTTTCTCCCGGTTGCAGCACTCGAGATCCAGCAATGCCAGAGGGTGCCAAAATGCAGATCTGACCGGGCACTGTACTCAACAATTCTGGCAGAGAAAGAGCTCTGAAGCTCGCAATGGCCTGAAATGTGTGCTTTAGAAAATCAGCAGGTACATAACTAAACATCAAAAAGTTCCTGTGCAACCTCTGGACATAGTGATGTGGAGGTATTCTCTTTCAACTTGTTCTTTCCATTCATCGGCAGTGTAGAAAGGTACACGCAAGGCAGTTTAGAAGTTTCCAGGGTTTATTCAGGATCAATAAAATAAGTAGACCACATCTATCAAGAGCAACCGCATTTTCAAATTCCAGCCTTTAACTCCACTCAAACATTCCAAGTTCTCTGGTAGCAACACATTCTTATGTTCTAGAAAACATTGACCACCTAAGACAGTGGTTCCCAATCTGTGGTCTGTGGCCCCCCAGGGGCCCATGACAAATTCCCAAGGGGTTCTTAGGCAGTACCTTTAAAAGCACTGCAAAGTTCCTTGTATAATCAGCAGTTTTCGGGCATCCATAAAAGTGTTAATATAACTCAGGTGATTAATGTACCTGCTGAGAGAGATGGGAGTTTTGTCAAATGGCAGCTTTGACTGATCTACGGTAGCACAGATAGTTAATATGCAAGCTGCAAAGAACCTGTACAATATATTTTAAATATATATATTTTATGTGCATAACTCAGTGGGTTACTGCTTTTGTCACACAGATTCTGTTGTTACTGTGCAGTTCATAAGTTACAATCGTAATCTAGCACAATGAGCTATGAACTACCATCAAAGAGCTGCATGCAAACTGCATGGCACAAGTTAGTAAGTTTAGTTTTATTATCAGTCTTTCATTATCCTGATGCTGCTTAAAAAAAAGATTTGTTTGGGCAGAAATAAATCCTTATTGTTAAAGTCAACACTAAAGACTGTATTATGTTCTGAATCCTTCTCCAGACCAATCACTCTTACAAAATGCCTACCAGTATGGATGACATGTGAATCCTAAACCTTGTAGTCCCCTTTTCCTTATGGTAAATTTTCTACACACTGATTTACACACCTATGATTCTTTGTCCCTGTATGTGTGTGTTGTAAAGTGCTCCGACACCCTACTCTGGTATGAGGTGCTATAAAACAAATGAAATACATGTGACAGAGGGACTAAGGAGAGATGAGAGGCACTGTTGGAGGGTCATAGTGAGGGAATCGTTGAAGGGCCCCAACAAAGAATGTCGTATCCTGATGCACAGTTAAGTCATCATTTACTTTGCTTTAAAAGCTAATACAATTCAATATATAATGACAAATGTGTTGTAGAAGGCACCATTTTGCCCTAATTTTCTTGGGGGGCAGGGAGAGGCACCCCCAAAACCCCCTTTGTAGTCAGGCTCACTCGCTGCACTCGGTGTGCACCATATGGGTACTGGTCTGACAACATTTGCCAGGGCTGCTATGGTTTTCAGTCTGGCCCTGGCAGGAATCGGAGTCTCATACCACAAAATAAAACCAAACAATGACCGGTTAGTCACCAAGACGCAGCACCAACATTCCCATTAGACATTTTCAATTTTTGCAGTTTTTTACAATATTAAATAATAAAACCTTTAGTAATTTGGGTATTTGTTTGGTGTGCACTTGTTTGTGTATTCTTAGCAAATTACTGTTTGAATTTTAAATAGAACAAAGTGCTTGGGGGTCACCCGCTTCCAGTAGTGACTCAATGGGGGTCCTCAAGAGTCAAAGGTTTGGAAACCACTGATCTAGGATACCTGAGGTTTCTTCACAGACTCCTGGGGTAGGTGGTGGTGGTTCATGGCCAGTGTCCAGAGTGCATATTGTCATCTACCTCTGGTATTCCAGGTCACTAATTGCACTGTAGTCTAATTGGATAATCACCTTACTTATTTTGTCACTTGGCATTCCAGGACCAAGTAAGACAGTTCAGACTTTCATTTGTAGATCAGAAGGATTAGAAAAACAGGTGAAGGTTCACACAGCAAATAACATTTTTAAGTGATTAGTCAGCACTTTTTCCCATGCAGTGATTGCACAGCCTGACCCAAAAGGTTACCGATTCATATGGAGAACTCTGCTGGGCTATTGCAGGTAGAGATGAGATTGTTGTGGGATACCAAACAACACACCTCACATGGCCTTTCCTCGTGTGTACGGGCAGGTAACATACCATCATGTTTGGTCTTAATAAAACGATTTTTTGTGAGCTGTGCACCTATATCTGATTTGCTCCCTCAAGCACCACTCCCTCTACCATAGATCATACAAGACAGATCTCAGGTACATCAAAGAATGGAGAGACATGCCTAACTTAACACACTGACAGCAGTCTGGTCCGAGGCAGCCGTAAAAATGAGAGGGGCTGCGCAGCCCCCCTCGTGGAGCCATACATGGCCCTGGGGACCACATCCACCCAGGCCCAGCTCCTGCTCCATCCCAGGGTGCCCAAACCCAGGACACTGCTGTTTGCTTTGTGGAAACAAACAGCTCCAACTGTGTAGATGTAGATTTGCCAAGCAAAAGCAAACACTCCGGTTCCAGAGGGCAGAAGCTGTCAAAGTGCTCCCGTCCACTGGAAGTGAAGTTACTGCCTGCCAGCGGGCAGGGAAAGAGATTAAATGATAGCTCGTGCACAAAGGGAGCTACCTTTCCAGCAGCTTTCTCCATGCAATAGCAAGGCTGCCTCCCACATAAGGCAGGAAACCGGATGGGACTAAGGGGGCCTTGAGGCTCCCTCCGCAGTCCCCATCGTGCACACTGGGTGCCCTGGCTGTGATCAGGGTACCCAGAGACACATGGTGGGGCCCCAGGGGTTGGTGTTCCTGGGGTCAAAATTGGCCTGGGGAGAGGGGCTTCGCAGCCCCCCTACCCTTATTGAATTAAGACCGGGCCCCGGGGGATGGGGTCCCCGTGGTCAGAATCGGCCTGGGGAAAGGGGGGGGGGCGCGGTCCACCTCCCCATTCAGTTAAGGGCAGGCCCTGGGGGATGGGGTCCCCAGGGACAAATGCGGCCCAGGGAGCGGGGCTGCACGGCACCCCACCCCTTTTCAAATGAGGCCAGGCTCCAGGGAATGGGGTCCCTGGGTCCGAAATTGGGCCCCCACCCCCATTCAAATGTGGCTTGGCCACTCACACATAGACCCACTTATGCAGCCACTGCCAGGCCTAGTCAGACACTCACACACCCACTGAGACACTCATGCATTCACTCATACACTCAATCTCAAAGGTTACAGATTACAATTAGAAATTAAAATAAAAAACTTTAGAAATCAAGTGAAAAAAACCAAAGGTTACATGGACGTTAAAGTTGGGCTCAGACTTCACTTGTACAAAACCAGTGAAATTCAGTGGTGTTAGTTAACTGAGCTAACTAGAACTTAGGCCCCCGCAATGCACTGCTAATGACCTCACATATTACATCACTTTAGGACATGGCCAAAGAGATACCTGATGACATCACTGATGACATCAGATTTTTTTTAACATTTGTATTCTTTCATCAGAATAGAGCAAATGTTACTCTGTAAGAGGCATGTATGTAGTGCTGTAGATTCATATGCTGTGCCCAAATGTGTACAAGTTGTTGTTCTTCCAAGAATTCTTCTCGACTCATGAGGTATTGGGACTCCACCTCTTGCTTGCAATGTGCATGGTCATCAGTTACATTGTCAGATTATTTTCCACACGGTGGGTGAGGATAAAGCTGGAGCAAAGTGATGCGGAGGAAGGAGAAAGAGGAAAAGGAGGAGGGACAGGGAGGAGGAGGTGGGACAGAAAGGAGGTTAGCGTATGTGAATCTACAGCACTAAATGCCATGAACAGATGCTTACAGGGTAAGTAACATTTTCCGTTCGAGGCATGTGTGGCTGTAGATATAGATGCTGTGCATAGACTATAAAGCAGTGACTGTGGATATTGCAGGGGACTGAAAAGGGGTAAGTAGAAAAGCCTAACCAGCACTGCCTTGTTGGCGGGCTAGTACATCTACACAGTATGAGCCGTCTCACAATGGGCGTCCGTAATCGGCAGGGGCCCTGTAGTTGTGGCAGGTGGGGCGCAGTCGTGGCAGGAGCCCACAATGGGTAACTGCAGTACAGAGGTCTGTCTTATAAAACAGATTACATTTTCAGGGACAAGCATTACTCTCTTTGTTTCACAATCGGCCATCACTCGACCGCACATCATGGGGCAACACCTTAACAACTTGTACAGGCGACAAACTTGGATTCCCAAGATTCAATGTGACCTTGTTTCTTGATACAAATCCAACAACCCTCCTTGATTTTATCTTTTAACGGGATGCAACCACCTGCATTCCCACCATCATATCCCCTTTGCACTTGTTTACTAACATTTTCCACCCCTGCAAACATGCAGTCAATGGATGACAAACCCATCCATTCTCTATTTAACTTGATGCGGAGAGCACGTCCACTGAACAAAACAAATGGTGAAACTCTAGCACTGTCAATGGGAATAAACCTTATCGCTCACAACATATCACGCCCACTTTCTTCTAGTTGTGTCTGTTGTTAAAGGATAATTGCAAATGTCCTTTTACAGTACAGTTAAGCCATTCAAAACAACCATTGCTTCTATGATGATAGAAGCACAGGATATTAATTGAGTTATATTGTCAGTAACAGGTTTGATGATACATCCTTCACCTTCTAAACACATACTATCCTTATCGCGAAATGTGGAGTTAAGGAAACAACCAGTACGGATGGTAAGATTTGTGTACTTTTTTCAAGTCATCATAACCCAATCACCAACAACTAATCGCAGGCCAGTGCAACTGACATCCTTGGAACATCCATGAGTGACTGTTCCAAGTTCCAGAATAAATATAGAAAATACCAAGAACAAACCCCCACACTAACCTATACCAAACAAAACCAAATATAATAATCAAAGACCATCTTTACTTTTATCATCTAGAATCCCAGAACCGTAATAGAGGCTTAACAAGTTGTCGAAAACACACAAAATAAGCACTCATCGCATGACAAAAAACTGAAATACCATAACAACAACTTGTAAATCTGGCCAATTCAGAAGCCTACATCTATGATTAAGCTCACACTTAATCAGTAACAACAGTAATATACTTTCAAGGTCCCATGGTCTTCACTATCCAGATTCAGAAAACGCCAAACTGCAAATCAAATTATGAAAACTACTTTTTTCGTCCATATAGAAGTTCTGTGATTTGATGTGTTTGATTTTCCTGTGACATTTCATTTGAAGATATCTGAAAAAAGTACAAAGACAATTTCCATAAGCTTGATCAATAGTAAATTTCTGTGTCTTGTAATGACACTTCCAAAAACAGATTGACTTGTTGAGTGTATAAAAATAGTTTTCAGGATCAAGAAAAACAACCGATTTCCCTGCCCACCTGCTTACTTCTACTGAAACATTGCTCCAATGCCGAACTAATGCTTTTGAAATGCTTTTCATCTGTGTCTGCCAGCTCATCTAGACAACTGCTGCCCACATAGACAACCCGGTTTCGGAAAAACCTCTAATCCCAAAACAAAGCTGAAAAGGTTTGCCTTATACTTCCTTGTTGAGACCCAAGCTGAGCAGCATCCTGTTGTGACACAGTTTACCATGGATATCCCATGCTCTCCAAAAGTACTGCACTCCAAATTACTTTGTTTATTTTTTACGCTATTTTATATGTGCTATATGTCCCCTAACTCATCTCACAGCGATGGAATGAAAAACAAGAAAGCACCAGACAAGATTTCTGAAAACATAATTGCTAGAGTCCAGTCAGGTGCTTCAGATGGACCTGGATCAGATAGATGTTTTTCTGATCTTCCATGATTTAAAAAAAAAATGTTTTAAACAATTTTATTGCAAGTTTTTGGTTAATAGATTTAAAATCGGACATTATAGTACTGTCAGAATCATAAATATGTCACAGTATACATTCAATCCGCATATGCAGCGACAAAGGTGGGTATTTAACACATTGTGTAGCCAGTGCATTTATCAGAACCAGCATCGCTTTTGACAACACTATGTTGTTAAATGTTTGGAAGGTAAACAGATAACAAATAAGGAGTCGTTTCTTACCTGTAACTCCAGTTCTGTAGTAGGGGTATCTCTGTGATAGTCATAATCATGTGAATAGTCCCGGCCATGTGCGTGGACCCTGGAGCACTTCAATACATATAGTCTCTTAAGCTGTCTTCTTCTGCAGTCCTGCATAGACACTTAAGAGATAATAAAAGACAATAATGCAGCCTGAAAACACTAGCCTACTCTGGCCATTACTTCATCCACAAGCATACCCACTATTGTGCAAATAGATTCCTTAGCGAAGCCTGCCCAACCTCAGCATCTGCCCTGGCATCAGTGTCCAGGCAGTAATGCTAGGCAAAGGTATGGACTGACTTCCAAGTGGCAGCCTTACAGATTTCTGCAATAGGGACGTTACGTAGTAAAGCCGCTGTAGCAGCCTTACCTCTGGTAGAGTGAGCCTTCGGTCTACTACCCAGAGTCTTGTTGGCTTTCTGATAACACAATTGAATACAGGACACAATCCACCTAGATATGGATTGCTTAGAGGTAGCAAGACCAGTCCAGACAGAGCCATAGTTAAACAACTGATCCAATCTACGGATCTCCTTAGTCTTGTCTAGGTAGAATTTCAACACCCTTCTCACATCGAGAGAGTGAAGGGACCTCTCAGCAGGAGAGGAAGGATGCTGAAAAAACGTGGGCAAAGAAATCGTTTGATTCACGTGAAATTCCGACACCACCTTAGGAAGGAATTTAGGGTGAGTTCTCATGACTACCTTAGAAGAATGAAACACAGTGTAAGGCTCTTGACAACAGAGAGCCTGAATTTCACTCACCCTGCAAGCTGATGTTATGGCTACAAGGAAAGCCGCCTTCCAGGACAGATGCTGAAGAGAAGCCTTATGAATGGGCTCAAAAGGCTCCCTCATAAGTCTAGACAGCACCACATTAAGATACCACGGGGGTGAAGGACGCCTAATGGGAGGAAACACCTTCTTCAAACCTTCCAGAAAATCTTTGATGACAGGGATTTGGAAAAAGGAAGTTTGCGAAGGACATTTTCTATATGCAGTTAATGCTGCTAGGTGAACCTTAAGGGAATGAGAATTAAGGCCAGATTGCGCTAAATGCAGCAATTAAGGGAGAATGACATCCTCTTTGCAAGAGGTAGGATCTGCATCCTTAGAGGCACATCAGATGCAAAATCTCTTCCATTTGTATGCATAGGAAGTCCGTGTAGATGGTCTCTTCGCTTCTTTTAGTATCTCCATGCAGTTCTGAGGGAGATTTAAATGTCCATACTGCACTAGCTCAGGAGCCATGCTGCCAAATTCAACGACGAGAGGTTGGGATGCACTATCTGCCCTCCGAACTTCGTGAGAAGGTCAGGCCGACACGGAAGTCGAAGGTGTGGCAGGAGAGACCGGTGGAGTAGGTCGGTGAACCACCACTGACGAGGCCACTCCGGAGCAATGAGGATCATCTTGGCCCGGGAGTGGGAAAGCTTGATCAGCACTGCCGGGATCAGGGGAATGGGTGGAAAAGCGTAGAGAAAGCTGTTCAACCAGTTGATCCACATTGCATTCCCCAGTGTCCCTGGTTGGTAGAACCTGGAGGCGAAGTCTCGGCATTTGCTGTTTTCTGCGGTGGCAAACAGATCGATGTCTGGAGTGCCCCATCTTCCTAAGATTTCTCTTACTACCTCGTCGTTTAAGACCCATTCGTGATTTTCCTGAACGAGTCTGCTCAGAGCGTCTGCCTGCGCATTCTGCACACCTGGCAATTGGGTCGCCGTTATGGTCAGATCCCTGGCCAGCAGCCAGTTGCAGATCGACTGCGCTTTCCGAGACAATGTGCGCGATCTCGATCCCCCCTGCTTGTTGAGATAGTACAGTTGTGTTGTCCGTCTGGACAAGCAGGGAGCTGGTGCGAAAGGATGGCTGGAAGGCTTTCAGCACCAGGTGAACCGCTCGGAGTTCCAGGAAGTGGATGTGATACGTGGCCTCCTTCTGGGACCACGTTCCCTGTATCTGAAGCTGGTCTGAATGCGCTCCCCAGCCTTGGAGCGATGCATCTGTCACAATTGTCCGAGCTGGTATCTCATTGTGGAACGGAACCCCTCAGAGAAGATTGTGAGGCGAACACCACCACTTGATGGACTGGAGGGCGTGCTGCGACAGCTGAATCCTGTCCTTCCAGTTCCCTCGTCTCTGGTCCCACTGATCCTCCAGACATTCCTGTAGAGGCCGCATGTGAAGGTGTGCATGTGGAGTGAGGAAGATGCAAGACGCCATGGAACCCAGGAGAGAGGACACCATCCTCACCGTCGGCGAGGGAATGGTCATGAGAGCCTGAGCCTTCTGAAGGATTGATAAGCGTCTCTCCTCCGAAGGACACACGCTTGCCTCGTGTGTATCAATGTCGGCTCCCAGATACTGCAGACACTGTACAGGAATCGGGACCGATTTCGCCAGATTGATGTGTAGACCCAAGCGAGTCAGTAGAGCGGATGTCGTGTTGAAATGTCGTTGTGCCTCCTGAAACGTGGCTGCCTTGATCAGCCAGTCGTCCAGGTACGGATAGACGAACACCTTGTTCTTCCAAAGGTGTGCTGCGACTACTGCCATGCATTTTGAGAAAGTCCTGGGTGCTGACTTCAGGCCGAAGGAAAGCACTGCATATTGATAGTGATTGGTGCCGACCAGGAACGGTAGGAACTTGCGATGTTTTCTTGCAATGGGCACATGAAAATATGCGTCTTGCAGATCTATCGCGCAGAGCCAGTCTCTTTGATGCAACTGAGGGTAGATTTAGTGCAAGGATAACATGCGGAACTTTTCTCTGTGGATCCATTTGTTCACTTGCCGCAAATCGAGAATGGGTCTGAACTCGTTCTGGTCTTTGTTGCGCACGAGAAAGAACCTGGAATATAGACCTTGTCCCCTCTGGGTCAGAGGAACCAGTTATATTGCCCTTTTCCTTAACAAGGTATCGGCCTCCACCTGAAGTTCGCGCAACCGGTACTGTGAGCGAACTGGTGGTATCGATGGAGGAGGGCTGGTGAAACGTAGACAGTATCCATTGCGAACAATATTCAGCACCCAATTGTCCTGAGTTATCTTTTTCCACTCTGCCAGATAATTTTGAATACTTCCCCCCACCAGAGTGGGTAACAGAAGAGGGGGAACAGGGCTTGGAACCCGCTGGGGCCTTATTCCCTGGTGTCGACTGCTGGTTAGCCCTTCCTCTCGACTGGCGTCTCTGAAACGGTAGCCGTTGAAACTGTTGTTGTTGTTGTCCAGACTAACGGCCCTGCCCACGTTGGAATCTTTGAGAGGAATAACGCCGTTGGAAAGGGCGGAAATTCCTACGCTGCTCCTTAGGTTTTTCCAAGCCAACGGCCTTGAGAGTCTCAACCTCAGACTTCATGCGGGCCATTTCCTCATCCGCATGAGAACCAAAGAGGGTGGTACCTGAGAAAGGGAGGTTTGCAATGCGCTGCTGAGCCTCCGGTTTTAGGGAGGTGAGACGCAACCAGAAATGCCGTCGGAGAGCAACACCATGGCAATACCCATGTGCTGCCAGGAGAGAGGTGTCCACTGCCACGCTGATGATCTGGTTAGAGACCATCAGCCCCTAGTTGAGTATCTCCTGGAAATCTTCACGTTTGTCCCTAGGTAGGAGGTCCATGAACTGGTGAAGAGACTCCCAGAAGGAACGGTCGTAACGGCCCCGCAGGGCAGTTGAACTAGCCGCCTTCATTGATGTGGCTGCAGTGCTGCAGACTTTACTCCCCTCAGAGTCCAGCTTTCAGCTTTCCTTGTCCGGAGGGACTGTAGACGAAGGAGCCGTAGTGTGCTGCTTCTTTGCTGCCACCACAATGACTGAATCCGGAACGGGGTCAGGTCCGAGTCCGGGGACGGTATTTCTTTTGGAGCCTCGAAGGACCCGATTTCACCGAGGCAGGCGTAAGGAAACAGCTCCATCGGCGGTTCTTCCAACCCGGGCACCAAAGGAAGCAGAGGACACGAGGTTTGCTTCTGTTGCAGTGTCTCAAAGATCACCGATGTAGTCGGCATGGGCACAGACAGCACAATGCCCAGTTTCGTCACTCCCCTCACCAGAACCTCCTGAAACGTCGTAATGTCATCGACTGGTGAAACTCTCGGGGGTGGAGAATCCTACAACGTGGGCGAATATCTTCCTCCACTAGAGGACGTTGTGTCCCTAGTATATCTAGACCGTGATCTCTCGTGGCGATGGCGCTGGCGAGACCTCGTGGAGGAACGGTGCCTGCTGCGAGGGCGATGTCTTGGCCGGGACCGTGATCTTGGCCTTCTCGGTTCTGCAGGGATCACAAGCACAGGTGGAGCTGCAGGAGGCGGAAGAGCAGGCGGAGGGGGAGGAGGAGGAGGCATTTTAGGTGGAGGCGGCGTAGGTGTTTTCGGTGGAGGCGGAGGAGTAGGAGTTCTGGGTCGTCAAGGAGACGGACGTGGAGACACCGGTTGAGCAGGTTCCAGTGTCCTTGATGGAGAGTAGGTCCTGGAATACTCAGAGTCTGAGGTGGCTACTTCTCTCCTCCATTTGCATGCTGGCCTTGAAGAGGGAGCCCTGGATGTGCCCCTTGACGGCGAGCGCCGACGTGATCTAGAACTTGCCGACGTTGAGATGCTGATCACAGAGGAAGACCTGTTTCTCGACGTCGACCGTCCACTTCTCGACGTCTAACCTCTTCTTGACGTCGATCTTCGTCTCCTTGACGTCGACCTAGGCGTCGACGGTGAGCGGTGGTGTCCCCTCGACGGCGGGCGCCAATGTCTTAGAGACCCAGATCGACGGCGATGATGTGTCGACGTTGACTGGGATGTCCTCGATGTCAACCTCGGCCGAGGTCTCGACGTTCTGCCCCTCGACGTCGATCGTCAACATCGCTTAGACTCAGAGCCCTGAGTCGACGGGGAGCATATCGTGGTCATACCTGGTCTCGACGTCGATGTTGTCGTCTTCGACGTCGACCGGCATCATTTTTTAGCCTTTTTTTGACTGGGGAGCCCCCCCAGAGGCCGACGCATGGGTTGGGGAGGAGGAAACGCTCTCTCCTTGCCCAGATTTCCCACCTGTAGCCTGTTGTCTTCTCTGCTCCAGGCCTTGAAGGTAAATCTTCTCCCTGTCATGCAGGGTCCTCCTGGAGAAGGATTTGCAGATGGCGCGGGATTCAGGAACATGTGATGATGGAAGACAGAGAATACAAACTCTTCCTGCCACACTCAGGGCACTTGTCAAATAAAGATGGCATTTGACACGAAAAAAGTGGGCTAACTGCCCAAAAAAGACAGCAAAAAGAAGGGAAAGACCAAAGACGTTGAGTAAAGCACTCAAACTAACTTTTTAAAGCTCAACAATTGAAAGATATACCAAAAAGGTAGAGCTCAATGCTCCAGAGTCCTGCTAGCAGGAGCCGGGAAAAAAAACTGAAAGTAACTGGCCTTTGGCTGTGCATCATGGGATACCGAGGGTCTCTGAAGGGATTCTTAAAGGCACGGTACCCATTTACAGACATATAATGGCAGCCTATGGGGCTCGTCTATCCAACCCTTCATCTCTATCATGAAAGAGGGATTTTTGTGAAGAAGAGTTTCTATATGTGTGAAACTTAGTGAAAAAGTTAAATTTAACTGTTACCTGGCTATCCTTTTCACTTCAGGATGAAGTAATGGCCAGAGTAGCCTAGTGTTTTCAGGCTGCATAATTGTCTTTTATTATCTCTTAAGTGTCTATGCAGGAATGCAGAAGAAGACAGCTTAAGAGACTATATCTATTGAAGTGCTCCGGGGTCCACGCACATGGGCGGGACAATTCACATGATTCTGACTTTACACAGAGATCCCCTACTACAGAACCTAACTAAAAGAAAAGAAAAGGGAAAAATGAAAACAATAGAGACAAGTCTGGTAAAATTAGCGTTATTGAGACGAACAGTGGGGGAGCGTATGAGAATGCTATTTATTGTGTCAAGTTTCAAACTCCCCACAGCCAGCCCGTAATATGCAGCTAGGGCTCAACGTGGCTTATATAAAAGGCTGTGAGTGTCTGTGAGGGGCAGAAAGGGAAGAGAATCGTGTGGGGCCATGGATGTTATGGTGGTCGTAAAATAGTATGAAAATGCAGGATTTACTAAAGCCCAGCTATTGAAGGGGGTCTAGTGTCTTCTTTGGTGTATTCCTGGAAAATGAATTTTCAGTTTGTTCCATAGAGCGGTGATGGAATGCTTACAAAGTCCCCTGTTGTTCTAACTGCACAGAGACAATGACAATGACTACCTCCACTCATTGGAGGACTGTTGGGCACTAGTGGAAGACACTGACTGGAGACGAGAATTTCCATTTCATGGTGATAGGGCATCTGGTCAATAATAGGGCGAGGTCTATAAACCGGCTCACAATCTTGTCCGTTCTGGGGTGCTTACATAAGCCCAGGAGACAGATTTCCAGAGTAAATAGCCCCTTGCGGCCTGTAACTGAGGTCAATATGATGCATAATTAACACCAGTAAGAGGACACAAAAGGGAAGGCCCAATACATATTTCATGTCTGCACTGGGAGCAAGGCAGCGGAGGTAGTGGTGTAAATTTTCTGGAGACGTGTAGGCATCAAGTATGGCCAATGTAATTTATTGAACTGGATGACATTCCATGAAATCTTACATGGGAAGAAGAGCGGTTTTTGAAATTCTTTCTGAGTCAGGAGACAACCTATGTAAGTGTCCCGTTTGGTGCAGATAGCTCGTAGGGAAGCTGCAGTGCATTCCGGGATCACCTAAACAAGCCAATACAGAACTATGCGAAGGAAATGGGACCTTGATGTATAAGGACTGAGTCCTCCTACCACCGTAGTAACCCATAAACCCAGGACCGACTAGCTATAGTGCCTCACTTGCTTTCCTACTTACTCACAGAAAAACAAATGATTAGGTACCCCAGAACACAACACTCCAGATCTCTCAGGAATCGCGGCAACAAGACAAGCCTTTTCGCCCAGTCTCTTGTACTCGTCTACAATAAGATCTGACGGAGACACGAAACAGGGTAAAATATTTATTTTAACTAATGTGCCTTAACATGCAGTATAAGTGCCACAACAAGCAAGAAAATGCAAAATACAAAATTGTCAGCATAGCAGTCAGTCCATATATCATGAAGGGAGATGTCACCATAGAAAGACAATGGAGAAACCTCCCTCCCCTTGCTTAGAAGAAGTATTATTATAAAAAAGATCTCTGGGCTTTGTCAGCAGACCCCATACCTTAGCCTATAGATGGTAGCTCTACATCATGGTTGCTCTTCTCCCTGGAAAGGTCCCTCTCCAAGTATTTGTCACCTATTCACGCACCCCACTAAAAACCCAAGTACGCTGTCCAAACAACAGCTGCATCGGTATGTTTTGTCTATGGGCTAAGGACCAGCCAGAACAAAATAACAAGGGGCATTGGTGTTCGACCTTGCACATAATGTCCAGTCAAAATCCCAGGAACATGCTGAGAGCGAACATAGCAATGAGTCCTCATGTGAAATCAGTCTTTGAAAATATTGCAAAAAATAAAAACACGTAGTAACGTGTGCAAAGCAGCAGGCAAGCTGCAACGTGCTCAGGCTAAGTTAGTGAAATACGACAATGTCCCTATGGGCCAAGTGACATCCTCCCCTTGGCCAGGGCGTTAGCCTAATGAAAAAAAACAAGAATCAGAGGCTGTTAGGAGCATCTCTGGGCAACTTGCGTTAACTTTGATGAAACTGTGGTCTATGAGGCGCAGCGCAAGAGCACAGGTATTCAAGTCTGCTGTTGATCCGAGTAGAGGATCACACACCCAACGCCTACCCCTGGCACATACCTGGTCATGGGCCTTTAACGGACCCTTTAACAGACCGTAATCCAGGGCAGTGTGTGCGGTATTGGACAAGCAGACATCCATGGCCATTGCAAAGAGCACCGGAGTCTGGCTGCTCCACAGATCGAGCATCCATTGCGAAGCAATATTAGGAGAACCAGTACGCCGCAAACCAGCAGGAGCACCAGAGGAAAGCCTCCGAAGGCGCAGGAAAAAAACAGAATGAATAAAGGCCGGAATTACTCCAAAAAGGCCGGATCCCACAAGTTTAAAAAAGTGAGCAAGGCCCTCCGTATCAGACGCATTAAATATTTTGTATATTAATTCTCCAAAATGGAGTGGGAGATTAGTGTTTAGCAGCGAGTGTATATCACTTGCGGTTCTTGCCACCTGCAATTCGAAGGTCTCACAAGCCGATGTGAGAGCTACTTCTTGTTGAAACAATAGCGCTTTGAGTCTGCTTAGTTTATTGAAATCTGTTTTTAAAGTGGGAATGGAAGGCCAAAGTGAACTATCTACAAACCCATGTGGGGGTGGAAATAGGGCATTGCTGCAACATGTAACTCGTTGCGAAACCGTTACTATACAGAGGATGCCAGTGCTCAAGCTGCAGGAATCATGATTATTCAAAATAAGATAACTACCGTTAGAAAGCAAAGTTAATACGGGAATAATAGCCGGGACACGGGTACCCTTCAAAAAACTAGCTAGATTAGGGGCCTAAACGATACAAGCTTCATGAAGCTTATCTTGTTTACAGACTAGGGAATGCACTACTGTGGAATCACAGTCCTCCCCTGTAAGGAAAACTTCCTTTAGTTCGTGAATAAAATTATTGCTGAGGGGCTCATACCTCCCAACTGGATGATGTTTCATGAATGATGTGAACTGAAAGAGTGAGATAGGCAGTGAAATAATCCCATATATTAACCACACAGCTGTATCAGTTTCGGCTACCGAACACGGTTAACTGTTCTATAGTCTATATGGCATCCTTCATAGACATACATTTTTCCTTATCAGTCAAATTAAATGGCAAAAACAGTGAAGAAGCATTCAAGTAATCCCATGGCACTTTACCCATTTTGAGGGTTTGCAACGTCCAAGCAAACTGCATTACAGAACGTAACTGATTTTGACCATGATACAAAACAGACACTTCGGGGTCGATTCCGATCCTGTAAAAAGGCCCTACGAATCGTCGTACGGAGCGTTTTCTCCGTACGACTCGCACCCGGTAAACTGTCCCTACAACCTAGAAAGTACGATTCGTACAGAAAGCCTATTTCCGTACGAATCGTACAAAAGACCGTACGTGGAAAAAATACCTACGATTCTGATCCGGAACAGCTTATACGCGACGTCCGGACATATTAAGGCAGCGGTTTCCGGCCCAGCAAATACGATTTGTCCCTACGTCACTCCGTACGGCCTTTTTTTACGGGAGTCAAACACAGCAGGAAAAGCAGAGTTCGACGCGAACCGCTACGCAACGAAGCCCCGGTACGCGACGTACACACCATGAACCCCATCGTACGTGTCATCCTGGTCCTCTTGGCCTACAACCTGGTGCACCGCACCCGACGCACACGCTGCAGAAGGTGAGAACAACACCCAGGGGCCGGGGGGGGGGGGGGGTGAGGGGCAGAAAACATAACCCATACACAAACCCAAACTTATAATATGTAGGCCATGCATTACCACCAGGCTCTGGTCGCTTGGGGGGGCTTGTCCAGCAACCCCTGCGTACCGCGACAACGGAAGTGGACGTGTACGGTGCGTACCACACGTACCCCTACGGCACCATGACAACAGTGGTACGGACCGTACCCACGCATGAATGCGTGGGTACGGTGCGTACCCCTACGGCACCATGACAACAGTAGTACGGACCGTACCCACGCATGAATGCATGGGTACGGTGCACACCACACGTACCCCTACGGCACCATGACAACAGTGGTACGGACCGTACCCACGCATTCATGCGTGGGTACGGTGCGTACCACACGTACCCCTACGGCATCAGTACATTTGGGATACGAGGCATACACACGCCATGAATGTGGGCTTAGAGGACTGGCCCAGTATGTTAACATCATATTGGTGTGTGTGTGTAGGTCCAGGCCAGCAGTGTACTCCAAGGGGGTGCGTGGGTGGGTGCATATGACTCCCAGCAGTGTCCACACATATGGGGGTGGGTGCATATCACTACCAGCAGTGTCCAGACATATGGGGGTGGGTGCATATGACTCCCAGCAGTGGACAGAGATATGAGGGGTGGGTGCATATCACTACCAGCAGTGGACAGACATATGAGGGGTGGGTGCATATGACTCCTAGGAGTGGACCGAGATATGAGGGGTGGGTGCATATCACTAGCAGCAGTGGACAGACAAATGAGGGGTGGGTGCATATGACTCCCAGCAGTGTCCAGACATATGAGGGGTGGGTGCATATCACTACCAGCAGTGGACAGACATATGGGGGTGGGTGCATATGACTCCCAGCAGTGGACAGACATATGGGGGTGGGTGCAACTACCAGCAGTGGACAGACATATGGGGGTGGGTGCATATGACTCCCAGCAGTGGACAGAGATATAAAGGGGTGGGTGCATATGACTCCCAGCAGTGTCCAGACATATGAGGGGTGGGTGCATATCACTACCAGCAGTGTCCAAACATATGGGGTGGGTGCATATGACTCCCAGCAGTGGACAGAGATGTGAGGGGTGGGTGCATATCACTACCAGCAGTGGACAGACAAGTGTCCAGACATATGAGGGGTGGGTGCATATCACTACCAGCAGTGGACAGACATATGGGGGTGGGTGCATATGACTCCCAGCAGTGGACAGAGATATGAGGGGTGGGTGCATATCACTACCAGCAGTGGACAGACATATGAGGGGTTAAGACCCATGGCCCACCACCAGGGAAAAGAAGGTGTAAGAAGGGGGGGGGTGTTGGTCAAACACAAGATTAGCCACTCTGACTTCGGGAAGCATTGAAAGAAGGTTGTCAGCACTGCACTGGGGAAAGTAGTTGTACCTGCATTTATCCCTAATTCGGCACTCCCTTCTCTGATTGTAAGCCAAGATCCGGACGAAAACACTACTGAGATACTCCTCACTCCCGTTGAACCGCTGCTGCCAGCCGTCCCCTCCACTGCCCAATACGACTATCTGGACCATCTGATCAAGTCTCTTATCTCACCCATTAGTGAGAGTTTAAAGAGGTTGGAGAAAAGACTTGCGGATATAGAATCCGTTATAAGTAGGAAGGTTGATTCGATCATAGCTCAGGTGAATGTGGTTGCTCCCTCCACTTCTATTGACCCATTACCTACTATTGACGCACCCAAAGCCACACTCCATTCTAGTAAAGCTATACCCCAGCCCACTAATCAGATAGCTCTTAACCATCAAAGGTTATTACCCCCTAAGACTGTGGTCACTTTGGCCGGGAATTTATCCAGCGACCTTTTGGGGGGAAGAGCGAATGCACCCAAAACGGATAAGTGGGATGAGCGGGGAAGTAATAGTAACAACAGAGCTTTAGTGACTAATGGGCCGCAAGTAGACTTGCCTCCAGAAGCTGTGCCCTTGGTGGTTGTTTTAACGGGGGTGCCAATACTGGTTGATAACAAAAAAGAAGGGTTTATTCAGCTGAAAAACAAAGTTATGCATTGGCTTAGTATACATAGACCACTCTAAAAGAATATTAATGGCGAGATATTGCATGTTAGGCGTCTTCCATGGTTGGGCGGCAGAAGCAAAGATATCGAGGGAGATATAGTTGTAGTAAACTTTAGAGACCCACGTGCAGTTTATTACATACTGAATTGGCACACGGAAAGTGGTAACAACTGCATCTCCCCCCGTGCCTTGACCTATTTTTATCCTAGATCCCTGGTGTTTTCTTTACCTCATATAAACAAACAGGCTTTAATTCATTCAAACTTCCCGGCAGCACCCATTCCTAGGCAATTGGCATTCGGCCCCTATACAGCCCCCGCTGTTGATACCCCTAGGTGGGACACCGTACCCCCCAGACCTAATAGAATTACCAATAGGAGAAGGGACCATCTGAGACCCTTCACCCCCCTAGAGGTAGTGAACAGGTTTGATGTGCTTACCGGCATGGAAGAATGTGATTGAAGATTACAGGCAACGCTGGGCATGGGGGGCCGAGTAGGCGCTGCTAGCCCAGAGGGCAGTGATTGTGAGATTCTCATAGAGGCTACCGGTTTTGACATTGAGATCAAGGTTCCTACACTACCCACTGGATCTGATACTGATATTGGTGAGACCGCAACCACTACTCAACCTTTGCCCTCGGGCTGTAGCGCCGAAGGCTGTCTATCGCCAAAATTATTATATCTACCAGATTTTCCAAACGATCCTGTCCCATGTGTGTTGGGCGGGAACGAGGGGGATATTCCTGACTCGCTCGTACTAGACAAAGAGGTTATCCACTTGGAACGTGGCTGGATTAAAAAAAAAGATGGATCTCCCAGAATGGAACACCTTCATCGAGAAGTTCGATGTATGTATGTTCCAAGAAACCTGGAGTTTGCTTCCAGTACATAAATCCGGTTACTCAACCTTCTTCGTGCCTGCTCAAGGCTGCGGGAAGGGCAGACCAGCAGGGGGTCTACATGTTTGGGTAAAAATAGCAATGAATTGGGATGTTTCTATTCACGATTCAGGGTGCTGGGACATCCAACATCTTTCATTTGCAGGTCAAAAAAAGAAAAGCAGGATAGATTTATTCAATATCTATTCGAGAGGGACCCCGGGGGACACAACTTCAAGCACAGTATTAAGTTTAGAACGGGCAATAGTTAACTGTCCCACTTCCTCCAAAATTATTGTGGGGGGGACTTTAACTTTACATTTGAACCCCTCAGTGGGGATGACCCCTTGGGTATTGAGGAGGAGGACTCGAGATGGTCCATCCCGGCCCTGACACTAGCCCCAATCAAAAAATGGTCATCAAAGGCAATTCAGATCAATGCCCTCACAGCGGAACATAATCTCAGACAACTTAATGGCAGGACCCCCTCTGACCGCGTCGGAGCGATGACCTTTAATAGGCTTAGTAGTCCGTCCAGAATTGATTATATTCTACTGGATGTCACACTGTGGTGTGATTTAATAGATATGGAGGTGGTACCCTCGCAGGACAGTGATCATAACCCCCTATGTATGAAGTTAAGGTGGGGTAAAAGAAAAGGCGGCGGGAAGATTGTCACCTTGAGGACAACCAATGAGGTTGTCCCATATAAAGGTAATCGTAGGCTGAAATGGGTCAAGGTTCAATCCCAGGCAGACAATCTGATAAGGATTAGGGCGCAGGTAGTAGATCTGTCAACAATGTTGACGGATCTTGAATTGGGAACAGGCAGCGCCCAGGGTTTGTCCTTTCCACAGGTTTACAAAAACGCAATAGAGGAAGTAGGGAAATATTTTATAATACAGGGCAAAAATGGTTGTTCGGAAAAAAAAACGTCCAAAACCAGCAATCCTTGGTACTCGGACCAGTGCAAGGCAAAAAGGAAAGAGATTACGGTTGCCTTGCGCAAAAAGAGTGAACCCCTAGTTAGAGTAGCCAGAAAGGATTACGCAAAGGCACTGGTGCAGGCCAAACGAGAGTGGGAGGAACAATACTGTCAGGATCTTAAATGTGCTTCTAAAAGGAAGAACTCTTTGTTGTTCTGGGAACTGATTAATAAGGCCAGGCAGCGTATCACGCCACCATTAGTTAATCATATAACAAGTCAATAATGGTATTGCCATTTTTCTGCTTTGTATGGTGGGATAGAAGCGGTCCATTCCCCTCCCCCCGATTCAGTCACCAGGGCTCCGTCTTTATTGTTGTTTGAAGAACCTTTTTTGACTTCCGAGGTGGTGCTGGCTATTAGACACCTGATCCCGAAGAAGGCTGCTGGCCCTGATGGGATTCCAGGAGATCTCCTATTGGAAGAACCCGCAGTATGGGCAAAACTTATTGCCCAAATAATGAATCTGATTTCCAAGGGATTTCCCGTGCCAGATTCATGGAAGGGGGCGGAGGTTATTACTGTGTTTAAGAAGGGTGCCAGAGAAGACCCTGCCAACTACAGACCGATCAGTCTGATCGATGTGATCCAGAAGGTGGTTGGCAGGGTCATTATCAAGAGGGTAGGTGTCTGGATGGAAGAGGAGCACGTTTTGTCTCATTTCCAAGCGGGGTTCCGACAAAAGGTGGGTACGATGGACCAGGTCTTCCGCTTCTTTGCGATCTATTGGAAGTCAGTAACTATTAATAAAGGTAGTTTATACCTGGCTTTCATAGACCTCAGGATGGCATTCGACCTGGTCCCCCGTGAAAGGCTGTGGGAAGTCTTGGAGAAGATGGGCATCCCAGGATCACTTTTGGGCTTTATTGTGAAACTTCACGAGGGGAATTATGCGAGGATCAGATGAGGTACCCAAGGTCAATTGACTGAGAGGATACCCGTGAGGAGGGGTGTACACCAGGGATGTGTTATGGCACCAACGCTGTTCTCTCTCTTTGTGAATGGAGTGGTGGACCATCTGAGAGAGGATCCGGCTGATGCGCCATCCCTGGCAGGGGAAAAAACTCCTACACTTCTCTTCGCGGATGATACCATTTTGATCTCTAAGACCCCCTCAGGTCTCCAAAAGCTCCTGAATCGTTTTAGTGTGTTTTGCACCGATAGAGGTCTTACCATCAACACCTCCAAAACAAAGCTCATGGCTTTATCACCCTCCAACAGATTTAGGAATGATCTCTCGCTCAATGGTGAGCCTTTGGAGCTGGTAGACTCCTTCGACTATTTGGGCATTAGGGTCAACAGTCGGATGAGTTGGAAAGATCACTTGGCCAAAATGTTGCTAAACTTGAAAAGAGTCTCCGGGGCGGACCTGAGAGAACATCGGGAGTCTACGAGTAAGCCCGTGGCACCGGCTCTCGCAATTTATGAGGGCCAAGTTTTACCGTCCGCCCTATACGGCTCCGAATTATGGGGGTTTGAGAATATACCGGAGTTAGTTACGTCCGAAAATAAGTTCTTGAGAGACCTGGTAGCCCTTCCTGCTTCTACCCCATTAACCCCCTTGCGGTTAGACTTGGGCAGGCGTCCTTTTAAAGACCTAGTGAGCCTGCGCCCACTACTCTTTTGGGTCCGTTTGCGAAGGACCCGGGAGCTTCAAAAGTATGCAGCTGTTCTAGACGAACTCATCTTGCTTAACAAAGGTAACAAGATTAAGTGGTTGAGCAATTTGAGACAGTTGGTTGTGCTACTGGGTTTGAGTGACTCATGGAAGAGCCAATTACCACCACCCAAGCTAGTGATTAAGCAGCTGTACTGGGACTGGGTCCGGAAGGAGACCATCTGCAGAGGTGATGGGGGCCCTCTAACCGAACGGTTTATGATGTTTAAATGGACAAGGAAATTTGAACCGTTTTTGGACCTTATAGAGAAACCCTTGGACAGATCACTTTATTTAAAGGTTAGGTTCGGGATTCTCCCGGTGAATGATTTCACCTCGGGGTGGAAAAATAAGGGTGGCTCATTGAATTCTTGCCCAGGTTGTGCTGCCTCTAACGAGTCTGTGGCGCATTTCTTTTTTGCCTGTCCAGCATACAGGGTAGCCAGGAGGACATGGTTAAAGCCACTATGCAAGGGGTTGGGCCTCAGATGTCATAAAATGGCCCTGCGGATCCTTTGCACCGACACGACCTCCACAGCCATGGTGTGCGGAGTAGCTAAATACCTGGGCAGTGCATGGTTGTCGCGCATGAGGCGTATCAAGGCCCTCCCCCATCCCTCCTAATCGCTAGAAGACACCTGGTAGGAAGCCCCTACGATATCTGACAGTGTTCCCTTTGTACTTTTTACTAAATTAGTAAAAGTGAAGTACGGATTGTTGGTTGTATTTTGGTTAGGCGGGTTCTTCTTGTCTTCATTTTTATTGTATTGCTAAAACTGTATACTTTTATGATGATTTTTTTATCGAATAAAGTACTTTGACATACTGACATATGAGGGGTGGGTGCAGAGGACTCCCAGCAATGTCACACTCCCAGGAGGATGGATGTCTTTCACACACTGCATGACACACCACATGTGGGAGTGAGGACATATAACACATGCATACCCACCCATGGCGGATGCAGCACAATGCACACCCTGATTTCATGCCAACAGACTGTATAGTCATGTAACTGCATACAAAACTAAGATAGCCAAAGGAAACACACACTGTCACACACATCCCAGGACTGATAGGAATGTCCAGGTGCTGGTCCAGCCACCAAGATGTTGTCTCTCATGGAATGAATAGGGTTCAATGTCACTAGATACAATGCCCACAATTGTGAGTCAGGTGCCCAAATACCTTGCATAACACGTACCATGTGTGTGATAGGCCGTGATTACACACATGCATAGTGCTGAAAAGGGACAATTTGTCCCAGATGCCATTCCTACATACCCAAAACACAAGTACAGTGACTAGCAAGGATGGCACAGACGATTCAGCAGGAGACATCGGTGAGCAGGCATGGCCATTGTTGAAGGGAACCGTCACCAACAAAGGAAATGTGGACACAGGTCAGCACAACAATTGTGCAACTGTTTGCAGGGACGATGTCAGGTGCCACAGAGGAAGGAACACTCCTTGGGACAATGTCTCCAAAGGAAATGAACACACACTACCAATGATTATTTGCACAGACATTGTGATGGCACACAGATACCATGGTCCACCTCATGACCATCATACAAAAACATTTCTCAGAACCCTAACACATTACCAGAACACCAACTTCAGGAGTCTCATCACCAACATCAAGTACCTGAAATGCAATAGTGTTGAAAGTAAAAGAAAAGGCTTTATTCAGCACAGAAAAATAATAAATTAATAAGACTATGTACAAAGGCCAATGGCCAGTCCATTTCTCGAGTCCAAGGGTGGACGTAGGGGACCGCGTCCACCCCTACCTTGCCTGCACAAACGAACCTCAAGGTTTGTCAACCGGGGGGGCATCATCTGTGGCAGGACCAGGCACCGCTGGGACAGGAGGGGGTTGGGTAGGTGTGGTGGGTGCAGGGGTGGACGTCTCCACCACAGGGGGTGGGGCAGCGCCAAAGGTGGAGGTGAACACGGCGCTGCACACTTCTGCTAGGGCCTCCATCCTAACCCCTGCACCTGAAGATAACCCAGGGCCAACAGAGGGTGTGGTGGCCGAGGGATGGGGTGCAGCGATCTTTGGGGAGGGGGTGGACATGAGGGGGGACTCAACTCCCCTGCCCGGGGACTTCCTCGCACGCTTGTGGGGTGGTGTCACAGTGGGGCTGAGGGCCAGACCAGCCATGTAGCTGTCCTTGGGTGACAGTTTGGCAGGGGAGCTAAGGGGAGGGGTTTTGGAGGAACTGGGTTGTGAGGACTGCGGACTATGACTGTGGCTGCATGTCTGTCGTCTTCCCCCAGACCCTGTGGGTGTGCCTACATCCCCCTGAGTGTGCGTGCCAGGATGTGTGCGCTGTGCCTTACTAGTGGGTGTGCTGGATGTGTCTGTTGGGGTGCGTGCCCGTGACTGTCTGGGTGTGCGTTGGGCAGGCATGGGAGAGGGCAGTGTGGATGAGTCTGGGGTAGGGAGGGGCGGAGCGCTGCAGGGCAGTAACTGCTGCCGTCAGTGAAGAGTCCATGGACCACAGAATCCTGCGTTGGTCAGACATCGTTGCTGACATGCCCTCCATGAACGACACCACCTGTGTGAGCCGTCTAGTGTGGTCATGGAGGACATTCAGCATCGATGCCTGCCCAACCTGCAACTCCCGCAGTATGTCCACAGACTCTTCACTGAGGGCAGCAGGGGTGACAGGGGCAGGGGGTGCAGTGCCTGGCACGAAGGAGACACGGTGGGACGCTGCACGGACAGGAGGGACTGGAGCAACTGGGAGGGCGGAGATGGGAATGAAGGAGGCGAGGACAGATGTGGGTATGCTGCCAGTTGGTGTTGCAGCCTCCGCCTCCTCAGGGAGTTCAGCCTCGGACCCGTCGGCGTCGTAGCTGCTCTCGCCTCCAGACAGGTCCTCCAACTGACTCCCCTTGCCCTCCGTGCCACTGGCTCCTGCTGACTCCACAGCACTGGCGGCACTGTCGCTGGGTCCCTCCTCCAGGTACATGCAGGTGTCTCCCTCGTTTTCGGTTGATGATGCTGTGGGCAAGGATAAGAAACCAAAATGCATCAGTCACCTGTATACATCTGACACATGAGCACAAAACAATTGGTCACAGTGCATATCCGGCAATGCATCATGAGTAACAGCTACATTACTCCGCACATATGTATTCCCTGTACTGCCCAGTTGGTAGACCCACTATGCCACTTGGACACCATGAAAAAAAGAACACACCAGGCCACAACTTGAATGAGAAATACACTGAGAAGCTAGTGTCTGTGAACCGGTGAGAACAGCAATACAATGAAGTCATGCCACCTCTTGTTTACCCTGAAATAAAAAGTAGTGGTGCACCCAAGGTAAACTAACACACCTCAATACTCAAGGTGTCAGCACACTCAGAGACCTGTAAGTACTTTGGAACACAAAACAAAAAAATGTGGTTACCTTGGGACTCACAATACTTTACACAATCAACATGTTTTGAATGTGGAAATTCGCCATCTCGTGAAAAGAACACTCATGTGCCTGGATGAAATATGTCGCACAAGGCAGTGCACACAAAACTACATTTACCCTGTCATTGAAGAAGCTGACACCTTTTCTAAGAAGCCACAGTTAGAAATAAATGGTGTTGCAGAAAGTACATATACATGTGCCCACGGAGGTCTTGATGTCTTGAAACTCGTTAGTTCGTATCACCAACAACAAAGGAGTCTCACAAAATCCAGACCACAGTGGGAACATTTATATGGAGAATATGCAACACCAATTAATTCTAACAGTGGCTTCTTTGAAAAGGTCAAAAACCAAAGGAAATGATGGACGGAGTGTTAAACATTGCAAGCACTCACCCCCATGACAGACATGGCTTGGCAGTTCGGGCTGGACTGTTCCCATGAGGCACAGGGTCAGACTGATTTGCACATGGCCATGTCTGAACTGGGATGGCAGAGTGGGCTAAAGAACGGTGATGGATTAAACCCAGATCAGCTGACTGGGGGTGAGTGCTTGCAATGTTCAACACTCCGTCCATCATTTCCTTTGGTTTTTACTTTGTTCGCCATAAGTTGGCAGGGTATGCTCAGACGTGAGTCCCTTGCTCACTTTGCTACTGGATTCAAGCAAGCCTGGCTGAAGACGGCTGAAATGCCAGAAACCGGTCCTAGGAAGCTTGTTTCCGGTCCAGGGAAGGCATGGCTTGGCAGTTCGGGCTGGACTGTTCCCATGAGGCACAGGGTCAGACTGATTTGCATATGGCCATGTCTGAACTGGGGTGGCGGAGTGGGCTAAAGAATGGTGATGGATCAAACCCAGATCTGTTGACTGGGTGTGAGTGTTTGATTGGTTCTAATGCTCCGTCCATCACCACCCCCTTTTGTACCGCTTTGTTCGCCATAAGTTGGCAGGGTTATTGTTGTTATTGTTATATTGGATTTATATCGCGCCCAATCACCTGCAGGTCTCTAGGCGCTCGAAATCGCTAGTCACAACAATAGACTTGGCAGACACAGCATGAAAGACACTCCCTGGTCTAGCTAACACTCAGAATCCTTCTAAACAACAATGTTTTTAGCATCTTCCTAAACCGCAGGAGGTTCCCTTCCCTGCGCAGCATCTCAGGCAGCGTGTTCCATAGCTGAGGGACTAACACAGAAAAGGCTCTACCTCCCTTAGTTACTAATTTGTAGCGGGGGCAGACCAGTAGCTGAGAATCAATCAATCAATCAATCATAGGCATTTATAAAGCGCACTACTCACCCGGAGGGTCTCAAGGCGCTTGGGGGGTGGGGGGGGTCCGCTACTGCTTGAACAACCAGGTCTTGAGCTTCTTCCTGAAGGAGAGGTGGTCTTGGGTCAGGCGTAGGTCGGTCGGAATCTGAAGATCTGAGTGTTCTCACTGGACTGTACACATCCATGCGATCTGCAATGTAGGCTGGATCCTGGCCATAGATTGCCTTATGAGCCGTGCATAGGCTCTTAAATTCCACTCGCTCTTTAATGGGGAGCCAATGCAGGCTATGTAGCAGGGGGGAGGCCTTAGTTCTCCTTGGGAGTCTAAAAATAAGTCGCGCAGCGTCATTCAACACGACCTGTAGTCTGTTGGTCAGAGTTTTAGAGAGGCCAAGATAGAGAGCGTTTCCATAGTCTAACCTTGAAATGACAGTTGCTGCTACGATTGAGCGCATCATCGATTGAGAGAGGACAGGGGCTAGCTTCCGCAGTTGTCGGATCACATTTGTACAACTTCCCACCACGGAAGAAATTTGACTGGACATTGAAAGATCACAATCCAGTTTAATCCCCAAACTCTTTACATTCAGACTTGGTTTTGGAGCAAGGCCTAACTCCGCTGGCCAGTAGAGGTCATTCCAAGGTGAGGCGGTAGATGGAATCACCAGTACCTCAGTCTTATCTGGATTAATCTTCAACAGATTTTCAGTCATCCATTGTACAGTGTACCTCAAGATGTTCTGGGCGTTAAGTTGTGCGGTCCTTGTATTGTCGACACTCAGCAGCAGCTGCGTGTCGTCCGCATAATTAAAGACTCTACAGCCCTTGCTGGCCAATGATGCAATCAGAGGTTGTAGGTAGAGGTTGAGTAGGAGTGGGGACAGGGCAGAGCCCTGTGGCACCCCACATTCCAGAATCCCCACCTCAGATGTTTCGTCCCCTAGTTGTATCTTTTGTGTCCTACCCGAAAGGAAGGATTGCAACCACTTAAAGGCCAGGCCTTTAATCCCAAAATCATTCAGCCTGTCCAAAAGTAGGGCATGACTGACCGTATCGAACGCCGCTGATAGATCTAACAAAATCAGGGCGCTCTGTGTCTTACAGTCAGCCATGCCTCTTAATTCATCCAGCACCGAGAGCATCACCAACTCGGTGCTGTGATGAGCTCGGAACCCTGCCTGTCGCTCATGGAGTAGATGGTGAGACTCCAGGTACAAAGACAGGGACTTTAGTACGTGCTGTTCCAGTATTTTTGAGAGAAAAGGCAACTGGGAGATGGGCCTGTAGTTTTTTAGTATTGCAGGATCCGAACCAGGTTTTTTCAGTAAAGGCCTTACACGAGCCTCCTTGAGTTCCAGCGGTAGATACCCTGTTTCCAAGGACCTATTAAGGAGGGAGATAATGCGTTCCTCCAATACAGGACGAGCTACCCAAAAGACACTGGGTGGGCACGGATCTGCTGGAGAGCCAGATTTAATTTTACCCATCAGTTTCTCCAGACTAAGCGTATCCAACTCTGGAAACACTGTAATAGTGCAGTCAGCTAAGTTGAGAGGGGCCGGAGTTGTAACCGTCCCAATTACCATCCCACCCTTTATTTCCATGATGATGTTCTTCACTTTCTCTAAGAAATACCCCTGAAAGGAATTACAGTCAATACGGGGCTTGGAGTTTTCAGGTTTATTGCTCAACTCGGACAGAATTTTAAACGTCTCTTTCTGGACGTTGACTGCTTTACTCAAGCGAGACTCATAATGTTCTGCTTTAGCTAGGGCAATAAGCTTTTTATATAGGTGAAGGGAGGCTTTATAAAGATTCCTAGCTGTATCCTGCTTAGTTTTGCTCCAACCTCTTTCTAAGGCTCTGAGCTTCCTTTTGTGCTCCCTTAGCGATGGTGTGAACCAGGGAGCCCCCTTACCAGGTCCCTTTATCAGTTGCGATCTTACTGGCGCTATCTGGTCAATGGCCTGAACTAAGCTCTGCGTTAAATCCGCATATTCCCGGTCTAAACTACGTTCCCGATCCAAGGACTGGATCATTGGGGGTAGCGCCTTGGTCAGATTTATTAAATCAACCTCTGCCCATTTACGGGTTCTCCTGGTTTCCAACGATAGGTTATGTATATGGCCATCAATACGTATCTCACAGGACACTAGATGATGGTCTGACCATATGCATGGGGCAACATCTTTAAGAGTGACAATTGTGTCTGTGGTCCACACAAGGTCAAGAGTATGACCTTTAATATGAGTGGGAACTTCCACAAGTTGTTTAAACCTCAGGGCAGTCATCATGGTATCCAATTGACGAGTAGCTAAGTCCCAATGGGGATTATCCCAATGCAGATTAAAATCTCCTGTGACCAGAATTTTCTTATATCGGGTACATAAGTCAGGCATAATAGGCCCGAAGAGGTCATAAAAGAGTGGGGTTGAGTTTGGTGGACGATAGACTGTCAAAACCACCCAGCATACATTGTTCATAGTTATCTTCACCCCAAGCAGGTCAGCTAAATCTACTGACTCAGATAA
Source organism: Triturus cristatus (assembly GCF_964204655.1). NCBI lineage: Eukaryota > Metazoa > Chordata > Amphibia > Caudata > Salamandridae > Triturus > Triturus cristatus. The sequence continues at coordinate 831,693,275 of NC_140579.1, read as the reverse complement.
CAGTCTTTCTACTGACAAGCTCTTTTTAAATAGGATCGCTACCCCTCCTCCTCGCACACCTCCCGGGCGGTTGTGCCATATTGCATCATAGCCCCCTGGGAGAGCGGCAATGATGTCAGGCATTGAGTTATCACCCAACCAAGTCTCCGAGAGGGTTAGGACATCGATGTCGTTGTCTTGGAGCAGGCTATAAACTTCCACATGATGACAGTGGAGTGATCTAGTGTTTAAGCTAACAATCTTCAGAACGGAGCACCGGCCCGAGGGAGTAGCCTTATGTGGGCAAGATATAGCATTATCAGTAATAGTCATCAAGGTTTCGTGGTCCGGGCACCACTCATCTTTATCCAGCCTGCGCAGCTCCTCTGTGGAGTAAGTACGCCTATTGCCAGGCGACCGAGCCTCCGGGTCCGTCCGTGCGCGGACGGGCGCAGACGGGCTGGACTCTGGCGTGACTCCGGTGATGCTCTGGCGAACCCGCCGCGCGTGCCTGCTGCGCGTCAGCATGACCAGCTTAAGTACCGGTCTAGCGTCCTTATGACGACTAGACCGGGTATGCTCAGACGGGAGTCCCTTGCTCACTTTGCCACTGGATTCAAGCAAGCCTGGCTGAAGACGTCTGAAATGCCAGAAACCGGTCCTAGGAAGCTTGTTTCCGGTCCAGGGAAGGCATGGCTTGGCAGTTCGGGCTGGACTGTTCCCATGAGGCACAGGGTCAGACTGATTTGCATATGGCCATGTCTGAACTGGGGTGGCAGAGTGGGCTAAAGAACGGTGATGGATCAAACCCAGATCTGTTGACTGGGTGTGAGTGTTTGATTGGTTCTGATGCTCCGTCCATCACCACCCCCTTTTGTACCGCTTTCTTTGAAAAGGTGCCAGTGTGTTCAATGAAAGTGGAAATGCCGTTTGGTGTGCACTTCCTTGGGAGATATCTTTCATGCAGGCACAGCATTGTTCTTAACACAAATCATCAAATTACCACATTTAAAACATGAATAACTGTTGACAAGTGCTGTGAGTGCCAAGGTACAATTTAGAGTAACAACTTGAATTATGTCATTTGTCACATGGCTATCCGTCACCTGATTACACAGTTGGCTACACATATGACCTACTGCCTGTCATCTGGAGTGGCACACATGTCCACACCCAGGACAATGCATAAGTTAATGGGCCTGCAATTGGTTTTAAAAAAGCCTAGATGTACTGTGGGGACACCGTCATGGCAAGCCAGAATGTACACACAGATGTCAGCACACAAAGTCAAAACTGCGTTGCATCTGAACCACACACAGGTGCCAAAAATGTATGAGCACGATACATGTTTGTAAAAAACTGACACAGGCTGCAAAGCACGAACATTAAGCACTGGCCACCATCACAGGGGCACTGCACGTTGATTTTCTGTACAGCCAATTCTCACAGACCTGGCAAAATTCAGGGTTGCACATGTATGCCCCTCCCGCACACCCCTCCCATACCTGAGTCAATGTGACTGATACAGATCAAGAAGTGACACCTCTTATTCAGGGTTACAATAACTGTGCTTGAAAACTTGCTTCATTAACACAACATCACCTCGTGGGGCTGGCAACACATATTTGGGACAAACAACCATCAACAGATTGTTGTGAATAGCCACAGAGGCACTGCCCAGTGTGAGTATGCACAAGCAAAATGGTGTATCCCTGTCCAGTGGACACATGTAGGACACATTTGAAAAATACAAACTAGGCCAGGTAACAATGCCACAGAGGCAGACCTATGCTGAACCCACAGTGAATGTGCACAGTGTTGGATGACACACATGATTAGGAGGCCAGGGTGTCTCAGGGGACTGTAGTGGGCACACTGCTCCGTGGTCCTGGAATGAGCTGACTGTACCATGTTCAACCGTCATGGCACTATGCATATCTACCACTCATGCACATCATGTCTGAGGCCACAACATTGGTCATGCATGCTGCAAGGGGGTTCAGTTGAAAGCTCACACTCCTATGTTGAGAATTATCATCAGTGACAACAAATATGGACCCCCAACATAGTGAACAGGTCATGGCACAGGCAAGGTACCAACACAAGTCACAGACCACCCTCCCACATGATGCAGAAAGCAATGTGCACTTAGATTCACTGCCACCCTAGATGACCATGTGCAAATGTGATTACACACAGACCAGGGGACACATGTCAAGGAGGGGAAGGGATGAAAAAGAGCCCCAGGTGACAATGGGGAACAGAAAATGCACTGCACATATCAACTCTGGGAGTGTATTCATGCGAAAGAGCACTTTCAAAAGCAGGCGACACATAACACGACCAAAAGCCATGTACCTACCCCCTCCTTGCTGCAGTCTCTCCTGTAACTGCCTATCGAGGTCAGGGAAGACCACCGCCAGGACACGTCTCATGTGGGGGGTCAGGCATCGGCAGCCGCCGTGGGGGCGAGGACTGTCGAGCCCCAGCTGGACCCGGGCGATCCGCCGGGTCCAGCACCGGATGTCCTGCCACCTCTTGCGCACCTGGGGCAGCTGCCGACTACGCTCCCCCGCAGATCTCACGGCCCTGACGACATTGTTCCACATCACCCCCTTCTCGTAGGCAGTTACCTGTCAGGATGACAAAGTGACACTACATCAATACACCTGCTCCATATCCCAGAGACACACATTAGAACAACTTTTAAATGTTGAACAGGGCATAGGATGCTGACATGAATTGCCTCATTCACAACAAGAAATAGCCCTGTGTGCAAGCGCCAATGCACTACATGGCATTGAAAGTCAACAGGTGGCATGAGGGGTGCAACACACTCACTGATCATGCCACACACTGTGCAGCACATGCAACAGCAGGCTGATGGCCAGCACGTGCCAAGCAGTCACATGTACCACTCCACTGATGCACCCTCAGCAGACTAGACAGACACACCCAGGCACAGATCACTCGCCTGTCATTGACAACGGCGGATACAACCCTCACTCTGCACATGTGCCATTTGCCAGTGGGGAGTCACAGGTGTCGTGCTAGCTCTGCAAGTCAGACACAAAGCACGGCTTACTTGTCACATCAGATGGGTAGATCTGTTGCCTCCACCATGCAGCTGTGGTGCAACACTTCACATACACACTCACCCACATGACAAGAAACATTCACACACATCAATGTCCATGAGGCCGTACACATCATTTGGACACCCTCACCACAAGTCCACTCAACTCATACACATGTGTGGGTACAGTCACCTGTCACACCGGGGGGACCACTGAATCACCTCAGGACAACAGGTAAAAAAGCCACCAAGGATTTGCCAGGCTGAATGGGTCATGCACTATGCAGTGAGGAGTGCACACAGGAACTACATCATGCTCTGCATGTGAGCCATAAGCATGACCCCCCCGGGACACACTCTAAACAACATTGCATGTGTGTCCCACCTGGACACTATATTGACTGTCACACAACAGGTGCATAGGCAAAGGTAGTGGAGTCAGCACTCACCTGCTCCCCTGGTCTCCCATACAGGCTGGTGTACTGTGGGAGGAGGACGTCCAGCAAGGCCTCATTCTCCTCCAGGGTGAATGGCTGCGCCCTCTCCACAGCACGTGACATGGCCAGAGGAAGCAGAGACAGCAGCAGTGTCGACTCTTGAGTTGTGCAGGCAAGTGCCCTCTCATGGGTTCTGGCTGCCTTATATCTGTCTTGCTGAGGGGGCATTCATTTTGAGGAGTACATAGTGATTGGTCTGAATCATTTGCATCGTACGTTTACTCCAATCCCTTTAAACATACACCAGTGACAGCATTTGTATCGTTCAAAATTTGAGCATCATGTCAAGTCAACAACCACTTTGCAACATTGTATTTTGTGGCCAACTGACTTTTCCAGGCCACCTGATGGACAAATTTCAACTGAAAACTCGGTATCCATGACAACCAGCATGCATTTATGGCCTAACACTTGTCCCTTATGTGTCCCCTATGTAATTTTGAAATCCACACACAGGTACTGTGCGTTTCACATGTACCCCTACGGCACCTGTTGTACAGTGCGTTTGACACGTACGTGTACGTTTCACACGTACCCCTACGGCACCTGTTGTACAGTGCGTTTGACACGTACGTGTACGCACTAGTAGTACACGTACGTGTACTACTATTGCGATCCCCTTACGGATACGCACTAGTAGTACACATACGTGTACTACTAGTGCGTACCCGTAAGGCGATCGCAATAGTAGTACACGTACGTGTACGCATTAATAGTACACGTACGTGTACTCCTAGTGCGATCCCCTTACAGGTACGCACTAGTAGTACACGTACCTGTAGGCACTAGTAGTACGTACGTGTACTACTAGTGCGTACCCGTAAGGGGATCGCACTAGTAGTACAGGTACGTGTACTACTAGTGCGTACCCATAAGGGGATCGCACTAGTAGTACATGTACGTGTACTACTAGTGCGTACTGGTATGTGTACTACTATTGCGGTACCTGTACGCACTAGTAGTACACGCACGTGTACTACTAGTGCGTACAGGTACGTGTACTACTAGTGCGTACCCGTAAGGCGATCGCAATAGTAGTACACGTACGTGTACTACTAGTGCGATCCCCTTACGGGTACGCACTAGTAGTACACGTACGTGTACTACTAGTGCGTACCCGTAAGGGGATCGCAATAGTAGTACACGTACGTGTACTACTATAGTGTACAGGTACGTGTACTACTATTGCAATCCCCTTACAGGTACGCACTAGTAGTACACGTACCTGTACTTCTAGTGCGATCCCCTTATGGGTACGCACTAGTAGTACACGTATGTGTACTACTAGTGCGTACAGGTACGTGTACTACTATTGCGATCCCCTTACGGGTACGCACTTGTAGTACACGTACCTGTACTACTAGTGCGTACACGTACGTGTACTACTGTGCGTACCCGTAAGGGGATCGCAATAGTAGTACACGTACGTGTACTACTAGTGCGTACACGTACGGGTACGCATTTCATACCCTTACAATGGTAATACAGACGTACACATGCCAGGAATGGAGGGCTACCAGTCGCACAAGGATGTCCATCAAGTACTTGTCATTGCATACTTTCATGTGCAGGCCCTAGGTGTGTTAGCCAGTGATATTGCCCAGGTCATCTCATCTAGTTGCACGATTGATGTGTGATGACCTGTGGACACATGTCATGTGTGATGGGGCACTATGTGGCACACATCACCTTGCCACTTGCCACATGTGTGTCTGTAGTCCAACTGTGTCATGCACAGCAGCAGTGGGATGGCACAGTCATCAACACCCGCACCTGTCTCCTGATGCCAGGGACAGGGACACTCTATCAACTGACCTGTCACGATCAGCGTGCCCCTTTGGGACTATGTCAGGTGTGTGTCATGTGTTCCCATGAGCTTGATGTCAGTGTCCCGTCAACTGCATCTGCTGTTGGTGCATCCAACAGGGGTCTGTGTGGAGATGGGCATGGAACACATCTACGCACACCATGCCACATGTGGATTCACACGGCTGTAGGGTCTGTGTGCGTCGGACATCATATTTTCACAGTCATACATGTCTGCGTTGTCTCAATGGCTGTGTCTTTGTGTTGTCACGTGTACTCCTTCATCGCACTGTGTTTGATATGTACATTTGACATTCCATGTGACCTGTGCGTGTGCCTTTCAGCCAGCTGTCTGGATGAGATGACATCCTTCCAATGCAGCTATGTGGTTGTGTGTCACTCCGGTGATATCTGTGGCTCTTCACTCAGACTGGCCCTCAAATCATTTCAGGGCATGTCATGTTGACTTGACAATCAACAGGTGTATCTGGCTTTTTGTAGGAGTGCCAGCAAGCTGGCATATGTGTCCTGTATGTATTGCACACACCCGACTCCATAGTTACCTGATGTGTATTAGCAGTGTAGCATGTGCTATGTTCATTGACATTGATATTGGCAGACTCTCAATCTTCATTCTTACAAACAATGTCTTGCAGGGCACCGCCTGTCCCAAGACCAATGCCAGACTTGGGTGCCATGAGGGAACGTGCCTTTATCCGACGTTACAGATTCACTCAACAGTTGATTGAGGACTTGACCGACAGGCTGGCACCACACCTCCAACCGCGACACAGGTATCCTACTGCACTGACCCCAAAGATGAAGGTGATGGCAGCCTTAAATTTTTTTGCCACAGTTATGTTTCAATTCACCATAGCTGATGTTGGTGGCATGTCACAGACAATCTTCAACCGTGTCCTGCGTGATGTTTTAGCAGCCATGTTGGAGCACCTTGATGAATTCATCACATTTCCTACTCCTGAGGAGTTGACAGATGTCAAGGGTGATTTCTATGCCCTGGGAGGGATGCCCCATGTCATTGGGTCCATTGATGGTACATATGTGGCTTTGGTACCACCACAGGCACAGGAACAAGTCTATCACAATAGAAAACATTACCACTCGATAAATGCCCTTGTGGTGTGTCTTGCTAACATGCTGATTTCCCATGTCTGTGCACGTTTTCCAGTATCAGCACACGATGCCTACATCATGAGGCGTAGCAGGGTGCCACAAATGATGCTGCGGCTGCACAACGAACGAGCATGTCTTGTTGGTGGGTATACTTTGTTTGTCCTGTGTGTTGCGGTATCTTTGGCTCTTACGGCATCTCCTGACCCACTTTTTTACATGATGTTTCCATGTAGGGGACTCTGGATATCCCAACATGCCATGGCTAATGACACCTCTCCGCAACCCAAGAACAGCTGCAGGTCACAGGTACAACAATGCACACGGGCAGACCAGGCGAGTGATTGAGAGGACATTTGGCCTTCTGAAGAGCCGATTGCGGTGCCTGGACAAGACAGGCGGGTCCCTCCCTTATGCCCGGAGAAGGTCTGCTGAATCTTCCTCGTGTGCTGCATGCTGCACAACATGGCAGTTGAGAAGGCAGTTCCACTCATCCTGGATCCGGATGAGCAGGAACATCCACCCGTGGAGGATCAAGGGCTTGCTCACGAGGCTAGTGATGAGGAGGAGGATGATATCCGGAGTCAGCTCATACGCAACTTCTTCTCATAAGGTCACTGGGTATGAGTGTGCAAGCTTGTAGCATTGAGTGGCATGTGTTGCAATGTGTGTGGCCAGCTGACTGAATGCAAAGTGACTTGGATGTGTGTTCTGATGTGTCACTCGAGTGATGATGTCATGCCACACAGTTTTGCGGAGAGACTTTCTTTGCAATTTACATGTGTCAAACATAGTTCATGTTTGGTAAATGTCCATGTGTGCAGTGATAATTGTTTTAGGTGACTTCTTGTGTGTCTGTCATTCCCAGGTATTTTGCGTCTGTTGTCTGCTCGTGTCATCGTTGTCCTCCTGCTATTTCTCATGAGGATTGCAACGTGTGCTGAATCAGCGTTCCATGCACGGACATGTGGAAAGGTCAGTCTTGGTAAGGTTTGCAGCAAGGATTTCTGGTGGTGGTACCGGTTTGGAATGTGTGGGGACTGCTTCTGTGCATGTTGTGGTACCATGCATACATGTCTGCTCACCATGGAGCATATAACATGTAGCATCACTCTCATGACATGATAGTCACCCTTCTTGACAGTCATCTGTAGTGGAGTGTGGCGTCTGATTAAGGCATCAATGTGTGTAAACCTTGCCTCTGAAACATTGCAGATGCTACGGGTGGACATAGTGGGGGACATCACAACAACAGGCTCCATGGGGAATTGCAGCCTCTCCGTGTGCAGTAGGATGTGTTTGGCTCATCCCCTTAACTTGTGTGCCAGTTCATTGGGATTTACATCATCCGTGTTGTGAAGGGGGTGTCCAGCGTATGTCCCACATGTTCTGTCAACTGACCTGTGAGTCTGTTAATATGGATGCATATCCCTTTGTGTGTGTATGTGGAATAAAGGTGTTCAGCACAATCCAAGTGCCTCATCTCTGTCACTGCAGCTCTCTTGACAGTTTGCATGCATCATCTATGGTATAATTGTCAAAGATTGAGCATCTGTGTGTATGTGTACTTTGGCAACATGCATGCAGTGCTTTATGGCTAATGATCTCTATTGTGCATGAAGTACCTGGTTGGGTATGTATTTGTGCAGGTTGCTCCCCACAACGGGACGTGAACGCCTGCTGATGGTGTGTCTCCTTTGCGCGTCTCCGCATTTTGTTGCCTGATCCAGTGGCTGTAATTTATGGTGATTGTTCATACATTTTCTCGTAGTGACCCATGAGTAACCTGACACTCCTTCCTTTACATACACCTGTTGCACTGTGCCTTTCAGACCTTGTCTTTGTGTGCTACTTTTTGCCTAATTTCTAACCCCTTCAGCCTGCTGCTGCCTCACCTGCGGCACCGCCCCACCAAGTGCCCTGATTCTGCAACCCCCAAAAATGCTCTGCCCTTCCCCCTCCACCCATTCGAAATGCAGGCAGCAGCTTTTCTGTGCCACTGTAGCCCCAGCGCCGTACCAAAGGCAGGAACGTCTGCGCCTGCAACATGCACAGTGCAGGACCCTCTAGTCTTTGCATGACCCACGTCACACAACAGGCTCATGCTGCAGCCACTCTCCAAGCAATGTCATCGTGACAATCATCCTTCTGCTATCAGGAAATCCCTAAGCACACACACGACACCTTCGCATGCTGAGTGTGCTACTCCAACTGCCTACACAGCACTGCCCAGCCTACAAGACCCTGTTAGAACAACCAGGTAATGTGCCTCCTACTCCACACCCGCTCCGTCCACCAGCACGCCATTGGACTCTGTTACCTCCTCAACACAACAGCCCCACACATCACCTTCATGACAGTAACCTGGACAAAAGCATCCTCAGCACATGACGTCTTCATTGCCATCTCAGACGGATACAAGATCGCCCGCAGGGACGGCAACACCAATCCCGGGGGATGAATTGCTATTTATTCACAAGTACACCCTCAGAGTCACAAATCCCGGTTTGCAGCAACTCCATGGCAACCCTCAGTGTAACACTCCACTATAGATCTGCAGGCCTACATCCACTATTCCGCTAAGCCATCAACACGTACATCTGCACGCACGCCCTCACCTCCACGGGCTACATGTGGCTAGGGGCCAGTAACTTCTTGCTGGAGGGGAACCACACCACCATCCATCATTGGTCCATCAACATTTGAATCCACGTCTCCAACAAGCAACACACTGCCCCACACCCCGCTACCGATCCCCCAAAGATGCTTGATGTAAGTCACCACAGACAAGCTGTGTGGGACACTCAAAACAACACCCCCGCCACGCCCTGCAACCTCACGCACTGGATCAGCAACTGATCCAACAATCTTGCCACATTGACAGACTTTCCTGTGAAGCACAACAACAGTTAAGGCACCTGGGACAAGGCAGACCTACTGGACTCCTACAGACTTAGCCGGACTCTTGTGCAAACCTTGCAACACAAAGAGCCATCATTTGCCTTACAGCCCTGGTAAACACCACACACAGCCATCACCATATCATCAGCAAGGACAAGTGGAGATCCTTCAGATAGTGCCAGACACCCAAAGACAAGACATCAAGGAGCTCATCAGCATTGTGCGTGAACTGACCGCAGATCTCCATCCAAGACACCCCACCCTTGCAAGGCAGATCACATCCCTTGCAACGTTGTACCACTGCAAGCTCATGGGCATACACGACAGCCTTGGCACCCAGAGGCAGACAGCACTATTATCCACAGGACAAACCCCCATCAGGTTATGGACTCCCATCAGCAGCAAGTACACAACCTGGCACATGTGCAACATACACTCTGGCTCTCCATCAGGCCCCTTCCCACACAACATCTAAACCACATCATTCCACATCCTTGAAGCCCATGTCCAGCGCGTCCTGAATGTCTCCTTTGAGTTTGCCACATTCCATGGTTGCAGGAGGCATGCAGAGACCCAGGCCCTTCTTAAACAACGGACGGCAGTACCGCAGGATCTCCTGGTACATCACCCTGCTTCCCTACCCAGCAAATGTCATCAGGAAGACACTCAACACGCAAATGACAATTTTCCTCCATGCAACCATCTCCAGGCAACCGGCACCAGACCATCTTCCACAGTAATCACACCACTGCAACCGTCAGCATTGCCACCACCAACGACAACTTTGCCATGCTCAACAATGGTGAGGCCACCACCCTTGACCTCTCAATGGCATTCTACACCATGTGCTACCACACTGTCAGCTCACACATCTCCAACACTGGTATCCAGAGGAGGGCTCAGGGTTAAATCAGAAAGTCGCTCACCAGCAGGGCCCAGGGAGTCTGCCTCCACCCTGCAACATGTAGTACACTGGGGGTCATCTGGCCCATGCCACAGGGCTCTTCTCTCAGCGTGACAATCTTCAATGTCTCCATGACCCCCCTCTCCACCATGCGCACACGACCTCATCATCATCTCGTATGCCATTGACACCCAGCTGCTCCTCAAACTCACCAAAGAGCCAGCCATTGCCAGATCCAAACTTCAAGAAGGCATGAGATCCGTTGAGGAATGGCTGAACATCAGCCACCTGAGGCTGGACTTGGACAGGACAGAGGTCATCATCTGAGGATTGTCCCCTTACAGCTGGGTCAACTCCCTGTGTCCCACTGGTCTGTGCACCGCACCAGCACCCAGTGGCCACGCACGCAAGCTGGTGTTCATCATGGACCCATCGCTCACAATTACCATGCAACTCACCACCATCTGTACCTCATGCTGCAACACCCTCCACATGCTGCAAATGACCCACAGATGGATCCACTCCAAGGCAAGACAGACCGTCCCCCTGGTCCACGACACCAGCTGGCTCAACTACAGCACCAGCCTCTACGGAGAACAACAGCAAAACTGCAAGAGAAGTTGTCCACATCCAGGGTGCATCCGCACATATCATCTGCAACATCCCCCGCCCCAGCCACATCACCGTCCACCTGAGATAGGTACAATGGCTCACTGTGTGCTGCAGGATCACCTTCAGACTCCTCAACCACACTCAGGAGGCAGTCCACAACCCCAGACGAAACACCGACTTTGGATGTCTGTCATCCAACACCCCATTGGCCCAACTCCATGCAGCCCACCTTGCCCTGGCCACCATTCATCACATACACATAAAAACTGCATGCAGGAGATAGTTCTCCCACCTCGCCAAACAGACCTGGGACTCCCTCCCCGGGCACATCAACATGACCCATGACCTCTACACCTTCATGATACTCTTCCAAATTGGTCTGTCTGAGCAGTATTGCAAGCAACCCCTCAGCAGCTTGAGGCCATCACGGGTGAGTACTGGGCTCCATGTCTGTATTTTGTGAAACATTGTGACCCATGTGTGTCCTCGACCAGACTCAGATCCAAGTGTATGGATGGCTGGAGTTTGTTCCACACTCAGGTGGTGTCTGCTTGTGTAAGGGGTGTGTGTGACAGGGCCTGCTGGTGGGTGTAGTGTGATTTGGCCCTGGGGCTCCAAGGTGATGTAGTTGTCCCCCCATGGAGCATGCTGCCATGACAGTGAGTGTGAGTTCCTGTCCTAGATATCTGACCTTGTTGTCTTGGTGTTTGTGTTTGCACTAGTCACAGGAGGGCCTTGTGTTGCCTACACCAGGGCCAAGTGTGAGCTATCTTGTCAGTACTTTCCCAATCCCTGTGCATTGCGCATGGTGCATGGGTATGTAGCTGGGCCATATGGGATGAGGGCAATTGTGTCTGATTTATGATTCAAACATGCGTTTTGTGCCACCCACCCTCCCAGCATACCGGACATTCATTCTTGGGTTGGTGCTTCATGTAGCATGGGACATAGCATGGCCTTGCTTTCTCAATGGGGCATACACATGTTATTGGCATTAGCGTAGTTTTTGACTGTGGTTCTGGCCGGTGATGGCTTGGGGGTTGTTGAGTGCATTTGGTGTAGTTGGGGTGTGGATGCCATTACCCCCATGTTACGCAAGTTGTTTGTGTACTCACCAGGCTCTGCAACTCCTTGGAGTCCATGTACTCCCACCGGCGGAAGCATGGCCATCACCTTCTCCTCCCAGGGATGGTAATGTACTTGTCTGCGGGACGCACCACCTCCAGTGATGTTGCTCTGGGCGTAGTCCTCATTCATTTTGCGCTTGACCGCCCTCCGCAGATCGTACCACCTGGCTTGGCATTCATTCCTGGTCCTTCTGATGGGTGCAACAGCATTCACCCTATCGACGATCCTCTGCCACAGGCGTGATTTTTCAGCTATGCGGGTCTGTCTGACCAATGTTCCAAACAGCTGTGGCTCGACTCTGATGACTTCATTGACAAGGATCTCCAGCTCCTCCCTTGTGAACTTTGGATTCTTGTCTGTGGGCATGGTGTAGGGTGAGGGTGTGGATGGTTGTGGGTGTGTGGGTCTGAATGTGACGGTGTGGGTGTGAATGTGTAGAGGGGGTATGTGTGGAGGTTGTGTGAAGGTGTATATGTTAAGGTGGATGGGTGCTGTTGTTGTTGTGCTCTGTAGCTTCAGTGAGTCTGTTGCAAAGGCTCATGGTTTGTGTGTGTGGGCCCTTTTTATTGGTCCATTTGTGGGTGTGGCTCAGTTTGAATTTTTGGTGGGTGTGTTATATGGGGTGGTTGTGAGTTTGCCCCTCTGTTTGCCTGTTTGGATGTGTCCAGGTCAGTCCTTTCCATTTTTTGTGCAGTGTAGACGTGTTTTGTGGTGTTGTGCGAGACAAATAGACCCTCCTTGTGCTGTTTTACAGTGTCCGTGGTTCAGTACGGTACAGGGGTACGAGTCATACAGACACACACCCCCATGCGTTGTGTATGTACGGTGCGTACACCGCCGTTGCTATGTACGCTGCGTACACCGCCATTGCTATGTACGGTGCAAACACCCCCATTGCTAGGTACGGTGCGTACACCGCCATCGCTTATGTACGGTGCGTACACCGCCATCGCTTATGTACGGTGCGTACACCGCCATCGCTTATGTACGGTGCGTACACCGCCATCGCTTATGTACGGTGCGTACACCGCCATCGCTATGTACGGTGCGTACACCGCCATCGCTTATGTACGGTGCGAACACCCCCATCGCTATGTACGGTGCGTACACCCCAATTGCTATGTACGGTGCGTACACCGCCATCGCTTATATGTACGGTGCGTACACCCCCATGGCTATGTAAGGTGCATACACCGCCATCGTTTATGTACAGTGCGTACACCCCCCTTGCTATGTACGGTGCGTACACCGCCATCGCTTAGGTACGTGAGTACACCACCATTGCTATGTACGGCGCATACACCGCTATCGCTTATGTACCGTGCGTACACCGCCATTGCTATGTACGGTGCGTACACTGCCATCGCTTATGTACGGTGCGAACACCCCCATCGCTATGTACGGTGCGTACACCCCCATTGCTATGTACGGTGCGTACAACCCCATTGCTATGTACGGTGCGTACGCCGCCATCGCTTATGTACGGTGCGTACACCGACATTGCTACTGTACGGTGCGTACACAGACATTGCATATGTACAAGTCATTCCCCGTGTACGGGACGGACGTTTTCCGTACAAATTGTAAATCGGAAAGCCGGTCCGGATCGTACTAGTACGGTCGGACTGCATTTTTACGATTCGTATGGAAAAGTGTCCAGGTACGTCTCGTACCACTTTTCCCGATCTGATTCGTACGGATAGGGCTGATCCGTATGTACTTTTTCCCGTACGAATCGTACTTCACGGGTCGGACGTGACTTGTACGATTCGTACGGAAAAAAATATGGATACGAGTCGTACGGGAAAAAAAATACAGGATCGGAATCGGCCCCTTCATGTTGAACAATGTCAATGACAGAAGATACAATATTATCTAAAGTATATATACAGGAAGACAGCGTAATAATGCGATTGTCTACCACTGCAAGAACTTTTTCTAAATTCGCCTGGTTAATTTGGCGTAGTCGTACTGCAGCTTCCAGCTGCGACAGTTTCCAAAATTAATTATATGCAGAATAAATGAAGCGTTTTGTTCAATGGGACTTTGGACCTAAAAGAAAATCAGCCAAATCAATGTCACCTGACAAATGAGAGGGATGTTGTTTCACAGATGACAGTGTGGAATGTTCCAACCATTGCTGACACAATTTACCCACTGAATATGTGGCAACTGTATGCGAATGTGGGAAACGTGGATCAGGTCTACTTTGTGTAAAACCTCTTGTAGTATTCAAAAAACTTAATTGACATGCATTTAAAGTTGCCGGCCACACCAACCATCCAAAGGAGTCAATATTGGAAGAGTTAGGAGTGCCATTCTGAAACAAGACAGCCAAGTCTTCAATTGTGTAGTTAGTGTACATTTGCCATGCATCATACGGACCGAATGATAAAATGGAGGGAATATTTAAATTCTTTGTCGTGGCTAAACCAAAACAAGTAGTCTGTTGCACTGTGTCATTTAAAAATAAAATTTGAGACGGTATCACACATGCACGATGCAACGCTTCTTTGCCCTGCACTTGCCAGTCTTTATTGCCCCAGGTGGATTGTGGCTTTCCAATGTTCATAACCCTTCACGGAGAAATAGTTTCTGAAGGACATATAGTAAATTAGTTTAGTCTATGTTAACATAAATTTAGTTTGGGGCGGCATCTTCAAAGTATAGAAATAAGACTGTGGGTCAGGCAGATTGTAACAGAGAAATACACAAATTTACTTTCTTGAGTCGTCAAACTTCCCTGTAAAGGTGTTGGGCAATGCTCACATTGTGCATAGTTAAAAAAAGAGTCTCTGTGGTTTGATCTTATGTAAGAAATAACGGCCATAATTTTGATAAAATAGATCTGCCTAATTTGCCAAATTTAAATACAAATCTTCAGTGTCAAATGTAGCATAGTATTTTAAATCAGAGAACAACGAATGAACGGCTTAAACATCCTAGTCATCTGAATGTATGTCGCAGAGAACCCAATCTCTCAAGGAAACGCGGAAGACGTAGTGAATGTTCAAAAGTTCCGTCGAGCCATGGATATCGAATGCAACTTTATCCCAGATGATACCATCAACAGGGAATGCCGATATATTGACAAGGGCCTGGTCTCTTTTCATAATGTGGGACGATGTGTGAGGGGTCAAGGCTCCATCAACAAAGTTCACAACAGAGTGTTCAGGTAAATAATGGCCATTAATGAGTAGGAGATTGTTAGAAAAACACTCCCACACCGGAAGGGTGGTGGTGTTCTCCCAGACATACACTGTGGTAGCTTGGCTCGAGTGGTCAGGGGTCAGGCACCGTGCTAAGCATACGTCATACCCACACAATAACCATGCGTGCATCCGTTCCAAAAACGACACTACACCTTAAAAATTATACTGAAAATATATCTCTTTATCTTGTTTTCTGTTAGTTGCTGATTAAATAAATAATAATACAATCACAGTACACAAGGCTTTTCCTGTGGTAGGGTAAGTCAAATAAATATTACTTCAACGATTCAATAAATAAGGTCGATCATAAATAATCAAGGCATAAATATAAGTGCATTACATAAAAGGCAATTAAATATTATGAGGCAATAAATACTGCGAGACAATAAATACTGTGCGACAATAAATACTGTGAAACAATAAATACTGTGAGGCAATAAATAGGCTGAATACAATAAATACAGTGCTCTCAATAAATAATAAAAGCCAACAGTGACACTTGAAAATCAGTTCACATTCCTGAAGTACTATGGGATGATTTGGCCCAATCACAGCTTGTGGTTATGTGGATGGCCTGAGGGTGTCTCACCTAGCTTGGATAAGGCTGAGGCTAAAACTGAGGTAGATCAAGGGTAATCTAGGAATCTGGCTCTCCCAAACTACACAACCCCTCACACAGGTCACTGTATCAGTCTCAGTCCACCCCTGGCACTCCCAGGCTGGTCCTAACACCTCTCTAGCCCCTAGGATGGTCTCTTAGGGCTCCACAGGGCCTTAGGCGCCCTCTATTCCACTTACTGCCCTCTTTGTGAACTTCCGACTCCGCCGGAGTCGTGTCGACGCCGTGAGGCGGTTCCGGTTCGATGTCGGCGGCCTCGGCTCAATGACAGTTCTTGTCGACGCCGGTAGGCGGTTCCGGTTCGATGTCGGCGGCCTCGGCTCGATGTCGACCTCCGGTTCGATGACGTCGGGCAGTCTTGACTCGATGTCGACTTCGGGCGGCTCCGGTTCGATGACGT
Source organism: Triturus cristatus (assembly GCF_964204655.1). Lineage (NCBI taxonomy): Eukaryota > Metazoa > Chordata > Amphibia > Caudata > Salamandridae > Triturus > Triturus cristatus. The sequence goes on along the minus strand of NC_140579.1, from coordinate 831,677,010 downwards.
CGGGGGGCCTCGGTTCGATGTCGACTTCTGGCGGCTCCGGAGTGTGATCTCCACTCCCGACCTCCGGTGCTCCTTTCCTCGGGTTCCGGCGACTCCGGAGTGCGACCTCCACTCCCGACCTCCGGCACGATTCACCTCGGTCTCCGGCAACTCCGGAGGGCGGACTTCACTCCCCCGTCGACGCCGCACACTCGACCTCAGGTGACTTCCTCCTCGACCTCTGGTGTCTCCACGACCTCCGTCGGCGCCCTCTCTCGACCTCTGGCGGCTCCTGGTACGACGTCTGCTTTCCAGTCAGCGCCGCTTCTCCACCTCGGGCTCCAGGTCTCCAGGCTTCACGACGTTGGACTTCAAGAAGTTACCAGTAACCAGGTCAGGAACTTGCTGTTCTTTACTTTTAAGGCCTGTTCCTGCTGTCCAGGTCCTTAAGATGGTTTTCTCTTGCTTTCTCCCACACAGGGCTCCAGGCTGGGCTCAGTCAGCAGGGACTAGTATCAAGGGTGGGTTTATGGACCCCACTCCAGGCACAAGTTTCCACCCCTGCTGCCTCACTCCTTCCTCCTTCAGGTTTCTGCTCCTCTCTCTTCACCAGTCAGGTGCCAACTGCCCACTCCAACTGTCAACTCTGACTTAGCTTCCCAACATTCTAAACCGCCTCCAACTGTCACAGGGTTCCAGAATGTTGCAGAAGGTTCTAGTAGGTTCCAGTGATATCACAGGTGACAATGGGTGGCCACCATTTTGTGCTCCAGGCCCTCAGACAGAAGTTCCAGGGGTAGATAAAATGGCTCCCTGAATCTGCATCAATACTAAAAAGTCTGGTGGTTCCCAAAAAGGAAAAATTCTAACAGGGTTTGAGGCAAAAGTGGGACAAAATAAATAATAATGAGGAGGGACCACCCAAAGGGCTGACAGGTCTAACAGAGATACACAGTGAAAAATCCGATCCACATGAAGAGGAATATCATTGTTAGCACCATCCAGATATATGTCCAGGGTGGGACCAAGTAAGTCTGTTTGAACCAGGAGATGAAAACACTGGTACGGGAAGGAGTCTCCTGCACAGAAGATGACGAGTAAGATGTGCCGGAGGAAAAGCTATTACGATCCATATAATAACCACTGGACCCAAGTTGAAACAACAGGGGATGTGCTGCATCAGATGTATCTGGTATGGTACTCTCAGGAATGTCAATTATGACTTCAACTGGAGGAGAAGCATACTCAATATCCACAGATGTGTGTGAAGAAGGAAAAACAGGCAATAAGTCAACTGAAGTTTCCAACTCCCCTTGTGATTGCTGGAGAGCAGTTGAAGAAACAGAAGCCATCGGATTCAGTGAAAGATCTCTACGTGGAATACTCTGAGCCATACTATTCAGTATCGGCCATATGGTGTAGATTGACATGTTCGATTGAAATTTAATGATTCTCCTAGCGACCAGGTAAAGGAGGCAGGATCATAGTGTGAGAGCCTTTCAAACCAAGGACTCTGACCAGTGCACGGTAGGATGGATCAAATTCTTTTTTGTTCTCCACCTTTTCACAGACCAGATCTCTAACTTTAGGAAGCCAGCCAGAAACAGAAATCAGCACCGTGGGATCTGCAGAGGAGGTCAACTGGGCTCTTGCTTGTGAATCACAAGCTTTTTGTAGATCCTATAACATAGCACAATGATAATCTACGTCAAAGGTTGTGGCAGCCGCCACAACGTCTAGACCGTCTAGGTCTGGCACAAACAGTTTAATGCCAAAGAGCATTTCGTATGGGGTGCGCCCACCCAGAGACCTTCTAGGGAAATTTTTTAATGCACGTTGATCTCCATACAAATGAGTCAGCCAACCCCTGCCAGTAACTGAAACTCTAGCCGTCAAAGATTGCTTAGTCACGGTTCATCCGCTCCACAACTGAATAGCACTCGAGCCAGTATGGAGAGGAATATTGCACCAGCACCCCCAGAGACTTCATTGCATCCGGGTAAGCCTTAGAGGTAAACGCAGGACCTTAGTCCGAATGGAAGGAGCCACAAGCAAATGTACCGAAAAAGACACCCAAATCCTTAATGACCGTTCGAGGGTCAGCACTACGTTGAGGCCAAACCCAAAGGAATCTAGTGCACAAATCCACTGCAACTAATGTGTGTGTAAATGCAGTGTCAGAAGTCAAAGGACCGCAGTGATCAAGATAAATACAGCCAAACGGCTGATTAGAAATGTAGAGCTGTGTATGTGACAGGTGAGCAACAGTAGAAGGCTTAATTTGTTGACAAATGTCACAAGAAAGAACATATGCGCAGAAGCTACGCCTTCATAAGCAGCAATGATCAAAGAAAGTCTGCAGTCCTCGTTGGGAATCATCCGATTCCCAACGGACGGAATAGTTGGAAATGGGACTTGATCAGAAGACATATGATATGAATGTCGTGAAGGAAAACCTTGGGGAAGCTCTGTTCCCTCCTTCGTAGCAGCAATAGCCGCTAAAATATCATCAATTTGAGTCATGGACCTTGTGACTGCAGCTACAGACTACAGAACAAATTGCAACTGCAGATTTGGCTGCCTACTCAGCCAGTAAATTACCAACAGCGTGTGCTCCCACACGCTGATGGCCCAAAGTATGGATAACATGTTAGTAGCAAGTGCTCCTTAAGAGCCGCTACCCGGACCCAAAGCGTCCTATGCTTAATTGAGCTACCTTTAGAATCACGGAAATCATTTTGTTTCCAAAAGAATAAGTTGTCATTGAAGGACTGTACACAGCAAAACGAATCACAGACTAAGCATAGGAACCCATGTACCTCTGCCAATTGAGCCATGCAATCACCAAGAGAATGCGTGTGCACCAAGGAGGATTACAAATCCCAATCAAGGAGGGCGTGGTCTTGCTGGGCATGCAGTAGGACCCACGCCGCGGGAGCTCTGGCCACTCACTGCTTTTTGAGGCTTCTACAGCGGAGCTGGGGACCCGTCAGCGCCGCTACACGGGGCGCATCGGTGGCGGAGAGTGAGGGGCATCTGTGGACAGGAGGAGAGCGGCTGGGACGCGGCAGAAGCGGCGGGGCGCCTGCTGCACCATGGCCTTCTGACCTGGCCTGGAACGGCAGCCTTCTTGAGGCACCCGGCCCTGGATCTCCCTAGTACCTGAGGAGAGTTGGCCTGGGGCCCTCCGGACCCACCGAGTGCTGTGCGGCCCTGGGAACAGCTGCGGAGTAGATTGGGCACCTCTGGGGCACCTCCGGAGGAGTGGGCATCACTCGGGACCCCGCTGGTCCAGGACTGCAGCCGTCTGGCCCTCCCGGATCGGACCCGGGCCGCCATTTTGGCTGCCGAGCCTCTGAAGTCCTCCGACCCTGTGTGCTGCTTTCCGCCTCTCTCCCGGACCGGTGGCCTGATCACCGGAGCGGCGGGCCGTCCGGGGGCACCCATATTTGGGCAGGAGACGACTGGGACTGACTCGGTGGAGAGCGCGAGGCCCCTGACTTTTGGCACTAAAGACTGGATGCGGCCGCCATTTTGTCTGAGGTGGTCCCAGGTCGCACGGAGCTGCGGGCAGTGGCTTCGGCCTGCGGACCGCGGGCCCCCAAAGAAGCTGAGGGCACTGTGTGGGACCTCTGGCACTGCCCCCGCAGCTGACTTGAGGAGCATCGAGGCGCCTTGAATTGCGGTGGCTGTCGACCTGGGCCTCCCCTTCTCTCCTGGACCTGGCATGAAGCGGGGAGTGGGTGCCTAGAGGAGTGATCGGCACTCCGGCGGCGACTGGGCCTGGAGGAGGCCTGGACATAGAGAACCCCGTGCAGCACACCCGAACACCACCTCCACGGCGTGGCGTGCATCGCCAGCTAGTGACTGGCAGCCTATACGCACGCAGAACCCGGCTATTGGGTGGTGCCCTCCCGGCCCGGCGGATTTGGGGCTGGACACGACCTTCCCCCTCACCCTACCTCATGTGCATCTCTCCCTTGCTGGACATCTGGAGGGCACAGCCTCTGAGCGGGTGAGGAACGGGGCGGGAGTCCTCCTGTGTATTGCGATCCTGACTACCTGGCATACATCGCACTGCTAATTAAAGGGCCCAGTTTGACGCACTCTGTCCTCCGCCAGCTGAGACAGGGCAGCTACACGCAGCGCCCTAGTCTGCTCTTCAACGACTCCTCAGTCACTCACTAGCCCATACCTCTGGAACTGTTGAGGAAAGGACGCACCCAGGAGATGACACGTACCGAGGCGGGGAAGGACTCAGCGGCGCCCGCAAAAGACAACCCTGTCACCGCGATGTGAGGCAAGACTAACGCGACGGCCTCTGGGAAGATAGCCTCACAGACTGGAGGAGGCTCACCCCCTGTCACCCAGGCTTTTATGGCCAACTTTATGACGGAGCTCAAAACTGAGATAGGCTCCTTGTGCACAGTAGTCCACTCGTGTCCGGGAGCTTAGGAAGGAGGTCATGGACCTCGGGGAAAGAGTGGATGGCATCGAGAAGACCGTGGATGCCCGAACCGAGGATCAGGAACAACTCTGGCAGCGACTGGCCAGCCTGGAGGAGCAGCATATCAAGTTGCAATTGAAACAGGAGGACTTGGAAAATCGAAGTCGCCGGAACAACCTCCGCATCCGGGGGGTACCTCTCGGGGCGGAGGGGAACGATGATATGACATACGTGGCGCAGCTCCTGCGTGAGGTTTGGGGAGACGACGATGCCTCACCGCCAGCCCTGATTCGGGCCCACCGGGTCTCCGGCCCCGCTGGCAGATCGGGCATTCAACCAGACATCCAGACTTGGGTCCACTTCTTTACAGAAAAAGAAGCTATACTCAAGGCGGCCTGTGCCAAACCAGACCTCACCTACAATGGAGCCAAGATTCAGATCTATCAGGATCTAGCACCCACCACTCTCCGGAGACGTCGAGACTTTCGACCTGTGACGGATAAACTCCGCAGCCTGAATATTCCATACCAATGGGGCCATCCATTCGCTCTCATCTTTCAGTGGAAGTCCAAGCGCCGAATGGTGAGATCCTTTAAAGAGGCGGCGCAGCTTCTTCACCTCTCCACAACGCCGCCTGCTAGCCCTACACGACTCCCCCCCCCCCCTCACGCAGGCCCCTGCCACGCCATCATGGTGTACAGTTCGTCGTATCCGGCGCTCCCCACATCATGATGAGCAATCGTCTTCACCTGCCAAAAATGACATCATTCAACATATCAGGTCCCTAGAAGGGGAACGATCTGCAGCTGACTTCCGCCCTCCTTCACCTTGATTGGTTGGAGCATCACATCCGCAAATGGCAGAGTGCGACGACCCTAGAAATTGTTCCGGAGCCCTGTGGAGTTGGCGCCCAACACCTAGAATCGACCACACCCCAGCTCCCTATCGACAGCTGTTGATGGTGCTGGACTACCCACCCAGATAACTCCGTGAGCAGCTGATGACCCGCCCCCTACCTGTTCATGGGGGAGTGACTTCTCCGGGAGCTCCCGAGCCTTTTGGTCTCGGCTGGCCCTCGACTGGAACAGGACACTGTGGCCCGGTTGGCCAATGTTGGTTATGTGTTCTTTGTTTGTACCTATCTGCTCTCTTTTTTTCTCTTCTCCACACTTTTTCTATACCTTTCACCATGGCGGGCGGGGACTCCATACCAGACAGTGCCTCCCTTTTGATAGGTGCACCAGGCCCCTGTTTCTCCCCACATTACCCCACCTTGCTCTATACAGTGGCATGACGGACTCACCCAGACTTTGACACACCCTTGGCTACTGCCTGCCCCCTGAATATCATCTCCCTTAATGTTGAGGGACTTAATTCCCCCAACAAACGACATCAAATATGGCGCTACTTACTACAGCATAACCCAGACATCATCTTACTCCAAGAGACTCACCTCCTAAAAGATGACACCCCTCGCATGGCCCATCCTAGATAACCTCTTCAATTGTGGGCAACGGCGCCCACGAAAACGGCTGGTGTGGCTATCCTTTGCAGATCAGGCATCAAGCAGGGGGAATCTAGGGTCTTCCGCAGTCCGGATGGCCGCTTTATCAGGGCTGGGGTCCGGATTGGGCAGCGCCTCTTTACTCTGTGCAATGTATATGCGCCCAACCAGGCGCAAGACTCCTACCTCCGGACGGTCTAGAGGGAGTACATCCCGCAGAACGACCCCTCGCTAATCGGAGGGGGAGACTTCAACATGGCATGGGACCCTAAAATGGATTGCAGTGAGGCCTCCTCTCAGGGGACGGGGGCGAGGTCTTCGGCCCTCTGGAAGCAAATAATGGATCTTGGTCTACTGGACTCTTGGCGCTATCATTCCCCTGAGACACGCGAATTCTCGTACTACTCCCATGTACATCGCTCGTACTCGCGCATAGACTATATTTTTATCTCCCAAACCTTGTGCAGCGACACGCTCTCGGCATCCATGTCTGCCATCTCGATCTCTGATCACGCTCACCTCGAACTCCTCCTGCAGGATCCGGCCTCTTGCTCCCCCCGTACCCCTAGATGGCATCTTCCACCGCATATTCTGCGGGATCCTTCAGATTTGGCGAGCATACAGGCAGCCATCGACTCATATTTTGATATCAATGATATTCCCGAAGCCCCCTTCCCTGTATTATGGGATGCATTCAAGGCCATGATACGCGGTCATATCACATCTCTCGCAATAGCACAAGGACGTGGCCCGCCTCCTGGAGGACAGTCTTTCCAAAGACATTAAGGACTTGGAGAGACAGGATCATGAGCACCCCACACTCGCACGCAAACGCCGCTAATCTTCGGGGGCAACTTCGCTCACTACGAACCAACAAGACTGAGAGAGCCCTTTTGATGTTGAAGCAGCGATACTTTGAAGGGGGGGGGACAAGGTGGGCAAGGTCCTGGCGAGACGCTTGCAAGCCTGTATCGCAAAAGCGCACATAGCCAACGTCCATGCCGCTGATGGTGAGAGGGTCACTACAGAGTTGGCCAAACGCAAAGCCTTCCAGGCGTACTACTCAGCCCTATACACTGCGGATTAACCATCCCCGGATCGGGTGAAAAATATCCTAGACAAATGCTCCTGGACCCCAATTAGCCCCTATCATGCCCAGCAGCTGGAGGAGCCCCTCACACAGGAGGAACTGGCAAGTGCACTGGAGGACCTTCCCCTGGGGAAATCGCCGGGCCCGGGTGGCCTTCCATTGGCTTTCTATCGCCTGCTATTGCCGCAACTCCAGCCCTACCTTCTAAGGCAGTTCAACTCCTTTTCCGACAAGGAAGGTCCGTCGACTTCTATGGGAATGGCAGAAATGGCCCTCATCCCCAAGCAGGGCAAAGACCCCGCCCTGTGCTCCTCCTTCCGACCCATAGCCCTTCTGAACACAGACCTCAAAATCTACATTAAAATACTGGCGAGGCTCCTTGACCCACACATGCCCGGACTTATAGAGCCGGACCAGGTCGGCTTCATTCGAAATCGCCAGGGAGCGGATAATGTGCACAGAATTGCCCATCTTATGGGGAAGGCACGACATTGGGGCATACCGGCCTGCCTTTTATCACTTGACGCGGAGAAGGTTGACTGGACCTTCCTACGTGCTGTGCTGAACAAAATCGGGCAAGGCCAGAACATGACGCGGACGCGACATGTACGCGGACGACACTCAGCTTTACATCAAGATCTCCTCCATTGAAGATATAACATCGATGAACATGGCACTTGAGAAGACCGTCCACTGGCTAACAACCAACTTTCTCAAGCTAAACTCACAAAAAAATTAATTTCTTCTAATCTCCCCCCCTAATAACTCCCAGGAGACAAAGGAATGGCTCAACTTGATCACTCTACTAAACTGCACTCCAACTCTAGTGGACTCCACCAAATCACTTGGAATTACTCTAGATAAGAACCTTAACATGCAAACACACATCATCTTGCTTGCTAAAAATGCACGTTTTCACCTCAGCTATCTGAGGAAAATTAAACCTTTTGTCGATAACCTGGACCTCAAAACCGCAGTTCAATCCCTAGTCATCTCAAGGCTGGAGTACGGATGCACCACCCTCGCGGGTCTGCCCAAAATCTCAACCGCCCCATTAAAAGCCTGTCTCAACGCAGCAGCAAGACTGCTAACAGGATCCAGGAAATTTGACCACATATCGCCACACCTGAAAGCGCTCCACTGGCTTCCGTTTGAAGCTCGAATCCACCTAAAAATGGCATGCATCATTTACAAAGTGCTTCACCACAATACGCCCAGTACCTATCCCAAAAACTGACCTTATCCGGAGGAATCAGACATTCAAGGAGTGCTGATAATTTACTCCTGAAACCCTCACGCTTTAGAAAGAAAAAAACTTCAGACAGAGTATTTTCCGGAGCAGCACCAAGAATATGGAACTCGCTTCCTCCCTACATCAGAAAAATCCCCTCTACTTTTCTGTTCAAAAAAGAAGCAAAATCTTTCCTTATGTGTAAATTCCTCCCGTAAAATATCTCTCGGACCTTTCCAGATATTCACCCTAAAAAACTTGCTCCTGTTGTCCTCCGATGGACACCTTCGCTGTTCCCGACCCGTTTGCTCAAAATTTGATTTTATGTATGCTATTTTTCTATTGCAAATTGTTTGTCATTTTGTATGGTGTTTACATTGTAAAGCGCTCTGATACCCTTCCCCCGGTCTGGTCCGCGCTATAGAAAACTCTAAATATAAAAATAAATAAATAAATAAAATGATAGCTAGAATCATGGCCCCCTACCTCTCCCCACTGGCTCGGGTGCGAGTCAATGGCCAACTCACAAACCCCATCTCCATACACAGGGGTACATGGCAGGGCTGCCCCCTGTCCCCTCTGCTGTTTGCCCTTGTGGTGGAACCTCTGGCCATGATGATTAGACAGGATACGGAAATACATGGCATACTCCTTGCAGGTCAACAAAACAAAGTGGCGCTCTTTGCTGATGACCTTATCCTTACGTTATCCCGCCCTCACGTCTCCCTTCCGGCACTACACTCCCTGCTCCAATCCTTTGAGCTGGCCTCTGGCCTCAAAATCAACCTTGGGAAGTCCTGGGCCCTAAACCTTACGATCCCTGAAGAGGAGATGCTGGCCCTGCAAGCCCTTGTCCCCTATCAGTGGGCCTCTAGCTCCATTCGATATCTGGGGCTTCAGTTGACCCCCTCGCTTGACACATGGTCCCAAACTAATTGGCGGGAGTGTAGGAGATCCGTCTTGGAGGATCTGAGAGGGTGGAGGAACCGGACTCTCTCCTGGTTGGGCCGTCTGAACGCTGTCAAAATGTCGGTGCTCCCAAAAATTCTTTACCTGTTCCAGTGCCTACCCACTCCCATCCCGCAACACAAGATACAGAGCCTACAGCGAGACATCACCCAATTCATTTGGGGCGGGCGTAGACCACGATTCTCCAACAAAGTTCTTATGCTCCCGTGAGATAGGGGAGGGCTAGCGTGCCCAAACCTACTGGAATACTACTGGGCATCTCATCTTCGCATCGTTTGGGAGTGGACAGCAGTTGAGAGTGAAAAGGTCTGGTTCCATATGGACAGGGTGGTCACCGGACGAACCATTTGGGACCTTTCTTGGCTCCATTGGGCTGCACGCTCCCGCAATGCTTACATTGCTGTGGCCACCAAGACAGTGCTGGACATATGGGACAGAGTAACCGTCTCTAAGGGACTCACGACCTTCCCCTCCCCCCACACCCCTCCTTGCAGGCAACCCATTATTCCCTCCGGCTTTTAACCCGCAAGTGTTCTCTAAATGGCTGGAGGGAGGGTGCAGAACAATCCGAGATTTATATGCCAGGGACACGCTTAAAACCTTCACCCAATGCAAAGAAGAGTTTCAGCTCCCGGAGACAGCTAGGCTCCAATATGCGCAGCTGCGGCACTGGCTGTCCACGCCTGAGATGCAGAGTGCTGCCACATGCCCATTCACCCCCTTTGAGCGACTGGTACGTTCCTTTGACGATTCAAGGGGACTTATCTCTCGGACCTACCAGATTCTGCAGCACCCCCGCTGGTAGCCACTCACCCGTACCAACGCCAATGGCAGTCGACATCCTCAGTTGAAATTACACCTGCTCAATGGAATTGTTTGTGGCGAGACATACCGAAGGTCTACCACAGCATAGCACAACGAGAAACTGCGTACAAAATCATGACACAATGGTATTATACGCCCTCCTGATTGTACAGGATGTTCCCAAACTCCTCCCCGCAGTGCTAGAGATGCTCGAGCGCTCCGGGGGACTTCATTCACATTTGGTGGGCATGCCCGCTTCTGACCCTGTTCTGGAAAGTGGTTCTTAGTCATATTAAGGAGGTCCTTGGTTTCCCTCTGCCTGAATCTGCAGCCACGGTTCTTCTAGGCCTTAAGCCTGACAACTTGAGGGCGCTCACACGGAATGATTGGCACATTGCTCTCCATATGCTAGGAGCCGCTAAACAACTCATAGCACTAATTTGGAAAAGAGCAGAGACCCCACCCATTGCTGCTTGATTCGTGCGCCTATGGCATGTAATGAGTATGGAACTATTCACAGCGTGCCTGCAATCCCGTGAAACTCGCTTCACCAAAATATGGCAACCTTTGGTTAAATATCTTTGTAAAATAGAGCATGCACGTCTCCTACCCCCGAAACTCCGGGCCCTACGCCTCTTTGAAGACACCGGAACCCGACAGACTGAATGTAGAACTATAACAGCTCCGCCCATTGCATCACATGACACAAACAACGGCCAACGGCCTGCTTGGTGCACACTGCTTGCGACCGCCTCACTTCCCCCCCCGCCCGCCACCACTCTCCTCACCAACATCCCTCTCAACACTACTGCCTTAAACCTCACTGACTAGAACCACAAGTATTGCGAGGACCCTACCCCCTCCCACTCTATCTGCCATAGCACCCCTGTCTTAGAAACATATACTCCCCTTGGCTCTCTTGCCCCCTCGCCGCTCTCTATCCATCCACTCCGTATTTCCCCCTCTTTGTAGGCACCTTGCCTACCCTCTCCTCTTTTCTTCCCCTCTTTTTTTCTTTTCTTTTTTCTCCACTCTTCTAATGATGCCGTACAAGTTAAGCATGGGTCTGGAAATTCCCCCACAGTTACAACCTAATGATATGACATATGCAACACGCGGCCGGCCCATCAAGGGTTGTAGGCAACATGCTGTATAATATTTACCTAAATATGCTTTTCTAAAACCACCCGTGCTTCCCCTAATTTACGCGGCCAGCCCTAAATAGGGTTGTAGGCCTTGTGCTGTGTATGCATGGATCCCTCCTTTGGTCTCTGTACGGCAAATAAAATAAAACAGATTTAAAAAAACCAAAATCCCAATCAACAATTTTACCTGCCACTATCGCGCATGCCACCAAATAAGCACGTTTAGAACCAACGGCTAGCTGTGCAGATCCATCAGTGTAAACAATGCGTTGGTACTGATCAAGAGGAAGTAATGACAGAGGAGGTGGGTGAAGATGTTCATATTGTAAAAACTCCTGTGTCTCCAAAGACGGGTCAAAGATAAAGTTGACATCAGCCGACGTCAAAGAACTAGCCCATTGTATCCAGCATGGATGCAAGGCTTTAGACCAAAGCAGGTACTGAAAATGCATTTATCCTGAGCCATAGAGCGTTTTTTCAGAATCGCCATCTAGACAGCCGTCAAAATATTTTTCGTAGGACAGAAACGCGTCTCAGCTGATGTGTACAAATATGATTTATATGCAATGGGGACCATGTCCCCATCATTGAATGTCAAGTAAGTGAAACCCAACGCACCTGGTACAATCATTATGACCAAATTTGTGGAATTGTCATGTGTTAACAAGAAGTTTTTCACAAGCAGATCAGACTGCAGAGACCGAAGAATTGCAGTATGTTCCGGAAGACAACAGGAAGCCGAGAAAGAAGGTTGCATAAAAGAGTATAGTGGTTTGATACCCTGGTCATAATCAGGAATGTATGTTCTCCCGAAATGTTAAAAAAAACAGCAAAGATTGCAACTTTTTAAGTGTAGATGGAGGTTGCAATTGAGCACATTCCTCCAGAAAGTGGGGGGCCAACCCCCTACCTTCATTGGTGAGTTCATAACCCAGAAAAAGTAATGCCAAACATGCAATATGTGACATGGCAAAGTTGAATTTGTACCCCAAGTCAGCAAAATACATTATGATGCGATCCACACGCACAAGATACGGTATCAATTCATCATCTGTCAAATAGATTTCATCAACGTAAGAGAAAGCATCAGGGTCAATTTCATGCAAAAGAGACACTATGCGTGCCGCAAAAGCACCAGGACTATTCTTATACCCCATAGGCAAACAAGTATACCTTTTGTGATTGGCAAGAGCCTAGAATGTAGTCCAGTCACGGCTCTCAGAAGCCAAATTGTGACTGTAAAATCCATTTGAGATATCAAGAGTCGTTTTATATTTTATATTTTTTACGAATAATGGTATTGACTAACGCAGAGCTGTGGGTGTTCTGTACTGCAAAGGTACGAACATGACTGTTTAAAAGACGATAATCCAAAACTATGCGATATGAACCATCCGGTTTCCCAATTGGAAAAAGAGGATTATTCATGGATGAAACACAGGGTTCAATTACACCCCAATATTCCAATTGTGTCAAGATTTCACTGAAGGAAGCATTCGCTTCACATTTGATTAGATATTGTGGCTGGGGTTGTGGCATTGATCTCAAATGAATCTCATGTGCTGGGGAATCCATATCCCAACACACCTGATTACCATACACAGCCAGGGCAAGCTCTACGCCCACTCTTGTAGCCTCCTCCGAGTCATAACCTGAAAAGCTGGGGAGAATAATATCCTCCCCTCTATAAGAAGCCAGAACAAATGGGGGAAGCCAATAAACCTCTACCAACAAAATATCACAGGAGGTAAGGTTGTCTCAAAAGACCGCCTTAGTAGTGCGTTTAATATCACCTTCAATTTGGAGGCCTATTTCCTACAGCCTATCGGGGAAAGGGGGGGGGGTGACTCGTGTGTCAGCTGTTTCCACTGTAATGAACGTGTCAGTTGCTTTCGCCTCCTCACACTGGTGGAGTGCCTCCCGCACAATGGTAACTTCTTCCGCACTTTCGAGGAGCGTTACCGCCCATCTCCAATCGAGGAGCAGGGTTCTCACCGTCTGAGGCATACTTGGCAGTCAGTGCAGCAATTTTTTTCTTCTGAAAAGGGGCACGATACTTAGGTGATTCCTACTGTTTGGTTTTTAATGTCAAACTGGCACTGAGGGTCATGTCGTGGCTGCGTGGACTCGCCTTGTCTGCGATCCTGGTGCTCTTTCCCCCACCGAACTGTTGATCCGATGATTGCTGAAAGGAACGAGGAGAACGGGGATCAGGGACCTGGAACCTCTCGGGTGTTTTAATTTTAGAGCAGTCACGCAAATTATATGTATGTTCAGAAGCGTTCGGTGTTGGTGAAACAGCAGGAGAACTAAGTTTCTGTTGTTGGTGCAGCTGATTTTTATTCCATGTCTTCGAAGGAAAGACTGAACGACCCTCCTTATCCGGAGGGAGTTTATTTTGTACCCGAGTGTAAGGATTTACTCCCAAACTATTGCGACCCAATGATGTATATCCATCCGCAATAATGATCAGCAACTGCCGGTCAACGTCCGCCACCGTCGAGAGGCGTTGACGCACCCGTAAGCTAACCGCTTCACCTTATACATTGGCCAGATCATAAAGGCTGCTCACTGGTGGGCATTATTTGTAATAGGCCCCCAGGAGCCTGCTCATCTAATATGCAGGGTCTGATAGATGTCATCTGCAATATGTCCCTCACTAATTCCAATTTAATTATCCTGGGCGATTTTAACTTATGGATGAATAGAAAGCTGGATTCAGGTTACAGTAATCTGATTCAATCCTGCGAGAGTTTGAGCCTAGATCAATGAGTTAACAAAGCCACCCATAAGGGGGGGAACACATTGGATTTGATCTTCTCTAAAGCACAGACTTTGGGAGTAGTTGATATTCTTCCGGTTGGCTGGTCCGACCATTATTTGGTAAAATTTCAGTTACTGGACCCTAGAAAGATACGCTCAACCACTAGGGAAGTAAGGGCGTACAAGAGTAGAGATTGGAAGGGACTCTTAAAGAATAAGATCACTTCATCCCTGGTTTTCTCCTTTGATAAGGATTTTAATAACGGGAAATCAGTGGAGGACAACTATATAGATTTTTGTGACCAGATTGAAACTAGGTTAGACCAGATTGCCCCCAAGAAGAACGGCAGGCCATTGGCCTGCTGGTATAATGATCATCTTAAATCCTTAAAATTGACCTGCCGACAGGCGGAGAGGAAATGGAGGAAGGCTTTCTTGGATGTAGATAAATCTGTATGGAAGGCTGAAATAGTGGACTATAGGAAGGGAATTGAATCAGCAAAATCAGAATATTTCACCAATACTATCTTAAATTCTAAAAACCAATCCAGAACAATTTTTCAGATAGTTAAGGATATGACGGTCCCTGAATGTACACAATCTATAATCCCGCCAACTCAAGCTTTGTGTGACATCTTAGCGACTTTTTTAATGGAAAAAATAAGCAAGATTATTGATGGTTTGAGGGCGACTAGTGTTTCTAGGAAAGAAGGTCTTACCATGGAAACTGATGGGCCACAAGATAGAGGAAAGATAAATGAGATAGAGTCAGACTCTCTGACCTCCCTGAATCATTTTGAGCCTTTCTCGGAGGAGATCTTTAACAGAACTGCTTTGGGTGTGTCATCAGGTTCCCCTTTAGATCCCCTCCCACACAAAATTTGGAAGGATTTGGGTTCTGAGTTCTTTCCCATTTTGTGCCAGATTGGTAACAGTTCTCTAACTTCTGGATTAGTACCAGCGTGTTGGAAACGGGCGGTGGTTACTCCGCTCCTAAAAAAAGCGACACTCGACCTGACCTGTGCTGGTAACTATAGATCAATTACTCTCTTACCATATCCAATTAAAATCATCGAACATCTGGTCAGCAGAACCTTGTCTCAATTTTTGGAATCTAATTCTAGGTTGGATGATGTTCAAATCGGCTTCCGTCCTGGTCATGGAACGGAAACTGCTTTGGTGACCGTGCTAGATGACCTTCGATTGTGGGCAGACAGGGGACAATCTGGCATTTTTATTTTGCTCGACCTGTCTGCCGCTTTCGACATGGTCAACCATGACATCTTGCTGACCAGACTAGAAGAGGTAGGAGTGTCAGGGATGGCATTAGAAAGGTTCTGTTCGTATCTTTCTGACAGGTGTCAGGCGGTTTCTCTTTCGCTGTTTCAATTAAAATTCTCCAATGTCCACCATGGTGTTCCTCAGGGATCGGCTATTAGCCCTATTCTCTATAATATCTATATGAGACCCTTGATTCAAATCATAAAGGCACATGGTGTGAATTTGGTGAACTATGCTGACGACACTCAGCTCTTCTTCTCCTTAGAGGGGAATCAGTCAATTTCTCTAGAGACTTTTCAGGATTGTATGCGTGACACTGCTCATTGGCTAAGAGCCAACTCGCTTCAATTCAACTCAGATAAGACCGAGGTCTTATACTGTACGGTGGGGAAAGTTCCTCCCCCTTTTCCTGATAATTTTTGGCCTTCTTCAGCTGCTCCGATTTTGGTTCCAGCCAAAGCAGTACGGAATTTAGGAGTTATGCTCGATGCTAACTTAACCTTGGAAACACATGTAAATAAGGTGGTGGGGAACTGTGTTCATCTTAAACCTTTTTCAGAACGCTTGGTAGAACGCTCATGTAGGGTGTGCCAAAGCACAGTGTATACACCGCAGCAAACACTGTGCCCCAGGTGGTGCAATCAAGTAATGTGGGAACAATACCACTTGGTAAACTCATTGCAAGGATCCTGTGTTTCTCAACAGGGGTAGAATGGGGAAAACAGCTTTCAGTTGTTCAAATGTTTCTGCAAGCCAGTAAGGAAAATCTTCCCTATTCTGTGGACGTTTGCCCATCACTGAATTAATCATGATTGGACTTATGAAAAGACCACCACCGTGTCCCGGTGGTTGAGCAACGGCACCAGCCGGAGCCACCTGAATTTTACGAGACAAACTGTATGACAGATCTATGTATATGAATCAACTTTGTATGTAATTGACGTAGCTCTGCAACAGGAACATTAAGATGATTTGGATGTGGCGTAAAACCAGCTAAAACGAGCCCGTGGCCCCATCGACTGATAAGGGGCCTAAACGTACCACAGAAACAGGGCGAGGAAGGGTGCCATTAAACCATATGGTATGCTCCCAGGCTGTCAACGGAACTTCAAGTAATCGATAAGGCCGATAATTCCGCGGAACCACGGCTGCAGGATATTCATGAAACAAATCATTCCCATCCACAGCTGGAAATGTAATCCAAGTATGGAAAAGCTTTAAGCGGAGAGCTGCATCCGCCTCGACAACAAAGATAATATCAGACCCCACATTAGGGACTCCATGTTGAGTCAAATGGGCTGTGACCGCAGCGCGGTTAGGCACCGCAATAACGTCTGCCATAATAAATGCAGAACAAGAAAGCAATAAATCGGTAGCGCAAAAGCAGTTCAAAAGGGATTATAAACCTTTTAAAATTCAAGCTTCAAAAACCTATAAAACATAAATATACGAGGCTACGCCCTCACACCACAGACATCTCCGGAAGCCAGTGTGAGGGGATTGTGGAAAAGCACAAGTGCTACACAGGGATCTCGTGAATAAGTACCGGACCAATCGTTGGTGGCGCCATGTTGATGGGAATCTGCACTAATACAGAACTATGTGCAGGAAATGGGAACTTGGTGTATAGGGACTGAGTCCTCCTACCACCGTAGTACCCACAAACCCAGAACCTACTAGCTATAGTGCCTCACTTGCTCTCCTACTCACTCAGAGAGAAACAAATGATTAGACAGCCCAAAACACAACACTTAGCAAGAGCGGCAAGTCAGTGAAAAACGACAATGTCCCTATGGGCTATGTGACACTGCATGTTCAGCTGGGATCCTTGCAAGTATCTTCAGGAACGCAGTAATGTGGGCCTTCGCTAAGGAAAGCTCATGGCTGTACAATGATCGGCAATGAGAAAAAAGGAGGAGCGGATGGCTGATTTTGGGTGTACGATGTTGTCTGCGAAAAGACAAATAGCGGAGATCGGAATACAATATGTGTCCTGTTTGGCCAGCCAGGTTAGAAATTTCCCAGATTCGTCTCCTTCAGCATGCGTTTTGGCCTTATGAGCAATACATCTCAGAGTCTCAATAAACTGAGCATGCCGCTCCACAGCAGTAGGGAGCCCACCTTTAGGAGATAGTAGCATACTCTCTCCAAGTCCATGAGGGAGTGTTCCCAGTTCCACTCGTTTTAAATGTATCCCATTCAACGAGAAGAGGTTGAGCCGCCGTTCTCGGCAAAGTAATTACTAATGCCCTCCCAAAGTAGCTATTGAAAGGCAGAGTCCTCAAGGACCGAAAGTTGGAGTTGCCAGGTAGGGACCAGAGAGGTGTACCCACCCCAGATAAGATGCATCATTAGTGGGTTGTGGCTGGAGATGGTCTTGCAGAGATACTCAGTATTGGGAACCAGTAGTTTAATAGATGTGAAACACAGGAAACAGTCCAGATGGATGAGGAGATGGGACAGACGGGCGTGTGTGCATGAGGGGTAAGGTGGGTAGAAAGAATAATCCCATATGTTCAGGTGAAAGGCCCTCCAGACAACTCTCTCCCATGACGTGTGAGAAGTTGGCCTGGTATATGCTGTCCACTAGTTATAGTGGGCACCTTGCACCAGTCCAAACAACCCTTATTGATGATAGGTTTAAAGACAACCTTTATTGAAAGCTATCCTAGTGGTAGCTATGGAGAGCAGCCTTCAGGCTAAGTCTTGAAGGAGTGTAAAGCAGCTTGGTTTACCAGATTATAACCTCTTGAATAACTAAATGAAAGGAGAACCACACAAGGAATATATATAAAATATATGTATTTATTTCTAAACACTCTCTACTAACCTCTTTATGAGATTAGAGAGCAAGGAACACAATAATACAGTTCTAAAACGACAGTAAATAGCACAATATACAATGGGCCCCAGGGGGAGACCAAACCATATATTAAGAAAGTGGTATAAGAACCACGACTTGACTAGACACAGTGCCTAGAGCACGTAGAAATGCTGGGACCCCAAGGAACCACCCAAGGTAGTGACACAGGGGATCCACGGGAGAAGCGTGCAGTGTGAGAACACAGCCGCGAGCTCCATACAATCCTATGGGAAAGTCGCGGTTGGAATTTTAGAGTTTAAGGACACTTAGGAGAGGACTTGGAGCAAACCCTTTTAGACGTAGAAGGTTCTAAGGCCAGCATCCGCGTGAGCACCGGAGTTCTCGCGTTACCTAACCCAGGAAAGCCGGGTGCATAGGTGTCAAATGGTGTCGGGAATCTTCGATGTCGTCAATGGAGAGTTGCTGCAAAGTGCTGATGCCGTGGAAAGGAAAAGTGTCCGGTGTGATCCAAGCCTGGATCGAAGATGTGAAGAACCTGAAAGCAGAGGGGACAGAGTCTGGCTCACTGGCTGCAGGCGAGCTGTCCCACAAAGGATGTCGAGTGCTAGAGGGTCAGTGTCTAGATTGGAGACCAACAAGCCTTGGCAACGGCAACCCACGCGGTGAGAGTAAAACGGCTTCGGTGTGGACCAGCAAGGTCCTGTGGACTCCCCAAACGATGGAGAGTCAGGGCACGTCTGGAGAAACCAGGTAAGCCTATTGAAAGCCAAAGTACCCTTCTCAGGGACCCACCAGTCAATGGACAAGGGATCGCGAAGAGACCTCGAGAGGAGTCACTAAATACTAGCCCACAGGTCTCTCGAGGAGTGTAAGCCAGTAATCTTCGGAGGAATCACTGCTCGGGTCGGGACTACAAGTAACCCAAAGCACACCCTCAGGGTTCGCCAAGAAGCATATGCTGCTGCAAATGTGCACGGTGTCCAGGGGTTCGGGTTGCACGGTCATCACGAGGGCTTTGGATCTCAGGGTTGCTGAGAGCACGGATCGGCCTTGGGGAAGCTTGGAAACCCACCTCCTGTGTTGCAAAGTCTTCGGAGTCCTTCAGGTGGTGCGTAGTTGCAAACCAGATGGATGTGTCTTTGGTGCCTGCCTTGCAGGGGAGTAACTCCTTTACTCCAAGGGAGATTCTTCGGTCATCCGACGTCGTGTAGATAGAAGTTCTGGGATTCTGTAGCAGAGTTTGGTCCAGGTCAATCTAAAGTCCTGTAGTCAGGGGTTCCTACTTTATACCCAAAGAAGGGGTGGGACAAACTCTGGGGACCCACCTATGGGAGGGTCAGGACAGAGAAGTGTGGCTACACCAATATCCTTTGTCCAGTTTTGCGCCAGAGCAGGGGCTGGTAGCCCCTGTAACCGGTTTCAACTAGACTATGCACAGGGACACCAAATGTGCCCCCAGTGCAGACATCAAAGCACTCGTGGAGTGCACCCACCCGGCCCCAATACACTAAAGCCTGTCTGGGAGGTGGTCACACCTCCCTGTGACAGGAAACCTATTGTCCAGGCCTCCCCAGCCAGAGTTTCGTCCAGCAGCAGGAGGGCAGATTCGTGTCTGTGGCTGGCAGCATCCATTTTGTGATGCCAGGGTCTGTGAAGCTGGTACCGGGTGTACTGGTGAAGTCATGTTTCTCCCTCTAGTAGGGTGGAATCACACCTCCCACACCAGATACTGGTGTGGTGGTATGATTCCAATGTGTTTGACACCAAACATGACATGTAACCATGCAGCCATTCCAAAGCTAGCCTTTACCGCAAGGTTATAATGCACTTAAGAGTATATGGTTTGCCTGCATCACAAGCAACCCCTGAATAAAGGTTCCGAAGGCTGCAGAGGGGCTCTGCTCATGCATGGGCACCCTCTCACATAAAACCCAGCACCCTGCCTTCAGGATTGATAAGGCCTGCCATAGGGGTGACTGATAGGTTTATATGTGCAGTGATATGGATAGATATAGGCAACCTATATCTGAGTAAGGAGTGCATACACCACCTTACACAGGCTGCTGTAGCAGACCTGTTGTGTCATTTTAAATGGTCTCCCAGGGGTGGCATAATACATGCAGACTTTTCCCAAGTGCAACAAGGGAAGAATATTTCAACAGACAGAAATAGACTGTCATTACCATGCAGAACACCAGACTCAAATAGACTGTCATTACCATGTAGAACTGTGTTGTCTAGCAAGAACGGAGCACAAAGAGAACAGTCCACCGCAGGAAAGTATGAAAAGACTGGCACTGCCCCTATAGTAATGTAGGTCTGAAACAGTGGTCAACAGATCCTCAAAGAAGACGACTGTAGAGGAGACCAGAACCCTGAGCCAATAGAGAAGGCGGGAGGGAGGGAAGGCAGCAGGAGAAGAAAAGAAAATGAAGATGAATCTCCTGGTGACGGTTAATCAAAAGGCATCATTTTACATGTAAGAAACCCCTGAGAGGGAGTAAGCTGTATTATGGCAATTTGTAAAGGGACGCAACAATGTGAGCACCCGTGAGAGGAAAACCAATGGCAACTGAAAGAGGCCAGCGGAGAACCCCACTTGGCAATATCCTCGCAGAACGGGGAGGCTGGGTGGGCGTTAAGGAATCTGCGGCTAGACGTCTCTACCAGATACATCGTTACCGAAGGTAAGTAACTCGTACATCTGATAGAGACATCTAGCCGCAGATTCCTTAACTTAGAATAGATACCACAGCCATACGCCAAAGGGGAGGTGGGTCTGCGACAGAAAGCGCCAAGCACTGGAGCCGGCAACAGAGTGACGGACAATGGGGAAGGCTGTGGCAGAACAGCCAGACAGCAACCCAAATAGCTCGGAAGAGCAAAAGATAATGGGATGCAAGAGATCCCAAAAATGCCAGAATGGCGCTACACCATACCTGTAAAAGCATGAGAGGTAGAAACGGCACCAGCCATATACCAGAACAAAGAAAGAGAGAGGGAGAAGGACCAATCTCAGCTTAATGGCGCACTATGTGAACACCGACCAAAGGTTGAGAAGAAACATGAAGAGATGCAATCAGAGCCTACCAGGCTAGCCCAGGGAAGGAAGGCTGGAGAGGCTACAGTCAAGAACCAAAGGTTAAGATTAGAAATCAGCAATGTTTTTGGAATTGCAGGTGGAAACAAGAAACACGCCAAGTGCACACCCAGTCTCAAAAGGGGGAACAGGGGCGAACAGTAACAATCTTAAGCACGCTGATGCAGACCACCACAGAAACATGCACAGAGCAAACAGCCACAGAGACCATAAGGTGGCGTAGCTAAAATAAGCATAAGGCTGCTCGACCAGGCAGTTGGAAGACCAAGGTGAGAACCAAC
Source organism: Triturus cristatus (assembly GCF_964204655.1). Lineage (NCBI taxonomy): Eukaryota > Metazoa > Chordata > Amphibia > Caudata > Salamandridae > Triturus > Triturus cristatus. Next base: position 831,655,592 of record NC_140579.1, on the reverse strand, counting down.
ACACGAAATACCGATATGCAGGGTGTAGACCTAGGACTTTTGACATCAGAAGAGCCGTCCCGCATTCCCAGCTGATATAATAAAGGGTGAACTTAAAGAAGGAGGCACATCCGAAGGAAGGTGCAGCAGAGGCACCAAACTACTAAGGAATAGAAACGGAGGGAGAATCTCAGTAATTTCAGACCACACCCTCCGACTGGAATCAGTAACTGAACACGAAGAAGGGAGAAGTGTAAAACTGGGGAACCACCCCAGTAAGTGGAACACAAAAAGGGCCTTATTGGCAATTCCGCATGCAGCACTGAAAAGCTCCCTGAAACATGGAGACTTCAGACCAGACCTTGCAGCCTTGAAAAGAGGCAAAGAGTTAGGAAGAAGAGTACCCATGGAACTTGTATATACATAAATACATATATATAGCAAAAATGGGTAAACCAGCCACGACTATGCAACATTGTTGTAGAGGAACAACACACCTGGTGCAGTAATAGCAGACGGAAGCTGCCCTTAAAGCGTGATAAACACCCCGAAAAACCTCCCAAGGAGAATGAAGCAAATAAGCAAGATGACCCAGGACGTATAAAGATGACGCCAAGGCACAACATTGAGCACCATACAATGGCAGATAACATTGAGCACCGTACAACGGCAGATAAGAGCACCAGAGGACGCATAGAAGCCAAGGGATCTCTTAGGCCCAGTTGACATAAATAAAGCTATGTAATAGCAAACAAGTACCCCACACGGAGTATGCACACCCCAACAACGGGGAGCACCTATTAGGACAAGCCACAGTCAGAGGAACTGTTGGACTTGGCCCTTTTTGCAGGGTCATCCCTAAACTTTTTGCCTTCCTCCTGTATTTTTTCTGACCTGTTGTTGGCTGTTTTATGACTCTGGGCACCTTACCACTGCTGACCAGTGCTAAGGTGCATATGCTCTCCCTATGGTAAAATGTATACATTGATTGGTGTCCATGTTTGGCTTATTGGATTTACTGTCAGTCCCCAGTAAAGTGCACCAGGAGTGCCAGGGCTTGTGAATGCCAATGCTGCTAGTGGGCCTGCAGCGCTGGTTGCGCCACCCACAGAAAGCAGCCTTGTAAAATGTGTCAAGGGTCTGCCACCGCAGACCCTGTGCGCGGTCTGGGACCGTCGCGCTGACTGCGCAAGTGCCCCCACTTGCCAGTCCCTAAACCTTCCCTTACCTACATATTAGCCACCCCTCTGGTAGGCCCAAGGGCAGGGTGCATTGTAGGCATAAGGTAGGACATGCCCTGATGTGTGTGGCATGTCTTAGTAGTGAATTACAGCCATTTTCGTTTTTCACTATTGAAGGCTACCTGCTCTCCATAGGCCAGAATGGGCTGCTGGGATCACGCCAACGCTGTGACCCCAGTGGACTCAGAGAGCATGTTAGAATGTCAAGTTTAGTATGCCTGAACTCAGAATAATAAAATACTTCTTGTAGTCAAGTTTATTTTAATATCCTGGGTTTGTAAATACTACTTTTAGAAAGTTAGTATTTACTGACCTGGCCATTTCAGTCCGCCTCTGCTGTGTGTGTGTGTTCTGCCTAGCAACAGTAAGGAGCAGGGTTGGGGAATCCCCAGAGACAGGTTGGCTGCCAGGTGGTGGGTAGAGAGATGACACCAGGATGGGTGGGAGGAGTACACCTTGACTCTTGAATAGACCTGTGCTCTGCCACCAAAAAGCCGGCGCCGCCCCCTGTGGAGCGGCTGATGTCTCTGCCCTGCTGCTGAAAGGAAAGAGCAGAGTCACCATAACAAAGTGCTCCAGAACTGGACTGAGCCAGGCCCAGGCCCCCTGGCGCTAAAGAACAAAAGAATCACGGTATAAAAGTAGGAGCATGGCTCCTAAGAAATCAGAATCCTGTTTTACCACAAAGAACCTCTGCCCGACTAGAAGGAGAAGAAGACGCTGGAGGAGCTGGCCTGCTGCTTGCCTTGCTGAGAAAGGAGAGGAAGAGACTACTGAAAAGACTTTGCTACTTTGTGCTTGAACATTCTCCAAGGGCTTGATCTGAGCTTGCCCCCTGAACTGAACCCCAGGACCAGTGGGTTCTCTGTGCTTTTTGCTCGTCCTCCAATTCGAGCCGTGTGTGCATCCCGCTGGAAAGAGACTGCGCCCCTCATCGCCCCTCCTAGGGCCGTGACACTCAGAAGCTTGCCTGCCGCAAAACCCGTGAGAGCCCCGCTCCGACCGGAGCCGCTCTCTGTCCCCGGGCTAGGTTGCCTGCATCCCTGTCACCGCCTGCCACTGGAGCGCGCTGACCGCGCTATCACCCCTCCCGCCGGAAACCGTCCGACGACTGTGATCTACGCCGGGTCATCCAGCTGCACTGACCGTGCCCTGTGACCCCCCTTCGCTATCCCCGGACATCTCAGGCCGCGCCGCCCCCGCTGTGGAGACCCCCCTGCACCGCCGTGCTAAAGGGTCGCTGGCCGCGCCTGCCTACTTGCCCACACCTGCTGATTGAGGACCCAAGAACACTTCCGAAGCTGAGAGTCGCACCGACCTGTGCCGACTCTCCACATCACGAAAGAAGTTCCAGTATCGGGCTCGGGGCCCGCAACGCCTTATTTCCCCGTTCGCAGGAGCCGATCGCTGTGAGTACTGGAACCACAAGTAACATTGGCAAGAGACTACAGAGTCTCCAATTGAAACTACGAACAAAGAACATTTGCCTGCTTTACAACCTGGTGGCATAGCGAAAACGTTATTGGTCTTGTGATAAGTCTGCTGAGATATATATACCTATTTTTACATAAAGAAGCGTATTTTTCTACATATCCAAGGCTGGTGTCCGTTTCTGGGGGGATTGATGTATTTACTGTATGTATGATTGTAAGTGCTTAACCAACAACGCCTGAGGAATCGCCTTGGCTGCTCACGCCACGCACCTAGAGGGTGAGCAAGGGTCATTCATGAGGGGTTATCCTGCGCCCTGACGTAGAGGAGAGGGTTCCTGCTTGACACAAGGGCAACCTTGCGCCAACCAGAGACCCCCAAGTCTAACATTGGTGGCAGCGGCTGGGATTTCGGATTTGCATTTGTAATTTGCATACAGTGAATTATTAATCACCAGATAGTGAGAGCAGACCAAGTAACGCAGCCACAGGTTTTTATTTTCTGAACTTTGTTGAGACATTGACCATTGCCTCAGCCATGCCTGGCTCACTCCCTGCTGGAAGAGCACTCTCTGTGATTTCTGGAATAGATTAGGTGGATTGGGAGAGACTGGAAGGTTATAGAGCGGAGCAATTGAAAGGCTACAGTGTAAAATTCAGAGTTCCCCATGCTGGATTCAAGAAGAAGGTCCAGTACACCAAGGCGTTGAGAGCCTGGAAGGAGTCAAGAGACCCACAGAATGCGGGGGACATCGTTCCACCCGACAACCTTGGGGAGCCCAGCAGAGTCCTGTCGCCAGAGGAGCTGGCAGACAGGGCAGCAGACAGGGCGCATGCAATGGAGATGGCAAAGTTGGCAGGACAAATGGAAATGGAAAAGCAGAAGTTGGCCTTAGAGGCACAGCAACGCCAAATGGATCATGATCTAAAAATGAGGGAGTTGGATCTCAAGATCAAGAGTTTAGACCGCTCTCCCTCTGGTGGCAGCAATATTGAGTTTTACAGTGCTGAGAGAGTAGTACGCACACCCAGAGATGTGACGCCTGACTTGAAGGAGGGGGTTAACATACACCAGGAGGTTCAAGGGCATGAGGTAGCTCCAGTAGTGCGCAGTATCCCTGAAGGGAATAGGGTAACTGGCGCAGGGGTTCATAGTCCTAGTGGAGGGAGGGACACTCTACTGACTCTAGCTGAGAGGTACAGGGAGAGGGGTTCCCCCAAAATTGTAGTCCTGGTGGGTGAGTGTAAAGACCGCCCAGAAGAGTGTGGGTTGTGGGACAGAGACAGTCAGATACTGTCTTGCCAGTCTCAGGAGAGTGGTGTGGAGTACGTGTGTGAGGCACTGGATGGTAAGGTGAAGGATAGTTTGGTTAACCCTGCTAGGGGGCTGTGTGATCCAATTGTGGGAGAGCATATTGTAAGTCCCTGTTTTCCAGAGCTATGCCAACACCTGTTGGAGAGTGAGTTCTCTGACCGCAGAGAACTCACATTGGAGGCAGACCTTTTGGTGGATTCCAGAGGGTCTGGAGAGGCATTGGGGAGTGACCCTGTGGGGAGAGGCTCAGGTATCTTCCAACCCAGAGTGGTGGAAGTGGTGCAGAGTAGCCCAGCTAGGTCCCCTGGTAGTGGGAGGGGTGTAGGGGCTCACGTCCTGTCTCAGTGGAGAAGGAGTGAGTGTGGGGCTGTGTGCCCCAGGTGCCCGAAACCCAGTCTCAGAGACTGGATGGTTCTTTAAGGGAACACCAGGCGGGGAGCCTAGGTTGTCCTGATGGGCTGCCCGTTGAGGGGGATCCCCTAGTGTCTGGTGAGCTGGGAGTGTCTGTAAGCAGGCCTCCATCAGTTCTGGTGCCTGGCAGTACCGCTCCAGTTGGGACGGTGCAGAGGTCCAGATCAAGGGGTGAGAGGGGGAAAGAGTCCCCAGTGGAAGAACCAGTGGGTCAGGGGCCAGCCAGAGGGCTGCGTCACCCGTGAGTGACCATGGTGACACCACTTCTGTCCTGGGGGATCTTCAGACACTGTCAGATGGACAGGGGTCGGGAGATCAGCGCCAGGCAGACTGTCACACGACACATGAGTTATGTGTCACCCTCAGGGGGAGCATGCGTGCTCCCCGGGAAGTCCTGGTGCGCCAGGCGAGAGTTCAACTGCATGGGTTGGTCCCAGGGTTGGGAAGCCAGGTTCAGGTGTTGTCTGACCTGGAGGGTGGGACTACTGTAATCAGTGTCCTGACCCATGTTGCTTCTGGGGGTACCACGCCAGTTGGGAGTGGGCAGTACTCTGGAAGGGGGTGCAGAGGGAGGGAGTCCTCGCCTCTGACCCCGGCTCAACTGAAGGGTTTAGACCCTAGGTCGGAGGGCCAGGTTCAGGGTGTCCCCCCTGACCTGGACGCCCAGTTGCAGGATAGAACACCTGAACTGGTGGGCGAATTGCGCAGGACACCTGCCCCAGGTGCCCTGGCAATTCTGGAAGGGGGTACCACTCCAGGTGGGAGGGTACAGAGCCCCAAGGAGAAGGACCGGGTGTGGGAGAGGCCAACCCAGTCTGGGGTCCAGCTGCCGGGTACAGTCCTGGGGCTGGTGGGTCAGTGCCAGGATGTCATACCTGACCTGTCAAGGGGGAGGATGGACAAAGGGTGCCAAGCACCTGGGGCTACTGCCCCCCGCCCCCTGGCGCCACAGAGGATTGAGAGCCCTGAGAGGCATACGGCCTGGGTCTCATCCCTGACTACTGTCAGTGGCCACTGTAGCATTTTGTTGTCTGTCTGTTGGGACACACCTGTGGGCCAGTTAAGGTTAGGTGCTGCACAGGTGGTGTCCACAGGTGAGGAGAAGGGTTCCCCATGGATTGGCTTGGTGGGCCCTGAGAGTATGGACAGAGGGAGTCCCATAGGTTCAGATTGGCGTAGAAATGGAGTCTGCCCCTGCAGTTGCGGGCCAGGTCCTTGTTCTATCGCCCCAAGCAGGGAAGACCATCACGGTTGTGATTGGTCTACCCTGCGTTTTGGCTGGAAGGGGGTTGTGTTGGACTTGGCCCTTTTTGCAGTGTCATCCCTAAACATTTTGCCTTCCTCCAGTATTTTTTCTGACCTGTTGTTGGCTGTTTTATGACTCTGGGCACCTTACCACTGCTGACCAGTGCTAAGGTGCATATGCTCTCCCTATGGTAAAATGTATACATTGATTGGTGTCCATGTTTGGCTTATTGGATTTACTGTCAGTCCCCAGTAAAGTGCACCAGGAGTGCCAGGGCTTCAGAATGCCAATGCTGCTAGTGGGCCTGCAGCGCTGGTTGCGCCACCCACAGAAAGCAGCCTTGTAAAATGTGTCAAGGGTCTGCCACCGCAGACCCTGTGCGCGGTCTGGGACCGTCGCGCTGACTGCGCAAGTGCCCCCACTTGCCAGTCCCTAAACCTTCCCTTACCTACATATTAGCCACCCCTCTGGTAGGTCCAAGGGCAGGGTGCATTGTAGGCATAAGGTAGGACATGCCCTGATGTGTGTGGCATGTCTTAGTAGTGAATTACAGCCATTTTCGTTTTTCACTATTGAAGGCTACCTGCTCTCCATAGGCCAGAATGGGCTGCTGGGATCACGCCAACGCTGTGACCCCAGTGGACTCAGAGAGCATGGTAGAATGTCAAGTTTAGTATGCCTGAACTCAGAATAATAAAATACTTCTTGTAGTCAAGTTTATTTTAATATCCTGGGTTTGTAAATACTACTTTTAGAAAGTTAGTATTTACTGACCTTGGCCATTTCAGTCCGCCTCTGCTGTGTGTGTGTGTTCTGCCTAGCAACAGTAAGGAGCAGGGTTGGGGAATCCCCAGAGACAGGTTGGCTGCCAGGTGGTGGGTAGAGAGATGACACCAGGATGGGTGGGAGGAGTACACCTTGACTCTTGAATAGACCTGTGCTCTGCCACCAAAAAGCCGGCGCCGCCCCCTGTGGAGCGGCTGATGTCTCTGCCCTGCTGCTGAAAGGAAAGAGCAGAGTCACCATAACAAAGTGCTCCAGAACTGGACTGAGCCAGGCCCAGGCCCCCTGGCGCTAAAGAACAAAAGAATCACGGTATAAGAGTAGGAGCATGGCTCCTAAGAAATCAGAATCCTGTTTTACCACAAAGAACCTCTGCCCGACTAGAAGGAGAAGAAGACGCTGGAGGAGCTGGCCTGCTGCTTGCCTTGCTGAGAAAGGAGAGGAAGAGACTACTGAAAAGACTTTGCTACTTTGTGCTTGAACATTCTCCAAGGGCTTGATCTGAGCTTGCCCCCTGAACTGAACCCCAGGACCAGTGGGTTCTCTGTGCTTTTTGCTCGTCCTCCAATTCGAGCCGTGTGTGCATCCCGCTGGAAAGAGACTGCGCCCCTCATCGCCCCTCCTAGGGCCGTGACACTCAGAAGCTTGCCTGCCGCAAAACCCGTGAGAGCCCCGCTCCGACCGGAGCCGCTCTCTGTCCCCGGGCTAGGTTGCCTGCATCCCTGTCACCGCCTGCCACTGGAGCGCGCTGACCGCGCTATCACCCCTCCCGCCGGAAACCGTCCGACGACTGTGATCTACGCCGGGTCATCCAGCTGCACTGACCGTGCCCTGTGACCCCGCTTCGCTATCCCCGGACATCTCAGGCCGCGCCGCCCCCGCTGTGGAGACCCCCCTGCACCGCCGTGCTAAAGGGTCGCTGGCCGCGCCTGCCTACTTGCCCACACCTGCTGATTGAGGACCCAAGAACACTTCCGAAGCTGAGAGTCGCACCGACCTGTGCCGACTCTCCACATCACGAAAGAAGTTCCAGTATCGGGCTCGGGGCCCGCAACGCCTTATTTCCCCGTTCGCAGGAGCCGATCGCTGTGAGTACTGGAACCACAAGTAACATTGGCAAGAGACTACAGAGTCTCCAATTGAAACTACGAACAAAGAACATTTGCCTGCTTTACAACCTGGTGGCATAGCGAAAACGTTATTGGTCTTGTGATAAGTCTGCTGAGATATATATACCTATTTTTACATAAAGAAGCGTATTTTTCTACATATCCAAGGCTGGTGTCCGTTTCTGGGGGGATTGATGTATTTACTGTATGTATGATTGTAAGTGCTTAACCAACAACGCCTGAGGAATCGCCTTGGCTGCTCACGCCACGCACCTAGAGGGTGAGCAAGGGTCATTCATGAGGGGTTATCCTGCGCCCTGACGTAGAGGAGAGGGTTCCTGCTTGACACAAGGGCAACCTTGCGCCAACCAGAGACCCCCAAGTCTAACATTGGTGGCAGCGGCTGGGATTTCGGATTTGCATTTGTAATTTGCATACAGTGAATTATTAATCACCAGATAGTGAGAGCAGACCAAGTAACGCAGCCACAGGTTTTTATTTTCTGAACTTTGTTGAGACATTGACCATTGCCTCAGCCATGCCTGGCTCACTCCCTGCTGGAAGAGCACTCTCTGTGATTTCTGGAATAGATTAGGTGGATTGGGAGAGACTGGAAGGTTATAGAGCGGAGCAATTGAAAAGCTACAGTGTAAAATTCAGAGTTCCCCATGCTGGATTCAAGAAGAAGGTCCAGTACACCAAGGCGTTGAGAGCCTGGAAGGAGTCAAGAGACCCACAGAATGCGGGGGACATCGTTCCACCCGACAACCTTGGGGAGCCCAGCAGAGTCCTGTCGCCAGAGGAGCTGGCAGACAGGGCAGCAGACAGGGCGCATGCAATGGAGATGGCAAAGTTGGCAGGACAAATGGAAATGGAAAAGCAGAAGTTGGCCTTAGAGGCACAGCAACGCCAAATGGATCATGATCTAAAAATGAGGGAGTTGGATCTCAAGATCAAGAGTTTAGACCGCTCTCCCTCTGGTGGCAGCAATATTGAGTTTTACAGTGCTGAGAGAGTAGTACGCACACCCAGAGATGTGACGCCTGACTTGAAGGAGGGGGTTAACATACACCAGGAGGTTCAAGGGCATGAGGTAGCTCCAGTAGTGCGCAGTATCCCTGAAGGGAATAGGGTAACTGGCGCAGGGGTTCATAGTCCTAGTGGAGGGAGGGACACTCTACTGACTCTAGCTGAGAGGTACAGGGAGAGGGGTTCCCCCAAAATTGTAGTCCTGGTGGGTGAGTGTAAAGACCGCCCAGAAGAGTGTGGGTTGTGGGACAGAGACAGTCAGATACTGTCTTGCCAGTCTCAGGAGAGTGGTGTGGAGTACGTGTGTGAGGCACTGGATGGTAAGGTGAAGGATAGTTTGGTTAACCCTGCTAGGGGGCTGTGTGATCCAATTGTGGGAGAGCATATTGTAAGTCCCTGTTTTCCAGAGCTATGCCAACACCTGTTGGAGAGTGAGTTCTCTGACCGCAGAGAACTCACATTGGAGGCAGACCTTTTGGTGGATTCCAGAGGGTCTGGAGAGGCATTGGGGAGTGACCCTGTGGGGAGAGGCTCAGGTATCTTCCAACCCAGAGTGGTGGAAGTGGTGCAGAGTAGCCCAGCTAGGTCCCCTGGTAGTGGGAGGGGTGTAGGGGCTCACGTCCTGTCTCAGTGGAGAAGGAGTGAGTGTGGGGCTGCGTGCCCCCAGGTGCCCGAAACCCAGTCTCAGAGACTGGATGGTTCTTTAAGGGAACACCAGGCGGGGAGCCTAGGTTGTCCTGATGGGCTGCCCGTTGAGGGGGATCCCCTAGTGTCTGGTGAGCTGGGAGTGTCTGTAAGCAGGCCTCCATCAGTTCTGGTGCCTGGCAGTACCGCTCCAGTTGGGATGGTGCAGAGGTCCAGATCGAGGGGTGAGAGGGGGAAAGAGTCCCCAGTGGAAGAACCAGTGGGTCAGGGGCCAGCCAGAAGGGCTGCGTCACCCGTGAGTGACCATGGTGACACCACTTCTGTCCTGGGGGATCTTCAGACACTGTCAGATGGACAGGGGTCGGGAGATCAGCGCCAGGCAGACTGTCACATGACACATGAGTTATGTGTCACCCTCAGGGGGAGCATGCGTGCTCCCCGGGAAGTCCTGGTGCGCCAGGCGAGAGTTCAACTGCATGGGTTGGTCCCAGGGTTGGGAAGCCCGGTTCAGGTGTTGTCTGACCTGGAGGGTGGGACTACTGTAATCAGTGTCCTGACCCATGTTGCTTCTGGGGGTACCACGCCAGTTGGGAGTGGGCAGTACTCTGGAAGGGGGTGCAGAGGGAGGGAGTCCTCGCCTCTGACCCCGGCTCAACTGAAGGGTTTAGACCCTAGGTCGGAGGGCCAGGTTCAGGGTGTCCCCCCTGACCTGGACGCCCAGTTGCAGGATAGAACACCTGAACTGGTAGGCAAATTGCGCAGGACACCTGCCCCAGGTGCCCTGGCAATTCTGGAAGGGGGTACTACTCCAGGTGGGAGGGTACAGAGCCCCAAGGAGAAGGACCGGTGTGGGAGAGGCCACCCCAGTCTGGGGTCCAGCTGCCGGGTACAGTCCTGGGGCTGGTGGGTCAGTGCCAGGATGTCATACCTGACCTGTCAAGGGGGAGGATGGACAAAGGGTGCCAAGCACCTGGGGCTACTGCCCCCGCCCCCTGGCGCCACAGAGGATTGAGAGCCCTGAGAGGCATACGGCCTGGGTCTCATCCCTGACTACTGTCAGTGGCCACTGTAGCATTTTGTTGTCTGTCTGTTGGGACACACCTGTGGGCCAGTTAAGGTTAGGTGCTGCACAGGTGGTGTCCACAGGTGAGGAGAAGGGTTCCCCATGGATTGGCTTGGTGGGCCCTGAGAGTATGGACAGAGGGAGTCCCATAGGTTCAGATTGGCGTAGAAATGGAGTCTGCCCCTGCAGTTGCGGGCCAGGTCCTTGTTCTATCGCCCCAAGCAGGGAAGACCATCACGGTTGTGATTGGTCTACCCTGCGTTTTGGCTGGAAGGGGGTTGTGTTGGACTTGGCCCTTTTTGCAGGGTCATCCCTAAACTTTTTGCCTTCCTCCTGTATTTTTTCTGACCTGTTGTTGGCTGTTTTATGACTCTGGGCACCTTACCACTGCTGACCAGTGCTAAGGTGCATATGCTCTCCCTATGGTAAAATGTATACATTGATTGGTGTCCATGTTTGGCTTATTGGATTTACTGTCAGTCCCCAGTAAAGTGCACCAGGAGTGCCAGGGCTTGTGAATGCCAATGCTGCTAGTGGGCCTGCAGCGCTGGTTGCGCCACCCACAGAAAGCAGCCTTGTAAAATGTGTCAAGGGTCTGCCACCGCAGACCCTGTGCGCGGTCTGGGACCGTCGCGCTGACTGCGCAAGTGCCCCCACTTGCCAGTCCCTAAACCTTCCCTTACCTACATATTAGCCACCCCTCTGGTAGGGCCAAGGGCAGGGTGCATTGTAGGCATAAGGTAGGACATGCCCTGATGTGTGTGGCATGTCTTAGTAGTGAATTACAGCCATTTTCGTTTTTCACTATTGAAGGCTACCTGCTCTCCATAGGCCAGAATGGGCTGCTGGGATCACGCCAACGCTGTGACCCCAGTGGACTCAGAGAGCATGGTAGAATGTCAAGTTTAGTATGCCTGAACTCAGAATAATAAAATACTTCTTGTAGTCAAGTTTATTTTAATATCCTGGGTTTGTAAATACTACTTTTAGAAAGTTAGTATTTACTGACCTGGCCATTTCAGTCCGCCTCTGCTGTGTGTGTGTGTTCTGCCTAGCAACAGTAAGGAGCAGGGTTGGGGAATCCCCAGAGACAGGTTGGCTGCCAGGTGGTGGGTAGAGAGATGACACCAGGATGGGTGGGAGGAGTACACCTTGACTCTTGAATAGACCTGTGCTCTGCCACCAAAAAGCCAGCGCCGCCCCCTGTGGAGCGGCTGATGTCTCTGCCCTGCTGCTGAAAGGAAAGAGCAGAGTCACCATAACAAAGTGCTCCAGAACTGGACTGAGCCAGGCCCAGGCCCCCTGGCGCTAAAGAACAAAAGAATCACGGTATAAAAGTAGGAGCATGGCTCCTAAGAAATCAGAGTCCTGTTTTACCACAAAGAACCTCTGCCCGACTAGAAGGAGAAGAAGACGCTGGAGGAGCTGGCCTGCTGCTTGCCTTGCTGAGAAAGGAGAGGAAGAGACTACTGAAAAGACTTTGCTACTTTGTGCTTGAACATTCTCCAAGGGCTTGATCTGAGCTTGCCCCCTGAACTGAACCCCAGGACCAGTGGGTTCTCTGTGCTTTTTGCTCGTCCTCCAATTCGAGCCGTGTGTGCATCCCGCTGGAAAGAGACTGCGCCCCTCATCGCCCCTCCTAGGGCCGTGACACTCAGAAGCTTGCCTGCCGCAAAACCCGTGAGAGCCCCGCTCCGACCGGAGCCGCTCTCTGTCCCCGGGCTAGGTTGCCTGCATCCCTGTCACCGCCTGCCACTGGAGCGCGCTGACCGCGCTATCACCCCTCCCGCCGGAAACCGTCCGACGACTGTGATCTACGCCGGGTCATCCAGCTGCACTGACCGTGCCCTGTGACCCCGCTTCGCTATCCCCGGACATCTCAGGCCATGCCACCCCCGCTGTGGAGACCCCCCTGCACCGCCGTGCTAAAGGGTCGCTGGCCGCGCCTGCCTACTTGCCCACACCTGCTGATTGAGGACCCAAGAACACTTCCGAAGCTGAGAGTCGCACCGACCTGTGCCGACTCTCCACATCACGAAAGAAGTTCCTGTATCGGGCTCGGGGCCCGCAACGCCTTATTTCCCCGTTCGCAGGAGCCGATCGCTGTGAGTACTGGAACCACAAGTAACATTGGCAAGAGACTACAGAGTCTCCATTTGAAACTACGAACAAAGAACATTTGCCTGCTTTACAACCTGGTGGCATAGCGAAAACGTTATTGGTCTTGTGATAAGTCTGCTGAGATATATATACCTATTTTTACATAAAGAAGCGTATTTTTCTACATATCCAAGGCTGGTGTCCGTTTCTGGGGGGATTGATGTATTTACTGTATGTATGATTGTAAGTGCTTAACCAACAACGCCTGAGGAATCGCCTTGGCTGCTCACGCCACACACCTAGAGGGTGAGCAAGGGTCATTCATGAGGGGTTATCCTGCGCCCTGACGTAGAGGAGAGGGTTCCTGCTTGACACAAGGGCAACCTTGCGCCAACCAGAGACCCCCAAGTCTAACAGGAACAATCTGTGGAACACTGCCACAGTAGGTTAACAGCCAGTTTAAAACGCATAATGCATCCAATGGATGCTAAATGAAAGGCTAATCACCTTGACCATGGGAAAGGAAGACCTGAGGCTTACTACCAGCCTACAACACATAACGCATCAAAAGCATGCTAAATGAAAAGGTACCACCCCAGAACAAACGCCTGAGGAACACAGGCCTAAGGAGGAGGGTGGGGGGGGGGGGGAGGGGGGGGGGGCTGAACAGCTGAGTCGGCGTGAGCATCAAACAATAAAACCCCATCAAAGGGTAAATCAGCAAGTCTCTCACGGATATTCTCTGGGAAGACGCTATTCCGTAACCAAGCATGGTGCCGCATGGCGACTGAACCGGCCTAAGGAATCCACAGTATCCAAGCCGGAGCAGATTGTAAACTCAGCAAGGTCACGCTGATTCCGGAGAAGATGAAGGAGGTCAACACAAGCGCCTTCAGTGCTGGTGGAGATCAAAGACTCTTCAGAGTCCCATAGGGCAGAGGTAGCCCGAGCCAGGACACACACTGTATTTAGTGACCGTAATGCAGCACTAGTGGAGGCAAAGATGTTACGACCCCATGACTCAAGCCATCTGGACTCCCGGGAGGGAGGAAGCATTAGCCGGGGCACGGAAGGGAAGGCAGATCCCTGCACGACTGGATGCACAAATAAGCATACCGGATCACGTGGAGCAGGACGGTGGCGGTGCAAGACCGAACGAGTCACCGGGTCACCGGAAGCTGGCCGAACCCAGGTACCTAAAAGGGAACATTCCCTGACCCACGGTGAAGGACATCAAGTAAAGGGTCCACTGACAAGGGCGCCGAAGTGGGTTGCATGTTCAAAATCCGAGTGGCCAAGGAGACCACTCTGAGAAAAGCAGCTCCAGCCTTGGAAGCCCTCCGAGGAGGGGATAGTAGCTCATCAGTAGGTGGGGGATGTAAGCTAACCCTCCCAAGACAGTGAGGGTGCGATTAATGCCCAACTGAGGGGAGCCCCATTGACGAATGGGGGTCCTGTTGAGGCTCTTGAGGAGGTGAGGAGCCTGCCGGGTGCAGGTGCTCTTGAGGAGGCAGGGATCCTGCCGGATCCACATATTCTAAGGGAGGCACAGGCAAGAATACCTTGGCGTCGCCGGGGCATGAGGCCGACGCCAAACTCTCTACAGACGCTTCTGGAGAAGAGGCAACAACCCGGCATCGATGCGGCGCCAAATGAACTTTAGTCGGCGCCTATCGAGCTTCGTCCGGCGCCGACTCGACTCCATCTGCCGTCGAGTCGGCCACGTCCGGCGCCGAATCCACGACAAGCTCCCCTTCCAAAGAAGAAGAAGGCGCCGGAGCCGGGGATGCAAGCCTCTGGCGCCGCACCGGCGCCGACTCAGCCTCCACCACAACCGGCTCCGACTCCGAAGAAAGAAGCAGAGGCAGAGCCGGGGAGGTGACAAGCTCTCCTTCCGATGAAGAAGGAGGCGCCGGAGCCGGGGAGGCAAGCCTCCAGCACGGCACTCAGAAGCCGAGGCAGAGCCGGGGCTTCGGACAGGCGGCCACCTGCCCAGAAGGCCGAGGCGTGCACAAAGTGAGGCTTTGAGCACCAGCAACCACCTGTGATGCTACAGGGAGCCCTACGGGACTATGCGGAGCCGCAGGGGTGCAATGGGTCATAGAGGGGGACCCAGCCGGGCCACACCCTGACGACGCTATATGGATCGTAGAGGGGGACCCAGCCGGGCCGCACCCTGTCGATACCACATCTCCGACGTCCCTGGAGGGCAAGGGCTCATTTGACGCCGGGGGCGAACCCACCGGCGAGTCTGTCGGGGACCCCACAGGTAGCGGAGGCCCAGAGGACGCCCCAGGGATGGGAGAGGACCCAAGGGAGGCCTGCAGAGCCGTGGCATAGGCCTCCATCTGGGCCCGAGTCGCCCCGCACCCGGATAGAGGGGGAACGACTGTCAGGGGCGCACGTCCGGAATATTCCAGGAACCAGTGCCCCTGACAACAGATGAAAGTGAGGTCGAGGACCTCGGCGACAAGCGCCGCGACTTACCAAGAAGTGCACCAGAGGGCGATCGACGGCGGACTTATATGACCTCGCTGACGTCACGTACGTGGACGACGTCAGGGCAGAGTCGTGTGGCGCCGTCCCCCGGCGCGCAGAGGTGCTACTGCAAAAAAAATTCCGGATCCAGCCTGACCCTTGGGGATATTCTAAGTTAAGGAATCTGCAGCTAGATGTCTCTATCAGATGTACATGTAATCAATTTAGAGAGGAAGCAGCTAGGCTGGGGCCCTGGATAGCGGGGTCCCAGCCAGACTAAAGTCGAAAAACAGTGAAACATCAGCAAAAAGTGGGGGTAACCATAAGAAGCAGATCCTACTCTCCTACAACAGGGATCTGACTGAAAGTCTACTTAGAGGCTAAGTTATCGTGAGGTCTCTGAACCTGAATTGAGGGTAACAGTATTTTTACGACTGAGAGGGGGTGGGGGGTTGGGGACTGATGCTTTTCAAAATTTTAGACCCTCTACCCAAAGAGATTTTCCTCCACACTACTATTTTTAAAGAACCTTGCTGAAACAAATGAAACAAAGATACAAAGAGGCTCATGGCTGGGATATAGTGGAGTCCCAATTACTACTATACAAACAAGACTCAAACTCAATGTCTGCTCTATGCTAGGACTTTATTTTTAATTAATTAAAACAGCAATAAAACATACAGCAGGGAGAAAATAAGCAGGTGTGTGCCACCCTCTGGACAACAGATAGGACAAGATTTTTATAGTGATTACCTGTTAGTTTCAGAACATTGGTTCTAACGTCACTGGCACTATCTGTGCTTAGTTCAACATGGAGACTTCAAAGACTTTTCAGTCCCTTTTCTATAGTGTTTACAATCAGTCAGTTTAGTCAGTTTAGAGAGGTGTGGGATAAAAATCACGGCCTGTAGCAGGCATGATATGTTTAACTCTGGGTCAATGGTTCATAGTACAAGACTGGACGCCTCAATGGGCTGAATGCAAGCTTCTCAGTTTCCAAAAACCCACAAAGAAAAGGTGGTTTAAAATCCCATCTAGCAAAACTCCTCCATTCAAACAGCAAGAGTCCCACCCAATACAGTCAATGGAGCATTTCACAGTCTGTGTCCAGAGGCATGATAACGTTGGGTCTCGGCTACAAGTGTGCTTAAACAAAACAAAGTTAAAGTTGATCTGGTTTATAATCTTTAAAAAGTTACAGACATAACACTTAATCAGCATCCACTAGGAAGTCCTCTAGAGGTATTTATCTTAAAGGGCTCACAGCTTCAATTACCAATAGTGATCATGTTTATCTAGTGGCAAGAAAACCCCATAGGACTAGTCACCAGCTCCACCAGCTGTCACTTCAAACTGGACTTTTAAGCTTATGATCAAATACCCTTACAAACAAGCATACTCCTTGAATTGTAATGGTTGGCACAGAACAGTAATGGCTTGAGAGACTTTTAAAGTGTTTCCAGAAACTGGATGACTTGCTCTGGCCAAACAGGACTAGACATCCTGGCCCAGAATAGAAGGCATGGAAGCCAAGGGATCCGCTGGCATTGAACATAGGAAGGGAAATAGTAGGTTTACCAGTGAAGATCGAGGAAAGGACTCTAAAGCTTCACGAGACAGGCATTGCTAGGCTTCATCTTTGCTTCATCAGGCCAGCTGCACTGCAGTGATCTTATGGCTGCTGGGAGATTTGTTGTGTCACCAGTCCGATTTTCCAGTCAGCTGGCCTATTTCAGACCTTCGCAGGTCAGGACAATTTCTCTCTTATGTGAGCTGTTTGAGCGACTCTTTTTGTAGAGCAAATCAGTTTATCTTTTCCATGGATCTCCGAAACAAGGAATATTGACAGGGTTGAGACTGTCACCGGCCCGTGTAAGAAATCTGAAATGCTGCAGCTCTATCGAAATAATGTAGAAAATACTGGTTGGTCAAAGCAAATGATTAGGACAAGCTGTCACACCATATTATTGAGCGAGTAGGGTAGACTGCTATAACAGTGTTTAGCAATTAGGATAGACAAGGAGGCAGTGGCACTAACCAAACCTATAGATTTCTTTTTATGCCATATCTCATCCTCTTCAGACACTTCAAGATGGCCAGTTTACTTCCACCACCTCTCTGCAAATCTTTCTCTTTGAGAGCATCGTATCTACAGCAAATCTAACCCTCACAGCTTATCTCAACCCAACACCTCTCTCTCCCATGGCCCATATACACTACCCCAAGAAGGATTCCATGGTACAACATTCAGTTCTTACAGCTTGCTCCCGCACTTATTAGCCAAATGAGCATCTTGCCTTCTACATCTTCCACTCCGCCAGGGGATTCCTTGCTTTCTATAGAGTGGTCTTCCTTGGTAAACATTTCCCTCAAGACTTATTTTCCCGGGCACAAGATATCTTATAGATCTCAAGACATCTCGGACCCAGAACTTCACAAAGCCACTAGAACGTGACACACACCCACGAATAGGTGGAAGAGCCCCATGACATTCTGATCAGACACTAGTTAAGAGGTCGCAATGTCCAACCACTCTTTCGAAGCATCGGTTTCACAACCATCTCCAACCTCTTAGCAAGATATTACCTCACAGATCACATATACATAAGGTAACTGATGACAGGTACAGCCCACCCACAATCCTTTCAACTGCCATTCAATAGGAGTGAGCAGAAAGTCTTAAGACCACCACACACTTTTTTGGAGCAAACTTCTATCAGGTAACCCACAATAGCAACCCAAAAGAAGAACAGAGAAACATCAATGAATATAAATATGCTCCACTAGCCAAATCAACCAACTGCAGAAGAACTCTACAATCGCACCCGCATACCAAAATAGGTAGCGAATGCTGCACTATACAAAAACTGTGTTATATAACCTTAGATTCTAACAACTGGAATAAAGTTGCACAATAAGCACCGCACCTTAGCTCAAATACATTAAGATTGTATTTGCAGAGGATTGGGGTAGATCTTACTGCCATTAAATGCAATATTTTAAAATACAGCCAGAGGGGGTTGTAAATGTCCACTGTATTATTTTTCATTGCAGGTTAAATACGATTTTAAAATGCTTTGATTGGCACGATAACTACAGCCTTGTGTTTGGTTCTAATTTTGGAATATAATGTTACTAGAAAACAGGTGCATTTGTGCTAGATAGTCTAAGGGAATGCTGACTGTGTTACCACTTATTTAGCAAAAAACGAAGTTTTGAACTGTTTACTGAAAACCAACACATTTTTCAATTGTTGCAGATTAACATGAAGTTCAATTCTAAGGCAGCACTAAATAGTAAAATGAGCCCCTACCAATAAGAGCCCAATGAAGTCTCAACACTTGAGGAAAAGTACCAGCAGAGGACCTTTGTGAGTGGTGTCATTATTCAAGATAGTTGCCCACAGTTCCTCTGACCTCGACTTACTAATAGCGCTCAAATCCACCAGGACACTTTTTTCTTAACTTACATTTGAAGAATAGCTCCAAAACAGTAAAATTAAGTTCCATACTCAAAATATGCGAGTGAAATGAAGGTTTAAGAAAAGAACTGCAGCAGATTTGAAAGAGCAGGACACAACATCTGGTAACCAGAATAAAAAAATAATGAAGTTAGTCAACAGGGTGGAGGAGGAGGAAAGCGTGTTTGAAACGAAAAGAGTGGGGAGAAAGAACGGAGAAGCCAAAGCACTCTGTTTTAAGGGTTTTCCCACTCTACCTTACCATCCCTATTCATCCCCTTAGGTAATGGTTGTTTCTTACCGTGCCGGAGTTCTCAGGGCCAACAGCAATTCCAAACTCGGGGTGAATAAAAGTGTTGTTGATAAGGGAGGTGATTTCCCTAAAAGTCTTCCCAAAATCATTGCTAGGAATTAAACAAATGCAAGTAAAAAAGGGTCAATCATCATTGCTATTTGTTAATTTTGACGCCACATCTATAATGCCCATTACCACAAGCAGCACTGGTTTCTCTTCATGCACCACTAACCTACTAAATATCTCAAACCAGCCTTAACCCACAACATTAATATGGGTAAAGGAGTGCCTGCATCGCTACCCAAAACAGGTTTTGAACACAATTCAGATGACCAACTCCTCTCTTTGCACAGTGCACTTCAAACAGAACGTTAACTTATTAACCAC
This sequence comes from Triturus cristatus, assembly GCF_964204655.1. Classification (NCBI taxonomy): domain Eukaryota; kingdom Metazoa; phylum Chordata; class Amphibia; order Caudata; family Salamandridae; genus Triturus; species Triturus cristatus. The sequence continues at coordinate 831,636,621 of NC_140579.1, read as the reverse complement.
CAACCCCTGCATGTCTCAAATGGAAGCCTCTCTCTTACCTGCGGTAGAGTTTGGACTGACCAAAGCTTATAATCAAGAACGGCATTTGGAATGTGGTCAATACAAGGATTACCTAAAGAAAATAAAGTAAGAAGACAATGTGAGGCAGTAAAGCATGCATGAAGTAATTTAGCATTCAAGACTCCCCAGTGACCCAGTAAATAAAAGGGTCAGGGACTCCTTTATGTAAACAATGTTACTTTGCGAACAAAGGCTGTTTTGGGGTACTTGAACTCAAAACAGCCTATAAGACTTGCCTGTAAGGTAGGGGTGATGTGGAAGTGATTGAATGTGAGTGTGTGTGGGGGTGGAAGGGGGTGGGGAGGTGAAACGAGCTTGCAACAGGGTCCAGGGAGAGGCCTCGCCACTAACCGATTCGCCCAAACATTCTTTGTTTGGATGATGCTTGCTTCCTTAAAACGTTAATTTTCAGTGACAGTCACTTTCTGCATTAAGTGAAATAACTGGTTCACACAAAACTGGCTTAATACACAGTCTGATGCTCTGGTGTGTCCTTCCTTCGTGTGCTGAGCATTCCAATCCAGAACATGGTTGTGTGGTGATGTGGGTTCTGGAATAGTCCACATGCAACGACGACCATTTGAAGGTGCGATACAGTGAGTGGCAACAGCTTTCTTGCTGCTGCCCCATATTACAGATTTGAATAAACACATGTATTTACTTACTTGGAAGTCTCCGCCTGCAAATTCTTCCATTCAACACTGGCGACGAGTAATTGACAGACCCCCACAACAGTATTTCTGGAGAGACACTGAAGTTCTTCGTTCCAGCACCCAATGAAGATGAACCCAGTGAAGTAATCTTTTGTGGGGGCAGCGACAGCATTTATTTTGGAATAAGCTCTTTCTGGCAATCATTTTGATAATTTGCTTTGTTATCCGCATCATTTGGGCACCAGCCACGTTCAGCAGCCATTTTTGTTTGGTCATTTACCCACTGCTACAGTTAGAGACAGTGTTAGTCAGTCACGCTCAGCTGCCATTTTTGGATTGGGCATCGGCCCATATCCATTATCACTGCTGCGGTTAAAGACAGTGTGTACTACATCTGTCACGTTCAGCGACCATTTTGGATTCGTCATTGGCCCATGCTCATCGTGTTACGTCATCACAAAACCTGTAACGTTTGACAGCCATTTAAATTGGGCATCGGCCCACTGCAGTCTTAATTGAGGTTACAGCTATTTTCTGTTGGTTAGACTTCATTTGACTTTTGGGGACAAAACTTGGCTATTATGAGTTAATTCTACTAGTCATTTTTGTTTGGAAAATCTGTCAGTAATACATATCTTACTGAGCATTTGGTATATTTTTTTCTCTCCATTAGCCATCATATTCTTGTGCCAATTCATTATGCAATCAATTAATCCACCACCACTATTTGTACAATTCCCAGGAGAACCTCCCATCAGGTGGAAAGAATGGTTCAGAGCATTTAGTGCGTTTTTGGGAGCTATAGATTTCAACCGGACAGGAAAAGATGACTTCTGGAACACTCTCTTGGGTTAGAGAGTCAGGAAGTTCTCAAAAACCTACCAATGCTGGTTTCAGATGACATTGAGAATGAATTGGACAAGTATGAAGAAGCAGTGAAAACACTTGACATTTTTCTAAACCACCCAATTTAGTGGTTAGGAGGCATAAATGCTGCTCTCGGGTACAACAGGCCAATAAAACCATAGACATGCATGTGGCATCTTTAAGAGAACTGACTTCCAAATGTGAATTCACAAATTTTACAAAGCAGCTAATTAGTCACTAGATGTTTCAATAAGAGAATTCAAGAGAGACTTCTGATGTGTAAGGCTCCTTCTTTGGATGAGGCAACTGACACTGCCAATAGCATTCAACATTCTAAAGAATTTGACAAGGTTTTGAACAATTCTTCAGAAGACACAATGTGCACGGTTACGAATTTGAAATCAAATCCTGAAAAGGATAGAATGTGTAGAAAGAACAATAGCTATTCTGAGAGCATATGTTTTAGATGTGGCACAAAAAGTTATAGCATCTTTTACGTTTTGTCCAGCAATAAGGGAAAGATGTATGAAATGTGAAAACATTGGGCATTTCATCAGAGTCTGTTGTTCTTCTAGGGCCCCCGTTAAAGTTAACACAGTAGTTGATTTGCAAGAAGACCAAGGGTTAGGTAACAAAATAAATAGTCTGGCATTGTGTGTGAATGTCCATGAGACAGATGTTCCCCTGGCTAAAGATCCAATTCAGGATTTCTGTGTTAAGGGTGTTATCGTTACTTCAATGACAGATTCTGGGCATTCTGGTCAAAGATCACCATTATTTCACAGGCCACCTCCAATAAGAAGGGTTTACAACGTCATCTTAGGAAGGATAAGTGAGTTTTTGGTGTGAGTGCTGTTGAGTATCTTGGTCATGTGGTCACTGGGAATAGGATCAAACTGAGACCAGGAATTTTGGAGGCAATTGAGAAGGTGCCCAGTCCCATAGATTGTTAGCCTTCCTGGGGATGTGTGAGTTCCATTTAAAATTCATTCAAAATTTTTCAAATCGTTGATGAGCCCATGTACAAGTTGCTAAAAAAAATATGTCCTGTTTGTGTGGGGTAAGAAGAAGCAACAAGCTTTTACCTCAATCAAGTCACATCTTATTCAGGCTCCACTTTCAAAATCGTATGTTCCCAGCAAAATATTGTGTCACTGTTGATGCCAGCAATGTGGCGCTGGGGGCGATTCTATCACAGAGACTGTGATGATCACACCATTGACCTTGGTTTCCCGCACATTGAAACACCATGTGCGTCAGCACTCTGTAATAGAAAGAGAAATGCCCTCTTTTGTATAAGGGCTATTGATAAGTTTAGGCCATACAGTTGGGGGACCAGTGGTGTTTAGACCATACACCACTGGTCCCAATTCTGCATTGCAGTAATGTTAATTTGTCTCAAGCCTCTGCAAGATTGGTACGTTTGAGTACTAAACTGTTAGAATATGATTTTGAAGTGAAACATTTTCCTGGCAACAAAAACAAACAAGCATTGGCATAGCCAATAGGTCTCGCCTTTGGGACCTTATAAGTGTTTAGCCATGCAACAGTTGCATAACTAAACACTTATAAGGTTCCAAAAGCGAGACCTATTGGCTATGCCAAGCGGCCGCAAAAGTGAAAGTGATTGTGATCAAACGTCAAAGCGGCCGTGCGCCGCTAAAGTGAAAATAATCGCAGTAAAAGTGGCGCGCGCGCCCACGCACATGCACTGTAGCTCTAGGCTGGCCTGGTAGCACTTTTTGGAGCCCTCTCAATAAGTCTCGCCAGACCAGCGCATACGCTGGGTCAGGCGAGACCTAAAAAGGGGATGTTTCTCTTGGTTGCCGGTTAGTGAAGATTCAGAGCTTATGGTTTCTGTTGAGCAAGATGAAGAAAACCACAAATGTCTGGTTGCGAGAGTGTCATAAATGTCTTGTAGACATGTGAGCGAAGATGAATGGAAAAAAGAGCTGTCAGATGATGGTAAGCTTGCCAAAGTCATGAACTAAGTGGCAAACGGCTTGCCGCATGAGAATAATCTTCCTTGTCAGTATCAAACAGTAAGGTGCAGCGTGAGCTTTCATTAGAAAAGGGTTTATCACTTCACAATGACGAACTGGTTGATAATTGCAAAATGAGAAACAGGATGTTGGGGCCATCTCATGAGGGACATCGCGGTAGGACTGCTAGTAAGAAGCTGTTAAGAGAAAACGTTTTCTGAGCTGCAATGGATAGGGATGTTGAGTGTTGGATTAAATTAAGAGATATGTTGTTATAAAGATAATGACAAGGGCCTGCAATGCTGGACTCCTCCAATGGAGGGGGTAGAGTACCCCCGTGACGTAAAGGAAAGTTTACGCGTTTCATTTCTTGGGCCTTTCCAGTTACTGCCATTGCTTCAAAGGTATGCCATTTTCTTGGTAGACGTCTCAAAGTGTTTGGAAGTAAGATTTTTGAGGTAACTCAATATTAGGAGTGAGATTGAGTTTTCTACAGATATTTTTTCTAGGGAAGGCTTTCCTTTGGAAATTGTCACAAACAGAATGCAATTTGCATCAGGTGAGATGAATAATCTTTTGTGTGATGCTGGTATTAAGAAGTGCAGTCTGTATCATCCCCAAAGCAAATGCTGTGAGAAGTTGGCCTGGCATATGCTGTCCACTAGTTATAGTGGGCACCTTGCACCAGTCCAAACAACCCTTATTGATGATAGGTTTAAAGACAACCTTTATTGAAAGCTATCCTAGTGGTAGCTATGGACAGCAGCCTTCATGCCAAGTTTTGAAAACAGCTTGGTTTACAGGATTATAACCTCCTGAATCACTAAATGAAAGGAGAACCACACAAGGTATATATAAAAAATATATGTATTTATTTCTAAACACTCTCTATTAATACCTTTATGAGATTAGATAGCCAGGCACACAATAATACAGTTCTAAAACGACAGAAAATAGCACAATATACAATGGGCCCTAGGGGCGGACCAAACCATATATTAGGAAAGTGGTATAAGAACCACGACTTGACTAGACAGTGCCTAGAGCACGTAGAATCACTGGGACCCCAAGGAACCACCCAAGGTAGTGACACAGGAGTGACACAGGAGACCCACGGGGGACGTGTGCAGTGTGAGAACACAGCCGCGAGCCCCGTACTATTCTATCGGAAAGTCGCGGTTGGAATTTTAGAAGTTAAGGACACTTAGGAGAGGACTTTGAGCAAACCCCTTTAGACTTAGGGGGTTCTAGGGCCAGCACCCACAGGAGCACCGTAGTACTCGACCTTTTTACTGTTACTGCTTCATTTCCTGTAGGAAAAGAGTTCAAGATTGGTGCCTCTGGATCATTACTCTGGTCTCTGTAGTCAGAGCAGGCTTTCTTCATAATGTTGCTCTTTTATGCATTCTTATTCTACCTTTTTAGAGAAAGTCCTCAGCTAAAAACATATTTTTTGCCTGGGTATGCCCCACCAGGTACTCAATATTGTACTTTATGCATGGAATATACTCTCTGGCCTTCGGAGGGAAACAGACACTCAACAGGTTTCCCCCAAGAGTTTTGCCTTCAGCATCTATAGCCACCACAACCCTGAATAGTTCATCCATGGTCTGGGCAGCCTCATGAAATTTGCGAGTATATTTAGTTTAGCTAGTTGTTTCATTCCCACTGTCTGTTTAGCAATAAATCTACGTATTGAATGAGGTACAAACACAATTAATATCCTTGTTTTAATTGTTCTACAAAGTAACGAATGACTGATTAGGATTTCTTCTTTTTATTAAAAAAGAAACAAAACGAACTTTCACTGCAGAATGATTATATAATTAATTTTTCCACTGAGTTTAAGAAATTTGGTGTCAAATCTTCATGTTATAGATTGTATTGCCGAATTCCGCTGAACATGGACCTCAGTGATTCGATATAAATGATACCAGGAATATTAAAGGTATATGCCGAAATTTGAAATGTATTGGGATATATGGAAACTGATTCATTCTACACTCTTTATGTTACACTAAAGGGTGTTTTCCTTTAAGAAATTACCATCACTCATTTCTAAATGCATGCGATCAACACAGACTGACTACTTAATACCAGCACCTGTAAGTGAATATAGAATTCAACTACAATTCAACAATAAGATGAAGGACTTATTCGCATCTTAAACGGACATCTCTTTTCACTATCTAACTATAGCGGACAGAACATTAACATGGAAAGCATGTTCTACGTTTTTACCAGACTAATCTATAACACTATGGCACAATTTCGGTAAGGGTCTCTTCCTTTTGATCCTTTTAGCTTCTCTTCTGGAGCTATTCACCTAGATCTTCTAGTATTATAATCACTCTTGTTTTTTCTATATACTATTTTTATTTTTCCTGCATTTCTTTTCTTTACTCTTTTAAAATAAACACTATGATATATTCCGACCTGATCCCTCTTTTCAGCCTTGAAAAAGCCCAAGTCAGATAGACACTGAAGGGCGAAACACGTGTCGGCTGTTCGGTTCCGTGGGAAAAGAATAAATTGTCAATGGGGATCATTCTTTTTTCTGCCTATGCAAAAATAAAGGCTCATGTTGAAAAATACTTCTAAGCATTCTGCAATTATTAAGAAAGAACACTACAAAACTTGGAGGAGGAGCATGTCTCACACCTAAGCAATATATAAATAAAGAGGCAAGAAAGGTTCAATACCTCGAGAGAAGTCTCCTCATCACCCGAATAAAGGCATTAGTACTCAGGCTGGGACCTTTTTGAACCTTCCAATACAAACTCAGCCTCTGCACATGTATGCACCCTAGATGGTACTCTACAAATCTGTGTTCTGTTGTCCCAGCTTATGGATTAGTGCAAGGCACTTCACCAAGAGCAGTGCAATCTTCTTCAGAAAGTCAGAGCTTACATCTGAATTTCTTATAAGACCAAGATCTTTCTTTTCTGCTTCCCCAGCACAGGTTTGAAGAATGTAACTTTCCAGTTTTGTAGAATACTTTATGAATGAATTGACCGCAACACAGCACTTTAGTATTCTCTTTCCTACTTTCCCCGCCTTAATCCATTTCCCATGAGGTTGGTCCTACTCCCGAGTTGTTTTAATTACCGGATTTTCTTAGTGCATGTGATGATTATTAAGAGGGAAAAGGTGTGACTCTTACTCCAACATGAATCTTGCCTGATGGAATTGCTATCCACTGTATGTGGTGCTGTAGCTTTTGGCTGGGATTCCACTGATGCTCCCTTGTTTACATCTGTGCCTGCCCATGCTGCTGCCGAACCTCCATCTTTCAATTACATATCGGTGCCCCCTCCGTAGGTAATCCAAGGGAAGGTGACCATATGATAGGCACTTGTAACTCCTCTCTTTCTGGGCTGTACCTTTGTCTTTCTCTGGCTTCTTTCAAATATCCTTAGAATAAAAGTGTCCTTGAGCTAAAGAGTCATCATGTGAGCTTAAACAGAATATTTCAATCGTCACAATTACAGATGTGATGCACCTTGCAGATTCATGGCTTACAGGCAGAGCTTCTTTTCTGCAAGCTTACAGGACAGCTTATGCATACAGCTTGATTACTGTAAATTTACACCCAGCTTTTGTAACAACAAAGTCAGCTTCCTTCTTGTGATTGGACACCTTTCTGCTTGTGAAGTTGCACTTTCTTCATGTCCAAACACTTTCCTTCAAGTAACCTTACATACATAGTTTGCTTCTGGAGATTGTACGGGCAGTTCTCATCTACAAAAACTTCTAAATAAAGCTTACATTTATATAGGAGACCCTTCGTGCAAGCTTGTACAAAACGTTCTACTTGCAAATTTAGTTAGTTTTTATGGTACATATTCACTGTTCACATGCTTTACTCAAAGTAATAAACAATTACCATTAAAAGGTTTGGAACATTAATGAGTCCAGTACAGTAGTGGGGGTGCTGAGTAAATATTGGATGTAGAGCCCAGTATACTTTTTAACAGTGGGGTAGCACGAGCATCAGTGAGGTCAAGATTTTACAGTTTCAACCGCCTCAAAAAACTTACATTTGTTTCACCTTGGTTTTTTCAGTTTTAGCTAGACGAGGTCTTTTAGATCATTTGCTGAATGTCAGTAGGGTCCGCGCAGGTCAAAGATCAACACTCAGGGAGTTTCAGAAGAAAGCTGCTGCACCAGAGGAGAGTATATCTTTTTGTACTTATAAGGGGTTACATTTAGGTGCTGCAATGAAGATCTCCTCCTCAGACCTGGTTAGCCTCCTGGGATGCTGAAGAGTTCACCCATTTATGGGGGATGATTTAGAAGGATCGATGTGTATGTGAGACATACAGTTTTGAATGTGATACTTGTAGAGATAAGCAGCAAACAAAGGTCCTTGAGGATGAGTGCAATATGGATGAATTTGCCCATGCAGTATTGAGAATGTGTAGTTAGGTGAAACACTCCTTTATTATGGAGCAGAGTAAAGTGTAGAGTACCAGCAAACACTCTTTCTAGAATTAAGGCAAGAAACAAAAAGATAATGTGCTGCAGTTTTCACATGAGCCATAATAGGAGCTTTTATTGTTTGTTTGGTAGAGTACATGGAAGTTCACAGATTAGTTGATTGTTCATTTGAAGAAGCGTTTGAGTAGGGTCAAGAGTAAATACCAGTCTCCTTTGACTAGGTCAGTCAGGCTTTCATGAAATTTGTTTGGGTGAAAAAAGTTTAAATAAAGTGTTTAAAAAATCTCTCATGGAGTGGTTTAGAAGCAGAATTTTGTGAGATCCTGAATTAATGTTTGATGAGAGCATGACAGACTGCGAAGATAGCATGTATGAAAGGATTTGCTGTAGAGCTGCAGATCACCAGCAGACTGCTGGATAGACACATCTGACTCCTTGAGCACCGAACACAGGAGCCAAGATATGAAATGAAGAGAGAAAGGGACAGTAAAGGAGCCCGCAGGTATGTCGCGGGACACTATGTCCCTACGTTACACGAGTTTCTCTGGCTTCACAATAATAAGTAGAGAAAAATAAAGCAAACCATATTACGACCTGGCCATAAAGGTCCATGAGATGTTCCAAGGTGTTTGTTAGTCTACCATGGTTGACCAAGAGAACAAAAAAGTCAAAGGCCACAAAGAGATCTAGTACAGTGAAGAAGCAAGTGCCTCCCTCACCCAGTACGCAGTGGAAGCTGACACAATAAACTGGTGGTGGGGCAGGTCGAGGGGGAGGTTAATAATTTAAATATCAAAAATTAAAAAACATCTTACCTGGAGCTGCTGGTCGCCTCCAGCCTCGGTCTTCCATGTCCCAGCTGGCACTGGGGCAGCATCATACTCCCTATACAATCCCTGTGCTGTTCTCATGCTGTGGGAGCAGTGCAGGTATTGGCCTGAGCGGGACAGGTAGTCTGTGCTGTTTCTCCAACCCGGCTGTTCAATACAGCCGGGTTGGAGAAACCCAAGTGTGCATGTGTGTTTGGCCAACCTGAGATGGCCAGCCAAACAAACATGCGTACTTAGACGTGCACATAGCACTCCTTAGTGAGCTAATTGCTTTCTTATACAGAAAACAGAGACCTTCACAAACTCATAGTATGTTTCCAGAAAGCAAGCCCTCTTCTAAAGCATTTTAGTATGAATGAACAAACAATGTTTTGTATAGTGCTGTGGTGACGAGAAGAGGTATATTAGAATGGACCACCTGTAGGCAGATTTTCTCAGTGAGCCTTTTGTTTCATAATAATTTTGCAGAATGTGCTTTGAATTGTATTAGGGGTGCAGAGGTCAAAGGCATGCATCACACCATAAAAGCATGTGTGAGTAAATCAAGAGTTGAGAATGCTTAAAAGATCTTGTCAGAAACAAAGGTAGCTTTCTCTGCCACAGACTCCGAATACACGCCTGATGGAGATGGAGGCTCATCAAAGGTAAGAATAGGATTTGACAAAATTAGATTGATAGAGGGATTTGTGCTATTGGAGACCAATGAGATACTTAACTTTAAAATAAATTCTTTCATTTTTTTTTTTTGTGTTGACATTTTTTATTAGCATTTCAGAATCATTAAACAAAAACAAGAAAACTCAAATACAAGTAATAAGGGTAAGGATCATATGATAGAGATTAAAAAGTAAATTCATATATAAAACAATATTTAATATTATGCTATCTAGGACAATAAATATATATAACAATATATAAAGGAAAGAGTGAAAAAGCATACACAATCAAGTTTTAAAAACGAAATGTTAACAAATACAAACATGTTAAGAAAGTAAAAAAGGATTCCATATCTGTGAAAATAACTCTAGTTGATCTTGAATATTATATATAATCCTTTCATGCGAAGCATTTTGAATCATAGCAGATAACCAGGACTCTTGAGATGGTGGAGTGGAAGAATTCCATTGTCTTAATATACAGATTTTAGCAGTTGCAAGCGCGGTATGTAGGAAACGAGATTGTGGTTTAGAAAGAGTGGGAACATTTCTGAAATCATGTAATATAATATTAGCTGTGGAGAGGGGTAAATGCAGTGAGATAGACTTATGTAAGGTCTGACCTATGTAAGACCAATAATGTTTAACCAATGGACACGTGCAAAGAATATGAACAATATCACATCCAGAAGCATTACATCTCCAACAATTGGAATGCGGTAACAAGCCTGCCTTATATAATCTAACCGGAGACCAATGCCAGTTATGTAGAATTTTAAATAAGCAAAACTTTAAACGAGCTTCTCGAGCTCCCTTATTCAAACCATCTAGTATATTCATCCATTCCATATCTGAAAAAGAAGTCTGTAAACGTGTTTGCCATTTATGTCGGAGATCGCAGGATAATGGGTGTGAAAATAATTGAGATGTAATTGTTTTGTAGAGACCTGAAATGACACCTTTCTGTTTGCCCCAAATTTGTAAATAAAACACTATTGGTGATATAGATAATGACCAAGGTGTGGCACCAAGAGCTTTGAGAAGAGATTATCTAAGTTGATCGTATTTGGCATGCTGCAGCGGGGGTACGTTGAATTAATCCGTTAACTGTGATAGAGGTTTAAGATCCCCGTCATGGAGAATTTGGTCTAGTGTGAGAATGCCTGCCGATTTCCATTGAGGCCATAGAAAGCTTCTACCTTTAATGCGTATTCTGGAGTTGTTCCATATAGGAGCCTTTACATGTAAACGAGAATTAATGCCCAAGATACGATGCGCTCTTTGCCATATCTTACGCATTGCAGACAATAGGGGGTTACGTGGATCTATTCGGCTTGAACCAGATCCATATAAAACTGCAAGACCATTTGTTGCAGAGAGAAGATGTCGCTCAACATGGACCCAATGTGGTGTATTTAAATTATCTTGGAGCATGTATGAGAGCTGTGATAAATGCAGGGCAATGGTATAATGTTCAATGGAGGGAAGACTGAGACCACCATAGGAATGATGAGCATTTAATTTATGTATAGCCAGACGAGGTTTAATAGAACCCCATATGAAAGATTAAATTTTGGAATCTATAAGGCGCAATGTGGATAAGGGAACATGAAGAGGAAGCATACCAAGAATATAAAGAAAGCGCGGTAACGTAACCGTCTTCACCGTTTGAACTCTACCCCATAAAGACAGACCCAGCGCTTTCCATTTATCGAAATCTCGTAGCATCTGAATGATTAAAGGCCCTAAATTATCTGATACCATGGCGTCCAATCCCTTATTTACCAAGATACCTAAATATTTTAACCGAGAAGGTTGCCAATGAAATGGATATCCCTGTATCACATCCCTTGAGGTGCCATCTGAAATGGGAAGTGCTTCACTCTTATCCCAATTTATTTTATACCCAGAAAAAGAAGAAAATTCCTCTATAATTTGAAGTAACGATAGTAAAGATCTGTTTAAATCAGTAATAGTGAGCAGTATATCATCCGCATATAGAAAAAGTTTAGATTCACCCACCGGTAAGGAAATACCAACCACATTGGAAGATTGCCGAATAGCGGCCGCTAAAGGTTCAATGGCTAATAAAAATAAAAGCGGGGAGAGGGGGCATCCCTGGCGGGTGCCTCGCTGTATAGTAAAAGCATCGGAAGTAAATCCTCCACAATTGACCAGTGCAGTGGGTTGTTCATATAACAATTTAATCTTTCTTATAAATTGTTCTCCCAAACCAAATTTTTCTAAGATTAGGAATAAATAATCCCACTCCACTCTATCAAATGCCTTTTCAGCGTTTAATGATAATGCCAAAGCATCATCCTGTAAAGATTTAGCAGTAAGCAGAGTGTGAGCTAGGGAGCGTAAATGATTTCTGGAAGATCGACCAGGTACAAAGCCCACCTGGGTATTATGAATGAGAGAGGGAATAACTCTGCGCAGACGAGAAGCAAGAATACTAGCTAGAATTTTAATGTCACAGTTAAGAAGTGAAATGGGACGATAACTGCTACAAAGAAGTGGATCTTTTCCTGGTTTTGGTAAAACTGCTATTACTGCTTTATTAGATATATAACCTAAGGTGGAAGTACGTTCGGCTTCTTGAAATGCCGCTTGCAAACAGTCTATAATTTTATCTCCGGACCAGCGATAAAATTCTGCTGGAAAACCATCCTCTCCTGGTGCTTTGTGATAAGGAAGTTTAAGGATAGCGTGAGAAATCTCTTCTTTACTTATGTCTTCATCCAGTATGGATCTATCTTCATCAGAAAGAGATGGTAGTTCTAATCCATTTAAAAAAGACAACATTTTACCCTGATCTATATGGGCGTCTGGAGTGTATAAAGATTTATAGTATGTGGCAAATTCATTAGCAATATCCTGAGGACATGTTAACATGGAACCCTTAGAGGATTGTAAAGCAGGGATAGCCATAGCAACCTCTCTTTGCTTCAATTGTGCTGCTATAAGTCTACCCGCTTTTTCACCCTGTTCATAATGTCTTCCTTTCATTTTTTGTAAGGCATATTCCGCCTTGGAGGTGAAAAGAGAATTTAATGCCATGCGTGATTGTTCCAGTAATTTTCGATTTTGTAAAGTAGGGCTTTTAGTATATAAACGTGTGAAATTGGTAATGTCTTGTTCCAATTGATTTTGTTTAGCAATATTTTGTTTGTTGAACTGGGCTGCATCTCGCATAAGTCTACCACGAATATCAGCTTTAGCAGCAGCCCATATGACCCTGTGAGAAAACACTGAATTTTGATTAAATGTGAGATAATCATGAAGATGTTCTTGCAATTGTTTTTTACCAAGGGGTGTTTTATGACGTTGGATGTTCATTCTCCAGGGTTTACGACCTGGTTTGGGTGTCCCAGTCTGTAGGCACAAGAGGACCGGAGAATGATCAGAGATGGATGCCTCCAAAATACAAGAATCTTGGATTGATTGGACCGTTCTTTGAGAAATTAAAAAGTAATCCAATCTTGATAAGGTGCCATGGGAGGGAGATGTGAATGTATATTCAACATCATTTGGGTGTGATAAGCGTCAATGATCTATGAGGCCGTTGTCTGCAATGATATCATTCATAAGGGCTCTGTCCGCTGCATTATTCTTATCAAGAGGTCCAGTTTTGTCCAAAACTGGATCTCTCACCAGGTTCCAATCGCCTCCGATGATGTATTGTGAGGCATCAATCTCCGACAGCAAACGATTCAAACGTAGAAAGAAATCTTTTTTAGCACCAGTAGGAGCATAAACTGAACCCACACACATATGAATATTACCAATGCACATTTTTGCAAAAACATATCTGCCTTGTGAGTCTTCCCATGTTTTAAGTACACGAACTGGTAATGTTTTTCTGATAAGGATTGCTACCCCACATTTTCGAGTAGGGCCTGCTTCTGAAGAAGACCCATTGCTGATACTACTGTGGATAACTTTACCCACCCAATCTCTACGAAGTTTTTCAGACTCGAGTGTATTTAGATGAGTCTCTTGAAGAAGAGCCACATCCACCTTTTTAGATTGTAAATAGGAAAGAACCTTCTTCCGTTTGATATAGTGTGTTAATCCATTGACATTCCAGGATATAGCAAATAAATCATGAGCAAGGACCATGTTAGAAATAAAAATAAATAAATAAAATTAAATTTAAAAAAAAAGAGAGACTTGCAAAAAGATTTATAAACTACAAAAGAATAATAGAAAGAGTATAATAGAATAACAATAGACTTTTAACCGCGGGTCTGGGCGCACTATAGCACCGCTCTGGGCCGGGACTCCATTAATAAGGAAAATCCAGGGCTAAAACATTTAAAGAGAGAAAAAAGAAGGAAAAAATTTAAAGTGGCCAATAACATTGATATGAGAAGCTAGGAAAGAAAACCCTGAAAGAATAAAATAAAGTAAAAATAGAAAATATGAACTAAGCTGGTAAGGAATATAAAGGGATATCAAATCTGCCCTTTAAAGGATAGCATATTAAGAGAGCATAACATTTATATTATAACATTTCGGAAATATATTAGAAGATTTAAGTCATAGTAAACTAAATATTGATAAAGATATAGGATTTGAAATATATAAATATCTAAGAATAGGTCAAATAGTCATCATAGATAAAATAACTATATTGCATGTGATAGATAAATCATGCACTAATAACCTATAAAGGACATCATCAAGAAATATAATAGAAGTGAATAATCAAAATCCATAACCTAAATAATAGCCCTAATAAAAAATAAGCATGAAAAGTTAATACTGAGACATTTTGATGACTAATATATGTAAAATGCTACAGAGTTGTGACTATCTATTCATGAATACAGGAAAATAAATAGAAGATTCCAAAAGGACAAGAGAATTTAACCAGTAAAACAGCACAGAGATCATCTATATCTGTCAATTAGAGAGACATAAGCAAAAGTACCTGCAACCTATGGCTTAATAAGTTATATAGGAGCCATGACATCGAAATTATTTCTCATTAGAGGCAGGCTTTAGAGGAGAACGGGACTTATCTCGACGTTGTTCCTGAGTTAAGGTGGAGACAGTGTTTAAGGCGGAAGATGTATCATCTTGACTGCGAATAGACCGTTCAAATTCTCTGCCTCTTTGACGGGATTCATGTAGATTGCGACGCATGTCATCCACAGATGTGGGAATAGCTTGAGGATTCCGAGAAGGAGCAGGGGTAGGAGCAGACTGCGTGTCCATGTCTTGAGATGTCATGTCAACCAAAAAACGTTGTAATTCATCTGGATTGTAGAAGTCTCTGGTGTCCCCATTCTTAGAGACTCGAAAGCGTGCTGGATCAAACAAACCATACTTAATGTCTAATTTCCTCAATTGAGGTCTCATGGAGAGAAACGCTTTCCTTCTTTCATTGGTGTCACGGGAAAAATCAGCTGCCAATCGTATTTCATAACCGTCATAAGAGTAGGAACCCTGAGTATGTGCTGCTATCAGTAGTTGTCGAACTTGCTCATGCCTTAGGAAACGAGCAATAAGGGGTCTTGGACGTGTGTCTTCACTGTGCCGTGGATGACCTAATCGATGTGCTCTCTGGATCTCAAGCGGTGGATCGAACTGTATGCCAACTAATTTAGGGAGTACATCACACAAAAAGGCTCTGGTATTCTGGCCTTCAATTTTTTCTGGAAATCCAAAAAAACGAATATTGTCTCTTCTGCTGCGGTCTTCTAAATCCACTAACTTACTACGCAGAAAAGGAAGTTCTTCATCTCTAGACTGCGTTGATGCGATTTTATTTTCAACAATTGTCAAACGTTGATCAAGACCCTCTGTTTTAGCATGGAATAGTGCTATGTCAGCTCGTATTGATTTAGTTTCTGAGGTAAGAGATGAAATGTTTATATCCATGTCTGTTAGCCGACAGCTGATTGTTGAAATTTCTTGGAAAAGACGATCCATGGCAGCATTGGATACCGCCAAGGAAGCATTATGTGCCTTATTAGAAGTTGATGCAGTGGAGTTTTTTCCAGACATCTTGCGTGGTTGTTTTAATACATCAGCAAATAAAAGTGAATGAGAAGGTGTGTTTCCACTCTTGTTATTAGACATTCACTTCTAACTTCAAATGTCGGGGAATATCTAAAACTGCAGACAAACAACCCTTCAAGTAGAGCGATCCAAAAAGCAAGATATAATCAAGTGCTACTGGAGTCAAAAAGCATTGAGGAAAATATCGCAGCAGTTTTATGTAGATTAGAAAAGTAAGCAACCAGTAAACCTGCAGCTGAAAAATCTCCTTATTTTAATGAAAATTATCATGAGAGAAATACTTAAGTTGTGAGGAGAAAAATAAATGAGGAGTTTGCGCTATATGAATAGCATTGATGCAAATTGATGTACATGCAGACAGCATTAAACCTTTCAGGGAATGCTGGAAAAATCACTGCAACAATGATTTCCCTCACTTTCTTTCAGTAATAATCCTCATGTGAGAGAAAAATATGCAGATTGCGCAATTCTGCACTTTGATTATGTTAAGCCTCAAGTGGAGTTGTCATTCATCATATATAAAATATGAGACCGGGAATATTACATCCAGACTGAGGCCTGCAACACTTGTAGCCCAATTAGCAGGTAAGCAGTGAATATAATGTACTATCAACTCACTTCCTTTTTTAACACATGTCTGTACACCGATTACTTTTAGCCAAAAGTAAAGCTGCCTTTTTTCATAAATAAATTTTCCATTGTTAGTCCATTTAGCAGAGGAATCAGCAGGAATACAAGTCACACATGCTCCAGGAAACATAAATTATTACTGGGCCCGGCAGCCATGTGTTGAAGCAATGTTTCCTATTTCACTGAAGCAGTTGAAAAAAGCTTAACCTTAACCCAGAGAACATAAATTACTGCTGGGCCTGGCAGAAGTGTATTGAAACAATGTTTCTTGCTTGAAAAGGAACTGTGGAAAAATGCTTAAAAAGGCAACTTAATAATATGAGACAGCAGAATTTCTTTAAATTGTTGTATTAGCAGAGAATTGTGAGTGGTTTTTTCCTCAGAATACAACACTTCAGTCAAAGATGATTATAAAAAGGGCAGGTTTACCTCATGAAGAAAAAATGTTTTTGACCGGGAATGTTTCCTCCAGCCAGTGTCTCTGGAGTCACAGCCCAATTAGCAGTGAGGTCATCGGGAGTTCAGGTTAGCAAGCACTGGGGATCCTAGGATTCTGCAAGGCCCGGCAAGCCACAATGTATCCACACTTCAGAAAAGCCAGTTAGAGATGGTCTAGCAGGACAGAATTTTCACAGCTGACAGCTTCAATGTTCCCATTGCTCAGAAATGCCAAAAGAACATCCTTAGACACCTGCAAATAGATGTTCAGTCCATTTGAGTGGGCCCCAGAGCAGAGCCTCACAGTTAGGCGGCCATCTTCCTACGTGGCCAGATCACGCCCCCAATTCTTTCATTTTTGTCTATTTCATAAACTTGAAATATCCTCACTATGTGTGGGATCATAAAACACATTTCTTAAAAGGAAATATCTTTTTAAATATATTTTAATCAATGCACATCTAAAGAAAACGTTTTAATGACCACTATTTTAACCAAAAACAAGCTTAACTTATAACTGAAGATAAACATATATTTTTCTGTATCAGATGTTACAATTAACCAATGAAATGATACTCCAATAACACACAGGTGTCACAGCAGGCTCTTCATTTAATAAGCCTTCTGCCAGGGAGTAAGGCATCAGCCTCAATGGAGGAGGACAGGACTGTGGCAAATTAAGTAAGCAGCAACACAGTATTAGTGTCTGCTCTTTAAGACAGCCTGGAGAGAGGAAGATTCGTGCTCCCCAATGCCTTATCCAGTAATTCTGTAGCATTACTACCCATTCAAAGATTAATTTACTGAAGACCACAATTATGGAGAAGATTACAACTGCCCTGCTAAACAAACTTCCATAGAAGGCTGACCTAATTCAGTGTATGTTCACGAATGCGAATTTCAGGCGTAGCATCTGGCAAAGACCCATGCTAACTTTCAAGTGGCAGTTAGGTAAGTTTCAGCATTAGGAACATTCCACAAGAACAGCTATTGCAGTCTTTCCTTTTGATGATGGGGTTCAAGGTCTATCTGGAAGGGGTTTGTTAGCCTTTGAAGTGCAGTCAAGTAAGACAGAATCACCCCGACTGTATTGTGCTTTTATGTAGCCACCTCAGCATGGACATCTACATAGTCAATAAAGACTTGATGGACTTCCTTAATGCCTTTGTCAAAGTAGTGTTGAAGAGTACTTATCACATTTTAACAAGTCGTTAGATGTTTCTGCTGGAAATGAGATATCAGTGAAATAGGTGCAGGAAAAAATCATTGAATTGAAATGACATTACAAAATAACCTCCTGAAAGAAAGAAGAGTGAATTTAGAAACAAGTTTGTTGTTTTCCAGAAGAAGGCTAGTCTTTCAGTGGTAGGAAGGCATTTTAGGTTCTCCAACATAAAATTGTTAATCACCAAAATGGTGAACATGGATGTCTCAGAAGGACAGATCTTACATGGCTATTATATAAAACTTAAAAAGGAACGTTTGGCCTACTTCAGAATGTTAATGGAAGAGTGAGATGAAGCATTCTGCAGGACACCATGAAAAAGAGATCCGGTCTTCATGGAATTCTCTAGAAATCTGACAGAAGGAGGTGGCATTGATACTACTAGTATTGCGGCCAATGCAGTGTGAGGATCATACTTACCCTGGGTTGTTTGTAGTAGAGGAATAGAGGAAGGGAAAAGAAAAGTATGTAACCATATAATCAAAAAGGGCGTTGGCGTTCGTGCTGGATGTAAACACTTGGATGTAAACTCTTGGTGTGTGGTGCTTTCTCTCATTAAGACAAGGTCAAAAAGCAGGGTCCACAATTGCCTTGTGGACCATGTGAGCTGGTTTCGGTTGATGACCCAGTCACGGTGTAACTAATCTGTTTTCACATTTTCCACACAAGATATATTGCTGTGAGTTTTCTGCGCCAGTTGCCTGTGCCAAATTGTTTGAGCTTCTCCAGAGAAGATTCTGGACATTATTTGTAACAGCTTGTTGAGATAGTGCACTGTTACAATGGAGTCTGTATCATGACTGTCTCCAACAAGATGAATGACATAAAAGACCTGAAGGGTACATGGGTGGGCCTCCATTTCAGAATTTTGATGGCTTACTTTGCATTCCAAAGTTTTGTGAACTGTCAAATGGACCACATAAGCTTTCCGGAACAGCATGATCAAGTCTGGAACAATTTCCAATTTGGAAACAGTTTCTGTAAGGAAGCTATCTTCAACAAGTTCTTCAAGAACAATTCACAGACCAAGCCAAGAAAGTCTGTTGTGAGTTTGTCTTCCCGGTAACAACCTCTAGCATCACATATATTCAAGGCATTCCTAATGTGTGGCTAGGAAATACTGTGCCGTCTTACACAGTTTTTTTTTTTTTTAACCGGTCCCAACTTTTTCCTCAACTAGGCTTGAAAACATGCAAGTGGACAGTAGGTACTCTACATTTTATCACTGTTCTTGCTTAGAAGAGCTACTATCTGCTGATACGAGATATGCTCAAATATTACCCCCAACTTGGGTGTGAATGAATGTCACTTTCTTGTTCCAGACTATAAGATGACTGGCAATGATATAGCAGCAGAAGTCATTGTCTTGGTATGTGGTGTTTATACACCACCTATGTGAAGCTAGCCTACTGGCTCTCCCTCTCAATGAATACAAAAATATTTCCCCTGAACTTGTTATAATCCAAACGTTTGCTATGTGGATGCTTAATTATCAACATAAGTTGTTAGTTTAAGCACTGACAAAGGGGAAAATGTTTGTATTGGTTTGACTGAATCCTGTGCCTTTATAAAAGGGGTTAAACTCTAAATTGTTGATGTCTCCTGCTTAATGACCCCCCAATTTCCCCTTAATGTGATCTCTTGGCTAGGCTCATGTGTTCATAAGTGTGCATGGACAATAATGGGTGGGGTGTTGTGTACATGTTTTTCATCATGTAGGTGTGCATGGTGGTTAGCGCCCTGAACACCATGCACAGGGATGCTGTCTTTTTTTCCATGGACATCAGTCGACAAGTCTCTGTGCTTAGGGCCCCTCCTTAAAACAAACTGGACTAATTTTGGGATGGGAAAAAGTTTGCCATCCCCTCATTTGTTTAGAACAGGGTTCGTTTATTTAAAGGAGATTTTTCCTGCCTCGGAAAAACTCCCACCCAACTTTCTCGGTGTATTGCTGGCTTTCATCTATCACCAGTGGCTTTATACTTGGCTCAGTCTGCAACTTATATACATACACATGGCCTGCAACTGTAAATCAAGGAGAAGGGGACAAGATGCACTTCTCTCCAACTGTGTGAGAACTTTACAATTTAAACAAAGCGGATCTTGGGTTAGCTGAGGCTTGCTGTCAGTCTTTCAAGTTGGGCAAACACTAGCGTCATGTCATGACAATGAGGAGATGCTATACATCAGTGTTGATCAGATACTTTAGGAGGGACCAAGCTTTTAATTGTGGCTGTCCTGCTATCAGGCTGGAGCCAAGACTTACGTTCTAGAATCATCTTGTTACTCTGAAGAACTGTCCTGTGAGGAGCAGAGGTGACCGATGATGGCCTGGAAGAGCCTAGACTCAACTGAGGAATCTATGTGGAGGACAGAGTTGTGCAGCGGCCAAAATAATTACCACCCAACACGCACGGACCAAGCAGCAAGATGAAGATCACAACAATCTGAAGGCATGGATCTGTAACTGTGATTATAGAATGATACTGCCCTTTCAAAAAGGTATTCCAGGATCTCACACACGGCCTGAGATATTAGAAATATATGAACGTTTATTATGATTTCATGAGGGAGAGACGGGCTATTATTGACAGCATGAATGAGATTGACACATTTGATACACTTGAGGGACTTCGGTCATGAAACACCCATTGAAAAATTGAAAAATCAGACCTAGAAAAGTCCATGTACCTAGGTGTTTGAGTAAAATAAAAAGAAGAACAAGTTTTGAGATGGTTAGAAAATATCAGTCACTTCAGTTAGTGAAAAATCATATCCACTTTCTTTGGAGGATAGTAGATTTTGGCACGGGTGATGGGGGAAGGATTCAAGTAGCTTGGTTACCAATTTAATAGTAAAAGTGTTGGAGAACAGGACGCTAATCCCTCTGCTCCCCTGCACAAATCAGCATAACTTGCAATTTCATAAGATGCAACGAGCCCAGTAGTCAGAGACCCTGAGTCCTGAGGAGGTTATTAGCAAGGTTTCATTTAAGACCAGATGGTGTATAGCATTAGGGGTTTGGCAGGTTGCTAAAGAGGGAGTACTTCAGGAAAACATTTTGGTCTTACTGGGGAAATGGATACTGGCAAAGAAGTCCCAAAAGGTGCTTCTATCATCAGGCTACTATTATAGTCATACCTTTGGCACAACCATCTCTCCTTTCATCACTTTCTGCCAATCCCTCGAATAATTTTGCAATCTCTTGCGATACATCATAAATGAAAAATGGAGACTTGAGGAGTACAGCATGAACTGCCCTGTAGAAACAGCTCTTATGGTTACCAAACTTAATTGTACTAATTTTATCGACTGCAGAGCAATGAAAGGCTGAGTGGACCAATTAGGATTCAGGCCTGTGACTATGATGTCAAACAAAGACTCAAGGTGTGGCTATATTAGTCCCCTAAGCCACCAGCCACAGCTGTTTTACATGTATGGATGTACTTATAGTACATAACATATATCGCATCAGAGGGGTTGCTACACATTCTGTAGGGTTGGTGTGAAGGAAGAAGGGAGTTGATGCCTCACAAAGCTCTCTCCCTCATCTAATGATTTAAAGGTTCGTCCCTGTTTGGGAGTGCCAAGTGTGATCATGAGGATTGTGTGGCTGCCCCATGCCATCCTCACTATCACCCAAGCTGCAGGCAGCAGGTCTATGCACCGATTTGACAGGAGCTTAGCAAGTCCTAAAACACCACATTACAACTTTGTTATCTACATATACATATGTGCATATTTGTAGCATTTTTAAAGCACAATCCCTAGCTAAAAGACAGAGAACTGAACAGATTGAACCGCAACGATACAGTCAATGAGTGATTAGAGTGGTAGCTGGCTTTAGAGAGATAGGTAGATGGATGAGTTGTGATACATTGTTCATTAGATGAGTGTGAAACAAAGGGGAGCAATCCTATTGAGGTAGAAGGGGGCGGGATCAATCAAACTAGAACTATAAACCAGGGACCCCTTACACCATAGATTCATCAATAATTTCCTAAGGCTGTGTGTTTATTTCGTGCCTATCAATACCAACAAATGTTGGAAATCTTATTTCACTCATCATTCATATGTATTCTCTTACTGTTATAACACATAAGTTGACATAACACATAAATGCCCACAAAACAATGCCCACATCCAGGAGAGCACATTAAATTCTCACCATAAATACAACTATACACTGAAGAACACAAAACAATACTTTTCTTTGTGGACTCATCCGTCCATGGTATTGTATTATTCAACACAAAATGAAAAATCACATAAATGACAAATGTAAATGGTAACTTAAGACAACATGAATAAACTTGCATTTAAATGACATAACCATTCTATTCCCGGGTTTAGGGGACACTAGTAATTTGTTGTATTTTCCTTCACCAATTAAAAACTGTGAATACTGGGCACTTATGTATGTTTTGTCAAACAAAAATATATTTGTATTTATATATGTATAGAATGGTTATGTTATTTATATGTGAGTTTATTTATGTGGTCTTAAGTTACCATTTACATGATTTTTCGTTTTGTGTTGACTAAATCAAGACTGGGGACAGAGAAGAAATAAGATTTCTAATATATGTTGGTATTTGATAGTCACGAAGTAAACACGCAGCTTTTGGAAATTATTGATGAATTTATGGTGTAAGAGGTCCCCTGTGCATAGTTCTAGTTTCATTAGATGTGAATCTTCAACCCTTTCCTAAATTGGAAAAAGGCTTTTTGGGTGATTCAGAGAGGTTCTGAATACCAGGATGTTTGAAATAGCAGGTGCATAGATGGAGTTGGTCTGTTACCTTGTTTTTAACTGTTGCACTTTGTCTCCAGTCTGATAGTGCCCTGGCTGTGGGTGTGCCAAGAGGTAGTGAGCTTGTCATCCAGACAGAAGGAGTTGCTGGTCGTGATAGCTTCAAAGATGATGCATCTGGTTTTGAAGATGGGACGGGCAGGCAAAGTGAGCCAATTAACTTACATTAGGGTGGGGGGAGTGATGTGGTTCTATTTTTTCAGGCCTTTACTGAGCCATGCTGCTTCATGCAAGATGCCCTTAAAGGTTCTAGTATGTAGTCTGAGGGGCTGTGGAGTAGTATGTTTCCACCATTCAGATGAGAGAGTGTGAGGGCATGAGCGGAAGTTCTAACTATACTGCCATTTTATAACAATTATACTCACAAAATGGAACCCATTGCTAAGATAATTATATTAATAATGCAATTTCTAAAGTGCGCAACTACCTCATGCGAGGTTTCAAGGTTTATGCTAAAAATATCTTTCGACTGAACCTAACAAACCATAAGGGGCAATGCATTCCACAGTTTTGGCGCAAAACAGCTAAGAGCGCTCCCTCCTGTGCGCACTTTCTTTAACTTGGAAACCGTAGCCAATATCTCCCCTGCTGATCTTAAATTCCTCAATGGTGCATATGGTCTCAACAAAGAACAAGCATTGAAAATGCAATCGGTCTCGCCTTTGATTGAGTTAAAGCCATTTGCTTTGCTAATGGTATTGTATTCTAGCTTTGCATTATTTAGTGTATATTTGTGATATGTTGTAGTTGTATGTAGTTAGTAATGTTTTGTTAGCTGTGTAGTAGTTTCAAGCATAGCATTAGTAGGGAAAGAGCAGTGTTTCAGATTTGGGAGGTGAATGAATAGAAAAATAGTATGTGTTAATTTTGTATAGTGAGGATTACAATAGCATGAGGCAGACGAAAGGGGCGAGGGGAGAGCAAATATATGCACATATCACAAATATACACTAAATAATGCAAAGCTAGAATACAATACCATTAGCAAAGTAAAAGGCTTTAACTTAATCAAAGGCGAGACCTATTGCATTTCCAATGCTTGCTATGTAAGGCATTGCATTATCTTAAGATTATCAAGGGGTGATCAGGTTTGACCAGAATTCAGCCCGTGCAATGGGAAGATCTTGTTTGCCTGGGAGGTTAACAATTTTAGTTCTGCTAAGGAGAGCTATTGAAGTGGTGATGTAGGTGTGAAAGACCCAATCACTGTTGCAATTGTCGATGGGAAGCAGCGATCTTATTTCAGTTGTTGAGAAGGATTGAAAGGAAAGTCTTTTCCGCTGGTGTGCTTTTTAGGTCTCGCCTGGCGAACGCAGCGCGAAGCGCTGCTGTCGCCAGCGAGATCTATTGTTGCTGACTTGCCTCTGGAAGTGGGACAGGAGATGGGCACGCGCATGCTCTCGGCGGATTTGAGTTGGTGTACGCGCTTGCTCGCGCTTGCTTGGTGTACGCGTTTGCTTGCATGTCCCGTGTTAATTAGGCTCTAGGCAGTAGTTTATTTGTGAACACGCTTAAACCTGCTGTGTTTACTTTACGACCTTGGCAGAGTATCTACTGGGCTAGGCTTCTATTATAAAGTAATAAAGGTCAGTACTGCAAGCGGCCTCCCTGCTTTTGTGATGTTACGTGTTAAAGTACCTTACTTTTAAAATGAGCTCCTGCAAACAACGTTTTGCATGTGACTTCCCTTGAAATGTACCCTCCTGTGTAAATTTACTAAAGCTATTACTAATAGAGCTACTTGTCTATTGCGGGGCGCTGTCTTGTGCTTTTACGATTGTTGTCAGTCTGTGTGCGCACATTTTTATTATTACCTCTGTATTATGTTGCTGCCAGCATAAACATTCTGGGGAATGCTGCGCTCAGTCTCCGTTAAGGCTGTTGCCTTTGCGTTGTCTCAGGGAGTTGTTAACTGGTGGATGCGCTCATAAAGGCGCGCCAGCATCCAGTGTTTGACAATAGCACTGACAGAGCTACTTAGCAACAGCGTGCACAAGTAAAAATACCTGCAAAGGGATAGCGTTTACATATTAATATACATAGGGGCATATTATAAACGTCTGCAGTTAAAATTATGTCCGCTTTATCGGCAGGAAAGCCTTGATAATATGCCGTAGAGAATCACCATAGAAGCTCATGTTCACACCAAAACATGGGCTTGTATGGGGATTCTCTACGTCATATTATAAACGTCGGAAAATTTGTATTTAGAAGGCTTTTCCAAAGTTGCGATCTACATTCTTAATTTTAGCACTTTTGCGTTACATAGATCACGCTGTATTTCATACCGCTGTTACATTAGTAACATGCTTTATGGTGGGAGCGAGGCACATTGTTATAAGAGCCTTTTCTTATAAGGCAAGGCTGTGAGAAAGTGCCATCTTTCTTGCATGGTATGCCCCCACTTTTTGCTAAATTGCTGAATGTACTTTGATTGAGTGTACCCTGGGTTCCTGCCAATCAGGTGCCCAGGGCCTATGTTCCTTCCTTAAACCACACAAACTCCAAATTGGCAAACCCTAGCCACATGTCAGCCCCTAGTAAATGGTATCCTAGGTACCCAGGGCCTTGTGGCCAGGGAAGGCCTCTAAGGGCTGCAGCACTCATTGTGCCACCCTCAGAGGCCCTGTACCCTTACACACACACACTGCCTTGCCGGCTGAGTGTCTGGGTGCAGGACAAAACAAAGAGTCGACATGGCACACATCTCTGTGTGCCATGCCCATCACCTACACTGCCAAGGCATATGTCAGTCACCCTTCTGGCTGGGTGCCTTACGCCTATGGTGTGGGCACAGGAGCAGGAGCCCTGTGCCCCTACAGTACCCGGGTCCATTCCTGGGCACTGTAAGTGCAGTGCTGCCATTTAAGAGTACATGGTGCTGAGAGCTCGTCAAACACGAGCTCCACAGCACCATAATGGCAACATTGAAGACTGGGAAGTTTGGTATCAAACTTCTCAGCACATTAAACCCACACTGATGCCAGTGTGGGATTTAATGTACTAAGCACCCCAGAGGGCATCTTAGAGATGCCCCCTCACAGCTAACCTACAATCCACGTCTGCTCTGAGGCTGCCCAGGCTGCCACACAGCAGACACGTTGCTGGACCCCTGGGTGGGAGAGCCCCTGCTCTCCCGGGCCTGCAACAATGCACATCCTGGGTGAGGTGAGAAATCTCCTCCCCCAGGATGAGCAAAGGGAAGCTTCAAAGGCATACCGCCATTTGGAGTTTCCCCAGGCCACTGCAACCCCCCCCTCTGGCGGGAAGCTTGGCCGGAAACCCCATACAAGGACAGGGGATGTGCCAGCCTGCCCACCCCACCCCTCAGGTGGGGGAGGCGAGGTGAAACACATCTCCGGGCTCTCGCCATCTTGAAGATGGGAGGCCCTACCCTATCAGGATTAGGCTACTGCCCCCCTCCCACAGGAGAGAGGCAGGATAGGGGGTGTACCCACCCCAGGACAGGGACCAATTGGTCCCTGGCCTTCACCTACCTGTAACGCCCCTAAATTTAGTACTTAGGGGCACCCTGAACCTTCCTCCCTTAGATTCCAGACAGAAAACTACAAGAAGAGCAAGAAGAACAAGGACCTGCCCTGCAGCTGCTAAAAAGAGAAGAAGACACCAACTGCTTTGGCCCCAGCCCTACCGGCCTGTCGACTCTCGAACCTGCACCAGCACGGCATCTCTCGTGGCCAGCAACCTCACCAACCCCGGAGGACCTGGCTACCTTTTGGCTCTAAGCCCCTGGGACTCCCATGAGTAGAGGCTCTACTCAGAAACCTATCTCTAACCCCTGGCAGCAGCCCGGAACCGCGAACCCAGCACACTCTGCACCAGCCAAGCCTGGCCAGTGCCGGAGTGAACAAAGACCCTGAGGACGACCCCACGGCGACTGTGACCCCGAGTCCGGCACCCAAGGACCCCCCTCGACATTCCGGAAGAAGCCTGCAGCCTCAGAACAGAGTGCCACCCCAACCGCGATCAACAAGAGGGTAAGATTCCGACATCAAAAGGCACCCCTGCACCCGGCGCCCTGTGCCCAATCCCGGGGTACCCACCTAACCTACAACTACCCAACTTACCTCTCGAAGTGGTGGTGGCATCTGAAGCATCCTCGTCCCCGAGCTTGCAGCCTTTTTCCAAACCGGAACATTCCCATTGACTTCCATTGAGCGCCCGAAGGCTCAAAAGCACCCTGCACCCAGCCGCCCGAGTGGCCCTGGCAGTGCACTCTCTACACTAACCTACGTCCCCACTTGCCCTGAGTAAGTGACCAGGAGCCCAGCTCCCACAGCCGCGTGGCTTGCCAGACAGCAGCCACCAACCAAGGCCCCCCTATCCCTCATAGGATAACATTGGGCCTAACTCTCTCTGCACCCGGCCGTCCTGAAACCGCTGAGGGTGAACCAACTGTGCCTACCTGACACTGGGGGACCCCTGAGTCTATGCCCGGAATTTCAACTCTGCCAGTCGAGTACTTACCCTTAAACCGCTAACTTCATTTTCCTCATAGGGTAACATTGACTGGCTTTTTCTTGAAAAATCTTCTAAGTGTGAACTTTTCAAAACTGCAAATATTCACTAAAAATCAGCCAAGTGACAAAAACAAATTTACTCACCTGCTCCTAGGTGGGCTCCCAGTGCTGGATCTTGGTGCCCAGCCCTGACTCTGAAAAGTGTCCACAACTATACTTACCTCTAACCCATTTTTCTCCCATAGGAAACCATTGTCTGCTTTTCTGTGAAATTTCTTCTAAGTGTCTACTTTTGCAAATTTGAAATATTCTTCTAAAATCGTACCATTTCTGCAAACGAAATTACTTACCTGTTTTTGATAAGGACCCCAGTCCTGGGTCTAGGTACCCAGTCCTGGATTACTAAAGTAACGATAAAGTACTCTACCTGCAATTTGAATTTCTTGCCATAGAGATCCATTGAATGTTTTCTTTGAAATATTTTCTAAGTGCTAACTTTTGAAATAGCTAAATATTATTTAAAAATCATTACAGTTAAGTCGACTTTCATCACTTGATTCTGAATACTAACCCAGGGCTGGATCTAGGAGCCAGACCTGGAATTCCAAAAGTAATCTGAAAAGTAATTTATTACAAATAACCTGAATTTACCATTGAGCTCAATGCATTGTTATGTTTAAGAAATAGGATTGTTTATTGCAACCAACTGTGACTGTTTACAAAAATAAAACAAGCATATATTTTATATATATAAACCATTGGCCTAGAGTTCAGTTATTGAGTGTGTGAAACCATTTGCTGACTGAGTGTGTACAATAAATGCTTTACACTGTCCTCTGGTACTGCCTTACTGCTCGACCAAGCTACCACTTTTGAGAGTAAGGTCATACCTATCTTTGACCTCTATCAGCCTCTGGGGGACTGTGGACTCTGTACACCCTGTACCTATTAGGGAACAGTATATACAGAGCCACTTTCTCACATTGGTGGATCAGCGGTGGGATACAAACTTGCATTTGTTGGACTACTTGGTTACCATCTGATCACACGACAGAACTCTTAAAAATTGCCTTTAGAATTCTGATTGGTTTTTCCAAAATTACTAAAAGTCTTGCTAGGGCCTTGCTTAAGTCCCATTAGAATTTTAGAAAAATAAAAGTCACTATAGTCAGGGTAGAGGGTTAGAACTGTCAGGTTAGAATGCCTCAAACAAACCCAGCTATTAGTGATAATAATAACATGGACCTGGTGGAGGAGCTCGACCTCACACCTTACTTACACTTGTCTTTCAAGGAATTGAGGTCCTTATGTAAACTCAAAAATTTACAAATGGGTCTGCATCCAACCAAACAAGGGCTCCAGGAGCTCCTGGCTGAGTATGCTAAAGACCACCCATCTGAACATGGTGATGACCAGTCAGATGAGGAAAGGGAAACAGGGGAGGTGGACAACAACCTCCCCATACTATTCCCTAGGGAGGAGATGGCACCCATACCCTCCACCTCAAGAATTAGCATCTGGGCACCT
The DNA here is from genome assembly GCF_964204655.1 of Triturus cristatus. Classification (NCBI taxonomy): domain Eukaryota; kingdom Metazoa; phylum Chordata; class Amphibia; order Caudata; family Salamandridae; genus Triturus; species Triturus cristatus. The sequence goes on along the minus strand of NC_140579.1, from coordinate 831,607,986 downwards.
AGAGACCACACAGGTGGCTCTGGTCCCAGAGACAACACTGGGGGATCCCCCAGTGAAGAGGACAGCCTTGTGAGGCTGGCCAAAAGATTAGATCTAGAGTCCAGGCTCCTGGCTCTAGAAAAAGAAAGGAGAGAGATGGGTTTAGCACCCATCAATGGTGGCAGCAATAATAAAAACAAGGATAGGGAGGAAACTTCTGACCCTAAAATCCCCAAAGGGATTGTCCCTAAATTTGAGGAAGGTGATGTTATTACCAAATGGTTCACAGCCTTTGAGAGGGCTTGTGATATCAGGAAAGTAAAGAAACCTCTCTGGGGGGCACTCCTGTGGGAACTGTTCTCTGGTAACTGCAGGGACAGGCTTCTGACTCTCTCTGGGCCAGAAGCAGGGTCCTATGACCTCATGAAGAAAGCTCTGATTGAGGGATTTGGATTCACCACTGAGGAGTATAGAATTAGATTCAGGGGGGCTCACAAAACCCAGACCCAGTCCTGGATTGATTTTGTAGATTTCTCAGTGAAGACACTGGATGGTTGGTTAGCTGGACATGGTGTGCAGGATTTTACTGGATTGTACAATTTATTCATGAAGGAACATATTTTGAGTAACTGCACAAATGAAAAGTTGCATCAGCATTTGGTAGACCTAGGTCTAATTTCTCCCCAAGAATTGGGAAAGAAGGCAGACCACTGGGTCAAGACTAGGGTGACCAAGACAACCACTGGGGGTGACCAAAAGAAAATGGTCACAAAACCTCCCCAGGGGAAAGGTGGTGAGAATCCCCAAGATAAACAGTCTGAGTCTTCCAAAGGGCCCCAAAAACCTGTTCAGGTGGGTGGGACCCAAACTACTCCCTATGTGCCCCAACCATATTGGGGGAAGAACTTTGATCCCTTAAAGGCCTGGTGTAATACCTGTAAAAAGCAGGGACACCTAACTGTATCTTGCCCCCAAAACAAAGCCCCTAAGGCACCCAGTACAGCTACTCCTGGGGCAGCAAGCATACAAATGGGATCAGAGGTGTACCCTGAGCAAATCTGGGAACACACTGAAGCAAGTTTAGTCTCCTTGGGAGAAGTGGAGTTTGCCACTGTAGCTGTGTGGCCCCCCAACTTAAAGAAATACTTACAGTACCCCTGGGTGAATGGAACTAGGGTAGAAGCTCTGAGGGATACAGGTGCCAGTGTCACTATGGTGAAAGACACACTGGTTTCCCCTGAGCAATACTTGATTGGGAAGTCTTACCCAGTCACCAACGCTGATAGTGTCACCACTAGTCATCCCATGGCCATGGTAACATTAGGCTGGGGGGGGGGTTACTGGCCTGAAACAGGTAGTGGTCTCTCCAAAGTTGCCAGCTGCATGTCTGCTTGGAAATGATCTGGAAACCTCAGCCTGGGCTGAGGTTGAGTTAAAGGCCCATGCAGCCATGCTGGGCATCCCTGAATTGGTGTGTGTGCAAACCAGAGCACAGAGCAAGAGGAAGGGTAAAAAAGTAGGTTTGGAGCCTGGAATAATGGCCCAACCAACCAAGAGGAAAGGCAAGAAGACTGGGGGACCAGCTTCTATACAGCCAAACACTCAGAACCCCTCTCCCCCTGGAGAGGATGTGGATACCCCTGAGGGAACTGAGTCCATGGAGCTTGACCCTTACCAGGTTGAACTCTTGGGCCCAGGGGGACCCTCTAGGGAAGAGCTGTGCCAGGGTCAGCGAGACTGTCCCACTCTTGAAAGCCTGAGACAACAAGCTGCTTCAGAAGCCAGGGGAGATGTTAGTGGTACCCACAGAGCTTATTGGGAAGAGGGATTACTGTATGCTGAGGCAAGAGACCCCACTCCTGGAGCCACCAGGAGGGTGGTAGTGCCACAGAAGTACAGGGAGTTCCTCCTAACTTTAGCTCATGACATCCCCCTAGCTGGACATCTGGGGCAATCCAAAACTTGGGAAAGGTTAGTGAGTCACTTTTACTGGCCCCAGATGCACCAAAAGGTGAAGGAGTTTGTCAGCTCCTGTGTTACCTGTCAGGCCAGTGGCAAGACAGGTGGCCACCCAAAGGCCCCCCTCATCCCACTACCAGTGGTGGGGGTCCCCTTTGAAAGGGTAGGTGTGGACATTGTGGGTCCTCTTGAACCTCCCACAGCCTCAGGGAACAAATTCATTCTAGTAGTAGTGGATCATGCTACTAGGTACCCTGAAGCAATTCCACTTAGGACTACTACAGCTCCTGCAGTAGCCAAGGCCCTCCTGGGTGTCTTCACCAGGGTGGGTTTTCCTAAGGAGGTGGTTTCAGATAGAGGTTCCAACTTCATGTCTGCTTACCTAACACACATGTGGAAAGAGTGTGGAGTGCAGTACAAGTTTACTACACCCTACCACCCACAAACCAATGGCCTTGTTGAGAGGTTCAACAAGACATTGAAGGGTATGATCATGGGACTCCCTGAGAAACTCAAAAGGAGGTGGGATGTCCTGTTACCATGCTTGCTTTTCGCTTACAGGGAAGTGCCACAGAAGGGAGTAGGTTTCTCACCCTTTGAACTTCTGTTTGGTCATCCTGTAAGGGGACCACTGTGTCTTGTAAAGGAGGGCTGGGAGAGGCCCCTTCAAGAACCCAAACAGGACATAGTGGACTATGTGCTTGGCCTAAGGTCCAGAATGGCTGAGTATATGGAAAAGGCATCCAAGAACCTTGAGGCCAGCCAGGAGCTCCAGAAGCACTGGTATGACCAAGAAGCTGCACTGGTTGAATTTCAACCAGGGCAACAGGTGTGGGTTTTGGAGCCAGTGGCACCAAGGGCTCTCCAAGACAAATGGAGTGGCCCTTACCCTATCCTAGAGAGAAAGAGTGAGGTCACCTATCTAGTTGACCTGGGCACTAGCAGGACACCCAAAAGGGTCATCCATGTGAACCGCCTTAAACTCTACAATGATAGGGCTGACATCACCATGCTGATGGTGACTGATGAAGAACAGGAAGCAGAGAGTGAACCACTCCCTGACCTCCTATCCTACAGCCCAAAAGATGGGTCAGTAGATGGTGTGATTTTCTCAGACACCCTCTCTGCCCAACAGCAGACGGACTGCAAGCAAGTCTTGCAACAATATGCTAGCCTCTTTTCCCTGACCCCTGGTCTGACAAGCTGGTGTACCCATGATGTGGACACTGGTGACAGTGCACCTGTCAAGAACAAAATCTATCGACAGTCAGATCAAGTCAAGGAAAGCATCAAAGCTGAGGTCAGCAAGATGCTGGAGTTAGGGGTCATTGAGCCTTCAGAGAGCCCCTGGGCTAGCCCAGTGGTTCTGGTCCCCAAACCTCATCAACAGGGTGAAAAGAGAGAGATGAGGTTCTGTGTGGACTATAGAGGGCTCAACTCTGTCACCAAGACAGATGCTCACCCTATCCCAAGAGCAGATGAACTGATAGACAAATTGGGGGCTGCCAAATTTCTCAGTACCTTTGACTTAACTGCAGGGTACTGGCAGATTGGCATGGCCCCAGGAGCAAAAGAAAAGACAGCATTCTCCACCCCTGATGGGCATTATCAGTTTACTGTGATGCCCTTTGGGTTAAAGAATGCCCCTGCCACCTTCCAGAGGTTGGTGAACCATGTCCTGGCTGGGTTGGAGTCCTTTAGTGCAGCTTATCTTGATGATATTGCTGTCTTTAGCTCCACCTGGCAGGATCACCTGATCCACCTTGGGAAGGTTTTAGAGGCTCTGCAAAGTGCAGGTCTCACTATCAAGGCATCCAAATGCCAGATAGGGCAGGGCACTGTGGTGTACTTTGGCCACCTTGTAGGTGGAGGCCAGGTACAACCCTTACAACCCAAAATCCAGGCCATCATGGACTGGATAGCTCCAACAACCCAGACCCAAGTCAGGGCATTCCTTGGCTTGACTGGGTACTACAGGAGGTTTGTGAAGGGGTATGGGTCCATTGTGACCCCCCTCACAGAACTCACCTCCAAGAAAATGCCCAAGAAAGTTAACTGGACAGTTAGTTGTCAAAAGGCTTTTGACACCCTAAAAGAAGCAATGTGCTCAGCACCAATTCTCAAAGCTCCAGATTATGCCAAGCAGTTCATAGTGCAGACTGATGCCTCTGAGCTAGGGATAGGAGCGGTCCTATCCCAGACCAATGATGAAGGCCAAGACCAACCTGTTGCGTTTATAAGCAGAAGGCTACTCCCTAGAGAGCAGCGTTGGAGTGCCATTGAGAGGGAGGCCTTTGCTGTGGTTTGGTCCCTGAAGAAGCTGAGGCCATACTTGTTTGGCACTCACTTCCTAGTTCAAACTGACCACAGACCTCTCAGATGGCTAATGCAGATGAAGGGGGAAAATCCAAAACTACTGAGGTGGTCCATCTCCCTATAGGGAATGGACTTTGAAGTGGAACACAGACCAGGGACTGCCCATGCCAATGCAGATGGACTTTCCAGGTTCTTCCACTTAGACAATGAAGACTCCATAGGACAAGGTTAGTCTCATCACCTTTCGTTTGGGGGGGGGGGGGTTGTGTGAGAAAGTGCCATCTTTCTTGCATGGTATGCCCCCACTTTTTGCTAAATTGCTGAATGTACTTTGATTGAGTGTACCCTGGGTTCCTGCCAATCAGGTGCCCAGGGCCTATGTTCCTTCCTTAAACCACACAAACTCCAAATTGGCAAACCCTAGCCACATGTCAGCCCCTGGTAAATGGTATCCTAGGTACCCAGGGCCTTGTGGCCAGGGAAGGCCTCTAAGGGCTGCAGCACTCATTGTGCCACCCTCAGAGGCCCTGTACCCTTACACACACACACTGCCTTGCCGGCTGAGTGTCTGGGTGCAGGACAAAACAAAGAGTCGACATGGCACACATCTCTGTGTGCCATGCCCATCACCTACACTGCCAAGGCATATGTCAGTCACCCCTCTGGCTGGGTGCCTTAAGCCTATGGTGTGGGCACAGGAGCAGGAGCCCTGTGCCCCTACAGTACCCGGGTCCATTCCTGGGCACTGTAAGTGCAGTGCTGCCATTTAAGAGTACATGGTGCTGAGAGCTCGTCAAACACGAGCTCCACAGCACCATAATGGCAACATTGAAGACTGGGAAGTTTGGTATCAAACTTCTCAGCACATTAAACCCACACTGATGCCAGTGTGGGATTTAATGTACTAAGCACCCCAGAGGGCATCTTAGAGATGCCCCCTCACAGCTAACCTACAATCCACGTCTGCTCTGAGGATGCCCAGGCTGCCACACAGCAGACACGTTGCTGGACCCCTGGGTGGGAGAGCCCCTGCTCTCCCGGGCCTGCAACAATGCACATCCTGGGTGAGGTGAGAAATCTCCTCCCCCAGGATGAGCAAAGGGAAGCTTCAAAGGCATACCGCCATTTGGAGTTTCCCCAGGCCACTGCAACCCCCCACTCTGGCGGGAAGCTTGGCCGGAAACCCCATACAAGGACAGGGGATGTGCCAGCCTGCCCACCCCACCCCTCAGGTGGGGGAGGCGAGGTGAAACACATCTCCGGGCTCTCGCCATCTTGAAGATGGGAGGCCCTACCCTATCAGGATTAGGCTACTGCCCCCCTCCCACAGGAGAGAGGCAGGATAGGGGGTGTACCCACCCCAGGACAGGGACCCATTGGTCCCTGGCCTTCACCTACCTGTAACGCCCCTAAATTTAGTACTTAGGGGCACCCTGAACCTTCCTCCCTTAGATTCCAGACAGAAAACTACAAGAAGAGCAAGAAGAACAAGGACCTGCCCTGCAGCTGCTAAAAAGAGAAGAAGACACCAACTGCTTTGGCCCCAGCCCTACCGGCCTGTCGACTCTCGAACCTGCACCAGCACGGCATCTCTCGTGGCCAGCAACCTCACCAACCCCGGAGGACCTGGCTACCTTTTGGCTCTAAGCCCCTGGGACTCCCATGAGTAGAGGCTCTACTCAGAAACCTATCTCTAACCCCTGGCAGCAGCCCGGAACCGCGAACCCAGCACACTCTGCACCAGCCAAGCCTGGCCAGTGCCGGAGTGAACAAAGACCCTGAGGACGACCCCACGGCGACTGTGACCCCGAGTCCGGCACCCAAGGACCCCCCTCGACATTCCGGAAGAAGCCTGCAGCCTCAGAACAGAGTGCCACCCCAACCGCGATCAACAAGAGGGTAAGATTCCGACATCAAAAGGCACCCCTGCACCCGGCGCCCTGTGCCCAATCCCGGGGTACCCACCTAACCTACAACTACCCAACTTACCTCTCGAAGTGGTGGTGGCATCTGAAGCATCCTCGTCCCCGAGCTTGCAGCCTTTTTCCAAACCGGAACATTCCCATTGACTTCCATTGAGCGCCCGAAGGCTCAAAAGCACCCTGCACCCAGCCGCCCGAGTGGCCCTGGCAGTGCACTCTCTACACTAACCTACGTCCCCACTTGCCCTGAGTAAGTGACCAGGAGCCCAGCTCCCACAGCCGCGTGGCTTGCCAGACAGCAGCCACCAACCAAGGCCCCCCTATCCCTCATAGGATAACATTGGGCCTAACTCTCTCTGCACCCGGCCGTCCTGAAACCGCTGAGGGTGAACCAACTGTGCCTACCTGACACTGGGGGACCCCTGAGTCTATGCCCGGAATTTCAACTCTGCCAGTCGAGTACTTACCCTTAAACCGCTAACTTCATTTTCCTCATAGGGTAACATTGACTGGCTTTTTCTTGAAAAATCTTCTAAGTGTGAACTTTTCAAAACTGCAAATATTCACTAAAAATCAGCCAAGTGACAAAAACGAATTTACTCACCTGCTCCTAGGTGGGCTCCCAGTGCTGGATCTTGGTGCCCAGCCCTGACTCTGAAAAGTGTCCACAACTATACTTACCTCTAACCCATTTTTCTCCCGTAGGAAACCATTGTCTGCTTTTCTGTGAAATTTCTTCTAAGTGTCTACTTTTGCAAATTTGAAATATTCTTCTAAAATCGTACCATTTCTGCAAACGAAATTACTTACCTGTTTTTGATAAGGACCCCAGTCCTGGGTCTAGGTACCCAGTCCTGGATTACTAAAGTAACGATAAAGTACTCTACCTGCAATTTGAATTTCTTGCCATAGAGATCCATTGAATGTTTTCTTTGAAATATTTTCTAAGTGCTAACTTTTGAAATAGCTAAATATTATTTAAAAATCATTACAGTTAAGTCGACTTTCATCACTTGATTCTGAATACTAACCCAGGGCTGGATCTAGGAGCCAGACCTGGAATTCCAAAAGTAATCTGAAAAGTAATTTATTACAAATAACCTGAATTTACCATTGAGCTCAATGCATTGTTATGTTTAAGAAATAGGATTGTTTATTGCAACCAACTGTGACTGTTTACAAAAATTTATTGCTTAAGGCAAAAGTATTTATATTCAACCTCTCATTCTGAGAAAGTATATTTTTATCCCCTTTGTGGTTCTAAAAATAAAACAAGCATATATTTTATATATATAAACCATTGGCCTAGAGTTCAGTTATTGAGTGTGTGAAACCATTTGCTGACTGAGTGTGTACAATAAATGCTTTACACTGTCCTCTGGTACTGCCTTACTGCTCGACCAAGCTACCACTTTTGAGAGTAAGGTCATACCTAACTTTGACCTCTATCAGCCTCTGGGGGACTGTGGACTCTGTACACCCTGTACCTATTAGGGAACAGTATATACAGAGCCACTTTCTCACAAAGGCAACATTGCCTATTGCGGGGCGCTGTCTAGTGCTTTTACGATTGTTGTCAGTCTGTGTGCGCACATTTTTATTATTGCCTCTGTATTATGTTGCTGCCAGCATGAACATTCTGGGGAATGGAGCGAGGAACATTGTTATAAGAGCCTTTTCTTATAAGGCAAGGCAACATTGCCTATTGCGGGGCGCTGGCTCGTGCTTTTACGATTGTTGTCAGTCTGTGTGCGCACATTTTTATTATTGCCTCTGTATTATGTTGCTGCCAGCATGAACATTCTGGGGAATGGAGTGAGGCACATTGTTATAAGAGCCTTTTCTTATAAGGCAAGGCAACATTGCCTTTTGCGGGGCGCTGTCTCGTGCTTTTACGATTGTTGTCAGTCTGTGTGCGCACATTTTTATTATTGCCTCTGTATTATGTTGCTGCCAGCATGAACATTCTGGGGAATGGAGCGAGGCACATTGTTATAAGAGCCTTTTCTTATAAGGCAAGGCAACATTGCCTATTGCGGGGCACTGTCTCGTGCTTTTAGGATTGTTGTCAGTCTGTGTGGGCACATTTTTATTATTGCCTCTGTATTATGTTGCTGCCAGCATGAACATTCTGGGGAATGCTGCGCTCAGTCTCCGTTAAGGCTGTTGCCTTTGCGGTGTCTCAGGGAGTTGTTAACTGGTGGATGCGCTCATAAAGACGCGCCAGCATCCAGTGTTTGACAATAGCATGTGTATAGCTGGCGATTGGCACCACGCCGCGTTAATTGGCTTCCTGCTTTGCTGAACAATTAATGTACCTACAATTCTATAGCAAGGTCTTTGGCAGACGTCTCACTGGCGCCGTGTGTGTTTCTTTACTTAAGAAGTGCAGTGGGAATGAATCTCGCCAGTGTTTAGTTGGACTCATGTGTCTTCTATATTTTTTTCTTCACTTTTGGAAACTGCTTTTGTGATATGTGTTAAGGCTACGTTATAGTCTGCTTTTTGAATATGAAATTAGTGGGCATCTAGTTTTGTTCGTCACGTTCGGATTTGTGGTTTACCACTATTGCAGTATAACAGTGCTGTGCAGCGTTACAGAAACCTGCTGTGTTTAGTTTGCGGCCTTGGCACAGTATCCACTGGGTACTAGGCTTCTATTATAAAGTAATAAAGGTCAGTACTGCAAGCGGCCTCCCTGTTTTTGTGATGCTACGTGTCAAAGTACCTTGCTTTTAAAATAAGCTCCTGCAAACAACGTTTTGCATGTGCCTTCCCTTGAAATGTACCCTCCTGTGTAAATTCACTAAAGCTATTACTAATAGAGCTACTTAGCAACAGCGTGCACAAGTAAAAATACCTGCAAAGGGATTGCGTTTACATATTAATATACATAGGTGCATATTATAAACGTCTGCAGTTAAAATTATGTCCGCTTTATCAGCAGGAAAGCCTTGATAATATGCCGTAGAGAATCACCATAGAAGCTCATGTTCACACCAAAACATGGGCTTGTATGGGGATTCTCTACGTCATATTATAAACGTTGGAAAATTTGTATTTAGAAGGCTTTTCCAAAGTTGCGATCTACATTCTTAATTTTAGCACTTTTGCGTTACATATATCGCGCTGTATTTCATACCGCTGTTACATTAGTAACATGCTTTATGGTGGGAGCGAGGCACATTGTTATAAGAGCCTTTTCATATAAGGCAAGGCAACATTGCCTATTTCGGGGCGCTCTCTCGTGCTTTTACGATTGTTGTCAGTCTGTGTGCGCACATTTTTATTATTGCCTCTGTATTATGTTGAACATTCTGGGGAATGGTGCGCTCAGTCTCCGTTAACGCTCATAAAGACGCGCCAGCATCCAGTGTCTCACAACAGCATCTGCTTAGCTGGCTCGTGGCGCCACACCGCGTTAATTGGCTTCCTGCTTTGCTCGACAATTAGTGTGCTTCCAACTCCTAACAAGATCTTTGGCAGCCGTCTAACCGGCGCCATGTGTGGTTCTTTTCTTAGGAAGCGCAAGGGGGATGAATGTTGGATTAGTTGTTTTTATGTCACTGCTAAATTTGTCTTTTTTTTCCCTTTCAGTCTTATAGGAACTGCTTTTGTGATATGCGTTGAATGTCCAATGTACTTTGCTTTTAATATACATTAATTGGGCATCTAGTTTTGTTCGTCATGTTCGGGTTTGTGGTTTAGCAAATTTATCTGCATGAAGTGCGGTTGAATTACTCTTCATAAAGGGCTTATGGCAAGTATCGTGTGCTACTAGTTTTGGGTGATCTCCCTTGATAAGGTCTTTATTGTTTGGGTGTTAGCTTTTTGATGCCTTTCGCACTGAGCCGTGCTTTCGTGGCAATGTGAACTATCAATATTGTTACACTGTGTTTTTTCCTAATTCTGCTAGAGTACATTGCTTAATTACTTATCCGCACTACTTATTCGTCTACTATAGGGCCTCTATGTTACCTCTGTGTTACCTTAGTACAGTACACTGCTTAATTATTTTCCCGCACTACTTAGCAGTCTAGTATAAAGCCTCTGTATTAGCTATGTGTTATGTTAGCGGTGGACTGCAAAGGTCTATGGATTCCTCTGCACCCTTCATAGCAGCGCTGATGTCTTGCGGTGGCTTTCACAATTAAAGCTGCTTTTTTGCATTTAGCCGTTTTTTTCTTCAGTTATGTTCTTTGTGTCTATTCCGATATACTGTACGCCTTCATATCAGTTTCCAGCAAACAGCTGATCTGCTATGTGAGATCCTGCGGAATAGTAGCTCAGCCTGCGTTAAAACTGTTGCTTTTGCGGTGTGTGAGGCAGTTGTTGGCTTTTGGATAACTTCTTTATAACGCGGCAGCATCCAGTGTTTGCCAATAGCTTTACTTGAAAAGTGCAGGGAAAATGAATCTTGCTTTAGTGTTTAGTTGGGCTCATGTGTCTACTATATTTGATATTTTTTTCCTTGCTTACAGAAACTGCTTATGTGATATGTGTTAAGGCTACAATATACTCTGCTTTTTAAATATGAATTTAGCGGCCATCCACTGTTGTTCGTCATGTTCGGATTTGGGGTTTATCGCTATTGCAGCATAACAGTGCTGTGCAGCGTTACAGAACTCTATTGTGTTTAGCTTGCGCCCTTGGCACAGTATCTACTGGGTACTATGCTTCTATTGTAAAGCATTAAACATCACTACTGCAAGCGGCCTGCCTGTTTTTCTGATGTTACGTGTTAATGTGCCTTGCTTTTATTAGGAGCTCCTGCAAACAATGTTATACATGTGTCCTCCCTTGAAATGTACCCTCCTGTGTAAATTCACTAAAGCTATTACTAATACAGTTACTTAGCTACCGTGTACACAAGTAAAAAACACCTGCAAAGGGATTGCGTTTAAATATGAATATCTATAGGGGCATATTATAAAGGTGTGCAGTTAAAATTATTGCGGCTTTATCGGCAGGAAACTGCTGCTAAAGCAGCGATAATGGCCTTGATAATATGCCGTAGAGAATCAGCATAGAAGCTCATGTTCCCACCAAAACATGGGCTTCTATGGGGATTCTCTGCGTCATATTATCAAGGCCATTATTGCCGCTTTAGCAGCAGTTTTCTGCCGATAAAGCGATGATAATTTTCCCGGCAGACCTTGACAATATGCTCCATAGTATTCTGTTTGATGTCTGATATTGTTGCCTGCTCCTTCGTGGTACGAAAGGGGGGACACTACTATACACCTTTGCTGCTTATTGGGACTTGGCGGCCTTTACACACTGTGCACATGGTATTGGCCTTTTCTATAAAATACACCAAATTTTTAGTTGAAAGGAGTCCGTCCATATTAGTGGTACTACACACAAACACGTAGTTCGGCTGGTGTTCGCGTTCGTCATGTTTTTCACCATTCCTGCATACCTTATATATTTTCCTTAATACTATATACATTTGGCTGAAATACGTGCTTTGGTGTTACACCGTATTCAGGAACTCGGTCTCCAGATTTACAATGACCACATGCTGTTTGTAGCACCTGCCTATCTTCACACCATCGCCATGCATTTCCTTTACTGTGTGTTTCCCCATTTTATGGCTCTTCCTCATGGCTATCGTGCTTTCAATGCTCTATTTAAACGCGATGCATCAAACATTCTTCAGGACGCCGGAGCTGTGGTAGACATTGTACGAGCTATATATTCGACTACCTACTGCTGTTTTTGTGGTGAGTTTTAGCGGAGTTTTATTTTATGTATTTATTTTACTGTTCGTCATTATTGTGCATTCTTATAATGCTTGCCAATTGCGCATTCTTTTTTGCTAATTACATGTGTGGCCTATTGGAACTTTCCTGTTAACGTTCCTTTTACAATACTATTTATTTGTATGTTATGCTGCTTTAGTAAAACACTACGTTATTGCACATATATTACTTTGCCAAAAGTACCGTAAAGCTACTCGCACGTAAACAGGCATGCACACGCGACGTGTTAGGAGGCCCTATGGGAAGCCGTTCATGTCAAAATTACAGATTTCCATATAAGGCACCTCCTGAAATGCATAGAGCGCTCCAAAATAAATTTCACACACACCAGGATGAATGTAAACTGTGTCAAAACAAATATGAAACCTGGCAGAGTGAATGTGCTACTTAGTGATTAATATGAATAATACACACTCAGAATTGAATAAGAGATATAATGAAATATATATCAGTCAAACTAAAATGAATATGGCCCTCACTGTAAATAATATAGCTATCACTGAAGCGAATGCAATAAGCATCAAGAAGAATTGGACATTTCTTGAATTGACGTACATATGCCAAGATGAATATGACGTACATTGAAATGTATATTACAGATTGAAATGGGTATAAGTTACTGAAATGAATATGTTATATTATGAAAATAATATTATGCACATTGAAAATAATATAACATACACTGAGATGAACATTACACATGTTGCAATGAATATGAATTGCTTTGAAATTAATGTTACTCAGATTGCAATGAATATGAGAGATACAGAAATTAATAGGAGATGATTTAAAATAAATATGGCTTGTGTTGTAATTAATATAAGCCCTATTGAATCGAAATTGGTAAGCTTTAAAATGAGTATGACCAAAGCTAAAATTCTCATGACATCCATCAAAATTAATATGGCATGCCTTGAAAATAATATGATATATATTCAAATAAATATAATATATATTAAAAAGGGTCAGTTGCATCTTAAAATGAACATGACAAATGTTAATATGAATATGACATCCATTGAAATAAATATAACATTGATTGAAAGAAATAGGACACATTACAATGAATATGGCATGTGTTGATATAAATATAAGCTTTATTAAAACAAATTTGCCATGATTTAAAATGAATATGAGTAATGTTGCAATTAACATGACATTTATCACAATGAATATGGCTTGCACTAAAAAAAGTATGATTCACATTAAATTGAATATGATATGTGTTGAAATGGATATGACTCATGTTAACATTAAAAAAAGAAGTATTCATATGAATGTGATATTCAGTGAAAGGAATATGTCACATGCTAAGATGAATGTGACATGTGTTGAAATGAATATGAGTCTCATTTGAATAAATGTTACTTGCTTGAAAATGAATATGACCAATGCTGAAATAAACTGGCCTCTGGCAAAATAAATATGACATGCTTTGAAATGTTTATGATAAGCATTGAAATGAATATCACATATTTTGAAATGGATATGACTCATGTTAAAATTAATATGACACATTGTATTATTAATATTACATCCACTGAATTGAATATGACATGATTTAAAAGTAATGTAACACATATTAAAATGAACATAATATATGTTGAAATGAATATAAACTTTATTGAAATGAATTTGACATGTTTTAAAATGAATATAAGTAAAGTTAAAATAAACATGACATTTATCAAAATGAATACGGCTTGCATTGAAAGTAATATGATACGCATTGACACGATCATAATATGTGTTGAAATGGTTATAATTCATGTTAAAATCAATCTAAGATATGTTAATATCAATGAAACATCAATTGAAAGGAATATGACACATGCTAAGATGAATATGACACAAATTGAAATTAATATGAGCCCCTTTGAAATTAATTCAGCATGCCTTAAAATGAATATGACCCATGCTGAAATTATAATGAAACTTGCAAAATGAATATGGTATGCTTTAAAATGAATATGATACACATCAAAATTAATATTGCCTCTATTGAAATTAATATGGCTTATTTTGAAATATGACACATGTTAAAATTATTATTGCAGATACTCCGGAGCTCTGCATCGTTAACGAGACCTCCAGGAGTTTACTGAGGGGACCCGCTGGACAAAGCCACCGTCATTGACACCAAACATTGCCTGCTGACGAAACCCGCATGACATTGAGAGAAAAAGAACCAAAAAAGTGACTACGTCCAAAGGTAAAGTTTTGACCGGCCCAAACCCCCAAGTGCATCTGATCCGCTCTTCATCATGGTGGGCCTGAATTTTGACTTGGTCCTGGTCTGGTGCATCCACATAGCTGCAATTAGCACTTTTAACTTTTTGCCGCTAGAAAGCACAGTTTTACATTTAATCTTTGAAAATGTATGTCTCCAGTTCCCTACATTGGATCTTTGTCATTTTGGTGTCATTTTAATCATAAAAATATTTCCTATTTTAATAAATTGGTGTTGGACTTTTATTGTCTGTAGTGTCTTTCTTATTTAGTGTATTGGTGCTTTACACACCTGTCTCCTAAGATAACTTTGCCTGCTCGTAGCCAGCTATCAAGGGTTGAGCAGGGGAATAACTTATCAAGACCTTGACTGGGCCTTATATTGTTATTGTGGTGTTAATACTAGCAGTAGATACCTACTTTCACCTACTACCAAACCACCATCCAACAATCGCACACCCCAATCCATTGCTGGCCTTGCTCGGCAGGCCCCACGATGCAGCCAAGGAGGGAGAGAGTCTGTGGCATGCACACAGTTGGCATGGGAGGAGATCCGTAGAAGGCTGGGTTGCCCAATACTCTATTCCACTGAACAATCCTTGCATCACTTCACTTTAATACTGCTGACTAAAGACAAAGTTGTCCTGTAGAGGTTGACTAAATGGGGGATCCACTGACTAAGTAAGCTATTCCATACCATCCAATTTTTAGGTTTCCCAAAAGCTGATTTGCCCCTGATGGGCACAATCACCTACTTTTGCTTTCGTGCATTGAGTGGAGAGCACTATCATCTGTTTCCTGAGGAGCTGCTGAATCCAAGATATTAACCATGTTCTTAAATCAGGCGTGCAATGTCTGTAGGGCTAAAAGGGCTTTAGGTCCCTTCTTTCGTGTGTCTCAGCCCGGGCTGCTGCAGCTCCAGCTGCTGGGGCAGATAAGTGCTAAAAGTACTGGCTTTAGGTGATTCCACTTATTTCTGTACTGGTTGGGACATCAAAATACTGGTGCTGCCGGTAGACATCCTGTCAGCTGGCAATCCGAATCAGGAGACTGAAAGTTTGTTGCAGGATCAGCACTTCATTTATTTACTCCATTCTCAATCCCTGATTGATGCCATAATAGCAATAGTTTAGCTTATATCTGAAACCCTAGGGCAGCCGTCAATTCAAAGGTGAGTTACTCCAGGTGCCTGGGATTACATCCTGCATTCAGACAACTCACTCCTCATTCTCACCCTTCACTTTTACGATCACCCTGCACTCACAGCAGTCCCACAGCACTCACACTGCTCACCAGGCACTCAAATTCCTTCACCCTCCTCCTACCCTGCACTCACACTTGCACACCGCTCACCCTGCACGTACATGACACTCCACTCACTTGTAACTTTCACTGCTCACCCTACACTCACAGTGATCACACTGCACTCATGCTGTTACCCTGCACTCATACCATTCACCCTGCTCCTAACCTGCACTCATACTTGCACACCGCTCACCCTGCACGCATATAACACTCCACTCACCTGTAACTTTCACTGCTCACCCTACACTCATAGCAATCACACTGCACTCACGATGTTACCCTGCACTCATACTGTTCATCCTTCACTTACCCTTCAATCACACAAGCACACTGCTCACCCTGCACTCACAGCGACCACACTGCACTCATTCTCCTTGCTTTGAACTCAAGCCGTCCTCCCTCACCTTACCCTGCGGTCACATGAGCACACTGCTCACCCTGCACTCACAGTGAATACACTGCACTCATGCCACTCACCAATTACTCACGCTTTTCAGCCTGCACTTACACGATCACACTACTCACCTTGCACTCATTTGATGCTTCACTCACCTGTCACTCTCATGGCTCACTCTGCAATCTTACTCAAACAAACACATCAATCACTATGCATTAATTCCTCTCACTCTGTTCTTTCACCTGCACCTAAACTCATCTGTCACATCACTCACCCTGCAGTCACTCCTCTCACCCTCTTCTCACACTGTCACTGTGCCCCCACAGCCGGTCGCTCCTCTCCACTGCTCTGCCTGCCTGTCGCTGCCTGGCACCTGCCCACCCTGTGACTACCGCCTGACGCCACTCACCTGGTTTCACGCCGCCGCCGCCTCCTGCCTGCTGCCTGCTGCTTCTCAGGTACCGCCTGTCGCTTTCCTGCCGCTGCTGCCCCTCCTCGCCCGCTGACCGCCGCCGCTGCCCCGGTCACTTCAGCTCCGTTTTCCCGCCGTTTCCGCCGCCGCTGCCCCGCTCTCCTCCTTCCTGCTCCCGCCTCCGCCTGCAGTCCCGCTTCCCCTCACTGCCCATTGGCCAACCCGCTCCCGCCTCCCAGCTGACCCTCCCTCCCGGCTCCTTATTTATGACGCCCCCTGAGCGACCGCGCGCAGCGGGAGCGCCGAATGAGCGCCGAAGGTGGCCAAAGGTAAGCCCGTCTGCGCCCGTCTACGCCTGGACCGCGCCCAGCGCCAGACCCCCTGGCCCCCGCGCCCGCCAACCCCCCGCAGGACCTACGACTTCGCTACGCTCATCGCACTCAAAACCGCCCGAGCCCCCGGATGCTACCGAGCGTCCCCGCGACGCACCCATGGACCCTTCGTCTGCCGATCCTGCAACTTCTCCTGCCTCCAAACAGGCACCACGCCCACCAAGACGGACAACAGCAACCACCTCAAGTGCATCCTGATCAACACCCGCTCTGTCCACAGACACGCCGTGGAACTCTGGAACCTCCTCGACACCGCATCTCCAGACGTCGCCTTCCTCACGGAAACCTGGATGAACGCCTCCTCAGCCCCCGACATCGCCATAGCCATCCCGGACGGCTACAAGATCATCAGGAGGGATCGCAACAACCAGACCGGAGGGGGCATCGCCATCGCTCACAAAAGCACCATTCGCATCTCGACTGACTCCACCGACGCATTCAACACCGCCGAATACCTGCACTTCCAGATCCACACCGACCCCAAGACGACCCTCAGAGGCACCCTCATCTACAGACCCCCGGGACCACGCGCACAGTTCTGCGAAGACATCACACACTTCATCAGCCCTCACGCCCTCCCCTCCGCCGACTACATCCTCCTCGGGGACCTCAACTTCCACCTGGAGAACAACAACGACCGCAACACGACCACCCTGCTGGACAACCTCGCCAACCTCGGACTCCAGCAACTGGTCAACACCCCCACCCACTACGCCGGCCACACGCTCGACCCCCTCTTCTCATCCAGCAAGCACGTCACCTTCAGCCACTGCACCGGACTCCACTGGACTGACCACAGCTGCGTCCACTTCAGCTTCAAGAAGAACACGGTCCACCACCACCCGAAGCAGGTTCCCCACAGAAACTGGAGCAAGATCACCGTCGACCAGCTCACCACCTCCCTCAGCCAGAACCCACCGGTCAGGACAACGGACCCTAACACAGCAGCCCTCGACCTCACGCAGTGGCTGACCTCCTGTGCCAACGACCTCGCCCCACTGAAGAACCCACTCACCAGGCCCAGAAGCAAGAAGGCCCCCTGGTTCACCGACGAACTCAAGGATTCCAAGAAGGCCTGCCGCACCCTCGAGAAGGCCTGGCTCCTCTACAAGACCACCGACAACATGACCGCCCTCAAACTCGCCACCCGCAGACATCACCAGCTCACCCGCACCACCAAGAAGAAATCTTTGAAGGAACGACTGTACAAGAACGCCCATGACAGCAAGGAGCTCTTCAACATCGTCAAGGAGTTCTCCAACCCCAGCACCGGCAACAACGACATCACTCCCTTGCAGGACCTCTGCGACTCCCTTGCCTCGTACTTCCACCGCAAGATCGCCGTCATCCACGACAGCTTCGGCGTTCCACCCCCGCACCCATCGACCGAACCTACGCACCCCGCCACTATCCTCCAGACATGGACCGAAGTGACCCCCGAAGACACGACACGCATGATGAACACCATCCACTCCGGATCTCCGACCGACCCATGCCCCCACCATGACTTCAACAAGGCCGCCTCTACCATCGCACCCCACCTCCGAGACATCATCAACGCCTCCTTCGACACAGCCACCTTCCCGGAGAGCTGGAAGCACGCCGAGCTCAGCGCACTACTGAAGAAACCAACAGCGGACCCGACCGACCTCAAGAACTTCCGCCCCATCTCGCTCCTTCCCTTCCCTGCCAAAGTCATCGAGAAGGTCGTCAACAAGCAGCTGGCCGCCTTCCTCGAGACGAACGGATCCCTCGACCCATCGCAATCCGGATTCAGAGCCAACCACAGCACCGAGACCGCCCTCATCGCAGCCACCGACGACATCCGAGCCCTGCTCGACAAAGGTGAAACTGCGGCACTCATCCTCCTTGACCTCTCCGCAGCATTTGACACTGTCTGCCACCGCACCCTAGTCCAACGCCTCAACGACACCGGCATCCAGGGGAATGCTCTGGAATGGATCATCTCATACCTCTCCGGCAGAACACAGAGAGTACGCCTCCCTCCGTTCCGCTCTGAGGCCACCGAAGTCATCTGCGGCGTCCCGCAAGGATCGTCGCTCAGCCCTACTCTCTTCAACATCTACATGAAACCCCTCGCTGCCATCGCACGCCAACACAACCTCAACATCATTTCCTATGCCGATGACACCCAGCTGATTCTCTCCCTCACCAGAGACCCCGACACCGCCAAAGCCGGCCTACACGAAGGGATGAAAGATGTCGCCGAATGGATGAACATCAGCCGCCTGAAGTTATACACGGACAAGACAGAAGTCCTCATCCTGGGACCGTCGCCCTCCGCATGGGACGACTCCTGGTGGCCCCCGGCCCTGGGCACCGCACCCAAGCCAACGGACCACGCACGCAACTTGGGCGTCAGCCTGGACTCCTCCCTATCGATGACCAGACAAGTCAACGCCGTCTCCTCATCTTGCTTCCACAACCTCCGCATGCTCCGCAAGATCTTCCGATGGATCCCGACCGAGACCAGGAAGACTGTCACCCAGGCCCTCGTCACCAGCAGACTAGACTACGGAAACACCCTCTACGCCGGTACAACAGCCAAGCTTCAGAAAAGACTTCAGCGTATCCAGAACGCCTCCGCCCGTCTCATCCTGGACGCCCCCCGACGCAGCCACATCTCGAGCCACCTGAGAGACCTGCACTGGCTCCCTGTCAACAAGAGGATCACGTTCAGACTCCTCACCCACGCACACAAATCCCTCCACGACCTGGGCCCAAGGTACCTCAACGACCGCCTGACCTTCTACACGCCCACCCGACAGCTACGATCCGCGAACCTCGCCCTCGCCGTCGTCCCTCGCATCCAGAGAGCCACCGCCGGAGGAAGATCCTTCTCCTACCTGGCGGCTAAGACATGGAACTCCCTGCCCGTCCACCTGCGGCTGACCCAGGACCACCTCGCCTTCAGGAAACAGCTCAAGACCTGGCTGTTCGAGCAGTAGCAGACCCCCTCCCCCAAGCACCTTGAGACCCTTCCGGGTGAGTAGTGCGCGATATAAATTCCATGATTGATTGATTGATTCACATCGCTCACTGTGCACTGATAGGTACTCCTTTCATTCAGGCAGCTCACCATTCACTCACATGGGCACAGCCGTCACCCTACACTCACACCATGCAAATAAGCACAGCACTCACTCTGCACTCACACCACTCACCTGCACTTCCTCTTCGCATCCTGCACTCACACAGACAAACCTCTCAGCCTGCATTCCATATAGGCAATCTGTTCATCCTGCCTGCACACACCACTCACTCTGCAGTAACTCCTCTCACCATGCACTTACCCGTCACTCTCACAGACCACCCTTCATTTTCACCGCTCACCCTGAACCACACACAGGTACACCACTCACCCTGCATTTAAACTGCTCATACCACCCTGCATTCACTTCTCTCACTCTGCACGCACTCCTCTCACCCGACACTCACATGGGCCCTCCTCTAACATTGCATTTAGCTCACCCAACCCTCGCATTGGCACATTTCTTACCCTACACTCGCACCACTCACGCTGCACTCCTTCATACTATTCACCATCACCAAGCACTTAAATGATCATACCTCTTATCCTGCACATATGAAAATGACACAACTCTCAAGAATATAAACATATTTCTATAAAGGCACCCACAGAATACCTGCTCTTTCCAAAGTAGTAAATGCCTACTAAATTCCATCCGCAACAACGGGGCTGGTGCAAGAGGGGAGAGCGGACTGAGAATGTGGGAGGTACAAGGTTTGGCACACAATCCTCAATCCAGCACCATATCCAAAGCCTCAGCCCTACAATGGGAGGCTTTGAGGTGTGATTAAGGATTGTGAGACATCTTCAGCCATTCCTAGTTTTCCATTCACCACAATGCTTCATTCTGGGACATGTGGTGTTTCTTTACATTGTAAGTTGGGTCTCAAAAACCCAAAATGCAAAGTGTTACATTATAAAATCCATGGTTGCTGAAGAATTCAAGCATTTTATTAGATCAGTTGGATGCTGTGATATTACATGTTGTATGTAGATTAGTTATTTTCCAATACTGTAACTGTTTGATCCACACGTGAAACCAAATATAAGTCCTGTACAGCTATTTTAAGGAAGTGCACTTTTTATTCACATCATACTTGTACCAAAAATTGACAAGGCAATATATTATCATTTTTGGATAGCGTGTACAGAATATGTTTTTATTAAGCTTCACTTAAAGGAAAGGCAGGTATAGCAGAAGCAGCCGAGCAAGCTAATCTAACACAATAAAAGCAGATTGACTAATGGAAGTGTGAGTGGCAGTGTGTCTGTGTGTGAGTGTGACAGAGTACTTATGTAGGAGAGAGTGCAAGACATATAATGAGAATGTGTGTGTGAGAGAGTCTGTGAGTGTATATGTCTTATGTGTGCAAGTGTGCTTCCGGAGATTATTCTTGCCTTATTGACAAGGGCACTAACAGCATATGGATGGGATGTGTTACCTATGGCAAACTGCAGGCCCTGATATGCTTCTATGAAGACACCATCATTGGCTGAGGGGACTTGAACTGTCTAACTGAGAAAGCCAATTGCCCAGTCATACCCAACGGCTGGGACACAGAAAACACGCCGCCACACATGATGCATGTGATTCTTAGCATATTGGGTACCCCTGACATGACATGAAATTCTGTCACTGTCATATTGAAAGTACTCCTTGGCATAAGGGGTTCACCCATGAAATAATGATGACCTTGGTATAGTGGAAGTCATTTCTGACTTAAGACATTTGAAAAAAATGTGGTCTGCTATGAGGAAAGGCCAGGTTTCCCTGTTGCACCATGAAAGTACTGGAATATTTCATGGATGCCCTATAAGGGTCTGTGGTGTTTTAGCAAATTTTATCCCAAACCTTTCAAAAACATTCTCAGACCAGAAATCTACTCTCCCTTAAATCATCTACAAGAAATCTGTTAACTTGTTTTTGCTTGCTGGAATTTGGGGGAAGTATCACACCTCACCAGTAACATAGATCTTTTCCCTCATATAATGGCTAAGAGGTTAGCTCTGACCCCATTTCTGGAAATGCTTGTCCTGCCCAATTGCTGGGGTCAGGACTGCTGTTAGGGTGAAGGGACTAATGCAGCTGCACCTGGCGTTGACTCTGGTGGGGGCGCTGAATTTTTTGTCTAGTGGCTGTTTTGACTCACTGCAAAGTAGCGCAGAGGGTTAATGTGCCTGTTGCAAAGAATGCGTACCATGCAGGTCACACAACTGAGTGTGAGTGAACTGTGAGTTACACTATAAAAAAATGAAATGTACATCAGAGAAAGGCTAATGAAAGATGTAGTGCAGTATTGGAGAGTGGTAGTGAGGGAATACTTTGAGAAGGATGTTATAAGAGCGGAGATCACCAAAAAAGCCTGTGGTAACTGGTGCCACCAGTTCTCGAGCTGGCCCTGGCTGGGAGTCTTAGCTCCCCCACAGTTTGGGTCTAGTTGCGCCCCTGTCTTAAATGCACAGACGGCTAGACAACTGGTAACCAAGCTCTACTCCTCCATACAGGCCGAGCTCTCAACACTAAGGCCTAGTACCAAGGTGCTGTGGGATGTGGACCTGGCAGATCTAATTACGGATAAGGAGTGGCCTTAATGTTGTAGCAAAATTGAGGAGCTATCTCCGTCGGCATATTTACACCGGACATACCATACTCTCCTCAAACTGATCACTCACAAATTACAGGCCACTCCAGGTGTGTAAGGTGTAACGCACTATAAGTGGGCTTCCTGCACCTGAACTGAGAATGCCCACTGCTTGCTAGCTACTGGGGCAAAGTATTTCATGTTCTCGGAGCTATACTAAGGTCACGCCGTGTGACGGTTCACATTGATGGCACTACTGTTGGCAAAGAGGCGTGTGTCATGTATGATGGGTAGGGATCACATACCTACTTTGAGGACCTGGTAGCATGATATGATACACTACAATGACCAACTGGAACTCTACTCTTCCACTATTCTCCATTGTGTCCAACCCAACAACATGTGGGGCCCATTGCAAGCTTACTTGTTAAATCATGAAATCAATGTCATCGAAATCCATTAAAAATGTGGCCCAACATGCAGAATGTGGGAGGGATGATTGCGTGATGGGAATGTACATACACATTGATTCCTGGACAAAAGCTCTAAATGTAATAGTACCCGAAGCGCCATCTTGGCCCCATTACAGCTTTGATTAATGCCTTTGTGCTTTGGAGGTGCCATCCTTATGTGTGAAAAAGATGTTCTGGGAAAAGAAGGATCCTGCTGGACTGTTAATGTATTAAATGACATGCTGCCCCATGTGTTAAGGTGCTGTCATTTACTGCAGGAAAGTGTGCTGTTTTGCATACAGTTGATATAACACAAAAGCTAATTTAAAAATGAATTGAAACATTTTCGTTACAAATGGTTTAAATATGTCAAATCTTGAAATTTATATAACTATCAATGAAGCAAATAATACTGTTGTTAAAATTAATATGGGCATCACTGAAATTGGATATGAATCACATTGAGTTGCATAGAGTACTGAATGAACTGGATAAGGACGTGAATGAATTGGATATGGTGAGCTGTGTGTATAACATGTACTGAAAAGCACATGACACTGACAGCCAATCACAGTGGACTTCAATGCAAGTTGCAGAGCTCACTTGTGGTCCTGCCCCCACCCTTGCACTCCTTCCCATAATTCTTTGCAGTACTTCTTTGTGCACGCAGCACGTGTTTCCTTTGGTAGGCCTCCCTAATTGTGCAGAGGCTTTTGCTCGAAATTGGCACTGATCAACTGCGTGCCAGTGCCCAACAGCCACTCCACTCAACAAACCCAGCCCCTCCCAGACTTCAGAGCCCTGCAGCCCCGGTGCTCCGTCACAGCAGCAAGAACAGAAATTCGGACTGCAAGCAACGGGTATGTAGACACAGAGCAGAGGCGCAACTAGAGCCAAATTTTAGGGTGGGAAAGCTAAGAAAATTTTTCGAGGGGGGCTGAAACTTTAAGCAATAGGCACAGTGGAGCTGATTTACGGGGGAGGGCGGAGCTGAATATTTAAGCAATAGGCAGAGTGGAGCTGCTGGGGCTCTTGGAAGGGCTGAAACAACAGCGAGGCCTCATTAACATGCAAATGGTCTTTTTAAAGACCTGTGAAGTGCTCGGGCGCGGCTGTGTGTGTGCCGGGAAGCTCTCATATCCCGGGCTGCCACACACGACGGGGGCAGGGGCGTAACACAGGCCCCCGCAGCCCCCGCGTTGCGGGGGGCCCCCGCGCTCCAGGGGCCCCCTCACTTCATCATGAATAAAATGGTGCGCAGTGCGCACGCATGCCCGGACTCTTGTTAAATTGAATGGTGCGCACGGTGACGGGACACACGCCTGGGCCCCGGACGGGCCTCTGAGCCTCTTAATTAATTAAATGGTGCGTGGGCCCGGCCGGGCCTCTGAGGCTCTTTCTATTAAATGGTGGGTCAGGGTGGGTGCGTGCGGCCACGTGGGTGGGGCAGGGCTGGTGACAAATGCCCTGATTGAAGTTGTCTTGCGCATTGAGCATGCGCAATTTCAAAGTGCGTAGGAGCGTGGCATCCCAGGACCCATTCTAGCTCCTATGCTACAGACTGAGAAGGACTGTCCGACCTGCCATTATTTAAATTAATTTATTACGACCTACCATTATTCAAATTAATGTATTACTAGCCCCCCCCCTGCCTGCCTAACCTTGCCCTGCCTTCTGCTGCCTGCCCAGCCGCTCGCACCTACCTCCGAAGCTGCAGGCGAGGCCCGCCCAGCCCTCTCCTCCGGTCAGGTGAGTCTGCGTCAGAGCCTAGTAGACAGGAGTGGTCCGTGGATGGTGGTGAGGACTGTCGGTGGGAATCACAGTGGGTGCCGGGGTGGTAATCGGATATTTTGGAATCAGGTAGGGCTTCATGGTGGGGCCCTGCCGGCAATACAAGTAAAACATCCACCTCTCTGTCATGCAACGGATTTTCGTCACCTCTGACTTTGTGACGGTTGCCCCCTTCACCTCTCTGTCATGCAACGGATTTTCGTCACCTCTGACTTTGTGACGGTTGCCCCCTTCACCTCTCTGTCATGCAACGGATTTTCGTCACCTCTGACTTTGTGACTGTTGCCCCCTTCACCTCTCTGTCATGCAACGGATTTTCGTCACCTCTGACTTTGTGACGGTTGCCCCCTTCACCTCTCAGTTATGCAAGTGCTTTTTTTTATCACCTTTGACTTTGTGACGTTCCGTCTTGGAAAGAGAAGGAGGCCATTTAGCTTAGGCCCCGGGCCCATCAGCAACTATCCCCGCAGAAACAATAGAAAGCTCGCCTTAACTTGTAGAAAAAACTAATCTTCCTGAAGGGGAAAGTTACAAGCAATAGGACAACTTATCAGGGTGTGTAGGCGTTTATTGTCGAATAGTGTAGTTTGTTGAAAGTTTATTCTAAGAAACATTAAGTCAGTTCAGAGTTCATTATTGAAGCACTGTTCATGACTTACAATAAAGTGTGGATTGGGCTCCGTGGGAGCACTGCGCTGAACGTGGACTTTTTAAATCTGCAATATCTGTTTGACTGAAATGCATATACATTGTGGGCAACTGCAGCATTTAGAGTGAAGACAGACAGAGATTGAATAAATTGGGGCTCTGGAAGGAGCGCAGCAGGCCAGGCCTAGCAAGCAATTGTAGAAGAGTCCAAGTGAAAAGGAGGGGAAAGAGGCCAATTAAGTTCTAGATGTAAGACAAGAGCGGAGACATGTGCGCACACAATTGCAAACTCCAAGTTTAAAGTGTGGAGAGATTATTAGAATGAGGCACATGTCAAAGGCGGCAGATAGATGAAGCGGCGCCTGATATAGTACACACTTGCACATATTTGAAGGCTTAAAATCAATAAAATTATCGTTTAAAATTCCACAGGTTTATTTCCGCAACTGCACTTTTTTGTCTTGGTCTTTTCCCGCCCATGTCTCGATTTGTCATCGGCACGTGCGTCGTGAATTCACTACCCTTTTTAATAAAAAAAAAAAATACGGATTTTACTTTAAATTTTTACTCACTCCAACATGTATCATAACAGCTAGTTCTAAAGTCTTCCACTAAAAATCATCCCACTCCAGCCGTCTCATTCTAAGTACAGCAACAAAGCTGAAGGTGAGCAGAATCGGTGTTTGTGGCGCTTGATTCTGTTTTCTGAGGTTAGGCGATATTGTGCTTGCGTTCCTGCAAAAATTCTCCTCAGGTAACACTCTGAGGAATTTGTTTGAGAAAAGCAAAGCATACAGTGGCATACTGTGTGCTTCTATCAGCCAGGAATGCAGAAACGGCATATTATTTCCCATTCTTACAAAGAAAACGGAGGCAGTCGATAAAACCACTCTGGATATTACTGCGCAGTAATGCTGTATCCCCGGCAGATCTACCGGTCCTAGTAGGTAAGGCTAGGTACGTCATAGCCTCAGTGGCGCATACAAGTCTCTTCGCCACTCTGCTCTCACCTCTTTTACTGATTTGTCTTCCGACTTGAGAAAAAGAAACCTTGTTCCATGAAAGCAGAATTTTCTTATCTCAATGTTTGCTTATGGTGCAGGTGGTTGGTGATTCCTGAGCGGCCCAATGACAGCAGGCAACCTGAATTCAGTCATACTTGGGAAGAAACTTGCATTAGTGCACCCAGAAGAGTTTAGTATAGATTTGCAATGTTTATATAGCGCTTACTACCCTTATGTCGGGTGCTAAAGCACTTGTCTAGAAGAGTAGCATGATACACCATGTGGGGTGTGTGGCTGGAAATATGTTGTCTTTGCTTTGATCCTATGTAGGAAGTGTTTCAGTGTCGTGCATGAGGTACTGTTATCGTGTATGGAACGCAGCCCTTAACAGTGTGATGGATGAAGAATTGTGAGACAGAGGCGCACAGTTTATGGTTTTCAGTAATCTGGTAGCTCTATAGGTCCCTTTATTGTATATTTTGATGATCATCGTCTGCTTAGCTGGTTACTTTACTTGATTGTCAATTCTGAGGTATGTTGTTTAAACTTTGTGGTACTGAGCAGGCATAGGTATAGAGATTCCCACCCAGATGTGCAGATGAATGTTGATGAGTGGGTCTCACACTGGGTATACTACGAAGAAAGTTGCCTTAGGAGAGCAGAACCACTCCCCTGCCATCATTGTCACTATTCCCTGCTCATCACTCCAACCGCGTCTTCAGCCAGCCTGCCAGGGCTACCTTGCCATCCTGGACCATTCGGGACTTGTTTGCCTAGAGCAGAAATTAGTGAGTGATCAGCAAGAAGCACAGTAAAGGCAATATCTAAACAAATATTGGCAAATCCAATAGGTATTGCCTATGAGAACCTTAATCAATGGTTCTAGCCATGATGTACATAATACCTGAAGCTATATAGCATGTCTTTTTAAAAAGAGAAAAAAGCAACACCCAGCCCAGCCATGTTTTTTTGTAGGCACACACCTAGAAAATGTTGCTTTCGCTTTTTTTAGTTTGCCGGACCGAGTTGGATCTGTAAACCAAAAAAAAGTAGCATGGGTAGGGTAAGCTACACAGGGGAAAGGGAATTAATTGGGTGCAGGGAGGAACAAGGACAGAGCAACACTGAGGGGGAGCAACAGGAAGGGGTGTGCAAAGCAACTTCGTTGCGTGAAGCAACACAGAGGGCGTAGAGAAGGAGCACCAATGGCAGGGGAAGCAAATGGAGCAAAAGAGGAACATGTGGGAGCACATGGATGAGAGAGAACACAACGGGGTGGTAAGGCGAGCAGCATATGGGTGAAATGGCAATGTGGAGTAGTATGAGCACACAAGGGCATCACAGAGGAGAATGTGGGGGGAGCGTACGGGTAAGGTTTGGGGGCAGGGCTTAGAGCATGGCCAAGATGATGGCATTGAGTGGGATTGAGATTTTCGAGGTGTGCATCCACAGCGCCTGGTGATCTTTGAAAGTGGTAGGGTGTAATACCTGTTAGGAGTCAGTGGCTGAGTCAGGCGCATGTTGGTGGTAAGTAAGTAATCGTAGGGTCACACAAGGAGTCAGTGTTTGAGTCGAGAGTTGGATACTCAGGATGGTGAATGATCTTCGACAGGTAAACACAGTCTCAGTGTCAGAGCCAAGAGCTGGACACAGGATAGTGAGCTGTCTTTCCTCAGGTCACCCAGAGTAAGTGACTCACTTAGGAGTTAAATCACAGCAGTGAATGTGCACTGCTCAGGTCACCCCCAGAGGCAGTGACTGAGGCAGGCACACACAAGGAGTAGGAGAGCTATGGTCAGGAGGTGGACACATGGGGTTGTGAAGCTTTTGTTAGATCACTCAGAGTCAGTGGTAGATTTTACCCTCCCCTGGCTCGATGCTCCTGCTGATGTGTCCAGTGTATGAAGCCTGCGTGGATGCGGATGGGCCCCTGAGCAGTTGTTTTTCTTGCTCTGCCCAGGGAGTGCACTGCCCGATGGTTTGGAATGACTGTTCTGCTCTCAAACCCCTGCAATTTTGTTACCTACGTTCATCCCCTCTCCCTTCCCTCCACTGCCCCCTTGATATGGTGGTATGGAGTGGAGGAGGCCCTGGAATATTTAACCTGCTCCTTAACACTATGGATGGCTATTAATGGCAAGATCCCGCAGATGAAGGCCTTATGCTAACAGCAGACCTTGGTGAGTGTATGCACTCTGACATGCTGTGCTTCTGTATTCTGAGGCTGGTACTGAGTGCTGCGATGTTCTCAAACTTTCTCAGAATATTACCAGGGGTGGAAAGCAGGCACAATACACTTGAATACTTGTACACCAACACTGGCACTCCCACATGCGCACAGACAGACGCACACTCCCACATGCTCACAGCATTCAGCACAGAGGCACAAAAGCTCTCGGCCAACTAACATTCCTTTGTAGTATATCCTGTGTGCCCAGGAGCAAAGAAGATGGCACACCCTACATCACTTGTATAGGTTGATTAACACCATGGGGTTTGATTGGTCCCTGGGCTGTTAACCACAGTGTGATGCAAGGCCCATCCTTTCACCATATGAAATGAGCCATTGGTAGATAATTCAGCCGGGGCCTAGCTCACTGACACTCAGGCTGTGACAGCCACATCATCAGAATTGCATCGCAATGTGACTTGAACCTGGCCCGGCCCTTGTTTAAACATCATTGGTACGGGTACTCTCTTTGGCCAAGGAGAAGTTCCTGTACAATAAGGGAGGAAATTGAAAAGGGCCAGTACTCAGTACTGGTGAGTACCAGCGCATTTAAAGCACTGACCATAGCTTGTTACCTTGAATGTAGGGTGTGCAGGACCACAAGGAACACTGCACTCTCCTGTCCTCCTTTTGCCTACATCATCCAAAACCTTTCCCTAATAAACTGTCAAATATATTATTATATTCACAGGCAGACACATTTTCATGAAATCAACAGTCCATGATTGGTGCATGAAAAACCCTCTCCCAAATCCTGTTCATGAATGTTTTGTAACAATATGCTTCTTACACTGGTCCATGAAGGTCTCTTCTCTGTATGCTGCTCACCACATTTATGCAAGTGTCTGTCTCTATATACTTGACTCACAGACCTCGTATAGGGTTAGTTAAACGTTCACAACTTGTTAGAGAATTTTACAGTGCAGTCCCAACTCATGTATCTGCTCCTGTTCACAGCCAAATGCAACTACTTTGAATTGGTAGTGCCGACCAACCACCATAAATCGCAGGTACTTTTGATGCCATTCGTGTATGGCCAGGAGAAAATAAGCATCCTGTAGATCTGGTGATATAATTATTCCAGACGAACGATTGACAGAAGAATGTCCAGGCAAGAGCTCACCCCGAAGCCTTGCTTCTTTAGAACTTGTTTAGTGCCCTCAGATCCAAGAGGAGACACCACTACACATATTTTTCGCTGTCATTCTGAATGTCTGGGGGTGCGCTGTAGAGTCAGCCCTACACCTGACCCTCTAAGTGCCTGTTAAAAAAATAATATAGAGGTGGCACCTTCATGTCCACTTGGACCAGCCATCCCAAGAAATCACAAGAAGTCATCTTCACAACTGCTATAGAGGTGACAACCTCCACCCATTCTGATCCACAGACTTTGCAAACTACATGAATAGAACTACTTTTACATTTCACTTGTAGTCAGTCAGCTGTTTATAGTCCAAGTATTAAGTAAATAGTGAGTAAAATGTCTGTACACCCCAAAGCTATTGATGGTATTTGTTTTAAAGTGGTTATGGCACAATATTTGTTTTTCTGCGATATTTGTTAATGGTTGCAAACATGAGATTGCTGACCCTGTCTCACTTTCGGGTTTCAGATGTTGTGACCCACAGGATTTCAGAACAACTTGATTGTCCAAGCAAATGTTTCAGTAAAGGTTGGAACAATTATACCTTTATCTAGGCATGATTTACTGGCTGTTCTCAATCACTTCCAAACGATCTTATATATTGGAGAGTTGGCGCAGTAGTTTGAGTGGCCCAGTCCTTGAAGTTTTGGTAATAGAATGTGGCTGAAGAGGCAGAATGTTAGAGGCCATTCTGTAAATGATGGCATGATAGGTCTAAATACCCAAACAGACATCATCAAACAAAAGTACATTCTGAAATGCCTATTGTTGGTTATTTTTAGACATGCGGGACTGGATAAAGAGAACTGTTTTTTTCTGTACACGCGATGACCCTTTAAGAGCCTGATCACTGTAACCAAACTGGTGTTGCTCTAGGTAAGGACGATGTTCTGCACTGGATCAAGGACAATTTGAGTGTTAGATCTTCAGATTCCAGAAGGAGATGGGCCACCAAAAAGTCTTGTAATTGCTTGTGACACTACGGATTTTTTGAGAGGTCCACAGGGGTGCCAGTTTCCTAACACCAGTGGGCGTAGGTATTCTCTTAGGTGGATTATGAGTGCCAGCTGCTTGAACAGTATGTGTAGATTAAATGTACTAGTGCTCCCCATGCATTGCTCCCACAGCAGTTTTGCGGGCACTTTGCAGTGAACGGTTCTGAGGATGCTTGAACAGGAACCTCTGAGGGTGGGGAAGACAGGAATGCACTGGCAGTACTTATAGATGAATGGTTCAAAGAGAGGAAGCCAGACTGCATTTCAACTGCTATCTCTTGCTGTGAATTTGACAGTTGTATCTTGAGATTAATAACTGCTTTCCCACATTTTGATCATGTTGAGGTCATACAACTCCACAACTGTAGACATTTGCGAGGCAAAATTAGGGGGAACAGACAAAATTGAGCTACATCAGAGGAAGGCTGGACTCTGACAAGCAGGGGCAGAACAGGAGACAGGCAGGGGTGAGAGGCAAGAGCAAGAAGCTTAGAGCAAGGAGCTTAACAGTCAGAGGCAGAACAGGACATTGGGGGAGACATGGGACACAGGCAGGGTTTGGCAGCGAGAGTGGCAGCACTAGACACCATTGAGGGGCAAAGAAGAGAGTAACGTTGTACAATGGTTGCTTCTGATGATTCTCCAGCAAACAGCGCCGAGGCAGTGGATTGAAACTTTCTAGTTAATTTGCTGTCATTTTGTAAAAGTGGCAGAGTGACAGCTAGTCCGGTTGGGCCACTCTGATGCAGTTGAACAGTGGCGTAACACAGGCCCCCGCAACCCCTGCGGTGCGTGGGGGGCCTGAGCTCTAGGGGGCCCCCTCAGCACAGTACTCTGGCCGAGAGCTGCTGATTAAATACGGAGCAGGGGCCCCCTCCCAGTGCCTTGCAGGGGGGCCCCCTCAAGTTTCGTTACGCCACTGGACGGGGGGGGGCTGAAGCCCTGAGTCCAATGGGTGTTGCGCGCCTGGTCCTCATAGCACAAACTCAGAATATCGTCAACATTCAACAACTGCACTTTCGACAGACTCCCAACAGCAATTTCCACGCACTAATGTAGTTGTGAGTCATCATTTCAGAGAAAGGCGCACAGTACTTGATCCTCGGGCAGCAGCACCTGCGTGACAGAACCCTTCTATCAGCAGGTGCACAATGCCATCTATTTGGCATAAACACTGCAGTCGGCAAAGTAATAGCACTGTAATTTACCACAGAAACACGCACCATGGAAACCCTCTGATAAATATAACAGCAACACACCGTTCTCTCAAGAGGGCAATGCTGCGTCATAATGACCTACCTGGATTGTGATGGAGAGATAGAGAACATTTACTTCGGACAAGTAAAGGAAAACCAACCACTCGAGGAAAAAAAAAGAACATAAGAGTCTCTCGGACCACCCACCCATCCCCATTACACACTACAAAGATCTCCCAGGACAAAACGTGTTCGCGCTTTGCATTATTGCCCAGAAAACAGTTCCATTCTAAACATTCAAGATGCTCTCTGCTAAAATCACGGGATCAAACACCAAAAACCGACAGGCGCAAACCACTGATGTTTTTCACGTTTCACTCAAGGAACTTTCGCAAGATAGAAAGGGCGCTACGACTCCCTGAAAAACGGAGGATGGCGCTAGCACAGGCGTAACAATAGTCCAAGCAGCGCCTGCGGTGCGAGGGGCCCGAGCTCCCGTCTCCCTTCTGGCACTGTACATGGTTGGTGTGCCCCTGGATTGAGAGCTTCTGACTTGGTCCGGAGGGTGGGTGTCCCTCCTCCATGTTTGGTGGGGGGGGACACCTAAGCTCCCTTACGCCGCTGGGCGCTAGTCAAATGCGAATAACGAACTCAACGTGACATTGGCCCTCCAGCATCTGTGTACTTTCACTTTCAGATCTGGCGGCTAGAGCGTGCCATTTTAGGGAGTGTGGCTGTAAACACGTGCATAGGTGTTCAGTTGTCCAGGCCTGCACAGCACGTTGATGGAAGGCCTCGGGGAAAGGCGATTTTGCCTATTTCAAGATGATAATTATTTACACTGCAAATCGTATGAATAGGTAGTTAAATGTGATTGGCGTGGCATGATAACATCTATCATGTTTTAAACAGACATTTATGAAAAACAGTAATTTAATTTCTATGATCCGTGGAAGGCAGTTGCCACAACACGCTGTGAGTGAATGTTAATTGCCTTCTCAGTTGCTTAATAATGCATGAAACGCATACATCACTTACAGACGCACAGACCCACCTCTGCCACACACACGGGGGCTGAAGCCCTTTGACTCCAATGGGTGTTGTGCGCATGCTGACAGGTGTAAACACAAACGGCAAATTCAGTTGTACACTAACGCTTACGACTGGATTTCGATTAGGGACCTCTTTCAGTGTTTTTAGTCGTAAGGGATGAGAACATTCCCTTTGTGATGAAGGACACCCTTCGTTAGCCTTTTCTGGCATGTGCGTCGGATAGCATAGATATCATTATCATTAAAGTACCTGAAAAGAAAAAATATATTTTGAAAGTGTGCAGACGGAGACATGCTTGGAGCAGGAAGTGACGAATGAATGATGGAGTTCTGGCATACGTGGCGTCCTGCAGGTCTGTACTCGGATGCCACCGCAACACAGCATGCTTTTCTCAGCGCTTGGAAAAAAAAGTCGGCGACTTCTTTTTGGCCTATATCATACATGCCAACATTTCAGAAGACCTAAGTGGGAGATTTAAAAAAAAAATCAGGAGAATGGGGCCTTAACCGGGTTACTGTCGTGTATGGGCTTTGGAAGTGTCCTGCAGCAGCATCGGACATTTGAAACGCAAAATGCACGTTTTTTTTCTTATCTTTCAGAAGCATGGAGCGCAATGGCAGGTAGAGAGAGGGTGATCGATGCAAGAGTTGTGTACTGGCCTGGCAGGTTGCTGGCAGTGCATACACCCCCCCCCCCCCCCACCTGTGCCCTTCCCCAGGCACACACACAGCCGCCCCAGAGTACTTCACAGGTCTTTTAAATACCATTCGTATGTTAATGAGGCTTTGTTTTGCTTTTTCACCCCTTCTAGAGCCCCTGCATCACCACTCAAACTATTGCTGGAAGAATTAGCACGTTACACAAAACCAAGCTGTGTCAGCTGAAACCCCCGAGGAATCGGGTTTTGCTTACAGGAATCGGGAGGCGGGAGACTAGCCTTGACATCGGTAGTCTGAGATCTGAGATCCAAAATCTTTTACCACTCCAGGTACAGTACTACAGATTTGGATTGCTAAAATACTTCCCAAGCCAACCTGGAATTAATAAAAGCAAACCCTGAAAACGTGTTTATCTCTTACTATGAGCTCCTCAGAAAGGTATAGCTTTGTCCAGATTCAAGGGAACACCCATTATAAGGCCAAAAAATAGCCTTTCAGGCTTAGAGTGCCAGATAATTTATGCCAAAAAAGGAAGCAAGGAACTCTGGGTAGTTCCCAAGCAACCCCACTACACGCTTTTTTTAATATAGATGCTAACTTGATATGTTACTTTGTCATTATGTAAGCTCATTTAAATGTGTGTATATTACATATTAGATCAAATGCCAAACGTAAAACAACACATTGACAAAGGCAATGCTTGCTTTCTGCCAGGGCCAAACTAATGAAAAAACCTGATGACAGTTAAACAATATGGTGGAGAGGGTAAATAGCCTTTATTTTGCAACCATGACACTTATGATACAGCCAATTGAAAAGCCAGTAGTTACAATTCTTCACATTGTAATTCCTCTTTCTTATTTTTCAAAGCAAGTGATTGTCTACTACCTACATTTCCAGTAATATGCAGCGTACCTAAGTCACAATAATATAAAAGAAAAAAATAAATGGAAGCAACTGCTTACTTAGACTTTTTCAAATAACATCAAAAGTTGTTTGACAATTGAAAATGTGCAGTACAGCACAGTTCTCCACAGAGTATTGTTAGCAGACATCAGAGGTTCAATATTTATTTCAGGTTTATTTACAGCCATTCTGAATTGCTTTGCTAGGAAACAAGATGTGAACAAAGTGGATTCCTTAAAGGTGTCCCTACCATATTTTTTGACAGATGGAGGGCTGCATTTTCATTCTTGTATTAAATGTATACATTTCAACTACACATGGAATTCTGAGAATGCAGTGTTTATTTTATGAAGGGTGAAGTTTAACTGCATCTTTCTAAGTCACACGCCTCTGAATGGTGAATCAAGGAGGGAAATACCATTTGTTTTACCACATTACATGTTCAAACCTCGAAATATGTGTACTTATCTCTTGCTCAAATTTTGCCAGGTTATTATACTTGGCAAAAATCGTGCAGGGAAAATCCTTGTGGGTGGGGTAATTTCCATACCTTATCTAGCTTGTTATTTGTCAGATGATATGAGTTTTTTACAGTGTTATTACATACTGATATGTTCTTTTTTCCAGATCTCACTAAAAAGATGGCTGCAGAGTCAAAGGTAGTGTGTGACCTTGTCGATAGCCTTTTAGCTCAGCCATCAATTTTGGAGGCAATAAGCCAAACTCTAGATGTACCAAGGAATCCTCAGACCCATGTTAGGTCCAATCAAACCTTTTCAGGAAGTAGTAATGCCAATACTAACAGTCTAAGCATATCTAGATCAAACTACAATACACGATACAGAAACAGAGGACAAGACGTGGACGAAGAAGTAAGACACGTTTTTTCGAGAGGAAGGTGTTCTTCAAACCCAATGGAATCTGCTAAGTCAGCCCAAGAACAGTCAGAAACACGTGTGCAAAGTTCTGTGACGCAATCGCCAATATTTCACTTTACACGCAACTTTGGAAGACAGAATGGTGAAAGGATGCAACAGCCAAAATATACTCGGAGGTTAGATTACATATGATATACTATTTCATTGCCTTCATTGTCTCCCAAATAATTTTGTTCAAATAAATTTCACTATGAGTTTCACTTTAAATTGGGTGTGTGGCCTACAAACCACCGGGGTGGTGGATGCTCTCCTTCCTCAGACCCAGAATCTCTCACTTGCCAAATGTAGAGTTTCTTGTTGTGTCAGTGATAATTTACCAAAAGAGCTTACTTGAGAGGAGCACATTTGGCAAAAATGCAATGGGGTGCTATGCAATAGTTACCGTACAGCATGTTTTTGTTTTATTTGAAATAAACACTTGAATTTGTGGATTCTTATTAATTTGTTTTAAATATATATACTCATATGTACACACACACACACACAAATAGTGTATATATATTATATATATTAGTGTATATATCTATATATATATATATATATATATATCTCTATATATATATATATATATTCACTGAAAAAACCATAGGTTTCACACATGTTATAGTTAGCGGAAATTTTACTGATAAAAAACCAATGAAATTCCCCCGTTATAGTTAGTGCAGGAAACTATAACTCACGCGACCGCAATCCTCTGCTGATGCTAATACTGTATTTAGACACTTATTTGCCCATGTCTTCTTCCATACATTTTTAGCTATACATATATTACAAATATTTTTTTTTCATAAAGACACATATGTCATCAGCAGAAGATTGCGGTCGCGTGAGTTATAGTTTCCTGCACTAACTATAACGGGGGAATTTCATTGGTTTTTTATCAGTAAAATTTCCGCTAACTATAACATGTGTGAAACCTATGGTTTTTTCAGTGAATTTGCAAGGTTTTTTAAATGCTAATTCCTAACTATAACGTGTGTGAAACCTATGGTTTTTTCAGTGAATTTGTACGTTTTTTTAAATGCTAAGTTACTTTACGCCATTCGAGGCGTGCGCGCCCACTTAACGCAGTTCGTTCCGTGCACGGTTTTTATCAACTTTAATAAGCCCTGTACATTTGGTGGCCTTCGGCCACCAAAAGCACAGGGGGTGGGGTCAATGTGGATAGTGTTTTTTTTATTTCGATTTTATAATTTCATGTTGGCAAAATTTAGTTTTTTTTTACCTATTAATAAGCCCTGCACATTTGGTGGCCTTCGGCCACCAAAAGCACAGGGGGTAGGGTGAGTGTGGATAGTGTTTTTTTTATTTTTATTTTTTTACCGTACGCTTACGGTAAGCGTACGGTAAGCGTACTCGGCGAAATTGCCGAAAAAAAAATAAAACCGTTTTTGCTCTTGGGGGATGTTTGGGGACTCCCTCAACATTACTATGTGGGAGGGAGTTGTCAAAACAGCCCCGTAACATGTTTTTGGCCATCATGTTTGATAAACAACACTCAGTGCGAGAGACAAAATGGCGGACGCCGCTTCCTGGTTTCGGCCGATTCGAATGTTTACTAAGATCTAAGAGCCAATCAGAATCGCGCTCGCGCACGCCACCGTACGCTTACGGTAAGCGTACGGTAAGCGTACCGTAAGCGGGCTCAGATATATATATTGATTTAAAGGCTATTTTCTCAGAATCTACTGAACAGATTTACACCAAACCTACAAAAGGCACTTCCTTGACCTAGGGACTACCTCTCTGCCAAATTTCTAGTAATTCTGTTCAGCCGTTCGGGCTGTAGCTCGTTCTAAAGGTCCTATGGAAAAATGCATGGGAAAAACGCGTTTTGGGACCCCCCTTTTATCTCAGCCCCCGCTTGACGAATCCCCCCGAGACTTTCAGGGTAGGAGCGGAGCGTAGCGCCCCACCTATTTTGAGAAATTCGCGAGGATTCATCGACCGGCGCCAAAGTTATTCAAAATAGAATGTTGCGGATTTCCTATGGAAAAGGGGTCCTAACTATAACTACCTACTGGCGACCGCCAGTAGGTAATATCTCTCTATATATATATATATATATCACTCGACATATCTCTCTCTCTCTATATATATATATATATATATATATATATATATATATATATATTCACACACAGGTTGTCCTCAAGGAGTTGCCTCTTATGAAGGGGTTACAGCACAAAACACCGCTGGCAGTTCATTTCCCAGCCTAGCACAAGCTCCCCGTGTGGCGTGCCATACGCGTTTCGAGCAGAGTTGCTGCTCTTCCTCAGTGGTTGCACGACAAGTGAAGCAGATTGATTTCTAACTAAATTTATTCAAAGTAGATAAGTCCCGCCCAAATGGGCGTCAACCACAGCATTCTGGTCTTAGTAGTTCAAAAGGACTAGTAGTTTGTCACCATGTGGACTCACTGCCTCAGTTCGTTTAAAATGTCAAACCCGTTTGGGTGAGAAGTCTTGAAATCTGTGCTGGAACCCTCGCCAATATATTCCAGCGGCTGAGGCCCCCTCCGTTCATAAACGTGCCCGTGAATCCAAGCACGCAAGACCCGCTAAAGAAGCGGTAGGGCTTCTCCGCGGACGGACGAGCCGCTTTATTATTCACACACAGGTTGTCCTCAAGGAGTTGCCTCTTACGAAGGGGTTACAGCACAAAACACCGCTGGCAGTTCAGTTCCCAGCCTAGCACAAGCTCCCCATGTGGCGTGCCATACGCGTTTCGAGCAGAATTGCTGCTCTTCCTCAGTGGCTGCACTATATATATACAGGTACTTCGTCACACCATTCAAGCTTGCAGAAAGGACGAAGCGGACCCAGTCGAATCAGTGCATATATATTTAATCAAAAAGTGTGTCGTGCACCGCCATGACGCGTATCGGCCTCAGAAAGGCCTTGATCACATGACCAAGATATATATCCAAGCACAGTTCTCCACTTTGGTAGGAGCCCCCGTCCCTGCAGGGCGGCCTCGTTTGAACAGGCAAGGAGTCTCCTGTCCTTTAAAACCACAACACAGGAAGAGATAACCTTTCAAAGGAAATGCTGCCTCTGTGTACTTGAATAAAGCTGCTGTTTTACGGACTTGAATCCTCGATATCTCTTCCTGTGTTGTGATATTTATATATATATGTCTATATATATATCCCCACAGATTTCTCCGATTTGAGGCCGCACTCCACATCAGGTTAGTCACAGACTATTTATTTTAAAAACACACAGTTTTTCATCCCGGTTATCGAGTCCTTGCCCTTACGTACGTTTCGAAGCATTTGCACTTCTCGTAAGAGGCCCGTAGCAGAGAATCATTTTCCTGCAGCTACTTCTCCATTCCGCATGTCTTCATTCTTCAATTGTCCTCCGGTGTGCCTGTATTGATCTTCTCCATGCATGCTGGGAGGTGTAGTTAACTTATGCACTTTTTCGCCCTTTGGTGGCTTGATTTCTGCTGTTTGTTCCAGGACACATTGTTTTACAGCCCTCCGGTGAGCCCCAGCACACACCCCTGCATGTTTAAAACTACAGTCCTGATGTTCCCATCCAGAGAGGATTCTTTACCTCCCTCGCGGGCCCTTCTTTGGTCTTTGAGCGGTGCGTCCATGCATGGCGAAGATCTATATATATATATATTCACTGAAAAAACCATAGGTTTCACACATGTTATAGTTAGCTGGACATTTCACTCGTGAAAAACCATTGAAATTCCCCCGTTATAGTTAGTGCAGGCAACTATAACTCACGCGACCGCAATCCTCTGCTGATGCTAATACTGTATTTAGACACTTATTTGCCCATGTCTTCTTCCATTAAATTT
The DNA here is from genome assembly GCF_964204655.1 of Triturus cristatus. NCBI lineage: Eukaryota > Metazoa > Chordata > Amphibia > Caudata > Salamandridae > Triturus > Triturus cristatus. The sequence continues at coordinate 831,568,841 of NC_140579.1, read as the reverse complement.
TAGCTATACATATATTACAAATATTTTTTTTTCATAAAGACACATATGTCATCAGCAGAGGATTGCCGTCGCGTGAGTTATAGTTGCCTGCACTAACTATAACGGGGGAATTTCAATGGTTTTTCACGAGTGAAATGTCCAGCTAACTATAACATGTGTGAAACCTATGGTTTTTTCAGTGAATTTGCAAGGTTTTTTAAATGCTAATTCCTAACTATAACGTGTGTGAAACCTATGGTTTTTTCAGTGAATTTGTACGGTTTTTTAAATGCTAAGTTACTTTACGCCGTTCGTGGCGTGCGCGCCCACTTCACGCAATTCGTTCCGCGCGCCCACTTTACGCTGTTAGTGCCGTGCACGCACGGTGGGCACGCGGTGCACTACGCGCACCGCGTGCCCACGTTACGCTGGATGGGCCATGTACGCACGATGCGCTTCGCGCACCGTCCGCACACGGAGGACATATTATGCGCTTCGTTGTGAAAGGCTATCTATTATATGTTCAATTATTAAATATGCCATGCACACAAGGTGCCCTACAGGCACCTTTTACACACGGGGGGGGGGAAATGTGGATATTTTTATTTTTTTATTTTTTTTTGACCGTACGCGTACGGTAAACGCATTCGGCGTTTTTAAAAAAAAAAAAATAGAATTTTTGCCCTTGGGGGTTCTTTTGGGACACCCTAACCAAGGCTAGGTGGTTAGGAGCTGTCTAGCCTGCCCCTTTTCATGTTATCCAACTTTGTTTTTCCTCCCCCCCTCAGAGTGCGAGAGAGAAAATGGCGGCCGCCACTTCCTGGTTTCGACCAATTCGAATGTTTACTAAGATCTAACAGCCAATCAGAATCGCGCTCGCGCACGGCACCGTACGCGTACGGTAAGCTTACCGTAAGCGCACGGTAAGCGCACGGAGCGCTGCCACAGATATATATATTGATTTAAATGCTATTTTCTCAGGAACTACTGAACAGATTTACACCAGACCTACAAAAGGCACTTCCTTGACCTGTAGACTACCTCTCTGCCAAATTTCAAGTAACTCTGTTCAGCCGTTCGGGCTGTAGCTGTGTCTAAAGGTCCTATGGAAAAATGCATGGGGAAAACGCGTTTTGGGATCCCCCTTTTTTCTCAGCCCCCGCTTGACGAATCCCCCCGAGACTTTCAGGGTAGGAGCGGAGCGTAGCGCCCCATTAGTTTTGAAAATTTTGCGAGGATTCGTCGACCGGCGCCAAAGTTATTCCAAATAGAATGTTGCGGATTTCCTATGGAAACATGGTCCTAACTATAACTATCTACTGGCGACCGCCAGTAGATAATATATATATATATATATATATATATATATAGAGAGAGAGAGAGAGGGAGAGATAATGAGCACAGTCCCAAGAACTCCCCAAAAATGGTTTACTCAATAAACACGCACCCTGATTAGGCTAGAGGTGGTGCAACAGTTCTAAAAATAAGATCTTAAACTTGTTATTTTATGCTTTTATGAACGCTTTGCTCTTTCAGGACCATTGTGCCAATCAAATGTTCTTTTTTTCTGATCTAATGAGAGTTTTTTCTTGGTACTTCACAGAAACTGGTTTTTGAATTGTGATATAGTACAAAGTGTAGAATTATATTCAATTTCTAAATATATAATTGACATCTGGACATGGCTTTGCATTTCAGGCATTTTCGTGGGCCTCCTACATTCACAAAGGAAGTAATTCTTTTATCTGGTCCTCAAGATGAGAGTGTGGTGAAGCAAGGAACAAAGCAATTTCTTTATGAGAGTGGACATATCATCACAACATTTGAGTTTAACAAATTATGGACTAACTATGAGGTGCAGGACCAACTCCGTGTGGCTTTTAGCCCCAAAATTGACAATATTGAGTAAGACAATTTTCATTTCGCATATTTTTATGCAATACTATTTTGAAAATTTCAGCAAGTTGTATATGGAATTGTTATCTATTTCCACTTAATTAGGTAACAGTCTTGCATTTAATCTATTTTGTAAATCAAAGCCATATACTTTCAATGTATTAAGAGATTTTTGGTTATGTGTATGGCAAATAACATATGGATACAAAGAAATTTAAGAAGTAATGAGTGTCAATGGTCAGATAGACAGGAGGAAGAAACTCACTGCAGGTGTCAATTAATAATTACTCCTTTTTTACACGGATCACAATAGTTAATGGAGATGATATTCTTAAAAGTAGGAGTACAAATAATTTAATACTTGTGCTAGTGATCTAAAATATAGATGCGTATCTTCACTACATTCAGATCTGGAGGACTCGGGACCACTGACGTGAATGAAAAGCATAGCACATTGTACAATCAATATAGTGACAATTAGAATGCTGAAAGATAAGCAGTTCCATCTGTTCCATTCTTATCCACAGCGCTACCTCCCATCCAATATATAGATGGTGTTTGAATCTGTGGGGCATATTTTTAAAGTTTAGGAGTTGGGTAGTGCCGCAAGTCATTTTGCTGCACTGCCCTACCCCAATTCGAAATGGCAGTAAATTACCCGTATTTGCAAGAAACAGTGCATTTCATGTCCTTTCAGCCCACGCCGGCACACAATTTACAGCTATAAACCAACGCAGGCACCCTCGCATCATGGTGCAAGGGTGTCTGCGTTATTAGCGTGATTGTTTTTCGTGCAGAAAGGGGCACTTTCCTGGATAAAAACAATCATTAGAGGCATTTTCCTTGTTCTATGTTTGCTGCAGAATGCAGCACACATGCAAAGTGGAAAAAATGAGAAATGTAAACATTTCTCCTCATTACGCATGCTCTAGAGAATGTACTGCCTCTTTGACACAAAGTAAGGCAAGTCAGCAACTTGCGCTTCTTTGCTTTACTCCATATCTACGAAGCCATGAAAATCCATGTAAAGTGGCTTCTAATGGTCTCATAGAACTAGATCTGAACATGGCGCCTCTGTAAGGTCACAAAAGTGATGCTCCGGCAGCGCAGTTGTGCCGCAAGGGACTTATAAATAAGACCCCGTGTCTCTAGTTGGCAAAGACATGCACCATGTCTAAGCAGGAACCACAATCCTATTAAGGGTATCTCGGATACTCACTAAAAGATTACATGTGCTCAACCTCTGGTAGCTTGGCAAATCAAAATAGTTATCGTGTACAGTATTTGTGCTACACAATAACACTATGAAAACACAACAGAAATACTCCACATAGGTTTAGCAAAACAGGCAATATTATTATAAATTAATCTAGAACAAACCAACATAAAATGTAGAAGTGGAGTTATGAATTTATAAAGAATAAAAAGAGGACTAGTCTTTACAAGCAATATGCACTAATTTGGGTTATCTGGTCACGCTGGACTGGGGCAAAGTCAACAGTTCAGGCCGACGTGATAGATCAGAGACCAGGGACAAGAGCCAAGCAGGTCCAGTGAACATAGTACTTTGATCCTAGGTGCAACAGCGAGATGCGGAGCGCAGGGGAGCGGCATGTTGATTCCCAAAGGGTGGCGATGCGTCGGTTCCGAAGACGAAGTGCCAAAAACTAGATGCGTTGGTTTTGAGTGCGATGTTCCGAACATCAGTTTGCACAGGCGTTGCATTGGTTCTGAAGCAATGTGCCGATTCAACTCCTGTCACAGTTACGATGCATCAGGTTCTGCTTCATACAAGCAATGGATGCATTGTTTCTCTGGAGCAAGTATCTGGGTCCACTTCCAATGGACCAGGCACAGGAGCAAGATTATAGACTTTGATATCGCTGAGTGGCAAGCAACAGGAGGAAATCAAATAAGCACTTGGAGAACACTTTGGTCGCAAGGCAGAGTCCAGCTGTCACTCGGCAGGGCCAGTGAGCAGCAGGCAGAAGGGCAGCACAGCAGAAAAGCAGGTTTTCAAGATCAGTAGTCCAGAATAGTGACAGTCCTTGAAGCCTCACAGCAGTTCTTCTGACAGAGTTTTGTTACAGGTCTATAGGCTACCTAGGACCTATCTTAGGGGTGACATATTTGTAATAAAAGGGAAATTTAAGGCTTTGATTTTAAATGTCAAGTCGGAGTGGCAGGAAACAGCACACACAAGTCCTGCAGTGGCAGGCCTAAGACAGGTCTGATAGGCTACTTGAGTGGGTTGCACAATCGGTGCTATAGGCCCACTAGCAGCATTTAATTTGCAGGCCCTGGGTATATGGAATACCATTTTACAATGCACCTACAAGACATTAAAAATACCAATTGTGGATAAACCAGGTTTATGGCAGAAGCACAGGCACATTTAAGCACTGGTCAGCAGTGGTCAGAGTCCTAAGTCCAACAAAAACAATAATTAAAAAGTGGATGTAAATAAGCAAAAAGTCTGGCGGAAGACCACTCTAAGGCTGACAGGTATAACAGTTTGTCAGCATTGATAAAAGTTGGTCAGCTTATTGACAAACAGGTTTACTTTTTCCTTCATGGATGATATTCTGAGTGATGCAGATTGAACATTTGTGATATTTTGAGATATGTTGAAATGTATAATTTTAAAGTTCATGTGTAGTTAAACTAACACGCCACTTTATGTTTTTATAGCATAAAACTTCTGATGCCATGCCATAACAAATTAGTGCAGCCATTGCTAATGGACAAACAGAGTCTGTCAGGTCTTATAATCTCAAAACTCTTCAAACAGAAATCAGTCTATTTACAACCATCAAGGCAAATTCTTCAACTTCCTGATTCACAGGTGACTGTAAGTAATACTTGCATAAAGTATGCTCTGTGGTTTCTTTTGAAAGGTATAGGAAACATGTCTATTAATACATATGCATGCATTTTCATATTCCCATAATATTTTTCATATTGCATCTTCTTTCTAGTGCAGTTAGATAAAAAATTTTTTTTATAGCGTAGCAATATCTATCTAAAGCCGGAAGTAAAATACTGTACTAGGGGGCAGATGTAGGTAACTTCAATTTAGCGAGTCCTTAATAGCGATTTCTACCGAATCGCTATTAAGGACTCACTAAATGGAATGTAGGTAGGAATCGCTAAAATATTAGCGATTCCTTAACTTTCCCCAATAACGAATCGGTAATTGAGATTCGTTATTAAGGAATACCTACCCATTCATTCCTATGGGCTAGGAGGCCCATAGGACTGAATAAGAAGATTTTCACTATTAGCGATTCGGTATTACCGAATCTGTAATAGCGGGAGCTATTTCAAGGGTGCCAGTGTGTCCAAATGACACCCTGTTGCACCCCTTAAACTTGCATGTGTGCACATGTGGCGCACATACATGCCCCAAGGGCATGGATGTGTGCCACATAGCACATTTTAAAAAGCAAAAAAGTGCTTTTTCAAAGGAAATCGCTACTTACCACCAACTTGAAGTTGGTGGTAATTAGCGATTCCTTAAGGCTGAAGTGCACTATTTTTAGTGCTACGTACATTGCATTTAAGGAATCGATATTTCCGATTCCTTAAATGCAAGAGCAAAATAAGGAATCGCTATTATGCGATTCCTTATTTTGCAAGTAGGTTTCAACTTACCTACATTGCACTCAGCCAAATACCAGTCGGTAACGCAGAAATTCTGCGAATTTATGCGTTACCGCTCAGTATTTGGTCACCTACATCTGGCCCTATGTTGTTACCGAAAATAAAAAGGAGGAACATTACTTAATATTTAGATAGGAATATACAATTTTACTTTATAACATAATTCAATATGATCCACTTTGTTTTAATTTGGGCATTAAACTGTATAGTCCAATATTTAACTCTATTCATATAGCTATGTATCACCAGCCTATGCGGTTCTCTCTTACTCTATATGGAGTGACTGCCAACAAATGTGAACAAGTGATTGCCTAGACGGAGTTTGTGAGTGAGTTAATGTCTGTATGTGTGTATAAGATGCAGAGGTGAATTTATTTTTATTTATTTATTTAAAGAGTTTTATATAGCATGAACGTGACCCTTGGGTATCAGAGCACTTAACAATTACATGAGGTAGGCTAACGATACAATTTGAATAGCAGGACAATTTACAGTGATATGAGGTAGATTAGGTATGCAGCTATACAGTATTAGCAAATAAATATACAGTGACAAGATTAGGTTACCGTGTGATGTCAGGAATCACATATATATAGTTATTTCCCTAATATGTTTAACTTCAATGTTCCAATTAAAGTTATTGGAGCTGCTTATTGCACAAGGTGTAAATTGCAAATGGTAAGTGCCTTCAGCTGAGAGTTGTATTACACATGTAATGTCAGAATTTATATTTGAAAAATATGGAGTTGTGCTATGGATGATCTTGTAGGCAGTTTAAATCACCTTATAGCAGTAGGATTTGTGTATGGTAAGCTGGCAGTGAACACTGGAAATGCTTGTGTGATGCTGTCCTCAAGGAGTAGTTCTTGCCTGGCTACTACACACTGGCTATTTATAAATTGTTTGATTACTAGCATTTCTTGGATATCTTCATCAAGATTCATTTGATGTGCCATTGATGTTTTTATAGGATAAAGGCATAGATGAAAAAACGGAGATGGTGATGTGGCTGGAAAGTGAAGAACCTTTCAGCAATAATTCTGCTGAAACAGAATACCTGAGTAGTTCATGTCCATTGAAAGTCGACAACATTACAACAAATCAAATTTCTGCAAACACGACAGAAGAACATACAATTCAGATTTCGCCCTCTCCCACTGTCATTAGCGAAGGATTTGATGACCATTATCGGTACTGCTTTTCTCAACCCAGATATTCAATTATAAATTTGCTTGTTTTTTAAATATTGTCATATAATTTCGAAAGTATTTGGCTTTCATAAAAAAAGTTATTCTCTTGCAAGTTTTGTCATGACCAGCCCAGTAATGCAGGACCATGATGAACTGTTTTCCCTGCTATTTCCCGTGATGTAAGGCTATTGGATCATGCAGTTAATGTACAATGCATCTGAAGTGGTCAAATACTTTAAAGAAAAAAAAATCTGTATATCAAGGCAGGTAATGGTATGTACAGCAGTCACTTAAATTATGCAGGAATACAACAATGTAAAATGTACAATCCCAAGCAGTAGTTGTGCGGCATAATGTAGTGTGGTGGCCATGGCATCTTAGCATGAGACAGAATTACAAAATTCTCAATTTAAAAGACGTAAAACCAAATGTCTAGGTGCCTAGTAGTCAATATGGAGTACCACAGGTATGTACTTCTGAAGTATAACACCCTTGGTGTGTGGCATGGCGCTATTAGTTTGTTCTTGTTTTACATATTGTATGGATCTTAACTATATGCTACCACTAACCCATGTTCTGTCTATTAAAATGCATTGATGGTAAAATTGTAATCTGCACTACTATGCTAAATAAATGTGGAGGGCAAAGACAAGACTGGCAATTTCTACAAGTCTAAAGTAATTGGCTTACACAATTAAGCATAATTAATCATTAAACATACTCATGTTGGTTACAAGATCATACCTAGTGTGAACAAATTAGATAATGAGTTCTCTAGTGATGATTGTTGCTTAATTTGGTAAAACGTTAGTAATCCAAACCTAGGAACATGTATATGTAGTCACAAACAACCCAATTCACAGAGTCGGGCCATTTGCGTCCTCCAAAATGCTTTTATAGAATGGCAATTTGGGTTCTGTTCTTCTGCATTAGGAAGGGGCATGAGGAGGGCATCCCTTCCTAATACGAAATTGGAATGGTATGTACAAATGTTTTGCGACTGAAATACGGTGGCAACATTAGCACTGGCCTGCTCTTAAAAACTGAAACTTCCAAGTTTCATTTATTTCTTTTTTAAACTCATCATGTTTTCCTTCAAGGAAAATGGGCTGCGTTTAGGCACAAAAAATAGTTTCTTTATTTGAATGCAATCACAGACATGGTTGTCTGCTGACCCCAGCAGGCCACCATCCCTGTGATGGCAACGATTCCTAATGGGCTGCAAATTGCGACCTACCTCAACCCACTACAAACCAGTGATTAAACTCAAAAGACGTCCATTTAGGAATAGAGATTTCCTAATTGTGATTCACAGCGAATCGCATTTATGAAATGGCTATTTCTAACTTTCATGCATGTAGCCCTATAAGTCATGTATAAGGTTGACTTGTAACAGGAAGCAATAGGATGATACATTGGTTGTGTTTTTTTAACATAGTAATAGTTGACAATATTCTTCCTGTTTTAGATGTTACACTGAACTGTTGGTTGATAATGTGCACATCCCTGACGATGAAGAGTTTGATACCTCAAATATCAATATTGCTGAACAAAATGAGGCACACGAAAGGTAATTTTATAAGGTTTAATTCCGAATATATACGTTTAATTTTGAACTGATACATTTGATAGCTTAGCTTTATTTCCTGTATTTCAGTGAGAGCGATGACATAACTTTGAAGGATCTACTATCAAACCTTGCATTACAAATTGACTCTGAAAAGACATCCAAGTTCAACATAAATCGGCGAAATATTTGGGATGGAGCACGTCGTGGCTTCCTTCGCAAAACCTATAAAGCAATCAACCGTATATCTGTTATGTTTACTGATTCCTCTGGTAACTCTGAAGGAGCTGTTGATTTTGGTGGTCCAACACGGGAATTTTTGCGATTGTTAATGCATCATTTACAACACAGCAAACTCTTTGAGGGACCCGAAAACAGCAAGACACTCAGTTGTGATGCCCAAGGTACCGTAAATTTATTATGTTCCAACCTTCCTAAACTGCTCAAATTCTAGAGGAGGGAAAGAATAATTATTTGAAGTGTAAATAATGTTTATATTATGTTACTTACCGACTCCTTCAAATTTTGTTTGATACCACTGATCAGACATTCTCAAAGAATTTTAACTAAAAGTGGAATAGTGAAGAGAATACTGCACTATACTATTCATTTATGCAGCAAGAGCAGACTGGTTTCAATTTCACCCAATGAATATATCCCTTGCAGCCTGTAAAACAACCTTGCTAGCATGTACTACATTATATATTTTATGTTTGCTTTGCATTAAATGAGGGGCTAAGGTTTTCCTGCTGTAGTTACTGTTATCAATTTAGAGAAAATTCCCCTGACAAGTACTTCAAATAATGGCTAACTTTAGAGATTCTGCATTAGGTAATCTTAGTTGATGCTCTGGTGCAGCAGTGTGTATGAAATAATCACCCAAACTGTACAGATGCATCCTGCTTAGGCCCGATTATCAAAGGAAATAAACCACTGCGTGGGTTAGTTTGATACATGAGACTTCAGACACTGGTTGGGTTATAACGGTAGGAGTTCTTGTACGTAGAAATTAAAGTCTTCCAGTCCATTGTAGATGCAGATCTTAAAAAAAAAAGTTCTTAAGATAGACTTTTTCCTCCACTGGAGCCCATCAAGACATCTTGTAGGAGTGTTGAGAAAGCAGAACTTTTTGGGTACAGCAACTTAATTATGGTTAAGTTCGGATTATGCTGCCGCTTAAAGAAAGAAACATCTGGAAGGTCCAAAAATGGCATGTAATATTCTATTCCTGGTTAAACACACTGTTGTAAATCTCTTTGGGCAGGAATGAGTTGTACCTTTTAATCAGGTACTACATATATAAGCACGAGGTGGAGACAATTAAACTGGGTTATTAAGACATGTCCCCAACAATCATCCTCCAAGGAATATAACTTTGCCAGCTTTCATCCCTTATTGTGCCTGGTGATGTTGGGTTCCTTGGTGAGGGAGAGCATGGGTTGGGTGTCATCAGCGTAGGAGACGATGTTGAACTCATGGTTTCGGATGATGCTTGCGAGGGGGGCCATGTAGACTTTGAAGATGGTGGGGCTGAAGCAGGATCCTTGGGGTACACCGCACCTGGTCTTGGTCGGTTCTGAAAGGAAAGAAAGAAGTCTTATTCTCTGTGTTCTGCCCATGAGGAATGAGCGTATCCAGTCTAAGGCCTTTCCTTGGTTGCCGGCGTCGTGGAGTCTGGTAGTTAGTGTGCATTGGGAGACAGTGTCGAACGCTGCGTATAGGTCCAGGCGGATGAGGGCTGCAGTTTGGTCTTGGTCAAGGAGTGCACGGATGTCATCTGTTGCGGTTTAGAGGGTGGTCTTGGTGATGTGGTTGCTGCGGAATCGAGTTTGGGAGATGTCTAGGATGTTGGTGGCTTGAATGAAGTATGTTAGCTGGGTGTTGATGGCCTTTCCGATGACCTTGGCTGCAAAAGGGAGCACCAAGATGGGCCTGAAGTTCTTCCGGTCTGACGGGTCTGCGGAGGATTTCATTAGGAGGGGGTTGACTTAGGTGCGCTTCGATTTGTCGGTGAATGTGACAGTCACGATGGAGCAGTTGATGGTTCAACGTAGCTCGGATGCGATGGCTGTGGCAGCCCTGTGTAAGATGTGTGGCAGGCAGGGGTCTGAAGGTGCTCCGGAGTGGATGTTCTTCATGTTGTTTATGGTGTCCTCTGTCGTGAGTGGGGTCCAAGTAAGTAGGATCTGTTGGGTGGCATTGCTGGGGGTGGGGGTTGAGGCGGTGCAGAGGTCTTGGCCGTCCAAGTTGTAATAGAGCGTCTTGATCTTGAGGTGAAAGAAGGAGCTGAGTCTGTTGCAGAGGTCTTGGGAGTGGTGGGCTTCTGTTGTTTCGCTGTTGGGGTTGGCAAATTCCTGTTTGATGGAGAAGAGGTCCTTGGAGTTGTGGGTGTTGGAGAGGATTCTGCCTTGGAGGAAATTCTTCTGTGTGGATTTAATGAGTTGGCGGTATGCCGTGGTGGCTGTTTTGTAGGTGGTGTGTTTTTCCAGAGTTTTGCTGTTTCTCCATGTCTTTTCCAGTCGTCGGCAGGCGTGCTTAGATTCTTGGAGTGCTGCGGTGAACCACTTTGCTTTCTTGTTGTGTCGTCTTGTAGTCTTCTGGAGGGGAGCGAGTGTGTTTGTTCAGTTGGCGATCCATTGATGGAGGTTGCTTGCCACAGTGTTGGCATCTGTCATAGTTAGGGATGGAGTGCAGGTGAAAGCGGAGGTGATGTGTTCTTCTGAGACTTTGCTCCAGATTCTGCATGGGAGGCGATGCGTGTGCTTGTGTGTTGTGGGTTTTCTAAAGGAGAAGTGGATGCAATGGTGGTCAGACCAGAGCAGTTCCGTGATGTGACAGAGGAAGATGCTATTTCGTCCTGCGAAGACAGGGTCAAGTTTGTGTACTGCTGTGTGAGTGGGAGCAGAGACAAGTTGCTTCAGTCCTATGTTGCTGAGGTTCTCAAGGTGGGCGGTGGTGTTAGGGTCGTGGTGGTTATTCAGGTGGAAGTTTAGTTCTCTAAGTAGTATGTAGTCTGTGGAGGCGAGTGCATGGAATGTGATTAGGTCAGCAATGACATTGGTGAATGGAGCCAGGCAGTCTGTAGGCGAGGGTTCCATGGAGCGTTATTCTGGGGTTGGTCTGGAAGTGGATGTGTTACATGGGGGCGAGGCGTCGTCCAAGTCAGTGGTTGTCATGCGGAGGGAGCTTTTGTGGATGCTGGCGAGTGGGGCGGGTGGAGCGGTCTTTCTTCAGGATCTTACATTTGATCATTATAGGATGTTAAAAAAAACTCAACCTTCGATAAATTTTGGCATGCGAAACCTGTCAAAAGATAATGGTAGAGAAAAACAGGGAATTTACTGTATCATGCAGATTTTGGTGCTTTAAACACCAAGATCTGCATGCTATTTGCCACAAACTAGCAATAAGTGTTATTTTTCACAACCAATATTTAATGTACCCTGTGGTAAAATTATTTATCAGGTGCGTAAAGTAATGGGTAAACTCGTAATCAGGCCATCTGTCTAAATATGTTAGTCTGTCTTAAATATATTGTGGTCCTGATTTATAAAGGTACTGTTAAGAGTGCGGAGTCTTGTACTCGGGCCGAATTTCCGCACTGTGAACTGTGTAGATTCTGCACTGAGTATGGAGACTGTGTCCCAAGTACAGTGATTAAGCCCCGAGTGCGAAGGCTTCTCCACGTATGCCGAGACTCTGCATACTTGACTTTACTGCACGTAAGTACCTTTGTGAATCGGGCCGTGGATTCTTGGATAATATGTTTTCTAGATTTTATGCAATAAATTTAGTTTGAGATGTATAATAAATGTTTTATAGATAAGCAGAACACTTTACGTTTAATTTCTTTTTTCTTGTTTAAGGTATGCGAAATGATGACTATTACCTTGCTGGCCAAGCCCTGGCTGTTTCCCTAGTTCACGGGGGGCCTGCTCCAAATTTTGTGTCTCCTGTTTTGTATCGATGTTTAGTTTCTGATGAAAAAAATGTGAATTGCAGTTTGGTAGATGTGGTAGATCCAGATACACGAGACATGTTGCAAGAGGTAAGCAATAGATACTAAACATCTGTGCTGAGGAATCTTTATCAATTTTTCTTATTTGGTTTTCACGTAGTTGAGGGTCTATTAGGCAAAAACATGCAAATGATTTGGGTCTAATTTTGTGGTTAATAGTTACTTATGTATCTTGGATTTATGTATAATTGCCACATGTACTATAAATGAATATGAAAAGAAATTACACTCATCTATTTGATATGGAATTGGGTCAATCCTGAATGTCTATTCCCGTGCCTCCACACCTTTTTAAAGTTTCCAAAGCAACCTCTACGTATTTGCTACTCTCTCAACTGACATGCACAAATCCACATTCTTGCATCAGTGATCAATCAAGAACGTCATACTGTTAACCAAATTTTGATCTATATTTCTTAGTGATACTACCAAATCAAAAGTATGTGATATGTTCTTGATATGTCAGAGTCTTCATATTACAAGAATACAAAGTTTCAGGCACATAACTACAGTCATACCAACTACCACTTGTAGTTGCCCCATGAGACTCCCCTGGAATTGCTACAGTTTTTCAACACTGACTAATAACATAATAGATGGGGCCTTCCTGACCATGTTTCTGCAAACAATGTGATATAGGAGAGGACCTAAATATCTGTATTCTGGATTAATATACTCAGTGCCAAACACTTTCAGGTACATTAGGCCATTTTGCTAGTCATCTTTGTCTAATTCTCTCCCACTCTTTTACAGTTGGTGTTCCATTCAGGGAGAGAGTGTAGCTAGTGTAAAACTACAGTGGCGTTAACTACAGCAGCAGTTGATACTGTTTTAGTCCATTGACTGTTAAACTTTTATAAACATTAAACTTACTGAACAAATATGTTTATTTAGCAGATGGCCAAGGCAAAATATTCTGCATCATCATGGTTTAATTACAGTTTTTTTTGTTAAGTTAAAATGTTTTTTGTTTCTATTTAATCAGAATATCATAATCTTAATTTTTCCATAGATAGAGGATGCTTCGTCTCTTGAAACTCTTCAAGGATTGATTCAAAAACACAGCACAATTCTAAGCGTAGCAGGTTGCTTGCGTCCATTAAAATCTCTGAATGACAAAAAAGAACTATTGGAAGATATCATCAATTGGTACATTGTGGGGAGGACTGTTCCTTCACTAGTTAGGTACAGTGCTATTTATGTGCATATGCATTATAAAACAATATCTTTTTTACTTTGCAATACATGTATGTCCATTTTTAAAAAGTAATTACTGTAAATCACTGTTCACCCTAATGGCATCATATATATTCACACTGTGTGAAATGTCCCAATGACATAATGTGAAATCAAGCACATCATGGTGCTCAAATATATTTTAAATTTAGTTTGTTTCAGTTTTTTATTGGCATTTTACAATACAACTTGTGCTGTCCTTCCTCCAGGGGGCATAAATAGAAGGCTAACAAAAATTACAGGAATCCCAACATTCCCATAGGTTCAGCCCATGCAACACAAATCAAAATAGAGAAAACAAACAGGAAGAAATAAAACGGTGAAGGCCTTCCCACCTCCCCAACTTCCCCAAATAGAAACTGCACTAAAATTAAGCAACAACTACCTTCCCTTCATAGTCACAATGGGCATCAGCATAAACAGCAGAACGTCAGAGGATTTGGACTTCTCATATTCACGTCTTGGCAGCCCAAAAGGAGTTCTAAAAATGTAACAGATTCAGGGCTTGCATGTGCGTGGGATAGAAAAGTAATGGCAGCACGGTGAATAAAAACTTGATCAGCAGGCCACACCTTTCCTCAACGTTTTTGAATGTATCCACCAGGACATTTTAAAAATCAACATATAGGTCTGAAATCATAAATGTAATGGTCACAAATTGTGACTATTGTTTTGCTGCCAATGATTTGTGCATTTGGCCTAATAAGTGTTTATTGAGGCCATTCTCTAATGTTTAAAACAGAATTTGCTATCGGTATCGCAGTGCTTGTTTGCCTCAAACATTTGCTTAGCAAACTCTGTAAGGTGTTCTATCAATCTAACGAATTTTTTTTATCCAACTGCCAAAAAATCAATAATTGGATGTTGTCTAGGTAATTCGATGCATACCTAAGAATAGTAAATTTGCAATTGGCTGTATAGGGTTACCGTGACTATATTTTAGTTTTCATCATTCTATATAATATTTTTACAGTTTGTTGAAAAAAATATTTGGAAAGGCAACCCTTTGTACTCCTCATAAAGTAGATGGTTTATGGAGTACTGATTCACCCAGAATTAAGAGTCAAAATCTATTCTTTGACATCTACTGCCACCTCTAGCCCCCTACCTTCCAGTGAACTCCCACGGTTGATGTGAGCGTGAAGCCTGCAGACATCAACAGCTACAAATCACCTTGACCAGGTGCTCTTTTAATCCAATGCATAAAATAACAAGTTATTATGCAGGGTTGTCTAGGCCTTGCTAAAAGTCCAAGCACAGTCTCTAAGGTCCCATTCACACTCTCCACCGGGTCAACAGTTTAAAGTCAAAAATTGGCATCCAAAAAGCTCCGAAAATGAACTGTTTGCCCTCTAATAATGTACTTGCTGGGTTTGGTTACGTTTTTTTAAGAAAAGCTGCAAGTCGTGTGCTACCTTGCTGCTAGGAATTCATCACAAGACCACAGGAGAAAGAGAATTTGCCTTTGTCAGTGTTTTCCGACAGCTAGCTTCAGATTTTTGTTTTTGGACAGAACTTTTTATGAACAGCTTGAACATAGGGCACTGATGGACCTTTAGATGCATCATAGACATATATTAATTTTATAATAACTTTTACATTATAGTTTGACCAATAGTCTGATTATTTATGGTTAGGTATTCTTTTTTCTTTATTGCAGATTAAAGGAGGGGTTAAAAACTCTGGGTGTACTTCAGGCCATGGAAATTCATAAACAACTTTTTGAAGAGGCATTCATTTGGATGGAGCACGAAATCACCACTGATATCATTAATGGCATGTTTACCATTAAATTCAGTTCATTAGGCAGTAACCATCGGTTACAGGAAGAACACATCATTGCTTACTGGAGAGATTACCTCCAAGATTGTGAAGGCAAGTGAAATTGTTTCATTATGTTATAGCTCAACTATTGATGAGACACATCTGTTGAAAACATAATTTAAACCAGCCTATTATGACAAACATGGTGTCAAAGACTTCCGAATTATACTGTAGAGAAAGAGAGTTAATGAGGGACATACTAACCCGTTTTATTTGCACAGAGTAAAATCTATAATAAGAACAAAAGGACAATGCATCCAAAATTGTGAAGTCTATGCCTGCTTTATTTCAATCTTTATTTTGCACGATATGTATATTATTAATGTTGTTAAAGCTTAATTGTAGTGTCCTGGGAGTAAAATGGTAGCTACCCCATTAGAATGATGCTTCATGTACTGCATCAAGGAAAAGTAATACAAATCGATATAGAGCATGATTGGGTCTGCTGTGTGGGTCTCTAAAAGAGTAAAGCCTTTGCACAGTGGAGATTGCAGCTACCTCCAGCCCCAAGCCTTTAAGATAAGGTTATTGGCTTATCGGCATTGTTTGTATAAACAGTGGTGTGTGTGTGTGAAGACTCAGAGAGAGTGTCAGATGCAGGTCTACCAACATGGAATACCTATGCTTACTCCATGTTGAACAATGGGAAGACTTCTATTAAAGGGAGAGTAAGGCGAGCAGGATTGTGGAAATGCTAAAATAGTCTGACACCAGATCTTGAAATGTTATGTGTTGTTAACAACAGATAATCTCGAATTGATGATTTTTTGGTGAAATGAAGCACAACAAATCATCATTGGTTTTATTATTCGCATGTCAACCATTACTGAAGTATTCATTTAGCAGATGAAATAAAAAACAATCACAATCTTTGCTGTAATCACAATTTAACTAGTTTGACTCATATATATATTTTTTCTTTTAGAGCTTGCATGTGAAGCCAAATTAAAGGACATTCTGTGTTTTGTGACTGGCGCTAACACAGTTCCACCACTGGGCTTTAATCCTCAACCATCAATAGAGTTTCTACATGCATGCGATGGCCAAGTTGAAATGTCTATGTTTCCAGAGGCAAACACCTGTGGAAATGTGTTGCGCCTCCCCCTTTCAATATCCTATGAGGAATTTAAAACAAACATGGACTTTGGGATACTGAATTCTCCAGGATTTGGACGAGCCTAATGATCATATTGAAATGAGGGGTATAATGTATATATATGACAAAGTAGTTATGGATACAAGGATTGATCATGCTGTTGTCGCGGAAGGTGTGAGTCTTGTGGCAGCTTACGAAATGCAAGGGCTTTAGGCTTCTGTAAAATCACTTGATAGCCACAGGGCAGGTCTCTGTGCCTTGAGAATAGCACATTTCTTTTGTCAATGTTTGCTGTTACAATGATGAATAAAGTTTTTTTCTAAACGATCTATACCAATAAATATACATTGGTTGTCAATAAATAGAAGTTCTTCAGATTGACGGAGTTCTTGGTTTCATGTTTTTAGTGTGTCTTGTGTCAGACCCTGTTTTGGTGGCCACTGGGCAAGCAGTGGCAATTGGGCCTGAGGCCTGTGGTAATGTACCTCTGATGTAAAGGGGTACAGTGAACCTTTGGCTGTGCAAACTGGGCTATGTACAATCCCTATAACACTTCACTCTCAATTGTAGCAATGGCAAGCAGTTGCAGGCTTCTCAGTGAGGTAGTGTGAGGGTATGTAAACTCAGAAGTCATCTATTGGCCTGCAAAGCAGCAACTGATTGTCTAACCCATACCTTTACTTTGCTTATGAAAAATGCTTAACTGAATGATTCACAGAACAGGCTATAGCTACAATTACTTTACTGAGCTACTGTGCCTTGTGTCCTAGTCCTCCGCTCCAAGGGGTTCCCATCCTTTTGGGTTCAAGCTCTCTAGTGCCAGTAACAAGGGTCAGGGGCTGATTATCATTTTGAATGGTCTCAAGCAGACCCGTGTGACAGTTCCCACCAGAGTGAAATTGGTTCATCCCACAACGAGTGGTCAGATGCAAAAAGAACAGTTGATGGACAGAATGCTGAACAATGTAATACATTCACCCCAGTACAGAGCTCTGGGCCTAACTCCCATCATTTTTTTGCTCACCATGCCATTCCAGTTTGGACCCAGCCATATGCAAATCAGTCTTGACCCTGCGCCCAATGGGAACAATCCAGCTCGAACTGCCAGGTCAGGTCCTCCACGGACTGGAAACAAGCATCCTAGGACCGGTTTCAGGCTTTCAACCCTCATCATCCAGGATAGCTTCACTCCAGTGGCATGGAGAGCTCGGGACCCATGTAACCCCGAAACCTGTCCTCGGATGCTTATTTCCGGTCCAGGGAGGACCTGGCTTGGCAGTTCGGGCTGGACTGTTCCCATGAGGCACAAGGTCATGACTGATTTGCATATGGCCAGGTCTAAACTGGGGTGGCATGGTGAGCAAAAGAATGATGGATTTAACCCAGATCTCCTGACTGGGGATGAATGTTTTGATTTGTTCTGCATTCCGTCCATCAATTGTGTGTCTTTTGCACCACGAGTGGTCAGCAGGGACCTACTGCACTGTGTTGTGAACTCCCAAATTGCAGGGCACATCCACAAAGATTCACATAACTCTAAGGGAAACTTGGTTCCTACACTACCTTCAGAGAATAGGAAAAAAGACAGGCTTTTCTCACACTTCCCTGCAATGAATCATGCTCATCTTGATCCTGACTTTTATGAGTCAGAGAGTCCTTCCAGAGAAGGTCTTATCTGAAAGGAGTCTTTGTAGATGTGTGAAGCCTCAACCTGAAAGCAGTCAACATCACAACTATTGGTGTTTTTAAATAATAGAATAGGCAATATGGACAATCTGCACATAAAAACCTTGTGTATCAGAATATGGCAAATATATAATAATAATTCTAGCACTCATACTATCAAATAAAAAGAACATTAGAAAAACCAAAAACATATTTTTTATTGCACTTCCATAATATTGGTAATGAATTAGCTTAAACCATACCTACAGCCTATATTGAAAATATTAGCAGCTTTACAGTTATTATATTGGTGTGCGAGTAGTGTTGTCCCTAATTATTTTTCGCCAATTCATATCATGCCACTGAATACATTTGAAGCTTGCAGTTGGACACTAGCATTTCCCACAAGCAATCAGTCCTCTTGTCTTCCTCTCCCAAATTTGTCGATCTGTTTACAACTTTCTCATCAATAATTCTCTTTGGAAATGTTTGTGGAAGTTGTTAAGTCTGACGTATATGTATCATAGAACAAACCATGCCTCCGTTAGAAGCATGTATGAACAGTAAGCAAATGTGTGGAAAAATGCCTCTAAAGTTGCTCTTTCATGGTTTGAATGACCTTGTAATGCTGCTTCTAACACATTGCTCTTTGAACAGCTGAATGGAAGTTTCATATGCTGTGTTGCTGTTATTTTTGTTGGTGTAAGTAAAACCTAACTGCTTTAAAAATACTATAACCATCTTGCACACTCTGTTAAGTATTATCATCATTCAAAGCATTCGTTTTCTAGACCCTAAGCCTAGCAGGTACACACTCTACCGAGTAACATGCATTCGTCATCTTAAAAGAAAGCCCTGCCGCACACGTCAGTGCCCATGACATGTTGCTCCCTCTTCCGAGAGCTGACATGCTGACAGGGGTTCCAACATTTTGGCTGAGGACACAGCAGGTAGCAGCCGAGGCCTCCGCCGCTGTACTTGGAGGAGTACGGACTCCAGTGAAGACACAGGCCTTCGGCTTTCTATGAACCCGCTTCTGGACTTGAATGATCGATCCCCCGATCAGGCTGTCTCATTGAGAGAACCTTCTTTTGCAGCAACGGGAGGGTCCTACACTCGAACCTGCACACCCTTCACCTTTATGTTTGAAGACCAACCTTTAACAGCTGACAGTTTTCAAACTTCCTCACAAAGTATGTGATGTTATTCTGACAGCCAGGAGTACCTCCACCAAGTGGGTATACGCCAGCACGCGAGGATAAATTTGTTGCATGGTGTTTATCTAGGAACATTAGTGCTCTAACTGCTCCCCATTCTCAGTTTCTCCTGTTTGGACATTTTTCTTTGTTCAAGGCACCTTTTGTGGCTAGGATCCTCAACGGTTTGCAACATACAATTCCTCCCAGGCCATTCAGCATGCTTTATTGTGTGCACACTTTGAGCCTTTGCATAATTGATCCGGCCACTGATTAACCATCAAGACTGCTTTTTTAGTGCACGTTACATCAGCCAGAATGGTCAGCAAATTGCAGCCACTCTATGTAAACCCTCCCTACACCATCTTCTATCCGGACAATCTCGTACTCAGGACACATGCCTCCTTACTCCGGAAGGTTGTGACTACTTTCCTTGTAGGCCAGTGCATCACATTGCCTAACTCTTTTTCTCTACCTCACACTTCAAATGAGGAGGAGAGACTCCATTGTCTGGACCCAAAAAGAGTTGTTGTTTCTAACTTGACCACACAAAAGAGTTCCAGGTGTACGATCAAGTCTTTGTGGTGTACAAAGGGGCCAAGAAAGGGAATGCTGTGCAGAAATGGACCATCTCAAGACGGATACTGCTCAGCATAAATACCTGATACGTATTGGGCAAGAAGCAACCTCCTGAGGGCTTGCTTGCTCATCCACCACAGCCAGGGCTACGACCATTGCGTTAGCTAGCGTAAGGAGTCCCTGTCCTGGTTATCTGTTAGGCAGCAACATGGGCATCTCTGCAGATGTCTACCAAACACTATTGCCTGAACAGTTCGGTCCGTTATGATGGGCACTTGGTCCACTCAGTCTTGTAGGACTTCCTGGTTTAAACCAGCTTCGCATACCCACCTCCTGGGAAGCTTTGCTTGGGTTTTGTATTCTAAGATAAGGAATATGCAGCTAGAAGTCTCTTATCAGATGACCTTTCTGGTCATTCCATCGTCCATGCTCGCAGAACTGATCACAGTGTAAGGCTCACCATTCTAAGGGCCTTAGAATTTCAGTTCAGTTGTCAGTCCTCATCATGGCTGCGTGCTTGACATGGAAAGTCACAAAAGGAACTAACATCAGCGCTTCAGGGTGGCATTTATTTAGGCACCACGCATTGCATTGCATTGCCAGCGTAGACACCACAACACAGAGCCGGACGAGGCCATCTCAAGCGAACTGCTTGAAAACTTCTGGATCTAGTCTGACTCCTGGGGAATATTCTATGGTTAGGAATCTGCAGCTAGATAGAGTCTCTACTAGATAAAGCATTACCGAATGTAAGAAACTTCTTGTGAGAAACAGACTGAAATGGTTAGAGGGACCAGGTAGGCAATGGCACAAGTAAAAGGGTGTGGCAGGGGAGAGATAGATAGGGAGGTAAGATCTGACTGGGACCAAGTGATGAAAATCGCATTATTGTGCACAAGGAAGGTAGGAAGCATGAATGTGTCTAGGACTCTAGTCACAAAAACACAGCAAAGTAAGAACAAAGCATGAAGGGAAATAGGGCAGAAAATGGCGCAAAGAATAAAGAAAGGAAAGGAAAAAAAGACTGCATGGGATACTCCGAGTATGTACAGGGGAGTGGAAGAAAGAAGTTACAAAATATTAAGAGAAGGCTAGGAAGAGAAGTCTACTATAGTTCATACCCTGTTGAGGTGGGATGAGGTGGGAACACCAGGATGGAGTACACTCTGGAAGCTAAAGGCCTAAATTCAGGAAATGGATCCAGGTTGGAATGGGATCTAAGGAGAAATGGTACATGGAAGTGTGCAGGAAGGTGGGGAAATAGACAAATAGAAGGGGTCAAGGCTCTGTAGGGAAAAGGACTGAATGGATGATGGAGACCAATCATACAGATACTACATTTTAAATTGAATGCTGGAGGCTAAAGGAACAGGATACTCCCATAGGCACCCCTCGAAACTGTCTGCAAACCCTATTAAATAAATTGCCGTAGGCTAAGCTGCAGGCTGTGTGCCCTTGCAAGTAGATTGCAAACAGAAATGTCATGGGACCCAACACGGACGTAGGTAGTAGGGTGCACCTTGGAAACAGCATCACACCCCAAAATCTAGGGAGAAATTTAGTAAGTACATGAACGCAGTGCAGCAAGGCAAGTTTCTGTGGTGCATTACGTGAATGGGATAGAGCTCACAACAGCCATATTTAAAATATATGGCACTCTCTTCTGGTGCTAGCACACTTGTTGCTGCTTAGCAACAATGCAGGCACCCTTGCTTCATGCTAAAAGAGTACCTGGATTACAGCCAGTACTGTTATGTGCAGGATCCTACAGAAAAACACATCAAAGAGGCATTTTTCTTTTTGTATATGTGAAAATGTGGGAAGAATTTGGTCTCGGTTCTGTTTCTATTGTCATTGAAGCACGAGACAAAGACATCTTCCTTTGTCCTCTTTTGGCCTAATCACCTGTGGAAGAAAAGTCTAGCCCTGTTTAAGATGCCAGCATCAGTAAAAACCATGCTCTTATGACCATACAAGATTTTCAGTGCCCCATATTCAGGACAACAGTTTTGAAATCGCTGTCAGAGTCAGCCTATGTGGTGATGGGGACTACCATCTGAAGACTGATGAACCCAACCATGCTAGCTACAGGCTCACTGCATATGTAATATAGGCTTTGCGAGAAATATGTTCGGTTTGAAAGTACTTATGATTAATTGTGACTGTGCTGATGTCTAAATACAAAAGTAAAATATTCAGAAGTATGAATAATAAAGTAGTATTTTCTGTCCCTATCCGACCTGATGCACCAAACATTAACCCAACATAGAGCAGGAAAGATTTACCAACTATTGAAAAACAGAGGCCTTCACAGGAGGGCATTGCCTGAAAAGTGAGTGGGATGTCATCAGATTAATGAGTTTTATTTTTATTTTATAAAGCTTTATATAGCGCAGACAAGATCCTGAAGGATATCAGAGCGCTTTACAAAAAGATGGAAGGAAGGACATAAATGCAATAACGACATCAAGTAAGAATAAAAAAAACAGGAATATTCACATAATTACAAGACAATGAGTAGTGGGCTACAAAGGGGGGCACACTGCGGTAAAGAAGAGCAGCATCAAATGATGGTACAACGGTTGTAGGATCAATGACTTAGAGCAGGTGAACATTGCCCAATTTAGGTAAGAGTTAATTCATTAGGAATCTTTGAACTTCCACTTTGAAAGCTGTCATTAAGGATATTCTGCATACTTCCAGGGGAAGAGAGTTCCGTATCTTTGGGGCAGCTCTGGAGAAGGCTTGGTGACAAGTTTTTTTTTTGCTATGGATGAGTGGTTTCAAGAGGAAAGTGTTAGCGCTTCTTGAGGCTCTACCACCACAGGATAATTAAAGTTTTTGCGCTAGGTACCTGGGAGTTTTGAAATGCAAGGCTTTGTGCGTCTGAACGGCAATCTTTAACTGAATTCAAGCTGTGTAGGGCAACCATTTAAGGGATTTTAGGACTGGGGATATGTGCTCATTTTGTTTGCTACCTGTAACCAGTCTAGCCGCAGCATTCAGTGATGCCCTTAGTGGAGCCAGGGTGTATTTGGGAAGATCCCAGAGCGTAGCGCTGCTGTAGTCTAGCCCCGGCAAGACAAGCGCTTGGACTACCTGCTTGAAATCAGACTGTGGAAGGAATGGTTTGATATTTTTAAGTGTCCTCATCAAGTGATTAGCTCCCTTACACACATTGCTGATGTGATTTGTCATATACAAGTGCTTGTCCAGGGTGATTCCAAGAGATTTGGCTGAGTCTATGATGAGAGGGATGCAGTTAAAAGCAGTGAGGTGAATCAGCCAAAGGTCTGGCTTGGAGATGTGGTTCGGAGGAGAGATGAGAAGGTATTCAATTTTGGAGGTGTTGAGCAGGCGATGATTCTCAGTTAGACGTTAGGGTAGTGTTGAGTGAGATGATGTTGTCCGGGGATGAGAGTTTCAGATAAAGTTGCGTATCGTCCGCAGACATATGGAAGAGAATGTTTGTGGAATTTAGTGAATTAGCTTGTGGTTCCAAGAAAAGGTTGAAGAGGATAGGAGAAAGGGCTGATCCTTGGAGGTCACCCATGAGTACTAGAGAAGGCTGGGAGAGTGAGTGGTTTGCCTTGATTCTTTGTGATCTGTGGTGGAGGAAGGACGAGAACCATTGTAGCACCCGACCCGTGAAACCCATCCTGTTCTTCAGAATGGATAGGAGGTTGTCATGATTAACTGTTTCGAATGCGGAGGAAAGGTAACGGAGGATTAGGAGTCAAGAATCATTTTAGTCAAGCATTTTTAAAATGTCATCCATAACATGAGTGAGAGCCGATTCCGTATCCTGCCTCTTTCGAAAACCGGATTGATAATGGTCTAGGAGTTGGAAGTTATCTATGTGAGCACAAAGTTGGGATTGTACGCATTTTATTAGGATGTTGGCTAGGGTTGGGATGTTGGAGATAGGGCGGAGGTTTTTGAGGTCAGCTTTATCTGCGTTTGTTTTTTTTAGTGTAGGTGATACCTGAGCTGCTTTTATGCAGTCTGGGATGGTGCCTTGTTATAAAAAAGCGTTTACAATCCCTGTCCAGCTGAGGATGAGTGCATTCTTGATTTCTTTGAAGATGGCCGGGGGTAACGGGTCACTGAAGTGGTTAGATGGGTTGATATTCTGAAGAATCTTGTTGATGTCTTTTTCACTGAATGGGGTAACGGTGCCCCATTACGAATTGTTCTTAGTGTTCAGGCTGATAGGTTTGCAGGTTTGGCGTTTTCTAAGAGGTCAAGGCATGGTGTGGACCCAGAGGATGACAGGAGAGCCTTCTTGGAGGTGAGTTCAGTGGTGATGGGTCTTGTTTTCTCAGTGAAGAAAGCAGCAGGTTTGTCGCATGATGGTGTACTGCTTCCAGAGTCAATGGTTTGGACCTTCCACTGATTGCTGTTTGACCAATACTAAAAGTTTCTTGGGGCGGTAGCAGCTTGATCAAGTTGGTGTCTGAAGTAGTCAGCTTTAGCGCTATTGATTTGTTTGTTGTAGAAGCTCCTAACATCTCTAAGGAGTTTTAGTTGGTAGGGAGGATTTGGATTTACAGGACCGTTCAACAGTCCTGAGGTTGCGGCGTACCGTGTTTAGATTATCATTTTACACCGGATGGATATTTTTGTTGAGGCATTTTTTTGTTTGGGTGGTGCAATGTCAGCCATGAGGTTGGAGATGGTCGAGTTGTAGGAGTCGGTGAGTCACTGAACCTCAACCAAGTCAGCTTGAGAGGAGAGGGCAGCTTTACAGTAGGCTGCTAGTTCATCTGAGTTTATTGATCTGAGGTCCCTTTTCCAAATCTTTGATTTCATTGGTTGACACTTCCTCTCCGACGCCTATCTGTTAATATAAAAGAGGATGCAGTGGTAGTTGGACCAGTCGCAAGGGGTAATGGTCTCCAAAGTGATGGTCTCTCCTTTCAAGATAATGAGGTCTAGAGTGTCTCCTTTGTTATGAGTAGGTTGATCACAGTGCTGAATCAGTTCTTGATCAGTTAAGAATGATTTAAGGCACATTACCGCATGTGCATTGGGGTTAGACCGGAGAAGGTTGAAATCACCAAGGAAGATTTGGGACACGGCTGAGTCGACATTGCCAGAGATGTTTTCCATTAGTTGCTCGATGAAGGGGAGATTGTCTCCCGGGGGGTGATAAAAATGGTGAAGTTTGCAATCCGGCAGGTTAGTACTTGAGAGCTGAGACAGAGGTATTCACAGGAGGAAGGCGAAGAGGACTCCATGTGAGAAATCGAGAGTGTGTTCCTATGAATACAAGCTAGGCCACTACCCAGCTTCCGAGCTCAGTTTAGCCTAATTATGTCATGAGTAGGAGGTACTAGGAGGTCTAAGATAGGAGTGGAGGCGGGATTTAGCCACGTTGTACATTTTTACATCAGTGCCGCTCCAGCACGTTGGATATACCAAGTAGATTAGCCCCGCTAGGGACGAGAAGTTTGAAATAATTTCCAAGTTCAAACGTTTTTGAATTGCTGAGGATTTTCAATCTGACTCTGGGAACTGCCAATCAAATACTTTTTGCCATTGGTCCCTTTAAACTTTGGAGCAAAGTTCCCGAACGTCTTGTGGTGCCTGAACCACCACAGGAGGACACTTATAAGGTGTAGTAGTTTTAGACTCTAAGAGGCAGATTTACCAACGAGTTGCATTGCCTTTGCGACACAACTACTAAGTCAGATTTATGAAGCAACGCAAGGCCACCTTGCGTAGCCCAGCGTGGCTTGATAAATCTAGAGTAACGAAACACAGTGCAAATTGCTGTGTTGCATTACTCTGTCCAAAGGAGGTATTTCATGGGTGTAGCCTAGGTGTTACCACGCATTCTACCATGCATTTTGGCACATTTCCAGATATAACATTACTGTCAGATCTGGGAATGGGTAAAAATGCTAAGCCTCCCAGGTGAAGCATAAGGAGGAGAAATGTCTCTATTTCTCCTCTTTTGTTCCACTTTCTATGTGTGCTGCAGCACACATAGCACAAATAGAAAGAGAAAAATGCTTCAGGGGATTTTTTTAATGCAGGAAGGTGTCCTGTAAAAAACACTCCTGTCTGCAAGGCAGCACATGGTGCGCCAGTGCAAGTAAAGGTCAGGAATGCGTGGTTTCGTGTTAAATACGGTACAATCGTGACCTTTCTCTTTCACGTAGCATAGTGCAGCAAGGTGGCTTGCTGCACCGCACTGCAGAAAATAATGATAAATCTGCCCCTCAGGGTGTCTGTCAGAGGGAAACAGCAAAGTTCAGTCCAGGTCCAGTTGCCACTGGTCAACTGCCATTCTTCACAGGAACATTTTTTTCAGGTTTTTTTGGTTTTTTTGGTTCCTGGACCCGCACAGGAGATCAGCCTCTTGATCTTTGGAGACCTTTCAGTCCTTGGATTTCAAGAAGGAGGGGGTCCAAACTCTTCAGGTCCTTCTAACAGGTCACAGAAGCCAAGTGCAGCAGCTTCAGACTTTTAGCAAGTCTGCCATTTTTCAGAGAAAGGCTGGATGAGGGTCCAGACTTCTTTGGTTCACCAGCTTGTAGGGGAATGGGTACACACTATGACACTCCCAGTTCCTCTATGACCAATGGAGTAAAGTTTCCCAAGCAGTAAAAAAACTTACGTTTGCAGTAGTTCATGTTTACCTTACTGTAAACTGGCCAAAAATGCAAAGTGTATTAGAGCAAGTTCAGTACGGCAAAGGTCTCTGGCCACAATAAACTCTGGCTCTGTGGCTGGGGGTGTAAATGGGGAGTGTACCCTGGTAATCCTAGTGACGTTCCACATCTAATAATAAAATTCAGTTTGATGCACTCACTGTACCCACAAGAAACACAGAGACAGATGCCTGGTAGGTCACAAGCAGGGTCTTTCAGTGAAAGGCATTAAGTTCACAAAATTGCCTTGGCATCCTGTCCTCTCCCTTGCAAGTGTTAGATGTGGCTCACAGACCTGTTAAGCCGGATTGACATTACGGTGTTAACAGGATGCCCACAGCCTCCTCTGTAAATATTCTGTGGAATTCTGAGGGTTCATCTACCCATTCAGGTCAGCCTATTGTTTGCTCCTGGGATGCAGTTCACATTTTTTTTAAACCTATAGCCAGGCTTGAGTAGAGGCTGGGAGTTGACAAAGGCTAATGCTATTTAGCTTTCTGAAAGCTCAGGCAGATAAATGCTAACTTTCTATTTATTATTTCTATTTATTAAAAATTTGAAATCACTCTGGTTTTATACATAGAGCAGTAAACTGATAATAGCCTTTAGGCACTTTTCAATACCACCCAACCACGCGTGTTGGCTACAACACTCACAAAGTGGTGACTTCCTAATATTTCAAAGGGGGGGTTTTACCTATTAAAAAAGGTTATTATAACAGTTTGCTCTGCAAGTATTACACTGCAGCAGTCAGGCAACAATGGTAGCCCCAACGTCATGTTTTATTCCTTTGTCCTACTGAGTGGAGTGTACAATAGGTGCGGCAGTCCGTGCCTTGGGTGCATTTTCTACATCATACACTATGGCCTTAGTATGCCAATAAAAGATTGGTCAATGTCTAAAAGTTTTAGGGTTGAGAACACATACACTGGGCGTTGATAGCAGAACCATGTTGTGCAGAGTCTAAAAAAGCAATATATTCAGCCAAAAAAGAAGTCGAGCATGTAAAGAGGAGCAATTCCTCATGTCCAACTCATCAGTTTAAATCAGACTTTTTCTTGCAGCAAAATGAGAATTTGAACACTGTAGGTACACTAATGCAATTGTAAACACTTTATGAGGACATTTCTGAAAGTGTCACCTTATTTGTTGATCACTCGACTACAGCTTCTAATGGTTTTTCTAGTTCAGTACCAGTAGAAAGTATTAACAATGCATTCTTTCACTGTATCAGGCAGCAAATATAAGCAATCACCTAAATGATACCAATGAAGATAGGCAGTCATGTAAATTACAAATGTGTAACAATGGGCAAAGGGAATGTGTTTTTTCATAGGTAACGGTAAATAGTGTCTTCTTGGCTGATGGGTATTGTGCGCAAAGAGTCTTCTCATTTTGGAGAGGCCAAAACAAGGTATCACCTACACTTAAGAGGGGCATTTCTGACAACAATTAACAAGGAAACAATCAGCAAAAAATCATTTCAAGTATAGTGTAATACGAACATAACATTACGAAAGTAAAGCTCTGAATCTATGCTACAGTGCTGACAATTTGGAAGTATGAATCTGTATCCGAACAACATAATCTCTGCAACTGAGCCTCCAAACACCAGTTTCTAAAATCAACCATGAGGGAAAGCGAAATAATTCCAACTGTCTATGGGCTCATATATCCTGTATGTGCCTCTAATTTTTCACCAAGAATTTGCTTTTTTTCCATATGTTCCATGGTATAATAATTTCAAGTGATGTCCTTTTAATCCAATACATTAAGCTATTAATGTTCACTATGATATTTGTATGTTTGTGTATTTTATTTTAATTTACAGTGCCTGAACATTATCCTAGTAGTTTTGATGATTTATGTGACACTAATTTTAATCTATTTAACTTTACCTCTGCAGGGGTAGAATGTGTCATCGCTCATTTTATCATAAAAGTCATATGTTTAAGTTACATCCTCTGCTGACAATATTCTGAAATGATTTTGCATTCAGAACATATTTAAAATTACTGCATGTTTAGTGGTCATTGAAACACACAATTACAACTAGCACCAACACTTTCAAGCTTAAAACAGTTTCCACTTGCTGTCCAGCTCAGGGTTACCACAGTTTATTATTTTAAATAATGAGACCAACAAAGGCCATGTTTAATAACAATATATTTTTTGCTCCACTAATTGTAAGTCCACAGTGTGGAATGCAACCACTGACATCACAAATACTTAGTGTTGTACAAAAAATGTCATTTTTACATTAGTAAAGAAATTGCTATATACCTTGCTCAATGATGCATAAAAACAAGGAGAAAACAAAACATTGGAGCATATCGGAGAGCAAAACGAACTACTTAGAATTTAAGCATTGTCGACATTGTTAATTAGATTTGCAATAAAATTACATGTGCTTATAAAAATGTCTACTGCATGATTAGAATGATTGGTGTCTGGGTCCATTGAATTCTCTAGTGCCACCCTGTCTTCTTCTCCTAAAATTATAACATTTTCCGGGACCTGTACAGAATTGTTTACTTCAGCAGTAAAAGTGTACCCATAGTTATCAACACCATAATCATCTCCTACACAAAAGGTGTCTAACATGGAGGTGGCACAGAGCATACCACGAGTCCATAACTGTAAAGGAGTTAAGTGCCCTTCTGTACGCAAATGGTGATTATTCCATTGGTTCACAAACTCAGCAACTGCTTTATTTAGTCTTTTTAGGTAAATAAAGTGCAGTGCAAAAAGATGGATTTCATTTTGAATATCTAATATTCCATTTTGTTCCATCCAAAAGAACAAATCCTTGAAGTAACGAACAACAACTCTGTTTAACTCTCCCCACAATCGCTCAATACGTTGATTGTGAACACTTCGACCACAAATAAAACTGCCTCTGTTTAATCCTCTTCTACATATCATGTAACGTGCAACATCAACATTTTCAACACCCATGTCGCCTCTAACCCTCAATGGCAGTCCAAATCTGGATATTCCATCTCTGAAAAGGTTAAGAACTGTGCCTGCTCGATTGTTGGTGCAACATTTCACATATATAATTGCTCTACTGAAGCCATCGATGCAGCCATGGAAGACAAACCTCCACCGTATCAGCTTGTGATTACTGTCAATATGCCTGATAAATAAAAAAATAAACAAACTTTAAAATGGTGAATAAATATTTCATACATTAGTGTAAATCAAAAAAACAACACTATGACCTTCATTATGAATTGAACGGATTTAGGTGCATATCTAAGGGTTGGATCTCCTCTTGTGGCCACTATCCCCATACCAAAATCAATGATTATGTGTTTTAGTGCCCATAAAGAATTACTGGAAACACTGATTGCTGATTATTAACATTACATGAGTAAAGGTGAAATCAAATCAAACCTTCTCCTTTAATTTAATTAACTTCTCCAATAGGAAGAAATTATTTTGAAGACAGGGAAGGCTCAGAGTTGAAAAAGAAGTTTACGGAAAAGAGGGGAATGAATCCATTCAACAACAAAATACATCTTTATAGGTAGCTTCAGTCACAAGTAGAGAGATACAAATAAAACATTTTAAATGACTCACTTTATTTTACCAAACTTACTCCCCTACCAATTGTAACGGTAGAGAACATTACCATTAAACTAGATTCACCCATATCCTCCTGGCTCAAGGAAGCCAGGAACGTATCCCCCCTGAAACAGAAAACAAAACCAATTCACCACCATGAACCCTCAAAATGGTACACAGAGGAACTAACAAAAGCTGAACTTGAGCAATGCCAGTTATAGCGAAAATTTCAGAAAACATCTACTCCGGAGAATAAGGACATTTTCATGGTGCGACTAAAAGCCTACAAGAAATCAATTTGGGGGGCTAAATATGCCTATTTATTAAATAAAATCCTACATTCTGGCAACAAAACTGAAGAAATACTTGATACTGTCAGCAAACTTTCTAACCCTGATCGCTCAAGTATGACTACTTAGTCTTCTTTTTCATTGACCAAATACGGTTGATTATAGACAATATTCCTCCCAGCCTCCTAAGTAGCACTACTGGCTCGGAAGATGTGAATTTTATAACACTCCATATAACACAAGTTTTACCGGCCATCTCTAAAGCTGATAAGTGGAAATTGATGACTAAGGTCAAATCTGGCTCTCCAAAAGACACCTGTCCCCTACGGATCCTAAAAGAAATCTTCTCACATTTTCCAGATCCTGTGGTCTTTCTGCTTAACTTATCCCTAAGTCAAGGCATTGTCACCCATACCTTGAAGGAGGCGGTAGTCATCCCACTTCAAAAAAAAGCTGAGGACGATCCCTCCATATTGAAAAACTACAGCCCATTTCACTCCTCCCTTACTTAGCCAAGTTACTAAAGGCACACATTACCAAACCTTTAAGCACATTCTTAGAGGACTTCTCTTTTCTCAATCACCACCAGTCCGGGTTTTGGCCTGCCCATGCACATGCCCTGCCCATGCCTGAGACTCTATTCTCTCCGTAATTAGTGATATGCAAGAAGAAACAGACACAGGTGTGACCCAGGCACTGGTACTGTTAGACATATCTGCAGCCTTTGACACAGTAGAGCGCACGACATCTTAATCAAATATGTCAGGGTCGCACATGTGAAGGAGTCGGCATTAAACTGGATAAAGTCCTTCCATTCTGGATGTTCAAAATCAGCACATCTCACTCCTTTTTCCTAATCCAAGGTAGAACTTAACTGAGGAGTATTACAGGGGTCCTCTTTGTCCCCCCCATCTTTTCAACCTCGGTATCCGCCCCCTAGTCCGCACCCTACAGGAACAGATGGTGAACATATACAAGTACACTAATGATATGCAGTTGCTTTTCAACATCGATGACACAACAGAATCTGCATAATGTTTCTGAAGCACCATGTTATACAGTTGTGACTGAATGAGTTGTAATGAGTTAAAGTTGAATTCAGATAAGACTGAAATTGTGACGCCTGAAAACAAAATGCATAGCTGAAATCCTTCCATTTGACCAGTGAAGAAAAAAACAGGCAAGAGCCTTGGGGTCATGATAGATGGGAATCTATCTATGAAGCCTCAGGTAAGTGCAGTAACTTTATCTTATCACTCAAGGCTATTACTCAGATTATAATCGCCTTGGTTATGTCCCCATCAACTATGCAAACTCACTCTATCTGGGACTTCCTAAGGGACAGAGACAGAAGCTGCCGCTGGTTCCAAACCAGGCTCGTATGGCTCCACACTAAACCTCTGATGTCAAAATTACACTGGCCAAAGGTCCTTAATTAAAACTGGGTGCATTATTTTTAAATCGCATAATGGTGAATATCCTACTTTTGTGAACTCCAGAATCCAGGACTATACCCCCAAACGTAACCTTAGATCAGCTCATCAAAATCTGCTTGTGGTTCCCAAGTACAGGAAAAATAGACTGAGTGCCTAAGGTTTGCTGTGACTGCTCCACACATGTGGAATTCTCTTCCCTGACTCATTAGAGTCACAACTTCCCATGGAAGCTTTACGACCTCGCTAAAAATATGGCTCTTTAGACAAGCTTATGGATAAGTTCCGAGTTCCTTGCCTCTTTTGCCCCAACGCCATGAAACCTTTTTGGTGTACGTGCACATTAGAAATACTTGGCAACATAACATACAACTCATTCCTTTTTGCTCAGCACCAACTCATTTGAAAATTTGACAATCAGCTTCCCAATAGTCAAAAACGTCTGCATCAAGAGCAAAAACCAAAAGTTGGTTGACCGCTTTCTCCACCTCCCACTATCTTTCACCTTTTTATGTACCAAAACGTATGTCATGGGTCAATTAAACAAACAGACGATCTGAACGAAAAATTGCAGGGACACAAACTGCTCTATCTTGAATAGAAGAACATTACAAAATTAGCCAACAACATAAATGAACCCAACATTACTTGTTTAACAGCACATTATAATGAAACCATGATTGACATGGCAGATGAAATTGTTTCACTTTAAAAAAAGGCAAAATAATCCCTCTTCTTTGTACTAATTTGCTAATAATTATATGAATAAAGGAAAATTCTTAGCACAACAGACAGAATATGAAGGCGATACACTTCCACTTTAAACGGGAAAAGGTAAGATAAAAATGGAAGGTATAGTATAATCACATATTGGAGACCAACACCTTCTTTATTAATAAGGGATCTATATTGTAAAAAATTAAAGCAAGAAGCTTTTTGAAATTGTTAAAAACAATAGAAAACCCCAACTGTTGTTACATGCCATCAAAAAATCCTGTTGCAGGGATTCTGCTCATGCACAGAACTATGCGCAGGAAACCAGGACCTCAGTGAATTGCGGTGTACCAAAAACTCACCTGAGTACCCAGAACCCTATCCGGTCAGTGTCTCATTCGCTCTTCGTATCATTTCGAAGCTACCAATGATTAGACAACCCAGAACATGCGACTTAGAATACTCTTAGGAATGGTGGGAATTAGAAATACCTGTTCGTTATTATTCTCATATCAGTCCACAACAAGAGTATTCTGAGACACAGTAAAGTGTAAAATGTTTATTTTATAAACTACGTGTCCCAAGATGCAGTACTTTGGCTAACATAAGCAGACAAATTATTAAAAATAAAAACCATCAGCATTGTTACAATACCATAGAAAATAAAGGGAGAAATCATATTACAAATGATAGTGGAATACAACCACCCTCCCTTCATTAGTAAGCTAGTATTATTAGACTAATAGAAGGTCTCTAGGTTTGAATGGGGAACCCCATACCGTAAATAACAGCTTAGGTGAATCACATCACAGGATCAGCTTTGCTCTGTGTCTGGAAAAAGTCTTCTCCAGAATGTGAGTCTCATGCATGCAAACTGCAATATTAAAGGCACTCGAGTTTCAGATATTTGCAGCTGTGTGTGTGTTATGGCTAGAGCATGGGCCGATCAACCTGAATTCAAAAGCATACATTGTTTGTTAGCCCCGACTGTTTCTGCACACAATGTTCAGACCAAGGTCGCGGTGCACGTCTAGCAATGTGAACAACAGACCTTTCTCATGTGAAGAAAAAGCAAGCAAGCAGTTTTCATATAATAACATCTATCTACAGTGTCGTGTGCAAGAGCAGCAAAAGTGGCAAGATGGCGTTTTAATGTCTAAGACGCTTATGCTATCATAGCAATGTGTATATCTCTAGTTCCGCCTCCACTACAATACAAGAGACAGTGTGAAAAAGTATCTACATTCTTCCAGTACAAAATAAGAGAAGTAGAACTCTCATAGTTGATACTCCTGAGAAACTCCCATTCCTACTAGTCTGTGAGTCCGCACAGATTTGATCTTTGTTTTATAAGATAAACCAGGCAGTATTAACAAAGACTGTTGCTAATCTAAGACCCTCCTGTCACTTCTGCCACTACATGCCAGCGAGGCGAATAAAGCATATAATCCATTCAAGACATAACGATCTTTGCCAATTACTCCCGAAGGCAGCGCATGGTGCCAGGACAATTTGAAAATCCGCTAAGTCATTCTTGTGCTCAGAAAACAGTGATCCGATTACGAAAATCAAGGTAATTTCTGACCATTTTTCAAATTACCTTTCCTATATAAGTTTTGGAAAGCCACATAATGAAATAATCAATGCTTTTTAGCAATGAAACACAAACAAGCTCCTCTATGATCTTCAATCAACATTCCTTGCAGGCTGTAACTCAACAACTGGTATGGTACAAATAGTAGATGATGCTGTCAAAATCCTACTCTAATGATGTTTACTCATTCTTCCCAGTTTATCACAGTCAGAGTTACTTAATATAGTAAATCATGCCATCCTTTTGAAAACATTTGAACAGTGGTTGGGAATCTGTGCCCCAACCCTAAGAAAAACTGATCCCTGAAAATAAAACTAGCAAACTTCCTGTCAAAAAACATAGGGCCTGATTACGAGTTTGGCGGTCCATAGACTGCTGGGCTGGTGGTGGCAGTCTGAGGGCGGCAGTCCATCCGCCGTATTACGAGTTGACAGTGTTGCCTGTGCTGGGACCTTAGTTGAACCGTCGGCACTGCCAGCACAAGGTAAACTTCCGGCATGATGGTCACGGAAAGGCAGCACCCATTGGGGAGTCAAGCGGTGCAAGACCGCTGACCGTATTATAAGTTTGCTCTTCTGCCAGTTAACCTTCGCAGTTTGGAAGTCAGAGAGGAAGAGTTTGGGGTGCATACTTACACCTGTCCTGTTTTTTCTTAGAGATTTCGAGGTGGATCTTCACCCTGAGGAAAAGTATACCAAAATACACGTAAGTGCATATCATAACATATACCCATTGCCGGGACTGCACACATATGGCTCGGAGCCCGGTAATGGGTAATGGTATCTTACCATATATATATCTTGCATATGTATGCATTGAACACATATGCAGTCGAAATGAACACATATGCATCGATATGTATGGGGATATAGTATCTTAATATATAGATGGTATCTTACCATGTATATATTGTGCATATGTAAGCATTTAACACATATGCAGTCGAAATCTACACATACTCATTGATATGTATGGGGATATCCTACCCTCCACTGCAGCCACTCCACTGGCCACCCTGGTAACTCGTAATACGGCAGCCGGGAGAGCTCCAGCACAGCAGTGTACTGGCATTCACAGACACCGTCTAACGGCGGTTGGACCGCCAAACTCATAATCGACCCCTAGGCCTCACTACCAAGGAGTACTCTAATAGTCAATTTTTTTCTTGACACTCTTTAGTGCATACACAGAACACATCTTCTCACTTCTGAATCATTCAAACATCTCCTGTTGCTTGTATGTGAACAACTGCAGCTCTGTCTGAGAGTCTCCTCACTAGAAGATATTATTTGAAGTGGGTGAGACCCTAAAATTACTTAAGGTATTTTGTCACCAACAGCAAAAGGTAAACCCCTACAAAGATTTAGCTCTTCTTCTTCTCTACATTGACATGCACCAATCCAGTGAAAATATGGTTAGATGAAACTAAACATGCAGGACTGCAAACAATTATAATGATTGCTTGACCCTTGAAATAAAGGCACTTACAGGATCACATCGATGCCCAAGCTCAAAACGCTAACCACCAAAACAGACTCGTAGGAGGCATTAAATCCATCATTCAACAAAATACCATCAGATCTGTGACGCAAACCTTTGTCCTCTCGAGAGTTTCTTATAATCTTTCCTTGCTTTCTGAATTTTGATAATTCACCTTTCGCTATTAAAAGCAGCCATCAACACTGAAGATTGGTTGATGTCTGATCATACCACATCACTAAAAAAGATTTACGTAGAGAACAGAAGTATTTACAAAATAGCCCTCATTATCCATAAATCTATACTCAACACCTCCCCCCAGCTATCTAGCTGACAATTTGGTAATCTCTGGCGATCAAGTATACTACAGAGTGCAGACTCTCTCCTACAATAAACTCTAGCCTTCAAGAAACCAGAAGTCTCACCCAGGCTTTCTCAGAAAGTGGTGCTAGAGTATGAAACTTAATCACCCCTCTATGGGAATTATTACATTCTTTTAATGCCTTAAAAAAAACCTCAAAATCCTAATTTCAAAATTATATCTAACAGGATAGGTATGTGAGGTGATGCTCTCTCAGAGGGTTTGCAAATAATTATCTAGATTCAGCTATGTTAGACACCCGGAGGCAGAGGCGTAACAAGATTTGAGGGGGGCCCCCTGCAAGGTACATGGATGGGCCCACTCTCAGAATTTAACCCAGAGCTCTCAGGCCTGAGCACTGTGCTGGGGGGGGGGACCCCACGGGGCTGTGGGAGCCTGTGTTAAGCCACTGCCCTGAGGGCTAGTCATTAACTGCATTTCGTAGTACTACAGTAGCACTACTAGCATACTGACAATGGTATTCACAAGCCTCTGTGCATAGTTTCCACCTCTACTGCTCTTAACTTTTCTGAGCATAGATCTCCATCATGAGAGTGAAGTCTCCGCACAAGTAAGTATACCTTTTAGTTGTAAATTTGGAAGGGACAGGGAAGTGGATGGAGAAAACAGCATACTTACTACTAAAGAAGCGGTCTGACACCTTCGGGTAAAGTCAGCGCTATATAAAAATGCATAAAATATATAAATTAATAAAGAGGAAGGATTAGGGAGGAGTTTAGGGAGGGGCAGTGAGAGGTTTAGGGAGCCCTCTGGGGATGCACCAGGTCTTAAGGGCGGCGGGGGCCCCCACCAAGAACATGTGCATTTGCCGTTGACCCACCCACCCACACCTGAAATACGGGCGTCGCAGCCATAGGCAGATGTAGGGCTCAGGCAGGGCGGAGTTGCACAGAGGGAAAGCAGTCAGAGCTGAATAGCCAAAGAGGAGCTGCTCAAACCCGTGTCCTTGGGATGTCTTACGGGTGGGGCACAGGGAGCAGGCGACAGGCCAGCAGAGGGCGGACATGGCATTTGCAGCCAGGTTCAGGCATGAGGGCCACCCCTCAACACTTGTCAGCAAGGTGTAGCCTAGAGGCCGCAAAAAAATGGCTTTCGCTCAGGGCACTGTCAAAAAAGGGTTGTGCTGTCAAAATTGAAGCAAGGAGGCAGGAATTACCTGATTGATTGAATTGTTATAACGTTTGTATATGGCAATATGTAATACAACTGTGGACTTTTGCACCATCAATGAATTAAGCGATTTGTGGAATAAAGGAAGTTGGGGTGCATAGGTTGCAAGCGGGGCTGGAAGCTCAAGGGGCTTATACTCCATATCTTTGTAAATACAGAGCATTTTTGTTTTCTCCCTTCCGCACAACGCAGTGCAGAAAATTGTCTTTGTGTCAGCGTTCTGTGAACGAAAAGTAAATCTGGGCCCCAGTGTACAGCCAGTCCTCAAAGCCGGTGTGCCTACTGGAAATTGCCTTCAACTTTGAACAACCTCACTTTGGTTTGCAGGAGTGGTGCCTTTGACCAGACCCATACATTTGGATAGTCTCAAAATATAAAAACAATTGAACCACTCAAGAACACAGCGAAAACCAGCATCACCGCAGAAAACAACAAAAGGTCTAGAGGGCACAAAAACACAAGATGAAAGCAAAACAGCAAACGTAACAACACAGCAACACTACACCGAGCAAAACTACACGAACACAACAGAAAACATTAATACTACACAATTCACTACTGTTAAACAACACCCAACACAGCCATATGCAATAGGTTTGGAGGATTTTAGAAATGACATGGGGCATATGGCCTTAGTGCAAAATCTCTGGAAACAGGGCATGGTCTGAAGCTCAGAGTTGTTGCTGAAGGGCAAAGAGTTTGGATAGCATATTCTAGTTTTGGCCTAAATAAATCACTTATCAAACATTGTTAGAGTGAATCACTGACACTCGTAGAGGGAGAAGTAACCTATACATGATAGATATACAGATAGATAGATAGATAGATAGATAGATAGATAGATAGATAGATAGATAGATAGATAGATAGATAGATAGATAGATAGATAGATAGATAGATAGATAGATAGATAGATAGATGGATAGATGGATAGATGGATAGATGGATAGATGG
Organism: Triturus cristatus; assembly: GCF_964204655.1. Classification (NCBI taxonomy): domain Eukaryota; kingdom Metazoa; phylum Chordata; class Amphibia; order Caudata; family Salamandridae; genus Triturus; species Triturus cristatus. The sequence goes on along the minus strand of NC_140579.1, from coordinate 831,530,687 downwards.
ATAGATGGATAGATGGATAGATGGATAGATGGATAGATAGATAGATAGATAGATAGATAGATAGATAGATAGATAGATAGATAGATAGATAGATAGATAGATAGATTGGAATGCTTTACCATAAATGATTTGGACCTTGCACATGGTACACCCTTCGTCGAATAGCCGTACGTTGTCTAATTGCTCTACCAACAGGGTCAAGAAGATGAAGTCTATTTCTCACTCTCCATCTTTGAATTCTTAGTCCTCTACCTCTCAAGCTTCCACTTACATAACTTTCTCCTGAATCAGGCGTTGAACTTAGAATGTTTATGATTTGTTGATCAAGCTCTGCATCACTTATATTGGTAAATCTATTTTCAGAAGATGTGCACAAACCCATTTCAACTCTTCGTCTGTAAAGAGTTGAGGAACTTATGTTCATACATGATGCAATCGATGCCCATGAAAATCCAATCTCCCATAGGTACTCCATATTTTCTTTTGAAACAAGAAACCTGCAGAAAAATAATTAAAATAGACTGTAAAAAGCCAGTTGCAAAACAGTGTGACTGAAATAATAAAATTGAACTTACCTTGGCCTTCCTACTCCTTGATTTGCTGCAGGTGTATGGAAAGTACTCGCAGAAACAGCTGACAAACTGGTGATCTTGTTTTCAATGTTTGTAATGGAAACAGAAGTGAGCCTACACAACTCTTCCAAAATGAAGCTCACAGTGATGGTCGCACTTCCAGAAAGATTGTAGGCCGTTAATATGGCGATTAAAATTTCCAAATGGCTCTCCAGTTTTCTCTGCAGGAGTTCCAAACAATTAATATCAACACACAACAAAGCTCTATCTAAAGCAAAAAAGCATGACTTTAAAGAGGTGAGATAGTCTACAAGGTCATCTGATAATGCCTCATTTAAGAAACAAACAAGCAAAATTAGCAAAAAATTAAATGTAGAGGCATTTGTGAAAGCCATGCTCTCTAAGGGCTAAAAACTCAAGGACTGAGCATTTTCAGAAGTTGGTTTTCCTGTTTGACTTGTCCTGTATTTTGATTGGGCCACAATGTCATGTGCCTTCCAGTGCTACTGAATTCAGGCACCTCCGTAATATTTATTTATCTAGGCAGTTGTTGGTTAACTGTAGCAGTCCCTTTTATTTTATGTGCATATCATATTCATCATAGGACGTCATAGTTGATTAGGTGAACTACACATTAATTTCAGTCCATGCTATAATCATGTCAGTCCAGATTTTATTTACTTCATTTGACTTTATTATTTGTTTGGTGTGTGATATACTAATTCTAAAAGGTGTCAAACTGATGTTAATGTAGGTCATAATAATTTCAAAATGTGTCATACTCATTTCCAATTAGGTCATATTTATTTCAATGCATCCTATTTAATGTGCATCATGTTAATCTTAAACCAGGCCATATTCATCCAAGCCTAGGTCATATTATTTTAACAGTCATTTGAAAAAGTGTCACATTCAATGTAATATGTGCCATATCGATTCCAATGGATGTGGTATTCAGTTCAAAGCTCCTCATATTCATATCAGTGTGGGCCATATTCATTTAAATTGCACACCAAATGTATTTCAACTAGAATCATATTTATATTAACGTGTTGTATTCGGTTCAGTGTTAGTCATATTCATTCTGACACTAGTCATAATTATTTCACCTTATCTTGTATTCATTTTAACATGTGTCTTATTCATTTGAACATGCCTTGTATTCATTGCTGCATGTCTGACATTCATTGTATGTGTGTCATAGTCATTTTTAAGAGTGTCAAAATCAATTTAACATGTGCCATATTCGTTGCAATGTGGGTCATATTCATTTTATCACCAGTCTATATCATTTCATTAAGGTTTATATTCACTTGAGATCTTGTTGTAGTCTTTTCAGCAACAGTCATATTCCTTTCAGCCTAGTTGCTATATGTCTCGGTTTATCTTATATCCAATTCAATGTGTGTTATTCATATTGTCCAATAGATAGTATGTTTATTCTGCCATGTTTCATTGATTCCAATGCATGTTGTATTCAGTTCGAAGCTTCTCATATTCATTTCAGTGTGGGCCAAATTCATTTTAATTGCACACCAAATGTATTACAAATAGTATCATATTTATATAAATGTGTCATATTCAGTTCAGTGTCAGTCATATTCATTTTGACACTAGTCATAAATATTTCACCTTATCTTGTATTCATTTGAACATGTGTCATATTCATTTGAACATGGCTTGCATTCATTGCTGATTGTCTAACATTCCTTTCATGTCTGTCACAGTCATTTGAAAAAGTGTCACATTCAATGTAATATGTGCCATATCGATTCCAATGGATGTTGTATTCAGTTCAAAGCTTCTCATATTCATATCAGTGTGGGCCATATTCCTTTTAATGCACATCAAATTCATTTCAACTGCAATCATATTAATAATAACATGTGTCACATTCAGTTCAGTGTTAGTGATATTAATTTTGACACTAGTCATATTTATTTTAAATGGTCTTTTATTCATTTGAACATGTGTCATATTCATTTGAACATGGCTTGTATTAATTGATGTACATTTTAAAGAGTGTCAAATTCAATTTACTATGTGCCATATTTGTTCCAGTGTGGGTCAAATTCATTTCAGCACTGGTGTATATCATTTCAATAAGATTTATATTCACTTCAGTTCTTTTGTTTATTCTGCCATGTTTCATTGATTCCAATGCATGTTGTATTCAGTTTAAAGCTTCTCATATTCATTTCAGTGTGGGCCATATTCATTTAAATTGCACACAAAATGTATTTCAACTAGAATCATATTTATATTAACGTGTTATATTCAGTTTAGTGTTAGTCATATTCATTCTGACACTAGTCATAATTATTTCACCTTATATTGTATTCATTGCTGTATGTCTGACATTCATTTCATGTGTGTCACAGTCATTTTAAAGAGTGTCAAATTCAATTTAATATGTGCCATATTCGTTCTGATGTGGGTCATATTCATTTCATCACCAGTCTATATAATTTCATTAAAGTTTATATTCACTTGAGATCTTGTTGTATTCTTTTCAGCAACAGTCATATTCATTTCAGCATAGTTGCTATACATCTTGGTATACCTTTTATCCAATTCAGAGTGTGGATTATTCCTATTGTCCACTAAGTAGTATATTCACAATGCCATGTTTCATATTTGTTTAGACACATGTTACATTCATTCTGGTGTGTGTCAAATTTATTTAGGAGCACTCTATGCATTTCAGGAGGTGCCTTATATGGGGATCTGTAATTTTGACATGAACGGCTTCCCATAAGGCCCCACTTACATAAAACTGCTGCAGGATTTGTTGCGCTTACGCAGCGTTTGTTACAAGCGCCACTTACATATGGCTACTGTAGGGAGCATTGCATTATTATTCACACTGTTTTAAAACGCTTATTATTCGCATGATATATCTTTCAGCATTCTGTTAAAATGCTTTTTTAGCATACATTTCTAATAACGCAACATTATATAGAACATACCTATAATCTTCCGCTTTAGACGTATATCGTTGCAAATACATGTGCTTTATGCGCTTTGCCCGTTCAGCTACCATATATTATGCTACTTAATAATTAGTCTTGTCATGTATTTACACCCGCCTGTAAATTCACAATCTCCTTTTTTTGATTACAGGGGAAAACCCATTGTGCCATATCGGCATTCGGATTTTTAGCTGCTTTGAAAATTATCCTTGGCAATAGTACTTCGCCGAACATACCAGTGAGTAAATAATAACATTTTTATAAACTGCAATAGCAATGGAATTATACTGTTAGTAAAAACAACTTCGGTAATTGCCCAATTTTACAGTTACTAACATCGCTTCAGCAATTGCGATTTTCCTGTTCCTGTAAACCGCTTCGGCGATTGCCTTTTTTTTTATTAGTAAACTGCTTTTATAAGGAAAATATATTTTTGCACTTCGTGACACAGGTAATGTTTGCTTGCTTATACGTAAAGTACATATTAGAAAAGGTTTTCGGGTTAATACCTATTGGTTTATTACTACTTTGACAACTTACCACAATGTACTTGCCTGTATTTATTTGCCAGTTTGATAAACGTTGTTTAAAAGTGCTTTGTTTAGCTTGTGCACGCGATATCTTTAGCTGGCTTATTGGTAGCGTGTTATTTACTTGTTGTGATTGCTTTGTGATTATTTGCCAGGTTGCTAAACGCTGTTTGGACGTTCTTCGTTTACCTTGCGCGCGCGATCTGATTAACTAGCTTATTTATAGCATGTTATTTACTTGTTGCGGTTGCTTTGTAATTATTTGTCAGTTTGAAAAACGTTGTTTAGACGTACTTGGTTTAGCTTGCGCGTGCAATATGTTTACCTGGCTTATTGATGGCGTGCTATATACTTGTTGTGCAAAACATGTTAATAAGCACATATTTATTCAGTTCTATACTAAAGCTTACTTAAGAATATGCATATTATTGCTTACAACAACGATGCGTTTCAATGTATAATGCTTTTTAAGATATATGTTAGATAGGATTGCTTTTATATTTAGAAGCATCTGTTTTTACGCAAATGTATATGCAGCACTATTAAATTTTTAGATAAGAGAATGACAATAATGCACCTGTTATCAATACGTTTCACTATTTATAGTAAAATATACTAAGAACATTTAATTAGTAGGTACATGGTTTTGCCTATGCTGTTATAGGACCAAAGCATAATACACATAAGCAAAAAACTGCATGCTGTGTCTTTAGGAATACTCAGTAGTTTTGTATTACACCTCCCACTGTTGTATTATGCGCATGCTGTAGTCTATGCTACGTTAACAAGCATCTGTTACTGTTACAGTACAAACACATTTTCCGAACAGAGTACCTCAGATTTAGTAAATATTATAAACAGGATGCATTTCATTTTCCCAGTTTCCCGTATGTTTTTTTGCTGTCTGCTTTCCTTTCACCTTTGGGTCTTCCTACATGTTTCTGCCGCTCTATCCTCTGCCTTGTTAGTAGCCACTGATTAACTATATGTAGGTGCCCGCATACAACTTCCTTTTACTACTACCTATACTTACGGTTCGTTTCACCAGTCCACCTTGCTTTTACACTATAGCCACAAAACCAGATACAACTATTATTCTGCATCATGCTGCAATTCCTAACATGCTGCACACCTACTACCCGGCATCCCCCACTTTACTCACTATACGACTGTCTATCTCACTACTACTTTCGCTTTCATTTGCTACTGTGCCCACCACGCCTTTATTAAACTGCATTCCCCGCTACTTTCCCATGACTTCTGCCACAACTCCGATCGCATTATCATCCTTGCCTCTTTGCACTCCCCCACTAACACTAGTATTAAACTACGGCCCCTACCCCCTGTGGCCTATCTCCTTCTCTCTCTGCAATACATATACACCCCAGTGCCACCGCCCTATCTCCGCCATACCTTTCATCCTCCTACAACACCAACCTCCTTCACTTTATCCTTGCTACAACTGTTGCGTCACGCTAAGACTACGCGCCTCTCTGCTCTACTCCCATTATGCCACTTACCACGTTAACGACACACGTCTTTCCTCTAGACCGCCGCCATCACTCTAACATACTCACACATCTACCTACTGAGTTCTACTCCTACAAATCTCTAATAATCATGTCAGTGTAAACGCGTGCTCTATTTGTTGAGGAGTGTCTTCTTATACTTCTACTTTGCGTCATTTACCAAACTAATTTCGCATATAATACTATGCAAAGTTGAAAAATATTTCCTACATATCATATTATATTTTATATTTAATTTTATATTTTGCTACTAATATTTACTAGGGCATACATGAAAATTATTTCTCGAGACTTATATCCTGGAAACCATGCTACTGCAGTTTTTACTGTTACTATTTTAACCATCGCTATTACATTAGCTTAATCATGCTATTGCAATACGTGTTTATAAGTTACACTGCATAACAATAGCGATTAAAACATACAATATAATATGAACTACGTAATGATATATTAAGGTACTTACAGTTAGCAGCATTTAAAAAAGCATTGCTACGGAGTTTCCATGTGCGCATCCGGCTAACATTCAAATTGTGACTGTGTATGGCGTCGAAAGCAAAACGCTCTCAGCAGCAATGTGCACGAGCACGCCAGCGAGGTCCTATCACGTGATATTTTTTTTTTGTCCAGCATACGTTCAGCGGTGGCAAACAGCTTTGAAATAAATGCTCGTTGTTTTAGCAAAAATAGTCTACAGATAAAGATGCGTTTTAAATCTTTGCTTTTAGAATGTTGCTCTTTCGGCGACACACTAAATAGATGCATGTCTGAAGACATAATGTAAACACGTGTAAACGTGTTTGAAGCCTTCCCTTAAAAGCGAAAAAACGTAACAACAAAAGCATAAAAAAGCATGCAGGGTATGTCATTTTAGGAAACTATTTATTGCTTCCATGCGTCACAAAAACACACTTTAAAGTCTTTTACATACATTGTACACAAGCAAGCACATTGCCTCGTAGTTATACACACGCACAAACCTCTTGTGCATTATAATCGGTGTTTTGGCAGCAGTGCGTTATAAAGCTATAGTGATTACAAGGTAATATATATCTATCCAGATCGATACTTGCAGATATACAGCATCCAAATGCCCGCAGGAACGGCTCTTATGTGAAACATCGAATCAGCCACCATTATGACCATCACTTACCATAAATGTTTGCATACTCGTTAAAATTAATGATTTTAATATCTTTACAAAATGTTGCTACATTGCCCACAAAGATGCACATTAGCTTGTAGCTATAGACTATAACTATTTTGCTATGCAGTATTATCGGCATTTTGGCAGCAGTGCATTGTAAAGCTGTACATGTTATACGCAAAAATTAATATATCTTCAAACAATACTTGCAAATTACAGCATCCATGTGAACCCATCATCTGCTCTTATGTCGAGCGTTGAATGAGCCACCATTATAAGCATGCCTTAGCGTCTGTGTTAGCATTCTTGTACAAATTGCTGCTTTGAATATGTGCGCATAATGTTGCTCATTAGTATACTTGCCTGCAAAACTCCTATTTCAATGTCTTTCCTGAAGTGGACAAGTACTAAATGCCATGCGGCTGTCAGGCAACAAGTAGCACGCAGCGCATGACCGCTCGTAACTCTTCTTTCCAAAGCTTACAATCTCTGCTGCCTGATTTTCATTATGCTGCTTTTAGCAACAAACGCGCATCGGCAGGCACATCTCTCTGTCCACAACATCAATCCTTTCAAAATTGCTTGTTATCTTTCGCCAACAAAATTGTTACTTTAAGAAACTATAGTATGCGGAATCTACCGGCTTTAAAAACATATACCTGAATGCAGGGCTTTAAGTGATTCACCGGGTCAGAGCACTGGTAGTTTTAAGGGGACCTCGAAACACGTCTCTATCTAGCTCAGTTTTATACACTGGCACAGGCAGTCCATTTTTTCCCAGACTGTAGTGACTGCAAGCATATCGATGTGCGCGTGCTTACACTGCTCTTCTCACTAGTAAAGAAATTATGGCATGACATCATGCCACGCAAGCATTGTAGGATAAGGGGAATCATTAAAAGAGAGTAGTTTTCTCTCTAGATTCCCTTCTCTTTTTGAAACTCAGGGGCAGCAACATCATCGTCGTGTCACCGGGGCTTTAAGTGAAAGCTTTTTCATTATAAAATACAACAAGCCATAATTGCTGCTTATTTATCTTATGCAACTAACAGCCATTGACAAAGCCAATAGTCCTGCCTTGTTATACGTATAATATTACTTGTATCATATATCTGGATGCGATAACAGAAACAGCAAAACATGTATTAGGCAACACACTATGCTAGGCAGAGATTTCAAGTTTATGTGTTATTAAGCCACACCCTTAAATACGTTGGTCGCACCCCTTTGAGAGATGCCCCTCCTTTTTTTCATCCGACTTATAGCCCTGACTGAATGTATAAAGATTCTACTAATCAGATGAGCATGGTTTGTCTCCTGAGGTTGGACTGTAGCAGATGCCAAGAAAAAAACAGGGGGCACCAAAACCTGCAGCATTGTTGCACAGTCACTGCTTAATATGTGCTGGCATTTGACAGTAGTGGGCAACGTCTCATATTTCGTAGCCGAGACTTCTGTTATAATCATCACATTCTGACCCGCAGGGAGAGAGAAACAGAAAAGCCACAGTTCCCACTGGAGGGCACTTGATGATCAAAT